>NC_080425.1:92261738-93461738 GCF_029873635.1 Malania oleifera
CATATTATTTGATTCATAAATATTTTTGGGAAGACTCTCTATAGCTTGTGAATCTTTGCATCCTCATTGCAAGATTCAAGGGCTAGTATTGTTTTTATTGAAAAATAATTTTTAGCAAGCTAAAACGCTAATATCTCTTTTACTTCATATTTGAAAAATATTTTTGAGATACTAGTTGGGTTCTTAAGATCTTTGAAAATACACTTTGTGATTATTATATATCTTGATTCAAAGATCATTTTCATAATACTCTCACACATTAAATTTATACATTTTTTAGAGTTGTTTTATAAACTCTATTGAGCTTTATCTCCCATCATTCAAGAGTGTATTTGAGCTTCATTTTGTACATCATTTGCTTGTTGTAGAAGCATTACATTTATACAAAAAATATTATCTTTGTATTCCAAGCGTAGCCTGAAGAGGGAGACTCCGCCCTGTAAGGAGTCCCGGTTTGGCTCAGGCTCAGTTAGGAGAGCTAGGAGGTGCACCTTCCTGTCAAAGGGTGTACGGCTTGGTTCCGCTCGGAAAGTGAACCAAAGTGTCTCCACCTTGTAAGGAGAACTAGTTGTGGCTCAGCCCCGTAACTTGGGTTGGGGAGTCTCCGCCCCATAAGGAGAGTGTAAGGGGCGTCGCTTTGCCCGGTTAAGTGAGCACATAGTGGAATCCTCTTACTGGCTAGCTTGAGGTGGGGACGTAGGCAGTATTGGCCGAACCTCAATAGCAAATATCGTGTTCACTTTCTCTTCCCTATGCTATTTAATTTCTGCACTTAAATGTTTACCTTTTAATTTTTGTGAATGATTGGAAAATACTAAGTCTACAATATCTGTTTCAAATATCCGCTCAGTTAAATATTGTTGGGTTTTATAATTGTTTAGAAAAACCCTAGGTTGTGTATTACTAGCTGTAGTTTAAATTAAACACACGTGACCTAGGAGAAGTTTTTAAATACCCAATTCACCCCCCCCCCTTCTTGGGAATACACCATTCCTCACAGTATATTTCTCCTGTAATTTCTCATGCTCGATACAAATATTTTGCGACATTCATTGATGATTTCAATCGATATACTTGGGTTTATTTTCTTCGGTCCAAATCTGAGGTCTTGTCTGTTTTTCAGATCTTTGTAGCATATATTGAGACCCAATTTTCTACAAATATAAAGATTTTGCGGTCTGATTCTGGTGGGGAATACATGTCCCACGAGTTTCATGATTTCTTACACCACAAAGGCATTGTGTCTCAAAGCTCTTGTCCTAATACCCCACAACAAAATGGGGTGGTTGAATGTAAGAACCGACATCTATTGGACGTTGTTCGCATCTTATTGCTTGAGTCCTTTGTTCCTTCTAAATTTTGGGTTGAAGCATTATCTACCGCAGTTTACTTAATTAATAGACTGCCCTCTCAGGTCTTGAATTTTGATTCTCCTTCTTTTCATTTGCATCGTCAGCATCCTAGCTATCTTAATTTGCATGCTTTTGGATGTGTTTGTTTTGTTCATTTACCTTCTCATGAACGTCACAAACTTTCTGCTCAATCCGTTAAATGTGTCTTTGTGGGTTATAGTATTTCTCACAAAGGCTATGCTTGCTATGATCCTGGTTCTAACAAATTTTGTACTTCTCGTAATGTTGTTTTCTTTGAAAATCAATATTACTTTTCTACCCATGTTGAGCCCTTGCCTGAGCTTAATGTTCTTCCATGTTATGATGAATTGCCTCCTCTTCTTGAACGGTTCAAACCTGGAATTGTGTATACTCGACGTCTACCGACTTTGCCCTCTCTTGAGCTTGACTCTTCCGCCACATCTGATCCAAAGCCATCTGCACCTCCTAAGCCTAACATGGCTCCTGCACCTAGTCCTCAACGCTCTGCAAGAGTATCACACCCTCCTGATCAACATGGTTTTAATGCTACTTTAACTTCTATTCCCATTCCTACATGTTTTCCTTAGGTTGTTAAACATAAATGTTGGCGGAAAGCGATGGATGAGGAACTTAGGGCTCTCCAAGATAATCTTACATGGGACGTGGTTCCTTGCCTGTCTAATATTAAGGCCATCGGTTGTAAATGGATTTACTCGATCAAGCTCCCCTCTGATGGAACTTTGGACCCGTATAAGGCACGGTTGGTTGCCCTTGGGAACAAGAAAGAGTATGAAGTGGACTAAGAGGAGACTTTTGCTCCAATAGCCAACATGACTACAGTGCGTAGGTTATTTCTATTACTGCTTCACAAGGCTGGCCACTTCATCAAATGGATGTCAAAAATGCATTTCTTCATGGTGACCTCAAAGAGGAAATTTATATGGCCCTCCCACCTGGTTTTTCCTCCTCCTCTTCTTCGAATGTATGTAAGTTGAAGCGATCTCTCTATGGGCCGAAACAGGCTCCCCAAGCATGGTTTGACAAGTTTCGTACTACCATACTTCAGTTTTCCTTTCAGCAAAGCCAATATGACTCTTCTTTGTTCCTTTGCAAGACATCTACTCATATTGTTCTTCTTCTAGTTTATGTTGATGATATTGTTATCAATCACCGGGACCAATTCTGCTTTGATTGATCGTCTCCAACAACATCTTCATGCCTCTTTTCATATGAAGGATCTTGGTCCTCTTACGTGCTTCTTGGGATTGGAAGTTCATATTGCTCCTTCGGGCATCTTCCTAAATCTTCACAAGATTTAATTACTTTGGCTGGTCTTCAAGATACTTCTTCTGTGGATACTCCTCTAGAAGTTAACACGAAGTATCGTCGTAAAGAGTGTGATCTCCTTTCTGATCCTACTGCATATCTCCAGCTGGTGGGTAGCTAGAACTAGTTGCCTATTACTCGGCCTGATATTTCCTTTGCTGTGCAGCAGGTTTGCCAGTTTATGCAGATTCCACGCCATTTACACTTAGCTGCCATTCGTTGTATCATTCGATATCTTCGGGATTCCCCTAGCCAAGGATTGTTCTTTCCTACTGGCTCTCCTCTTCGTCTCGTTGCTTACAGTGATGCTGATTCAGCCGGTTGTCCTAATACTCATCGTTTTGTCACGAACTGGTGCCTCTTTCTTAGAGATTCTTTGATTTCTTGGAAGAGTAAAAAGAAGGCTCGTGTTTCGAAATCTTTAA
Source organism: Malania oleifera (assembly GCF_029873635.1). Lineage (NCBI taxonomy): Eukaryota > Viridiplantae > Streptophyta > Magnoliopsida > Santalales > Ximeniaceae > Malania > Malania oleifera. The sequence continues at coordinate 92,264,863 of NC_080425.1, forward strand.
CTAAATCTGAATACCGTGCGATGTCTGCTGCTTGTTCTGAGATCAGTTGGCTTCGTGGGCTTCTTGCTGAGCTAGGTTTCTCTCAGCCTAATCCCACTCCTCTCCATGCTGCTAACACTAGTGCTATTCAGATTGTTGTAAATCCCATATGTCATGACCGCACGAAGCATATTGAAGTGCATTATCACTCTATTCAGGAAGCACTGGACACTCGTGTCATTTCTCTTCCTCACATATCCATTGACCTCCAGATTGCTGACATCTTTATGAAAGCCATGAGCAGTTTCTCGTGGGCAAATTGATGCTTCTCGATCGACCCGCATCAATTTGAGGAGGTGTGTCAGTCAGATTATATCAAGCCATAATGAGCCTATAATTAGCCTATCTATTTATGGCATGATTCTTGTATTATAGCTGTAACTACCGTGTAATTAGCTGCAGCCATGTAACTGCCATGTAATTAGCTGCAGCCATGTAATTGCCATGTAATTAGCTGCGGCCATGTAACTACCATGTAAATAGCTGCAGCCATGTAACTGCGCATGTAATTAGCTGCCATGTAACTGCCATGTAATTAGCTCAAACGTTGCTATATAATGAGAAGAACCCTCAAAAAGAAGGGATTCAATACAATTGATATAATGGTCATTTGGTAACATTTGGGCTTTGTGTTAGTTTCTTGGGACACTGTTAGAGTTAAGCTAGTTTGTTCATGATCTACGTAGGTTTCTTTTTTCCATTCAAAATACAAGTGTTCCTTTTGGTGCATGGAGTCCAAAAGAGGACAAAGACAGTGCATCTCCACAAGGATACCCTTTCCTTGCTCCTCCTAAAACCTCTTAAGTGCACCATTAAGACGGTCTGAGGAAGCACCAAGGGCTCATTGGAAACTGAAAACAGAAGGATCCAAAGCTGCACTACTATCCAACAATGGAGAAACAACAGATCAGTGGTTTAATTTGACTTAGAACACATGAAACAAACATTCAAACTAATAGCCTTAAAAATTAGAGCAGGTATTATGCTCATGGTTGTTAATAAATGCATTATTAGTATGCGCTAGTGTTATTAAGTGTGAGTTGGTATTTGGCAAGGATATTATGGTCATTGGCATGTACTTGACATAGATTATAATAGAGGGAGAGACCTATCATTGCGATTAGGTCTTCCATTTTACCTCATACTTCAACATTGTATTAGAGCAAGATCCAACCAAAACCCTACCACCAAAACAAATCCTAAACCCGATCGTCCTATGCAAATCTGCCATTATAGGACAATCAATGCACCTCTAGAGATTAGAAACAAGCTTGGAGTCACTGGAAAGCGCAACAATCACCAAAAAATTCCCCACTGCCATTTCTAAAATCTCAAGAACCCTTCCATTTTTTGCAAAACCAACACCATATATAGTCACTGAACCCTCCAATCTCAATGAAATTTCATCAATCCAATTTCCAGCAACGCTGTCCCCACGCGACATGTGAGACACCTTTCCAAACTAGTTTTGCTCCAATTCCTCCAAAATGACATAAATCCTTTCATGGACAAAAATATCAAGTTGTTGGTCATGTATATTGTTCAAAAATCCAACCTTTTTTTATCATTCGCTCATGGAAATTCATTAGTTGTTGTTTGGCACTATTAAGGTCATCTATTGGTCCCATGGGGCAGTGGTATTGAATGTGCCTACGGAGTTAACTACCTGCAATCTAGGCTTCCATGAGAGAGCAAAGCATATTGAGGTTGACAGTCATTTTGTCCAAAAAAAATTGTCCAGGAGCTCATTGAAACCCCTCATGTGAAGTCTAAGCACCAACTAGCTCATCTGTTCATTAAAGCTTGAGCATATCAGAGTTGACTATCTAGTTATGTTGATTTTATTTGTTGCAATAATCTCAAAAGTCAGACCACATCTTTGGAGGTCATCTAATGCAAGACAAGAAGAGCAAAATTAGGAAAATTAATTTAGGGAGTGTTTTAAGGAGCAAATGGGGAATAGATTAAATTAGTGCTAGAGAATTAGGAATTCAAATTTGGCTTAGAGGCTACTAATCAAAGTAATAGAAACAAAAACACATAAAACTTTTAGCATGACAAAATAGGTTCTAGAGACCACTTTCAGGAGAAGAAAGTGTCTTGCTTTCTAGGGTTTAAGGCTTTGCAACAAACATAAACAATCCTTCATTGAATTGTTCATAGAAAATCATCACAAAGCTTATATATGCCTTTTTGTAGCTTAACACTAACAAAAATCAATCTCAATGGCTAAGACTAAAATAACCTTGAATATACAAAATTTACTTGATAAAATAAAATGAAAGCCATAAATATTTGAAAATAAAAAGACCCAAAATATCCATAAACATCCATACTCAAAATAAGCACAACCCAAAATCAGAGTCATGAAAGGTACTGCCACAGTAATGGGGAATAGTGTTAAACTACAGCACAACAGTATTGATATAGTGCTCTTCTGGCAATCCCATGAACAGAAATTGAACTCAAGGCTCAGTTCAACTCTCATATCAATCCCTTTCCATGATCTCACCAAATCAAGTATTTTGGTTACTAAAATTGCCCTTTTTCTTGTTTTATTTGGTTGAATCATTCTTCCTTTGAGGGAGAAAATTTATCCTCAAGTTTCAAAGTGTACCAGAATTGAATCCTTTGAATTCTCAGGCTGCATGCCTAGTGCATAATGACAGGTCTGATGTTGATATTGCTTCACCTTCTTAGTAAATGGCAGGACTTCCACTTTTTAAGAATCTCAATGAAAGAGAGGTTGACAAGCTTACACCTTACTACGTTGGAACTCTTTGCTCCTTTCAATAGGGATGATGAGAGGGTTCAGCAGTGTGATTCTTTGGGTATTTTTTCCTCAAAATACATTTTTTTACACCTCTTAGAAACCTTTTCTCCTAATTTTTTTTCCTTGGTGCCACATAATTTGGAAGGTTCAGCTTCCTTTGAAGATTTGGACCTTGATCTGGACTCTGACTTTGATTGGTATTAGTATGCATTGTTAGTTGCAGACAAGAAGGATCTACAAATATCTCAATGGTCACGTGTGCTTGATGTGCTACGAGTCTAACAAATGGACACTCACCTTTTCCTCCGTTGTCAAGTTGCAAACCACCTTTAGAATGCTCTCTTCTTTGCTTAGGTGAAGCTTGGGTGGTGCTTCAAAATGCAGGAGATCTCTTTATTGTGAGACATTGGGATTTTGCCACATGCAGAATGGGTTGTGCGTTATGTGGTCTTCTCTATCGTATGGACTCTTTGGATTTAGAGGAATGCAGGAACAGTCAAGGGTTGTACAATTTCGTTCTTGGCTTCATTTAGGTTCATTCACTTTTTAATTTTATGGAGATTAATCGCTGTTAGGGATTGGAACGCAGCTATTTTGTAATCTATTTGGTTGTTACTTTTTTTTTTTTTGGGAGACACTTTGTCCTTGTACAAATATCTCAATGGTCACATGTTCTTGATGTGCTACAAGTCTAACAAATGGACACTCACCTTTTCCTACATTGTCAAGTTGCAACACACCTTTGGAATGCTCTCTTCTTTGCTTAGGTGAAGCTTGGATGGTGCTTCAAAATGCAGGAGATCTCTTGATTGTGAGACATCGGGATTTTGCCACATGCAGAATGGGTTGTGCGTTATGTGGTCTTCTCTATCGTATGGACTCTTTGGATTCAGAGGAATGCAGGAACAGTCAAGGGTTGTACAATTTCGTTCTTCGCTTCATTTAGGTTCATTCATTTTTTAATTTTATGGAGATTAATCTCTGTTAGGGATTGGAACGCAGCTATTTTGTAATCTATTTGGTTGTTACTTTTTTTTTTGGGAGACACTTTAGTCCTCGTACAAATATTTCAATGGTCACATGTGCTTGATGTGCTACAAGTCTAACAAATGGACACTCACCTTTTCCTACATTGTCAAGTTGCAACCCACCTTTGGAATGCTCTCTTCTTTGCTTAGGTGAAGCTTGGGTGGTGCTTCAAAATGCAGGAGATCTCTTGATTGTGAGACATTGGGACTTTGCCACATGCAGAATGGGTTGTGCGTTATGCCGTCTTCTCTATCGTATGGACTCTATGGATTTATAGGAATGCAGGAACAGTCAAGGGTTGTACAATTTCGTTCTTGGCTTCATTTAGGCTCATTCATTTTTGAATTTTATGGAGAATAATCGCTGTTAGGGATCAGAACGCAGCTATTTTGTAATCTTTTTGGTTGTTCCTATCATTTTTTTTTTGGGGAGACATTTTGTCCTCATATTATCTTACCTTGTTTCAGTTTTTAATAAAAATTTCTCCTATCCCAAAAAAATGAATGGTGTAGGACATGGGAGTGATGACACAATAAAGTGCTAGTCAATCATGCTGTTGAACTTACCAGGGAGTACAAATCAATGTTAGGAACATGACTTTTAGGAAGCAGATTGACCACAAGCTTTGAATCATGAACAATAGCAATTGAACACATTAACTTTGGTCTCTGGAGATCATTGAACTAACAGTGCCTCTTCTGTTTCTCTATACATTTACTTTTCTAAGATGATAAATACCACTGGCAGATGATTACATGCCCATGCCCAGTAACAGGCATGTCAATCACTGAATCGTGGTTTCACTTTCCCCCAAGAGTGCCCTTAACTTCAGTTTCTACCCTGATCGGTTAGGTTCCCTTATATTGAGCACTTCAAGATCTTTCTCGGAAGAAACAGATTCTACTTCAGACCTTCCAGCAAAATGTTTGGAACATTTTTGCATATAGGACAGCTGACTCAGCAAGCAGTTTACTCTCTATCAATTGATTTTCTCACTGCCAAGGCTTTTTGCATGCTGTTTTGAGGTTTTGGCTTCCCAACTTGCAGCATCTGCAAAGCACTAACCTGTTTGAGCTTGTCAACTCGCTGTTTGCCTCTTCAGCTTGTCTTGGTAGCTTGACTGGCTTACTGTGGCAGCAGAAATCTGTTCTCTTTTCTATCTTTTTTGGATCTGATGAACCTTAGGAATTTCTCCCACATGATAGTCTTCAATAGCATTTCCAAGTCAACTAATTATGCCTGATTCGCCTCTTTTCAAATCTCATATCTGAATTCATTCCTAAATCATGATGTAGACATTCCTTCATCCTTATGGAGCTTAAGGTAATTCATCAAAATTTTGAGCATAATCAACCACAGTTGAGTTACCTCAAAAAAAATTGCACAACTCAGCATAAAATTTCTGCCTTTCTGTATCTTGAAGGCAAAATTACAACTTCTCTCGACATGTTGCAGGCACGTAGGATTTCGCACAATGCGAGATCATCATGGCTGAACTACCCTCATACCAAATTGATGCAGGACAATTAGAGGAAAAATTAAAAAAATTTAGAGTAGGTTTTGTGCAAGATATTTGGGAATAGGTTAAATTAGGGCTAGAATTTTACTTTTTTTTGGATAGAAAATAAACTTTGTTGAAAAGCATAAGTAAAAGATATAAAAGAGAAGAAGAAGTAGTCCCCAAACAGAACAAAAAAGAACAGCCTACATCATTTTAACAAGGCATTCCAATACATAGTAGTCAATTTGAGATTTGAATCGTGACTCAAAATCCCAATTTCACGAATCAAGAACCGAGAATTGAATCAAAGTAGACAACAAAACATATTGAAGTTGATGGCCACTCTCTTTGGACCAAAACATATTGAAGTTGATTGCCTCTCCAAAGATAGAAAAGGCAGCTAGGGTTGTGCTTGGAGAAGATAAGGCAAAGAATTTTGGGCTGTGATACTTGGTTTTTTTTTTAGACCTAGGCCAGGTAATTGAAAACGAGGAGCTTCTTTTTTAACCAAGCTGGGCCAGTTAATTGACAAGCCCGTAGTCTTGGTAAAAAGGATTCAGGCCATTTTCTGGAAACAAAGGAGGTTTCAGTGTTTCACCTCAGATGGGTCATTCTCAGTTGGGCCATTCTTTTAAACAGGCTCATCCTTTGAATATTGCTGATAGAGCCCAACAGGCTGATACAAACATTCAAGATGTTCAGTTTTCAAACAAGGCCCAGCAGGACTCTTCTGCTGGTATTTTTAAAGACAAGGACTGTTTGTCTGGGAGTGAGAGATTGAAAAGGGCACACTTGCGGGAAGATGTAATAGAAGGAAATCCTCAGTTGGAGCAGCAGCTGACAGAAGTTGGAGCCAAATTGAGGGAGTTTAGAGCAGCCTACATTTCAAACCCAGTTTCCTCTTATTAATGGGTGTAGACAGCCAAGGGACTTAACAGATATTGTCTTCCAAGCAGAACCCAGGTAAAAACCATATCTTGCAGTGCTTAATCATATGATGATCACAATGATTCTCAATCTTCATCAGAAATAAGCAAGAGTACCGAAAGGATTAGAGGGAAAATGGTGATACAGGAAAGTATCATTCCAAGCAATACTGGAATTTTTGTTGATGATTCTACTCTTTTAGTGGGACAAGTGATTCCAGAGTAGAAAAGACATCCAGTGGGTCTACTAGTGTGGTTAACAAAGGAAGGGCTTTCATAAAAAAACCATGATTCTCTTGAGGTTGACAGTTAGGGTTGGTTTGGGAGGGAAATCAAATAGTAAAAAAGAAAATTCGGATAAGTTCAGGGTTTATTGTCGGAAAGCAGAACTAATGGGTGCTGAAATGAGGAAAAAGTTTGACAAAAAGTGAGCTACTTCTGCTGAGATAACAGGAAAAGTTTTGAGGAGAGATGCAGGAGGTAATTTCAGCATACTAAAAGAATCACTTGGCCAGAAGGACCGGACTAGTGAGGGGTTGAGCAGCTGCAAAAAAAAAAAAATTGGGGAGATTTTTCAGATAATGACAGCGGGGACATCAGTGGTTTTGATTGTGACGAGGGTTTGCTTTTAGATGAAATTCGGGCACAGTATGGTCATGTTTCTGATTCATCTGATAAACTTGGGGATTTAGTATATGTGGCACCTCCATTGGAAGGATTGGAGGGAATTAGTATTTTTGAAAATGATGGTATGGAACAAAAGCAATTGGGAAAAGATGGAATTTTGTCCTTCCCTATAGAGAAGGTCTATAAGGAAAATCTTCAAACTCAGCATTGGTAGGATGAATTGGGTCTACACATGTCATATTATAGAGGAAATGAAATTCGGATGGATGATGGTAAATCTAAAATTAATAAGGATCAGGAAGAATTAGCAAATTTGAAAATTTGAAGTGTTCAGTGAATTATGACAGGAAGGGTTTGAAGAAGGGTCTCCTTGGGTAATGTCTGTGTAGCTTTATTTTCATTTTTTGCTTATTTTTTCTTTATTGAGGAATTTTTGTCCTCGCCTATGATGTAATTTCTCTTACTCTCTCCCCTAATACATCTTCTTCTTTTATCCAAAAAAATATTCAGTGCAAAATTTGAAAAATTGATTCCTAATGACATGCATATATATATATAACAAGTAAAATAGTAAAATACATTGAAATTTTAACAAATATGGACCATCCCTGTTGATAATTGGAATGGCGCTTGCCTTCAAAGCAAGTTTTGTAGCTCTAAATCCTACCATTATCTATTTAACTCATACATATAATGATATAAAAATCTAGCCATATAAGCAAGATATACCATGATCTAACCATTCCACCTCTATCAAGTATCAAGTTAAGCTAGTTTCCATGAAACTATAACACTTGTTAGGTGACTCAAAACTAAAGCACCAGGTCTAAGAGTTCAAGATACACTAAAAAGTAAGATAATGACACAAAAATAAATTTTTAAAAATTGAAATTTATGATTATGGTGTAAGTTTACAAGTTTAACAATAAAAAATTCATGTGTATTTCTTTAAAAAACAATGAGGAGAGGAAACAAGAAAAAATTAATGAAAAATTGAATTTTATGTTTTTAAGGGAATGAATCAATGAAAAGCAATAAAAATTTGAACTTTATGGTTTTTAATAAGAAAATTCATTTTTAATGCATGGGTTTACTCTTATAACTAAAACAAGAAAAAGAGTAAATAAAAATTTTAAAAAATAAAATAAAAAAAAAACACAAACAAAACTCACTCAAATATAGAAACTAATAAAAACCAAATCTTTAAATCCAGAGGAGTGGAGAGGGCAACGTGCCAACGAAGGTCTTAAATTTTGATTTTGACTCAAATTTCGAAGCTCTAAAAGTCCAAAAATTTCAACAAAAATTTCGATTTTGATGTCAATTTTGATTTCAATTTGAAAAAATAACAGAAATTAGTAGTAAGCATGGAATTCTTTGTGAAATGGTTAACAAACATAATAATATAAGTTTTAGGACTAATATATTACAAATCAAATACATCTATGTTTTGTATAAGGTGAAAAAGTTGTAAAATAATATGTGTATGAAACATATTTGTAAGATAATGTACATTAAACATATTCATTTAATACAAATGAAATTCATATATCATTTAAATTTTATTTTATTATACAAATAATCATAATTTTGATATGAATGGTTAAATAAAATATTACTATAAGTTTATGTTTTCGTATCATTTCAAAAGCACTTGTAATAATCTTTCGATTCGATAAAATAAATAAAATAAATTAAGAAAGAAATCCACTTCACTCCTAAATATCTCATTTGAATTCTGACAAAATTTCATTGTATAGTTAAAATTTCAAGAAGTTTCGCTAAAATTTCAAGATTTCGATAAATTTCGGATGATTCATTGAAATTTGATGGAAATTATGCAAGAAGGAAATCGACTGCCATTTCGATTTCGAGGATGACGAAAATCAGAAATTAGAAATTTCGACGGAAATTTCAACAATTTCGTGGAAATTCAAGACCATGGTACCACCCAAAAGCTCACCCACCTAGTTGACTTTGGTTTTCTTCTCAAGATAGGTTTCCTTCTCTAACTCTGGTTTTCTTCTAATCTTATCTAATGGCAGAAATAAGAGGTGAAGAATGAGAAGGCCAACAGTCTTCTTTCTTCCCTCTTGAAGGACAAAACTCATGTGATTTAGGGCAAGAAGCAAGACCTTAGGAAGAACCTTGTTGGAGAATACTTGAGAAGAATTGGATCAAGGATTGGGTTTAGTTAGTAGTTTATTATGTTTGTTTACTATTTATTAGTATAGGATTATGTGTATTTGGGGCTTGTTTGTAATATTTGTGTAAAGTAGTGGTATGTTTGTTATGTCATGCAGTTTTAGGGGTTTATGTATAATTTCATTTCAAGAGGCTTTCTTATAAATAGTGTGTGAAAGTCATGTTGTAAGCAGTTGTTGATGAATTTGAGTTCAAATTGAACGCAATTCCCCCCCCCCCCCCCGATATCTCCTCTCTCCTCCCTTTCCCTTCCTCTCTTCTAATTTCTCTACGGCTGCAGAACCTTGATGCTGCCCCTACATCATCATGTAAATAGCAAATGGAAGGCAAGCATGAAAAAAGAAAAGGGTTTAAAAATATTTAAGTTGGGTTTTAGAAGAGTTGCATCCGAATCTTAAGATTCGATTCAGTGATTCACCAGGTGAATCAATTCACTCCCTTTTGTGACTCTCCCATGTGATTCGAACCGATTTATGCCTTTCTCGATACAAATCATATGATTCGAATCGAAAATCGTACGATTCTAACAACTATGTTCCAGTACAACATCATGAAAATAGCATCTCTTAAAACAGTCAGCACTAGAAGCCTAAAGAGAAGCCAAGTATCAGATCCTGTCCCAAATTAACCCCACCAATAATTTTGATGTAGGATGGTAAGCAGGTGTTTGGATGGAACATTTTCACAGAGTTTGAAGGCCAATTTCAAATAATAGTGTCAAGGGATTGATGGGACCTACATCCAAATGTGCTTACTTAATTAGTGGTTTATTACATGCATTTAGTTTGCTTGTAGTGGGATTATGTGTTTTGGGGGTTGGTTGGTAATAACTGTGTACTTAAGGGGTTTGTAATTTAAACATCTTTATGGGTATATGTGTAATATCTTGTATTTTAGGCTTTCTTATAAATAGTGTGTGAAAGCCATGTAAGGTGGTTGTTCTTGAATTTGGATTGACAGTTGAGCGTGTGTTCTTTCCCTCCAATTGTATCCCTTTCTTCCTCCTCTCTTCTTCCTTTTTCTTCTTCTTCCCCTCTCTTCTCCTAAATTCTCTCCTGGCCATAATACCTTAAGCCTGAATTCTATCTTTATTCTCTCTTTTCAATCCTCCATTTTCCAGTTCATACTTCTTCTTCATTTTTCCCCTGTTCATTTCAGCCCTTTATTTTCTCCCTGCAGCCATCAAAATCTTGCAGAAGATTTGATCTATCTTCTCTCTTTCTTTCTCTTCTCTCAGTTTCTCTACCTCAATTCTCTCTCTTGTTCTTGCATGGATTCTTTCCTTCTTCTTCTTCTTCTTCTCTCTCTCTCTCTCTTTCTCTCTCTCTCTCTCTCTCTCTCTCTCTCTCACACACACACACACAATACTCATTGGTGCATATCATAAATGGTATCACTGCAGCACTGTTCATTGCCAAAAAATATCGAAATACAGCCACTGCCCTCAAATTTCAAACAACACTTCACAACTGTCATTTTGCAACACTGGCACTACATTCAAAACAGAAACCTCCAAATACCCCTCCCCCCAAGAAAAAAAAAAATCTCCTGTGTCTGACAAGCCATGTGACCCAACATGACAAAGAATCTACCTTCACTCCGGAGCTCATCACCAGAAGCAGAAAGTCACCACCAGCAGTGCACGCAACCCACACGTTGGTGACACACATGAGGAAAACTGCCACTCCCCTGCAAATTCCAGGCTCACGATAGATTGGTTCCAGCCACGTGATATTGTGTTTTTTCATGATATTTTGATTGCAGACATGATTTTTGCAAGAAATCGTGATAATTTGATACGAAAAAGCTAGGAATTATCACTGCCAGCATCAAGAATCAGATTCCATTGCGGATTTAGTGAGTTTTCTAAGTGAAATTATTTAATTTAAATATGATACTCAAGATTAAAGGTGATTTGATGATATTTATTGAGAAATTGGGAATAAGGTTAGTGGTTTAGCTTAATAGACCGAGAAATGCTGACATTTATGTGAAGTCCTTGGTTACATACATACATACATATATATATTAAAAGTGTTAAGGGAAGAAATGAACAGTAAAATAAGGTTAATTTTATAGTGCTAACCAGTTCACCTTCGTTTTTGGAGGCATTTTAGGTAAACAGTGAATTTTTTTTTTGCCCCTCAGAATTAGAGGTCTTGAGTTCTAATCATAATACAATTCCTTGTTGAAGTATTGGTAAAATGGAAGACCTAATGACAATGGTAGATCTCTCCCTCTATTTATGATATACGTGGTGAAGTACATACCAATGACCATAGCCATACTAACATAACACTAGCACATACTAATAATGCTAAAATGACCAAAATAACCATTAACACTCCCCCTCAAGTTGGAGCATAGATATCACATGCAGCTAGCCTATTACAAATGAATTTAACACAAGCACCCCCAAAGGCTTTAGTGAATAAATCAACAAGCTGCCATAGGATTCCTCCTTGTGGCATAAAGTTGTTAAATTGGACTTGATGAGAATGGGTGGGATACTAATAATGGTCCTAGATATTCTTCAAAAAGTCTGTGGAAAGATATTTCTCATATCTACCCCCTCTTTATTCCCAATACAATTTTTTTGCTGGGCAGGGGTTGCAATATTTGATTTTGGAAAGAACTTTGGTTGGGAAATGTTGTTTTGTCCACCTCTTTTCCTCGCCTATTTCATTTGAACTCAGGAAACAATGGATCTATTTCTTCTTTTAGCCAAGTGGTCCTTTACATTCATGGGATTTCCACTTTTGCAGATCCTTGAATGATAAGGAGATGAAAGAGTTATCCCTTTTGTTAGTTTTGTTGAATAATTGTCATGTCCTTGGGGAAATTGATAGATGATCTTGGTCCTTGGACCCCTCAAGGTTTTATTCCTACAAAACTTTCTTGTCAGTTCTTGATTAACACTGATTTTTGTTATCCTATCTATAAAACTATTTGGAAGGCTAAAGTCCATCCTAAAATCAAAGCTTTTCTGTGGTTGGTTGTGCTTAACAAGATTCAACACCAATAACTTGTTATAGATTAGGAGACCGTCGAAGGCTCTCTCCCCGATGTATGTGTGTTTTGTTTTAATTGCTCTGAAACTGCTCCGAATATTTACATGCATTATGATTTTACCTGGAGGATATAAAACAAGCTATTTAATTATTTTGGGGAATGTTGGGTTTGTCCGGAGACAGTAGAGGAGTTTTTGGCAATTCATTTTGTCAGTTTTGGTAGGAAAAAGGAAGGTAAAGAGCTATGGAATTGTGCCTTCTTTACAGTTTTTTGGGGCCTGTAGATGAAATGTAACATGCACATTTTCTCATGGAAGAGCTGTCATTTTTGTTAGTTTGAGAGAAGATTCACTGTTTTTTTTATAGAACAAGAAATTCACTAGATAAAGATAGAAGTTACAAGCAGGAGAGAGGACATCTCCTTAACAAAGTCTGATAATCCTCAGTAAAACCAAAAAGAAAATTGCAAAAATAAACAATGAAAAAAAAAAATTCAAGACGCCCTCAGAAGAGACTTCCAATTGTACTGAACTTCAAAAACACACATTCCATTGAAATTTCCATAGCCCAAACACCATAAAGAAGTCATTTGTTTGGTGTGTGGGTAATGGGAACTTCAAGAGGGTATATTTTTTAGATATTCAGTGTGATTGGTGTTCCTTGTTGACTTATTAGGGCATGCTTCTTTTTCTGGGTCGTTTTACATGCATTTTGGTTTTCCTGTTTTTCTTTTTCTAAGGTAACCCAAGAGTATGGAAAGAAGATGTCTTATTCTCCTATTTGTACATTATTAATCTATCAATGAATTTATTTTGTTATAAAGAAATGAAAATAAATCAACAAGCTGCAAGTTAGACTTCACATGAGTGGTTGTAATGAAGCTTCTACATAAGTTTCTCCCAAAGAAAGTGGCAATCAACTTCAAAATGTTTTGTCATCTCATGGAAGACCAGGTTGGAGGCAATAACAATAGCAGCTTGGTTATTTCAAATCAACTCCATAGACCGAGAATATCATAAACTAGTTCTGCCAATATGTTTTTCAATCAAATAAGTTTACATGTAGTGTGAGCCATGGCCCTATATGCTGACTCAGCAATTGACCTAGCCACCATGGTTGAGGATCTTCTAGCGAAAGTTGACTCAGCCCAATCTGCATCTGTATATCCCAAAATATAAGTGACTGCATTCATGATATAAAAGACCACTCCTAGGTGCATCTTTGAGATATCACAATCAGTGACTTGTTCTTGCAGAATCAAGAACTGACAGACAACACTTTTTGCGAAGGATATTTCTAGTTGAGTGATTGTGAGGTTTTTCAACTTTCCAACAAGTCTTCAATACTGTGCTCGGTTAGACAACAAATCTTTTATATCTGACACTAACTTACTACCAAGATCCATGGGAATATCAACATGTTTGGATCCTAATTGCTTAGTTTCATCTATAAGGTCAAAAACATACATCCCCTTTGACAAGACAGTTCCAACACGAGATCTCAATAATTCTATACCCAAGAAGTATCTCAATGGTCCCAAATCTTTGGTTTGAAACTCAGTCGGTAGGAAATGCTTTAGGCCTTGGATTCCTTGATCATCATCACCAGTAATCACAAAATCATCCGCATGCATAATAAGAAAAATCTTGTCTGATGGAGTATAACAAAAAAATACAATGTGATCTACTACACATCATCGAAGGTCAAAATCAAGTACTACAACACTAAATCGACAAAATCATGCCTAAGGGATTGTTTTAAACCATACAATGATTTCTTGAGTTGAAAAACTAAGCCCGAATCCCCTTGAGCAACAAATTCAAGTGGTTGCTCGATCTAGACCTCCTAAAGATCACCATGTAGAAAAGCATTCTTGACATCTAACTAATATAGAGGCTAGTCAGAAGTGATGGCATAGGAGGTGAACAATGGCAAGTTTGGTGATCGAAGAGAATGTGTCTAAATTATCCAAACCGTAAACCTGAGTATACCCCTTAGCAAGAAGGGAGACCTTTAAATTAGCCACAAAACCATCTGGATTGACTTTCACGATGTACACCAGCGACAACCAACCACAAACTCATCAGGAGGAATAGGCACCAAATCCCAAATATTATTATCATGTAGTGCAGACATCTCTTCAACCATTGTAGTCCTTCACCCAAAATGGGATAGGGCTTCAAAATAGATTTTCGAAAAGCAAAAAAAGCCAAATTACTACCAAAACAGTAATATGAGGGTCACAACTCACAACAAATCATAACAAACAAAATTAGAGATTGGATGTTGGGGACAAGTGTGTTCACCTTTTCGAACAAATGTTAGGAGCAAAAACATTTTGTGAAATAGGATCATCTGATGAGGGAACTAAAGGCGTAAAAAAAGAAGCTGGAGGAGGCCTTTCTCCCATGAGTCGTTGTGTGTACGCCAGCAAACTGGGATGATCCAAGTGATGAGAAAGACTCAAACTAGATGAAGATGTAGGAGGACTAGGTATAGATAATAGGTTAAGATCTAGAAAGCTATGCAAAGGAAAGGACGCATCAAGATCAATAGAGCTCAAGGACTCATAATAGTATGGTGTAGACTTAAAAAAGGTGACATCAACAAGGACAAAGAATCAATGTAAACTAAGTTTATAACACCGATATCTCTTTGAATACAAAAATAGCTTAGAAAAATGCATCTGATAAATCCAAATAGTCCATTCTTGGACTTAGTTGATGGAAAAAGGAACATACAACCAAATATACAAGAAGGAAGTGAGAACAAAAGGAGCCTTAAGGAAGATAACAGGGGGATTTCACCACCGATGATAAAGGGTGGCATTTTATTGATGAGAGCAAGCAATGAGCATGACATCACCTCAAAAACCTTTGGGGACATTCATTTGATACGATAGGATACAAGTGACTTCAAGAATATATATATTTTTCCGCTTTGCAATTCCATTTTGTTGTGGAGTGTGGGCATAAGAAAATTGTTAGATGGTAGTGAATTGGGTACTTGAGTACTCCTTAGCATTATCGTCATGAAGTATCCTAACTGGCATATCAATTTATTTGGGAACAGAAGGCACAAAAGATATTAAACAACTCAAAATGATCTTTCATTAAATACACCCAAGTAATCCTAGAGCAAGCATTGATAGATGTAACAAAGTATGGAAACCCCAACTTTAACATGACACAACTAGAGCCCCTAAACATCATAGTGGACTAACATGAAAGGACTAACCGCCCAATTATTGACTCAAGAACCAAGGAGAATACGATGATGTTTTCCCATTGAAAATACTCGCATTCAAGATTAGACATAGAACTCAAGGTAGGAACTAGCTATTTCAAATTGTCCAATGACAAATGAGTGGATGACCAAGGTGACAGTGGATTTGAAGTGGTGTAGCAACAGCTCTGTAAGCAATAGAAGGAGAGAGCGGCTCAAAGTAGTAAGGACCACAAGCCTTATGAGCCTTATGTACTGTCCAATCATAATGTCACTGAAAGAAACGAGATTCATAAGGGATTTTGACCTTCCAGATTACTTTCAACAATAGAAGAGAAACCAGTACCACTCAAGAAATCATAGAACGATTTACAAGAAAAAACACCCGAAAAATCCAACAACCAAGATCAGCTATCATCCTCGGAAGATACTGAACAATTATTCAAAATAACCAACAAAGAAGATAATTCAATAATTTCCCTATCATTGAAGGCTCTCCTAGAGTGAAAATCCCAAGAAGGTAAAGGACCACCCAGATCTACACTAAAACAAGAAATGGGATCATTTTTCCCTAAGCTTACAAAATGGGTGAGGAAAAGAGGTGGGCAGAACAACATTCAACAACCAAAGTTATTTGTTTATTTACTTGAAATTGTTGTTTGTCTTGATTTGGTTTAATGGAAGCTCACTTTCTACCAGAAAAAAAAAATAATAATAAATAGCAACAATAGAGAAATGGATTAGGACTATATCATATAAAATATTATATATATCTACATATATATATATATATATATATATGTATATAGCATTTGGTGATATTAAATTTAAATTTTCAAAATAAATATTTGAAATAAAAATTATTAAAATACTTTAAATGTCTTCAATAAAATTTTTAACAAAATAGTGGCAATGGAGATATGTGACTAGGGTTGTATTGCATCGAATATATAAAATATTTGATATTTCTACCAGAAAAAAATAGTAATAATAAATAGCAGCAATAGAGAAATGGATTAGGACTATATCATATAAATATATATATATATATATATATGTATATAGCATTTGAAGATATTAAATTTAAATTTACAAAATAAATATTTTAAATAAAAATTATTAAAATACTTTAAATGTGTTCAATAAATTTTTTAACAAAATAGTGGCAATGGAGATATGTGACTAGGGTTGTATTGCATCGAATATATAAAAATATTTGATATATGTTTGATAAACTTTTTAGTAAAATAGTGGCAATAAAGAAATAGATTAGGACTATACCATATAGAATATATATATATATATATATATATATATATATATATGTACTCATTTAAGATATTAAATTTAAATTTTTGAAAGAAAAAAATTTAAATAAAAATTAGTAAACTATTTTATATACATTCAATAAAATTTTCAACAAGCCAATGACAATAGAGGTATGTCATTAGAGTTGTGTTGCATAGAATATGTACACATCCTTCGAAGATTTTAAGTTTAAATGTTCAAAATAAAAATTTTAACACAGAAATTAGTAGAAAATAAGCTTTCATTAGTAGAATATAAGCTTTCCAGCAATACTTCTCATCTAGGGTTCAAATTTGCCTTTCCAAATATTAAAATATATACATATACAAAATTTTGAAGAAACAAAAGATCTTGGATTTATTATACTTTACAAATAAATTATTTAAAATATACTTATATTTTTCATAAAACTAACCTAAGTTTAAAAAAAAAATGCATATTATAATGCTATTGGCATCATATTTGTTTCTAGTTATTATATTCATCTAAAACAATACATTGAAGAAACAAGAATCAACAAAAATTTTATCTATGTTGTTATTTTTTAGCCTTTTTTTGTTGATTTTTTAACTGTTCTAACTACAACTAAAAACCAAAATTTCTAACTTTCATTTGCTGTAACAACTTTTGCCATAGTAATTCAATAATATCCATACTTTACTTTTATGAATTAAATCATGCATAAAAGGTTTTTTCAATGAATAAAAATCAAATCAAATAAAAATAAACCCTATTTTATTCTTTGTAAAGTTAGAGACAGACAGAAGAAGAAGAAGAAGAAGGGAGAGGTGAAGACGAGAAGAAGAGAAAAAGAAAGGAAAGAATTGAGCGGCAGTTTCCTGGAGTCTACATGCAGCTCCAGGTTTGCCCTCTTATATGTTATTAATAATAATAAAGTCATAGGGACAAAAATACCCTCACTAACACAATCTAATATTAAAATAACATATTCTCTTTTAACACACCCCCTCAAGCTGGAGGTGTATAAATATCACCTAACCCAGCTTGTAACAAACATTAGAAAAAAGCGTGGTTAAATAAAAGTTTTGTAAAAGCATCACCTAATTGATCGCCAAATTTCACAAAGGGAGTCCTCACGACCTTCTTCAATACAGCATCCCTCACAAAATGACAATCAACTTCTACGTGCTTTGTCCTCTCATGAGACATTTGATTGCTAGCAATATAAATGACAGCTTGATTATCACAAAACACATCTACTCGTTACAAAGGATCCCATCAATGACAAAAAGGACTTCAGCCACATAAGTTCACTCACAGTATGAGTTATAGCTTGATATTCTGCTTCGACACTAGATATTGCTATGGTAGTTTGTTTCTTGCCACACCAAGTAACAAGATACCTCCGACAAATGTACAATATCTAGTAGTAGACCTTTGATCATCAACAGATCAAACCCAATCAACATTAAAATATCCAACAATCTCATAATTTCTATACATTTATAAATCAAACCTTTGTCAGGACAGTTTTGAGATACCGCAAAATCCTACAAACAACATACCAGTGTGGTTGTTTGGGATTATCCAGAAACTGACTCACGACCCCCACCACAAAAGATATGTTAGGTCTAGTAATAGTCAAGTAGATCAACTTGCCAACCAACTACTTATATCAACATTTGTCTTCAAACTCCGATCCAACATCCCTAGACAACTTCACATTAGGATCCATAGGAGTATCAACTAGCTAGCTCCTAAGTCAAAACAAACCAGTCTCACTTACCAAGTCCAACATATATTTTCAATGAGATAGATTCAACCGTTTCTTACACTGTATAATCTCAATACCACAAATCTAACGCAGAATACCCAAGTCCTTGATTTTGAAATTTTGGTAGAAGCCACCACTTAACATTTACAATCCCACTATGGTCGTTGTTAGTGATAATGATATCATCAACATAAACTACTAGAAGCACCACACCGATCTTTGTTTTGTGGACAAAAATTAAATGATCAGGCTGAGTGATCAAAGCAACATTAAATAAAGTCAAATGCAAAAACTACAACACTAAATTTGTCAAACTAGGCTCAAGGAGACTATTTAAGACCATAAATGGCCTTATGCAACCAGCATACTTTACCTCCACCTGAGCAACATACCCAGGAGGTTGCTCCATGGATACCTACAAATCTCCATACAAGAAAGCATCCTTCACATCCAACTAATATAAGGGATGATTGAAATTAACTGCCGATGATATCAATACACGAACATAATTTAATTGAGCAACCAGAGAGAAGCCTACTAGCGTGGTATGAGTGTCTCAGAAAAAATAAAAAATAAAAAAATAAAAATAAAAAAATAAAAGGATATGCTAAAACAGATAAATACAAGTCCCCTTTCTAGTAGATATAATGTTATTACAGGAATTTATGTACTATACACTTCATTATTATATATATGATGTTATCAATTTGACTTTTTAAACTAAATTTATTATTTTGAGAAAAATGTAATCGGATTGATTTTAATTAAATGAGAAATTGATACTCTTCATTGTCTTTAATTAGATATTAAGCTGGCCATGTATAAAAAATATCTAGCTTGCAATTTCCCCTCCCACTAGTATAGTATCAACAAGTAGGTGACCAATGTTGAATTGTCTACAAAAGTGGAATCACTATCTAGAAGAGTACAAAACATGGAAAATTCCTCAAAGATATTACTACTTCTTTGAACAGGCTAAGAAGTTGCAGCCTTGGGTAAGAGGCTTGATTTTCCCACCAAACAGGATATTGATATAGTTGTTGTCCCTCATACTTTTGAGTTATGTGAAGGCTGAAATGATTATGTGAGAAATGGAATTAAACTAAACGTATCATATTTTAATGGCGATGGTTTTCCTCATGTATTTTATGATTGTATGTACTCTTTGAGTGCTATTTCCCAATGATTTGAAAGGCATAATTGAGGCGTGCCCTTGAGGCGATTTTGGCCTTAAACGCACCCAAGGCATAAGTGAAAAAGCATAAGTCCACAAAGGCAAGGCTTACGCCTCGGGTAAGAAGGCATAAGCATCGGGCAAAAAAGCTCGCCTTTTTACGCCTCATATGCAAGGCATACGCCTTTTGGGATTCATGGTTTAAAGCATATATTTAAACAGCCAGAACCCATAACACACCTGAAACTCTAGAATGAGATAGCTTCTTGTGGAAATAATTCTCATTAATTGTAACATAGGTACAGGTCTGTATAAATAGATGTACAGCAGAAGAATAGAAGGAAAGAACCAAGAAGGAAAGAACCAAAGATGCTAACTTCTAAGGAAACTAAATATTCTAGAATATTCACACATTTACAGTCGAGATTCTCTTAGAAAAATAGGAAAGTTGACTAAACAGATTTGAAACTTTCCAACACTCCCCCTCAAGCTGGCTTGAAGATATCTTCCATGGCCAGCTTGCTAGTGAAGTCTTCAAACTGTTTCTTCGGCAGTACCTTTGTCAGTATGTCTGCTACTTGCTCAATTGTCGAGATATATGGCAAACAAATTTCTCCCTCATCTATTTTCTCCTTGATAAAATGCTTGTCTACCTCCACATGTTTAGTTCTATCATGAAGAACTGGATTGTGAGCGATAGCTATTGTAGCTTTATTGTCACAATACAGTTTCATTGGTAGTGAATTAGTAATCTTTAATTCTTCCAGCAACCTTTTGATCCATAGTGCTTCACAAATCCCATGAGCAACAACCCTAAATTATGCCTCTGCACTACTCCTTGCCACCACATTTTGTCTCTTGCTGCGCCATGTTACTAGGTTTCCTCCAACAAAGGTGCAATAGCCATAAGCTAATCTTCTATCAGTGATACTTCCAGCCCAATCTGCATCAGTGTATACTTCAACATGTAAATTCCCATGTCCTCCAAATAATAAACCTTTACTTGGAGTCCCTTTTAGGTACCTTAGAATCCTGTACATAGCATTAAAATGCTCGGGTCCTGGTGAGTGCATAAATTGACTTACCATGCTTGTAGCAAAGGCTATGTCAGGACGTGTATAAGAGAGATAAAGGAGTTTCCCTGGTATTGCTCTTTGTTGATCACTTCTCCAGCCTTAGCTGGTTGGAGTTTTATGTTCGGCTCTATAGGTGTTTCTGCTGCTTTGCACCCTAGCAGACCTACTTCTCCAAGTAAATCAAGCACATACTTGCGTTGGGAAACAAAAATTCCTTTCCTTGACCTTGCAAATTCCATACCAAGAAAATACTTCAAATTGCCTAATTCTTTGATCTCAAATTCCTGAGCAAGGATCTTCTCTAACCTCTCTAGCTCATTGCTATCATCACCTATCAGAATTATATCATCTACATAGACAATAAGGATAGCCATTTTACCTTCACTTGTGTGTTTATAGAACATAGTATGATTGACTTGACCTTGGCTGTAGCCATAACTCTTTACTACCTTCCTAAAGCGTTCAAACCAAGCTCTAGGAGATTGTTTGAGTCCATACAATGATTTCCTCAATCTGCACACCTTGCTTATGTCACCTTTCCCTTCAAATCCTAGCGGTAGATCCATAAAGACTTCCTCCTCTAACTCCATTTAAGAAGGCATTCTTCCCATCTAGTTGATATAAGGGCCAGTTTGAGTGAGCTACTAGAGAGAGAGCAACACACGAATTGAGTTCATCTTGGCTATAGGAGCAAATGTTTCCTGGTAGTCAATTCCATATGTTTGATTGAACCCATTCACCACAAGTCTTGCTTTGTACTTTTCTATACTCCCATCAGCCTTGAAGTTTACTGTAAATACCCATTTACAGCCAACAGTCTTCCCCCCCTCTAGTAGGTCACCAATTTCCCAAGTGTCGTTAGCAATTAGTGCATCCATCTCTTCTTGAACAGCCAATCTCCATTCCGGGTGATCTAGTGCTTCCTGAATGGTTCTTGGAATAAACAAATGAGAAACATTTCAAGTAAAGGCCTTATGAGAATTGGAGAGTCTATGATACAATAGGTGGTTGGAAATAGGATGTGTGGTACAGGTTCTAACTCCTTTCCTCAGGGCAATGGGTAGGTCAAGATCAGAAGAATTATTAAAACAATGATCTGGAGAATAAAAAGTACCTAGAGTATGTGAAGGAAGACCAACTTGTGTAGGTGATGATGATTGGCCTTGCTTTGGATTTGAAGAAAGAGCTTTATTATTCTGATGATTTCTTTTTCTGGCATAAACACGAAGCTCAAATAAGGGAATATTTGATAGTACGTCTCCCCTTGTATGTGAATCAGGTATGCCTTATATAGGTAGACTAGGATTTCCATTATTTTCGCCAATTAAAGTATCGGTTTCCTAACCCTTTAAAGAGTGGATGTCAATGTCAAGGAAAACATTTGGAAGAGGCTTAGAGGTTTGCCAGAACTCATCTTCAGTTTCCTTTTTCTCCCCCTGAAGATAGTTATGGCCAAAAAAGGGCTGGTTTTCAATAAAAACAACATCCATACTGATATGAATTTTTCTAGTCAGGGGGTTAAAACATTTGTACCCTTTTTTATTAGGAGCATGTCCAAGGAAAACACATTTTTTTGCCCTAGGATCAAACTTGGATCGAAGATTGGTAGGTATATGAACAAAAACAATGCATCCAAACACTTTAAGTGGCACATCTGATGTTATCCGACATGTAGGAAACAGTTTTTTTAGGCAATCTAAGGGAGTGATGTATTTTAGCACTCGAGCAGGCATCCTATTAATGAGATAACATGCAGTTAAAATAGTATCACCCCATAGATATTTAGGAGCTTGCATTGAAAACAGTAGGGCCCATGCAACCTCTAACAAATGGCGATTTTTTATTTAAGCAATGCCATTTTGTTGTGGGGTGTCACGGCAAGTAGATTGATGTTGAATACCCTTTGTTGAAAGAAACGTTCTTAAACATTTGTTAAAATATTCAGTACCATTATCAGTTCTAAGGATACTGATCGTTTGGAACTGGGTTTCAACCATATTATAAAATCCTGAAAAAAATTTCAACCTCAAATTTGTCACTCAATAAGTACACCCAACACAAACGTGCATGATCATCAATAAACGTAACAAACCATTTCTTACCAGAAGTAGTAGTGATATTTGAGTGACCCCAAACATCACTATGAATTAAATAAAAAGGTTTGGAAGAATGATAAGCTTTTGATTGATAGGTGCTTCGGTGACTTTTGAATATATGGCAAACATCACAATGAAGAGAATTGCAATCCAGTTTTTTAAATAAGCAAGGAAACAAATGTGTTAAATAGAGAAAACTAGGATATCCCAGTCTAAGATGCCAAAGCATTATTTGTTCACATACAGAAACAAAACTCGTACTACTACTCAAACCCTGAGCTTGTTTATTGTTGAATAAAGTCTCATCGAAGTAGTAGAGTCTATCAATCATCCTAGCACTGCCAATCATCCTCCCCAAGAGTTGGTCTTGAAATTCACAATTGGAATCAAAGAAAATGACACAACAATTAGAATCTCGTGAGTTTACTAACAGACAGCAAATTACAAGCAAGTTTAGGGACGTGAAGGACAGATTTGAGTTCTATTTTTTCAGAGATTTGGACAAAACCTGTTCCAACAATGGATGAAAAACTTCCAATCTGCAATTCTAATCTTTTCATTACCAAAACAAGGAGAATAAGATTGAAACAATCGTGAGGTACTGGTCATGTGATCAAATGCACCAGAATCAATAATCCATAGTGCAAGATTTAAGCAACAAGGGTAGGCACTAGAGTTATCACCTATTTGGGCCAATGAACCAGTAGCAAAACTAGAGGCAGAAGTAGATTTCAGCAGTTGAAGAAGATGATCCACCTGCTTAGCACTTAGGAAATTAGCTTCTTTGGCTTTAGGGACTACATGATTGCTACCAAAGGGTCCAGATTTGTTGCTCTTCCAATTTCTGGTTTTCCATGGAGTTTCAAACAACTTTCTCGAGTGTGGCGAGGCTTATTGCAATAGTCACACCATACTCGAGGCTTATCTTCTAACCTCCTTTGATTAGAGTAAGGCCGCTATGCATAAATATTGGTAGTAGCCAAATTTGTGTTACCAGCAGCATGAGGAGCAGGATTATTGGCAGCAAGTAGAGCAGAATTTTCCACAGTCTCATCCTCCTTTTTCTTCATCATCACACTCCTTCGAGATAAAGGTAGAGGTTAACAAGGAAAAAAACCCTATTGCGATTGGGGTCAAATTGGAGCCGCCAAGGGAAACTAAGGTTTACACAAGGCCAAAATCCGAACCTATCTCTGATACCATCTAGAATGAGATAGCTTCTTGTGGAAATAATTTTCATTAATTGTAACATAGGGACAGGTCTGTATAAATAGATGTACACCAGAAGAATAGAAGGAAAGAACCAAAGATGCTAACTTCTAAGGAAACTAAATATTCTAGGATATTCACACATTTACAACCGAGATTCTCTAAGAAAAATAGGAAAGTTGACTAAACATATTTGAAACTTTCCAATAGAAACCCTATCCTTCCTTTCTCTCCCGCGAAGCCTCTTCTCCTCTGCTCTCTCTTCAAAGCCTCGACGAAGCCTCTGCTCTCTTTTCGAAGCCTCCAATCTTATCCTCTCTCAATGATTCCTCTTGATGAAGCTTCAGATCTCTCGAAGAAGCCTCCAGTCTTCTCCTCTCTCAATGATTCCTCTCTCGACAAAGCTTCTTCTCCCTCTTCGACAACTCAATGACTGCCTCTGACGATTCGTCCAAGCTTCGTCGACTACCTATTTTACTATTTCACTTTTTATCTATCCAACATATATAAAGCAAATTTAAAAGAAAATATCTTTTAAATGTATATATAGATATAAGAAATTGAAAAGGATGTGATATTTTGTATTAAAAATTGGAATCAAAATATAATTTTTTTTTTTTACAACTAAAAATCTTGAGGCATGTTGTAGAAAATAATTCTTATTTTAAGTTTTAATTTTGTAAAATTATATATAATAATTGAATTTACAGTTTTATCAACATTTATATAAGAAACATAGCAAATATATGTTTTTAAAATTTTATTAGATAAATATTTAAAAATTAAAAGAAAATTTTATACTATATATAACTTTTTTATTTATTAATTATTTTAAAAAATACAGTCCCAAAATGTTTACACCTCAACGCCTTGAGGCTTACGCCTCGCCTCCTGAAGGGTAAAACGCCTCGCCTTACGCCTTCGTCTTTTAAACCACTGCTATTTCCAATGGTATGATATAAATGAGGCAAGAAAATTGTATTTTCCTGAATCAAAATTGAAGAGAACTGCTCGAATTTGGTGGATTAAACAATAGGAGATATTTAGAAGGAGATTCAGCAAGATT
The DNA here is from genome assembly GCF_029873635.1 of Malania oleifera. Taxonomy (NCBI): domain Eukaryota; kingdom Viridiplantae; phylum Streptophyta; class Magnoliopsida; order Santalales; family Ximeniaceae; genus Malania; species Malania oleifera. The sequence goes on from NC_080425.1 coordinate 92,289,863, forward strand.
ACAATGTGAAATGAGATTAAGTGACCTATGCAGGAGCAATTTGCACCTTTCAATTACTAGCAGCTTCTTCATCTACAACCTTTTAATTTGAAGCAAGAAAAGAAGACAATGACAGAGTACACTAGTAGGTTCTATTATTTGACTACTCATGACGACATAGAATAGAAGGAGGATGTGATAATAAATTTGCACTAGAAAGGGATGAAGCCAATTATTGCCCCCAAATCTTGCCGCATGACATCACATTAAAGTTGGGGATGCAGCACAGGTTGCCACTTAGATTAAGGAGGATATGCAACATAATCCTCCTAGAGCTACAACAACCCTTTGGTTTGAGAAAGAAAACTAGTGGAATTGTGCAAGAGAAGTCGGCTGAGCGGCTTAGCAATTAGGTAAAGGAGTATAGAATAATACCCTTTGGAAGACTCTTGAGCATCTGGGATCAACTTCTTAGGTCCAAGCATCAATCAAGTGCTTCAAGTTTCAAGGTTTTCGGCATCGAGCTACACAGTGTCCTAACCAAGTCATAGATGCTTCAAAAAAGAAGAAGATGATGATAATGAAATTTAGTTAAAGCTAAAATGTAAGTCCTAGGCGACTTAGATGATGATTGCAATGTGAAATTCTGTTTAGGATTCTGACCTATGCTCTCTTCCACCGAGTTGAAGAAAAATAATACAGGATAGGAACTAGCATCTTTTAGACTCAGATGATTTGTCCTAAGCAGCTTGGTGCTATGGTTGTTGATCCTGGTAGTTGTACAAATGTAGCTTCTCAAGAAGCTGTGAAAAAGTTAGATTTGGAAGTTGAACCTCATCTAGTTCCATCCAAAATTGCTTGAGTGAACAATGCCAACGTGAAGTTCAATGATCACTGCTTGCTTACCTTCAAGTTTGGTTCAATTGTGGATACAGTTGATGTGATATCCTTCCTCCGAAGATTTGCCATATCTTTTTGGGCCCTCCATGGTTATTTGATGGGAGGGCTAAGCATGATGCCTATGAAAACTCTTATTCTCTCTTTATTGACGAGAAGTATAAGTTGATGCCATCTTGAGCTCTCCAACTAACCAAATTGAAGCATATCGCTGGCTCTTCCTTGCTGATAGACTTCTTGGTGCTTACCCCAAATTGATGGAGTCAAGTTCTTTGCAAAAGGAGGGAATTGGTGCAGGATGGGAATTGGGTATTTGGATGGATCATTTTTCCCCAATTTAGAGGCCAATTTCAAAGAATAGGGTTAATGGTTGTTGGGTCTTAAACCCAAATGTGCTAGTTAATTAGTAGTTTATTACGTGTGTTTAATTTTCTTGTAGTAGGATTATGTGTTTTGGGGGTTTGTAATATTTGTGTACTTCCCAATGAAGTTGTCCCTGGGGAGGGTTTCTTTATTCGTGAATTCATCACAAACTGACTATTGTTCTGACTATTGTTCTCAAAGAACAGACGCACAGGCTGCTGGGATAACAAAGATGTAATTAAATAGGGCTTATAAAAATGAGTGTGTTAAAACGAACAATAGATACACGAGGGAGTTCTCATTTGAGTTCTATTTGGAGTACGATAAATATGTACAATGCAACTTGTTTCAGTTGTTTGGTTCCTGAAAGCATATCTAAAAGACACAAATTCAAGATGAGGGGTTGAATTAGATTTCATTTTGCATCTCATTAATCAGATTATGGAATCTTAACTTAGCTTTGCAGCACCAAGTCTAGAGACTTAAATGCTATGCAATTACTGGCAGCCACTAAATCACTTATTTTAAAGATTAGGAGATTCAGGATAGAATGATCTTCATGAGAAGGTAGCTTCTTTTTTGTGGAAAACACAACAGAGAATCTGGATATACATGCTACTTACAAAGTTAGGTTGTAGGCAATTTAACATGATAATATCATAATTGGGCATCATTATTCATTATTGGGTTGATATTTTTATGGTCACCAATCTCAGCTGTAAGATTAAACAATTAATTCAGTAACAATTCAATGAAGTTTCCAAGCAAAGCTCATCTTTGGATCCCAGGGATTGTTATGAATTATTCAATGTTGATGATATTTGCAGTCTCACAAATAAATTTATCTTAAAACTTCAGTGATCAAGACACAATGCATTTAAAAGTTCATATGCAGCTTTATCAACTTGATGTTTGTTTAATCTACCCTACTGTGGATACACTTATTCATCTTGCTGATTTCTCCAGTATCAAGTGCAACAACAGAGCAGGCATTCTCTGCCATGAATTTTGTCAAACTAAACTTCATAACAAGATGGAAGATGACTATCTTTCAAATCACTTAGTGACATATATTGAGGAGGAAATTGTTGAATCATTCAATATGGATTCAATAATTGATAAATGCCAAGCAAGAAAAACTCAAGAGAATGTTTGTAGTGATTATTTTTTGGCAAGTATGGTTTGGCAGAATGTTTGTAAAGAAAGTAATCTAAAGCAGGGCACTCTTAAGCTTAAATGTAGATTTTTTTGAATAATTAAAGGAAAATTTATTGAAAGGGCATAAAGGGCCCAAAGTACAAAAAATCAACCACCCTGAAGGATGTCACAAAAATAAAAAATTACACTGTAATCAATTGCTACAAGTCCACTATGCCAACTGGCAGCTGCAGTAAACTACTGGTCTTTGCTGATCAGAAACAATGAGATTCAATTTTTAAACACTCTCCAGTTCCTCTCTTTCCAAACACACCAGAAGACAAAGACTTTCTTTTTTCCTTTGTTTCCCGAATCCCTATCCAGGCCCAGAGATCCTCTCCCACAGAGCTGGCAGTAAGCCACCATTGTCCAATCAGAGTCAGAGCCATGTTCCACAGATTTCTGGTCCATGGTCAATGAAGAAGGATGTGCTCAACTGATTCTACGTCAGCCATGCGAAGGGGGCATCTGTTGACGACGGACAATCCCATTCTCTACCAGTTGTCCAAGGTCAAGATCTTACCAATGAGTTGCTTCCCTGGTAAAAAAGGCAACCATTGTAGGGGCAGCTGCCTTCCAAATCTGAGTCTGAGATGAATTAGTGCTGTTTGAATTCAAATGAAGAAGTCAATAGAAAGATATAACAGCGAAGACCATCTTCCTATCTAAGGTCCAAACCGGAGGAGTGTTACGGTGCTGGAAATTGTAAATATTACTGTAGAAGTTGGCGAGTTGATGTAATCCCTAGTTGATGTAGGACAAAAGCAAGACCATGGGAAGAGCCATGTTGGAGAATAATTGAAAAGAATTGGGTTAAGTTATAGATGAGTTTAATTAATAGTTTATTGTGTATTTAGTTTAATTAGTGTAGTATTACGTGTATTTTGGGGACTTGTTTGTAGTACTTGTGTATTCTAGGAATATGTTTGTAATGTAATTTAGTTTTAGGGGTATGTGTGTGATTTTATTTTATTTTATTTTTTTTATAGCAAAAGAAAATCTATTAAGAAAGAGAATGTACAATCATATCAAGGATAAAAAAATAAAATAAAGCTCAAATATATATATATATATATATATATATATAAGTTCAAATAAAAGCAAAACAAAGAAACTGTTAATACCAACCCAAAAATCCCCTCTTCAATCCCTTCCCGTCATAGTTCACTGAACACTTCAAATTAGCTAGATCCCTTTGACTCTCCTTCACCTTTGATTTTCCCCCATCAAGCCTAACTTCATTTCCTCCATGATCAGACCACTTGAGATCCAATTCATCCAACAAACATTGAGTTTCAATGTCTTTCCTAGAGATTTCTGGGACTGGAGTAGGTAAATTCCATCCTAAACCTTTTGTTCAACTTTATTAACCTCGTCATCAAACATATTAATTCCCTCTAAGCCTTCTAAAGGAAGCAGCACATAAGATAAACGCCTAAGGCGATCAATGGAAGAATAAGAGGAATATCCATATTGCTCCCGAATATGATCCAAGAGTAATCCTTTTTAGCATTCAAAATCGCTACTCCCTACACTATCCACACCCATCTCATGCTATCCTTGCACCATTTGGCCCTCTCACCAATTGGCTCCTCCACAACACTTAGAACACATTTGGAATCCCTCTTAATAATTTTATGTTTTTTTTTCACCTGAGTAGTCTCACATTTCTCCATTAAGTTTCCTCCCTTCAACACTACTTTGCACTTTCTTACGACTGGTTTTCACACTCCAAAGAATTAAGATTCTTAGAGCCATATTCCCTCCTTTCACCCCTGAAGCTTCCCCTGCTATCATTCTTCTCCTATCGAGGAGAAGTGCCTTGACTTCCAACTTCCATTGCCTAGTCTTTGATGCTACTAGAACACACCTCCTGATGCCCGCCAAGGATGTTCCTTGAAGAGGAGCGCAGCTTAGGATTATCATCCTGTGTCTCATTTAAAGATAACAGCTGATCACCTTACTTCTACTCTGGAAACTCTAACCTCCCGTAGCCTCCTTTGATTTTGGCTGGAGGGGCTTCCTTCTAGTTTGGGGCCGATCAGGTCTTCTAAGCCTGCTTTTGACCCGTCTGCATTTTATCACTACCTAAGCCCATTGTTAATCATAAGATTGCTCTTGAGCCTACTTCATTAGCAAGCCCAACAAGAGTTTAGAAGAGGTTTATTATTCTCTAACAACTAGCCTAAATTTATATTAATAATCAGACCAAGCCTAGCCCGCTCAATCTTCGTCAACCCATCAACCTTGCAAGAAACCCAAGCCGCCTCTGATCTTGGCTACTTAGCCGGAACCTGGAAGTGATTCCGTTTTTAGTGTCGATTGGTAGTGTGAAGCTGAAGAAACGAACTTCTCATTCATTCTCCCCCCGCAACAAGTGCAGACCCCCTTCTACACACTCCTAGAGATCGAATGACCTCCATCATCACTAGCACTGCCTGAAACAATCTAACTCCATGAACAATTCTTGTTCTTCTTGTTATCTGCTATATTAGATCCATACCAACAAGAACTCTCCAAAGCAATGAACAAATCCTCAAATCAAGATCATCCATCCTCTTTCAGCCCTTCAGGAACAAAAATGGAATACCTTTTACCCCTCCATCCGTGCCCTATTTCCATGAACTTCCCTGCCCTAGTCACATGAATCCCCATCCAGTAATCTACATACCCCACTCGGACTCTTCGAAAACCCTTGCACAACCTATCTTCATGAGACAAGAATCTCTGAAAAAACCATGAAGTCGCAACTGAAGAGAGACATACCCACCAATTGCACTTACAATTCTTCTCAAGGACAAATAGAGCTCCAACCTTCCCTATCTTATCTGATCTCATATCAAAGGACTTCCCTTCAATCAGTATTGGACAAACCCCCACCATCAGTTTGTACTATCACCATGACTTTGAGCACTAACAATTTGCGCGAAGAGAGGGTTTTTTGCAAAAGAGCAGCACCATCGTGAGCACCCGAAATTTATGCGTGAAATTTTATGTATGTAATAATTTTTATAAATAGTGTGTGAAAGCCATGTTGTAAACAGTTGTTGATGAATTTGAATTGGAAGTGAACGTCAGTTTTCCCCTTGGTTTAAAAAAAAACGAAAATCTGTTCTATAGTTCTTAACTTTTCCTCTAGTCATGTCCCAAATCTCAAACACCACTTTCCAGCTACCATCCTACAACACCACCCACACCATCAAACATAGAACACCTAGATGCCCCTTCCCCTACAATTTCATCGCCTTTTGATTACCGAAACAGCCTCATCCATTAGCCAAACTTCTCCAGCCGTTGGCCATTCAAAAGTCCCAACCTCTTGTACTTTTTTCATGACACCACCAACTATAATCCCCATCATCAGATCTACACCGACTGAAGTTTCAACACAACGTTTTGCCGCCGGCAACCCATGCAGCCCACGCATCGGTGATCTGCAAGTGGGACTCTGCTTGAATCTTCTCTTGCTTCCAATTTCACGATAAATTGCTTTAATTGCGAGATTTTGGGCTTTCTCCACAATATTTTGACCTGTAAGGATAGATTTTGATTATGGACACAATATATTGCAAGCAAGTGCAATAACTTGGCACGAAACACTAAAAATTGTCACTCCAACATTAAAAATCAGGTTTTGTGGCTGTAATTTTTTGAGTTTTCTTTGTGAATTTGTTTCATTTCAGCAGGACAATAAATGACAAAGGTGAATTGAAGATAATTTTTGAGAAATTGGGTGTAAGGCTTGTGGGAAATTGTGTTAAAGGTCTGTTAGTGATATATAGCTGCAGCATAGATATGCATAAATTCAGCAACATGGTGACAAAATATAGGAAAAAGGAATGCCATTTGTCAAACTTTGGGCACAATTTCAAGCTTTTCAACACCTTTCTCAAATGCAGAGAAAAGGTTTGCAAAATCGTCATTGATGAAAGATGTCCAACAAATGTAGTATCCATAAATAGAGTCACTTAAAATGCAGCTTCATCCGAAATCTCACCCAAATCCTTATGTGATATCTTTGGTTGATAACTCTAATACACGTGTTTGCAAGAGATGTTTGGTTCCCATCCAAATGGTTGAATATTTAAATGTTTAGTGTGATATCCAACCTATGAAGATTGGTTGTGTACTCCTTGGTTCTCCTTGGTTGGATGATTTGGGTGTGACTCTAGGGTGTGAGAATACATGTCTTCCACTATAGTGGGAATTGGAAAGAAAATCGTTTTGAAGTCCACTCTACCAATGGACCGCGACAAAGAATCAATCACATTTTACTCAACTTGAAAATGGTACAAGCAAGGAAATGCATATGTTTGAAGAAATCCAAAGTCTTTACATTTCTATTGTTGAGTTTGTCAACCCCGATATGTTAATTGATGCTAATTCTCAACTCAAGTAATGGAACGTGGTTTCTTGTCTCATTCAAGCACTCGCTCTGGAAGAGTCCAAGTTTGCTTCTCCCTTCTGATCCTCCAACACTTTTAAATTTGAGGCCAAATTTTTTTCTAACCAAGGAAGAGTTGATGAAGGACAAGAAGCAAGACCTTTGGCAGAGCCATGTTGGATAATAATTAAAAAGAAATGGGTTAAGGGGATTGTTGGGTTTAATTAGTAGTTTATTATTTATTCAGTTTAATTGGTATAGTTTTATGTGTATTTTGGAGGCTTGTTTGTAGTATTTGTGTATTATAGAGGTATGTTTGTAATCATAGTCTTAAATTTCCACAAAATTGTTGAAATTTCCTATTTCCATCACCCTCAAAATTGAAATGGCAGTCGATTTCCATCTTGCATAATTTTCGTCAAAATCTCAACGAATCATCCGAAATTTATCAAAATCTCGATATTTTAGCAAAACTTATCGAAATATTAACTATATAATGAAATTTCCTCAAAATTCAAATGAGAGATTTAGGAGTGAATGAAATTTCTCTCTTAATTTATTTTATTTATTTTTATCAAAACAAAAGATTATAACAAGTGAATTTGAAATTTTATGAGAAAATAAAATTACAGCAACATTTTATTTGAGTATTCATGTCTAACTTATCATTATTTGTATAATAAATAATATTTAAATGATTTATGAATTTCATTTGTAATAACTGAATATGTTTAATGTACATTATTTTACAAATATGTTTGTTACACATACTATATTACAACTTTTCCACCTCATACACAACATAGATGTATTTAACTTGCAATATATTAGTCCTAAAACTTACATTATTATGTATGTTAACCATTTCTAAAGTTTCACAAAGAATTCCTTGCTTTACTACTAATTTCTGTTATTTTTTTTTAATCAAAATCGAAATTGACATCAGAATTGAAATTTCGGTCATAATTTCCATACTTTTGGAGCTTCGAAATTTGAGTCGAAATCAAAATTTAAGACCTCGTTTGTAATGTAATTTACTTTTAGGGGTATGTGTGCAATATTATGTGTAGCTTTCTTATAAATAGTGTGTGAAAGTCATGTTGTAAGCAATTGTTGATGAATTTGAATTGGAAGTGAACATGAGTTTCCCTCCTATATCTCCTCTGTCCTCCCTTTCACTTCTTCTCTTCTAATTTCTCCAAGGCTACAGAACTATGATGCTGCCCTGCATTATTAGTTGATGTAGAACAAGAAGCAAGACCTAGGGAAGAGCCATGTTGAAGAATAACTAAGAAGAATTGGGTTAAGAGTTTGTTGGGTTTAATTAGTAGTTTATTATGTAACTTAGTTTAATTGGTATAGTATAACGTATATTTTTGGGGCTTGTTTGTAGTATTTGTGTACTCTAGGGGTATGTTTGTAATGTAAATTAGTTTTTGGGGTATGCGAGTAATTTTATGTGTTTAGGCTTTCTTATAAATAGTGTGTGAAAGACATGTTGTAAGCAGTTTGTTGATGAATTTGAATTAGGAATGAACATGGGTTTCCCCCCTGTATCTCCTCTCTCCTCCCTTCCCCTTCCTTCTTCTCTTCCAATTTCTCCACGGCTGCAGATCCATGATGCTGCCCCAGCATCACTAGTCTTCCACGTTTCTATGGAAGTAGATGTTCCAGAAAAAATCCTGACTTGATGTTCAAAGATGTTGATGTGGGCATATTTGTTGCAGGCCAAGTTGTAAATGGATGGAAATAAGACCCTAAGAGCCTCCTAACCATACCATACATCATGCCAAAAATAAATGTATCCCATTCCACGCTTGGAATCTAATACAAGAAAAGAAGTCATTCCAACCTTTCCTAATGTATTTCCACACCCCTACACCATGTGGTCCTCTACTATTCCTGGTGATCCACTCATTATGCTCAAACCCATATTTCATGGCAACGATACCCCGCCAAAGATGATCCTTCTCTATCATGAATCTCCACTACCATTTCCTAAGAATGGACTAATTGAAATTGCAGAGGGACTTTACGCCCAAGCCTTCTGAACAAATACGTTGCTTCACCATTCCCCATTTGACAAGGTGGAACTTGAATTCCATCCCTAAGCTTCCCCATAGGAACCTCCTTTGAATTCCTTCAATCCTCTTGGCAACAGAAATCAAAAGTGGGAGGAAGCATGAGGAAAGATCCCATCTTACAACCCACAAGTCCTGCAAGGAAAGGTCCTCCTAAACTATCACCAATCGCAATAATTCATTTTTTCCAAGATTTACTTTCAAACCTGAGAGTCTGAGACAGCCTCAAATGCTGCCAAAATAAATAATTCAAAATGTGGAAAGGGTCACTCCTCACAAAAAAATGGTGGTATCATCCGTGAACAAGAGATGTGAGACCTCTAAGGACCTTCCATTTCGGCCAACTCTGAGGCCTTTAAGAAGGCCTCTTTTGGTAGCTCTTTTCAACATGAGACTCAAAACCTCCATAACCATAATGAACAAGAAGGGGAACAAAGGGTCTCCTTGTCTTAGTCCTCTAGAGGAGTGAAAGTAATCAGTAGGGCACCTATTGATGAGCATGGAGAAGCTTGGTGTATTGCTGCAATGGGAATCCATCAGCACCATCACTCCCCAAAACCCATCTTCCTAAGAAAATGGAGAGGAAAGTTCCAGTTGAAATTATCAAAGGCTTTCTCCATGTCAAGCATGCACGCCACACCGCTTTTCCTTTTGACTAATAGGTATCCAACACTTCATTAGCAATGAGGACTGCATATATGATCTATTTTCCAGCCACAAAGGCACGTTGGTGTTGCCCAATAACTTCCGGAATGGCTCTTTTGATCCACATAGCCAGGACTTTAGCAAGGATATTAAATATAGATCTGTGTGAGGAATACATAGATCATGATTTTAGATTTGGCAAAATAAGAAATACATGCATATAACTTTTTTTTTTAATGGTATCCAGTATTACACACACAAAGAGACAAGGTTGGTTTCTTCTTCTTCTTCTTCTTCTTCTTCCTTTTTTGTCTAGTGTTGACAATGGGGCAAATGTCCTTCTCCAATTGTTTATAGTTTGGGTAATAACTATGCTTCTTTAGTTGACTTTCAGGCTTGAACTTTCTTTGTTTTGATGTGCTCAAGTATTTGGTTAGAAATTTTAGTTGATGTGCTCAGATTATAGTTTGACTGAGTTAACTAGTATTTAATATTTGTTATTTCTTTTTAAATGAAATTTTACAGGTTTATGTCGTAGCATGAAGTTAGAATTGAGAGAAGTGCACAGTTCACGTAAGAGTCAATACACCTAGCAGAAAAGTAAAGCTGATATACCTGGCAGCAAATGTACCAGATACACTAGCCAACAACTACCAAAAACACAATACAAACCTGGAAATTATAAAATAAAAATCATGAGAAAGTCCACTCATGTGTCCCTCTACAGCAAAGCTACAGATTTCCTCATCTCCAATGGACTAAAAACCCTGCTGCATATATTCTTCACCCCACCTGACCAAAATACAACTCCAGAAAGATAGGAGTAGGTTAAACATCATCCCCTTGGGGCTCAAAGAAGGTCATGTTGACTCACAAGATTCTAACAAAAGTCAAAAGAAATTGAACAAGACTTGCCAGACATTGAAAATTATTAAGAATACTCAAGCATGTTTGCAAGAATGAAATATAGCCTTTCTTGCCAGAAATTGAGATCTTTCTTTTTTTGTGAAGATATAGAAGAGATCTTGAGAGAAACTTTATTCACCACATTTATTCAAAGGGCATGATGCTTGAAAGCAAACCACACGATTTTACACGCATATAACATGGTTGCAGAAGAGCCTTTGGAGGAACTTCTTCTATTCAGGCTGTCGTGGACCATTGGATTGCTATGATCTCTAGCTGGCATTCTGGGCTGGCTGGAAGTGACCCTCTGTAATTCTTGATCTTCTTGATTCTTTTCAATAAGGGATGTTTCTCTCTTGTTGTTTCCTTTGTCCTTGGGTGGCAACCCCTTGATGCCTCTTTTTAATATATTTACTCTTTCCTGATAAAAAAGAATGGTTGAAGGTAGATCTCCTGGATTTATTTTTGACAAATTGGTATTCCTTGAATTTGACAAATGTCATGGGATTGGTACTGACCACTGGTACTTATTGAATTTGGTTCTCAAAATCCAGAGATGCCAAATCAAATTTGCAATCTGAGCCGCATCCCTCTCCCTTTAGTTCTCACTATGTGGACATAATTAGCCTAAGAGTCAAATAGAAATTATCGTCCCTTGGCAGCCTTGCATGACTGTACATAATATTATCTAGTGTGACAACTTCCTATGAAAATTGTACATGCTGCTATACCCATAGATCAAAGAATTGGCTGTTTGGCATTGTGAGAGTACGTGAGCATGTGCTGTAGACACTAATTAGTATGTTTAATATTGTCTGTACTCTTGTATGAATATCATGAGAACTCTAACTGGATCTTTAGACATTCCCTTACATTCTCTTTCATGGTGTCAGAGTGTGAAGCATTTGAGGCATGGTCAATCTGCCAATGTTCATTCCCTTTCTATTGATCTTATTTTTTCGCTCCTTGAAACATTTTTTCATCTATTTCTAGTCACTGGATAATTCTAAATGGCTTCATCCAACCCCAGTCCCTCTGCAATCACTTTTCAGCATTCATTGCCATGAATGCCATAAAATCAGGCTGCAATCAAGCTTGATTCAAAAAACTGCTAGCTGCTTTGAGATCTAGCCTTTTGAATGTTGACAGATCTGTTCCTCATCCTCCTAATACAATTACTGAGCAGGATAACCAAGTTCCAATTTCAACGTACATCAAGTAGTTGAAAGATTATCAGTTTTTGCTCTCTTGCATCAAAGCTACTCTTTCTCCAAGTGCCAGGGTGCAAGTCCTGGGTTTGAAGACTTCAAAGAGGTTTAGCCAACCAAAGAAATCCTTTTACATCAATCTACAGAGTCCAAGCTTGATCTTCTGAGAAACAATCTGAAAAATCGGACAAAAGGGGCTTTGACCACTGAAGAATATCTTGCAAAAAAACCTGGCAGCTCCGCAGCTGTTGTAGTCCCAGACTCCAAACTCATCGCAAGAACACGGAATGGACTTCAAAATTCTTTGGACTGTCAACTGTTTGTGTTTGCAACGCAAAACTCAAAAATCCATCTCTTTTGATGAGCTTACAGCTCATTTGTCAGTGATGAACAGTGTGTGAAGAGATTTCAGTAAGAGGAAACAAGTTGGTCCTGCTGGAGCACAACAATCCAGAACAGTGCATGCTGCTTGCAACAGCTGTGATTTGAGGCAAGATGGTAAACCTGGTTGGCAACCAACACATCTCATGATACTTAAAGAATAAAGGGACCCAACAGATGATTTGCGCACTGGTCAGCCTCCATAAGTAATTCGCCTACAATTGTTGGTGTAGCATCAAATATGCAAGAAAAAAGGGCATACAGCAGATATATGTCATTTTATGGTATTTCCAGGGTAAGAATAACCCACGAATAGCCGCTGCTTTAGTGACAGAACTGCAATCGCACAAAATTTTGCTGGTTTGTGAGTGTCATCAACTTAGTCTGTGGTTAAATCAGATTTAGATAGCGTGGAGAGTCAAATTGTCAATGCCAATCTGACATGAGTGCAACCCTCAGAAGCAGCAACACTGGCGTGGGCATGAAGACTCAGAACCTGTTAATGCATTCATGGGGACACCCAAGTCTCAACTGTGATCGTCGACTAAAAAATCAACAAAAAAAATGGCAGAATAGTCCTTGGTTCACCCATATAACTGGAAACAAACTGGCTAAATGCCCATAAAACCTTAATAAAGTGACATTGAAGATGATGAGAAGGTTCTGGAACACCATTCATATGCAAATTGAAGCAGCAAAAAACAGACCAAAAGCTCTGAAAATCAGATCTGTGACAAACCGCTTCTTCATAGAAATAAGGAAAATTTTCAGAAACTATGCAAGATGATCTAAGATAACCATGAAAACATCACCATATTCTTATAAAACAAGGTTAGTCAAGCAATGCAGTTTTTTGACACCCTGATGTCAGCCCAAATGGGGAGGCTCTGGTAGTCCTTCTTCTCCCTGATGACTTTTCAAGTGTTCTCAACTGGGTCAAGGCTCTAGTACCAAGTTAGAATCAATAAGAATTAGGTTTGAAGGGGAAGAAAGGTAAGGTTCCAATGCTTCCATGATTTTAAAAAGTTTCCACAATCCTCTTATAAATTTCTTTTTCAGCAACAAGTGATAACCACTTGATTTTTAACTACCTGATCTCACTCAACCTCCAATTCATTACTGAATCTTTTGCTGCTAGCAAAACCATTAACGAGACCATGGAAAAGCATAGTATTGCAAAACACTCTTGTAACCCAGTTTAAACAAGTTTTCTGCCTCCGGCTAATCTCTTCCCTCAAAATAACCTCATCAAGCCCATTCAAAAGTTGAACCATTTTACTATCCGAATTCTCATAAGGAGGTCCTGTCCTCCTCCTCCAACAGACCAAAATACTAATCTCCTGCAAGCTGACCCAGCTCCTTCTCTTCTCCCCTGATGTGAATACCCTCTATGATGAATCTCCTTTCAGTGTTGTAAGAAACTCAGGAGCAAGGACTATAAATGTCTTCATATTCTATGTTTTTCCAAAGATAATTCATCATTCCAATAAGATACAATACCCAATTCATTTTTATTTTTGGGAACTTGAATCTAAGTTTTTCGTACTTTTATTCAAATGCAAATGAAAGTTACATTAAAATTTTGGGTCATCACACAAGATCCCAAGGTACTCTTTCAGCCATTTCTTTTCGTAATGAGTCTGTGCGAAGTTCAAATGGTGACCTCGAATCACCTTTAAAGGGTCCTCAATGAACTTAGAGTTGACTCTCTCCCTTTCTTATTTTCCTTTTTTTTATATAGTTTTATAAGATTCTGAACTGCACCCAAATGCCACTCATGGAGACAGCATGAAACATGTGCCACTCAAAAGAAGCTAAGGTGCAGGGAATTCCATCCTCTCCAAGGATATTCTATAATGACCAAGTCCAGAATACTCCAGTTTCCCTTTATCTGGAGCCATCCAACATCACAAAGCGTTTGAACACCAGTAAAGTCTTTGTGCATAATTCATTACCCATTTACCCCCAAATCGTCACTTACTTAACCTACTCATCAAGAAACAGGGGATTACTAAAAAACTGCCATACATCAATTTTACAAAGATATGCTCAGTTTAAATTTCTTAAAAAGCACTCACTGAGTCGCAAAAACTCAAAACGCATTTGATTCTTAAACAACCAATACAAATGTTCATCAATAACAATATTCAAGTCATAGAAAGAGCCAAGTATGTTTGAGCGTGGGAATTTGACACACGTCCACCCCCCCCACCCCCCCCCCCCCCCCAACCCCAATCGGAAAAAAAAACAAAATAAATTGCAAAAATTATATATTTAAAAACTGTTAAGACCTTTTATATATTTGCCCCCATTTAACTCCGGAAAAAAAATACAAAATAAATTGCAAAAATTATACATTTAAAAACTGTAAAGACCTTTTATATATTTGCCCCATTTGAACTAATGTTATCGGCTGACTAACCTCAAAACTAGAACAGCTTAATTGATTTAAAAGAGAGGCAACGCACCTAAGAAAATATTGAGACAGGGGAGGAAGGGTTTTCATTTGAGAAAAGACTCAGTGATTTTTGTGTCATTCCTAGTATAATTTTCTTCACTTCAAGCATAATCATACGAGAAATTGGATGAACAATTGTTTAGTTACATATACTCGAAGAGATGTATTTAATAACATTGAAATTCGTTGAGAACAATTTATACAATGTATCCATTTTGTCTTATAATGACCGCACTGGGATTTTATTATTTACTTGATATAATTATTCAAATCTAGATAAATTGATCTAACATTCCTGTGTTATTTATGGTAAAATAAACAGAGATCGTCCTGTCTCTTGATTTCTCATAATACAATTAAATAAATGTGAAATCCCATGTTTAAAAATCTACGTAATTGAAAAAATGGTTTAATTCTTGTTTAAAAAGCATCATGCCCTATAACATCTAAAGGTACATAGTATTGTGTCCACGACTCCACTGATCAAAGGTCCTAACTCCGTCATTGATGCCAGTCAATCCACATCCCCTCCCACATTTCGTCCACATACTACATTGAACAGTAATCACGCTACCCCCTTGCCTCGTGGCTAAGAAACAGGGGGAAAGAGAATAAAAGAAATTCGAACCACATACCGTCACCTACTCTGATTCTAATGAAAATAATCCTCAAATTATGCCAAAAAATCCAAATAACGTGCTGTTCCTTCCACTATTTTTCTCAACGTCCAAACGGAGCTCCAAAAACTCAAAAGAAGAAATCTTATTTAAAAAAAAAAGGATAAACTCGCGTACCTCTTCGTCGTTCCAATCAAACATCTCCGAAACCACAGCGCGCGATCTCCACTCCTATTCTGTGTAGTCTCTTAGATATCCTTCTCCGTCGATTGCAGCCCTTTTCGAACATCGCCGGATTCACAAACGATACGCGCAAGACACGATCAGCTCGAGAATCATCAACGTAGAAAACGAGCAGCCCAGAGAGAATCAAAAACAAGAGAGAGAAAACCAAAAGAGATGGCGAGAGAGAGGCGTTCTGCGCAGAGCACACAGCAAACAGAGACTTTCCGGAGCGGAGGGGAGGGGAGGGGAGAGCAGGTGGGGGTCACGTGAGGTCACGTGGGAGAAGTGATAAGTCCCGGGGTGAGAATTGGATGGGAATTCTGGCGACACGTGAGAAGGCCAGAAGGGTGCGTATCTGAAGTAGTGGCCAGGAGAGAGCGATCTAATGCAGGGATGTGATTGGCTGGGATCCAATTTAATATGAATCTGAGTTGGATTTGGGGTTCATTTGGATTTCATTTTATATGGGGCCGGGATTTGGATATGTGGGTGCGCCCACTGCGCCTGAGTGATTCGTGGTAGGCGTCGCTCTGGATGTCGCTTTCGTGGGCCGGGAGTGGACCGACCCGCCCCGCATGCTCGCGTCCCACCTGTGGACCGCCTCTTTCCGGTCCGGGTAAGAAAACCTCCTAAGATTATTTTCAACTTGCATTTACCTAATGCCCTGCTGTGCCAAAAATAAAATGTAAATAATTTGTGAGGCTGTGTTTGGGGGAAGAACATAGATTTTTGGTCTTAATTTTATATTTATATAAAGTTTTAGGTTTTGACTTTGTGTTTGGTAAGAGAACGAAATTAATTTATCTTTATAATTTTATATATTATATCTCACTCTCAATTTATTTTTCTTTTGCTTTCCGATATTCTAAGGGATTGGAAGACAATTTTGACAATTAAATAATTTTCTCTTTTGATTGCATGAATTTTTTTTTAGTTTTTCTTGAAAAGTTAATAATTCAATTGGAGAGGGACTTCACTTAGATAAAGGGAAATAAATAAAAAAGTAAAATCGATTGAGACATTTTTAAAAGTGTTTTGAATTTGGTTGATTATTATATTATAATATAGAAATTTTGATCATTTAAAAATCCTATTAGAACATTATGAGTCTTTTTGGAATTTTTTGAATCTTTATGTGCTTTTCTAATTGAAATTTTATCTTCGCATTTTTACGCAATTTTCAAAATGTAATTTTTAAAAAAATTTGAAATTGATTATTTTATAATAATTTTAAAATTTTACAAACCTTTGTGTAATTTTTAAAATTTCCTAAGTTCTATATTATTTTTCATCTTATATGAATTTTATGATATTTTCTGAAATTCTATGATATTTGTAGATTTTGTGGAGAAAATTAGAATTTACTATATTTTACGAGATTTTTTTACTTTCATAATATTTTATGGATTTTCTTGAATCTTAATTAAATATGGAAATGATATAAAATTTCTAAATTGTTAGAGAGTTTAAAATTGTATACATTTTTTATGAAAATTAAGAATTTTCTAAATTTTTATGGTGAAAAATATAATTTTTATTAATTTTTAATCTCTTCATTACTTATGATATTTTTTATTCTTCTAGATTTTTTATATTTTGGAATTTTTAAATTTTATATATATATATATACATATAGTATTTAAAAATCTTATGAATCTCTATGATTTTTTGAAATTTTCTTATTTTTGTGAGTATTTTTTGAATTTTTTCATAAAATTTTTTAATTTTTATTAGCATTTGGAGTGATATATGTGATGAAAAATACAGCGTAATTTAAATATTATTTTAATTTTTTAATATTTTATGGTTTGCGGATTGTCAATATAATTTGAAAGGATAATAATTTCATGTCTCTCTTATGTATTTGCTTGTTTCAAAAAAACATAAATTTAAAAATCCATTTAAATCAATGATCTTGTTTGAAAGAAAAATAAGAAAAATCAAATTGAAGTTTATTTTTCATTATGCTTTCTCTTAATATTAGATATTATTACAAATAAACATTTATAATATAATTAAAAAATTAAAAATATCAAATATTAATCATGTGTAAAAATTAAAATTTTATTCACTAATTTGGCTTTGTCCCATTTTTAGTGTTCGAGAATTGAACATTCAGAAAAAATAAATTAAAATCTTTTACGGACTCAACTTGTATTATGTTTTGTGGACATTCCTTTTATGAAATCTCATTTTTTTATAACCCCAATTTTGTAAAAAAAAAACACTGTCTCTAATTCCTCTCATGCATGACTATTTCTTTTCTCGCACATTTAAAAAACTACATTCACAAAATCTCAATGCATGTGTTTACTAAAAAATTAAAATTCTATACGAAATTATATCATGAATTAGACACAAAAAAGAATTAAATTATATATAAATTTGAGCTCAACTCAAATTGTTTATTAACGCTAATAAATTTAGTTAAATTCAATTTTACTCACTTTTTAAAGAAGTGTATAAAAAATTTGTATTAAGTTTTCTTTTATGAATCTACACAAGTTTGGACCCAAAACTTGAAATTCATATTTCATACTCTCTGAGATAATATTGGGAGTATGAATTTAGATTTGTATATATTTATACGAAATTTAATGTAATTTTTTAATTTTATCGTAATCAAAAATTAAATTACAAACTTTCAAATGCTACTCACTACATGTAGATAAATTATAAAATGATCACTTTTACTCTATTTTTAAAATTTATCTTTAATTCTCAAAAAATAATTGTGTGAGTAAACTGTTTGTCAATTTTATAAAACATTTTATTATAAACAAATTTTTTAAAATAAAAAAAAATTACTCTTGATTTGTATACACTAATGTACTTCCCTTACTTAAAATTTTGATTTTGAAATTTCAAAACTAAAAAAGTTTATTTTTCCTAACTATTAATGGGTAATTTAGGGGTCAATTATGAATAGGTTGCTTAAATAGGTTCAAGCTTCTTTCTCTCATGTAGGGGTAAGCATAATTCGGTTTTAACCGAATTAACCGACTGAATTCGATCGATTCAGTTTGGTTAATTTGTAGTTTGGTTCAGTTCGGTATTAGAATGAGGTAAATTCGGGTGTTTGGTTTTTGGTTCGGTTATGAGGAAAATGTAATTCAATTAACCTAATTACCCAAATTTTAATTAATTAATAATTAAATATAAATTATTAAATTATATGATTTTAAGCTAAGGTTCTAAACTTCCAATGTTCTATTCGGCCATTCCCATTTCGGCATACAAATTATACATTCATATTTTTTTCTATATTTAATTTAATTTTATTCGATTAAATTCGGTTAATCAAATTGTCCGACAATTCAGTTCGATCAGGTACGATTTGGTTCAAAAGCTCAATTCGGTTGGTTCGATTATGTGGTGGAGTAAATCAAAAAAAATTAATTAATTTCGTTAATTGGCTGAATTGATCGAACCAACCAATTGCACACCCCTACTCTCATGCATGCCTTTACTTCCTGTCCCTCAAGTTTAAAGAATTACACTTATTATTTTCTAAGCAAATATATATATAATACAAATATATAATATGAATAAAGCAATGTTAAAAATAATTAATATATCATAAGTATGATTTGACCTATTACTATTTCCAAAAATTACAGTGTATAAATACAACTATATATCTACCTCATTAGAAATGATTAATTAGTTTGTACAGGAGACATTGGGCAACACTATTTAGTGGCTCATGGAATATCGAAATTGATTTTATTAACAATAGCGAGGAAGTGAAATCAAGTACAAAACTTTATAACAATAAGTATTTTGATGCATCAAAAAAACAATGTCAGCTGAATGAAAATAAAATAAATGTATGTGCAAACACACTAATCACGGGACTATATAAATAAAAAATAATTAAATTTTTTGACATATGTATTATGAAATTGCCACGGATATCCCTAAGAGAAAAAACCAAAATTGGATGTGAGGTCTACCCTTGTATGTATTCGATTGAGATTGAAAACCCTTAAAATTAAAATCCCTAAAACAAAACTTATATTGACCTTACGAAACTAGAGTAAAAAATAATTAAGCAAGATTCAATTTCTATACTTAAAAAGATAAAAAAACATTCAAGAAGCCTAATATTATGGCAATGCACATGCAATTTTTGTTGTTTAGTCATTCCAGGTTGGCCATGTAGAGATTCGGAAAATAGGAATATTAAGAAAAACAAAGGAAAATAAGAAATTTGGTTTGGTATAGACCCAATTGTCGACGGTTTGGTGGGGGAGCAAGAAACTATCGACGGTTTTGTAATTAATGCAGCACGGTTAAGGGTAAAATGATGAAAAGGTTTTGTTAAAACCCAAACTGTCGACAATTTCAGGAAAACCATCGACGGTTTTGTCTGGCAGTGCTTAATAAAATAGGTCCTGCAGCTCATTTTTTTAAAAGGAAATCAAATATCTCTCTTTCTCTCTTTTAGGGTTGCGGCTCTCCCTCCTTCCCTCCTCGATTTCTCGCCTGATTTAAGCCCGAATCAGTTGATAAACGTGATTTCAGGATCCCAGTGGTGATTCTCTGCAGTTTAACCAGAGTACTTTTGTGAATCGGACATTTCAAGCACCACTCCAAAACCAAAGTAAGGAGGTTATTTTTAAAAGTTTAGTTAGTTATTGGTAATATGTGGGCCTAGGTATGTTGAATGGTTGTTATTCTGGAGTTAAGTTGATTGAATTAGGGTTTATGGAGATAGGCTTTGTGCGGGCGCGCAGGCATAGTATTGGATTCCCTACAAGCATAGTTCCAAAAATAGGTAAGGGTCTATGTCAGGTATTTTCAGAAAGTTTACTGTTTAAAATATAGTATTTGATTCAAAAGTTGTATATATGAATTAATGTAAGTTTTTGGGAAATCTGAAGTTTGAACTAACAAAATCCTAGAAACAAACTTATTGTTATTTTTCAGAAAATATAATCTTCCCAAATAGTCAACATATTATAGAATAACCCTCACTTGTATGGTGTAACGACCTAATTTTTCACGCCATTTTTTCTCCACTTAAACAAATATAACAAATCTCCCTGTATTATCTGCTAAAAACATCTCAGTCCCCAAGGGAGCATTGAGAAAACTCTGTTCACATTACATTTTTAGGCAGCCGTAAACGTAAAACTATAAACAATATTTATAATACCAGAAATCTAAAAGTCCCAAAATATACATCACAGAGTACTCAGTGACATCATCAAAAACCCTAGAATCTACCCAAACAACCAACACTCAGGAAACACTCACCCTTCAAAAAAAGCAGCGCAAGAACCTCTCTACCTACGAGCCTTATTTGCTCGCCTAACTGGATCACCTGAAAAATGTTAAGTCACTAGGATGAGACGATGCTCAGTAAGAGAATATATGTTATCACTAGTGTGTGGCAACTGAGTTACACGTTTCACATACTGATATAATACTGAATTGTAAAAACGATAGTCTAGTATACTATAGAGATTACATTTATTATAGTTTAAAATACAACTGTATATCTGAGTTTTCTAGTTACACATAATTCTAATAATATAATAAAATTGTTGCTGCACTGTAAATCTATATATATATATATATATATATATATATATATATATATATATATATATATATATATAGAAACTGTGATAATACCCAGAGAACTGAATGTCATGATATAACCCCTCGTGACGGGGTTGTGCGGCCCGTAAGCGGGACTTAACTCTGGTTGGTCTACTAGGTAAGTCAATCTGAATCTCTACCAATCAATAATCTGGCTCACTACAGTCTCTCTGGGCACGATACTACTTTACCTCATCAAATCAGCCACCTCAACCCAGCTTTCTAAAGAGACTGCAATCTCTCTTGGCACGGTAGACAATATCCACGCACTATCTAAGTTATGGTTTTGTAGTCATGGCATTCCGAAAAATACTCTAAACTATATTTTTTGGAAACTGCATATGGATATCTTTTGCAATATATTGTAAAGCATGATATTTGTAAAATTGTATTGATACTTTACTAAACTGTTATGAACTCATGTCACACAATTAAGCAATTAGATTCTCATGCTCTAAAATATGTAACTCTTACTATAATAATAATAATAATATTATGGAAAATTGAATAATAAGCTGATACATATATATATACATAATCTTCTGATATACTTTCTAAAATCCCTAGTATAACATATTTCCCCTTCCTATCCGACTGTGAGGCTGGCCTCCACTCTCGCACACTCTGTGTATCAGCCTCAAAAACCTGCATTTATATACACATATTCTCCAGTAAATCAACACACCCATAATTCCAGAAATTGCATATTCATAAATCTCTTAAATCATAATTTACCTGAGTTCCCGAACAGATACTTGCTAGGGTCCTCACCTATAACTATAGGGCCCAAAACACCCTATTCCTGAAAATATGACACCCCAAATTTATTAGACAAAACACCGGTATATTCTCATAGTACACAAAATTTGGCCTTAAATAATACTAGTAATACTGAAAATATCTAAAAATCTACTTATCCTAATTTTGGAATGATTCCCAAACTGCTCAAATTAAATTTTTGCTCTAATTAAGTTGTAGAGAATCTCCCCAGGATCATCGTGGTAGCTTCTGATTGTCAAACTAGGGAGAATCAAAGCCAGAAATTTAGAGAGAAGTGAGAGAATACATTTTGGAGAGAGAAAAAAAATCTCGTGAAATGAAATTTTCATAGGAAATCTAATTTAGGGCTATATAAATGTTGTTCACGTGGCCTTGTCGACCAGCCACGTCACCTCGTCGATGAGTCCATAAAGGCGGTTCGTCGATGAAGACGGTGCCCTCGTCAACGAATTTCAGGCCCTGAAAAACAACCTCTCAGTAAATTCTCGTCGACGAGGCCCTGTAATATCCCCCCTTAAAATTCTTTTCCCTTCTCTTTTCTTTATTATTTAATTCCAATAATTATCTGAGTTATTACATATGGCATGAGTATAAATACTTTATTGCAGATACTAGCATGTCAAATTATTTTATGGTTACACAAAACAAACATGTTTTTATAACGAATTTTTAGAAAATCTATAAACAGTACAGAACTTATGATATTTTCAGTATATTGTGATAATTCAACCGGTAAAGATGTCATGATAATTCAGCCAACCCAAATGTCGTGATAATTCAGCCGACCCAAATTATGTGATATTTCAATCGTCCCAGATGTCGTGATATTTCAGTCGGCCCAGATGTCGTGGCTACATATATTTATAATAGTTTATTTAGAAACATTATTATGATAGATTTTACATAGAACCATGAAACAATTATATTATAGTTATTTATGAAATGTACTATAGGATAGCAGAACCCGAATAGCTTAGTTTAGTTTCAAAGCACGGTACCGCAACTATCAGTTCAGATTAGTGCCACCATACGCCTCAGATAGAGTGTTGGTGAATGGATAGTCGATTGAACCCAGTGTAGTAGTGTGCTCCCCTAGCAGTCCGAACTAAGCTAGGCAGGCCAATCGTACTTACAGACGAGTCAATTTTGGCTTAGCATGGTAGGTCAACCATTGTTAGGTCTCCCATATGGGCTGCACAACCCAATCATGTGGGAATAATACATGATATCAACTAGCTATCCATCTAGGGGAGACTTTCAGCATTATATAGATTTAGCAAACGATTAATTTCAGTATTATACAAATATAGCAGATGATTAATTTCAGTATTATACAGATATAGCAAATGATTTATATGCATACAAAAATTTATTACGACACAACATGTTTATGTTGAAATACAATTTCTTCAAACTTATACATAATAGATTTTTCCTGACTTACCAGCTATAGCAAATTTTGCTACAGTTAATTATGTACATTATATGTTTATAACACAATAAAACTCATGTGCCACACACTGATGCTAATTTATCCCACTTATTGAGAGGTGTCTCACCCCAGAATTCAAACATTTCAGGAAACCCAGACACACGAGCAGAGCGAGCTTCAAGATAAAGGAGGTTTTAGTACCACCCTAGCTGCAGGGTAAGTGTTTGAGTTAGAAGGGGGATTTTGTGTGAGTCCCTAGAATATTTCTATGGATTTTTAGGGGATGTATATGCATAACTATGACGTTAGTAGGACTCTGGTATTGTGTATAAGGTTCAGGTATACCATATTTTCCACTGCACAGTTGATATGTATTTATGAATAGGTATATCCCTGGTACCCCACTTTAGGTCCGGGTTAACTTTGTTTACAATTTGTGGTATCAAAGTTTATTAAGTAAAATGGAAAAACAAATATATAGCCAGAATTTTCAAGGTGTTACATTGTGGTATCAAAGCCTAGGTTGTTAGGTTCTGTAGACTTTAGTGTACTGCGGAAAACAATACCAGAGTATAGGAATAGATCTTGAAGAAGACAGGAAATGAGTAGATCAAGATTTTAGTGAATCAAGGTTGGAAGTTAAGATGAAAATTTAAGGTTTTGTTCCGCAGTCTGGAGGTAGGACCTTCGTGGTGGTTTTTTTGTGTTTTTCCTCGAATGACGATTTCAAGAAAATCATGATAAACTATCTTCAGGTTTTGTTTCTAAATTGTAGGATTGAATCTTAAATTGAGAATAAGGACGTTAGGTTAATGGGTTATATGAGGTTCTTAATTAGATTAATGTATTAGTCATGTTATGAAGTTAGGATTCTAAGATTATGTTGTTCTATTTTTAGGATGGACCCTGGGAATGATAATACGAATGTTGGTGGGAGTAATGGGGCAGAGCCTTTTAGTATGGGCAGCGGTGATTTGATGCAGTACTATGTAGTGTTTCCTAGCAAGTAATGGCAAAAATAACATGAAATTCTAAGGATCAGGATTGCCCAGCAGTGGATCAAGGTTGTTCGATCAGTCATTTTACTCATATGAATCCCCTGTCATTCTCAGGAGGAGCCGACCCGTTCGTGACTGAGAATTGGGTCCAAAAGATTGAGAAAATATTGACAGTGCTGCACTGCACTGATGAATAGAGAGTTTTGTATGCCACTTTCAGACTGACAGGTGAGACTGAGCGTTGGTGGTCTGCTTTGAGACTCCTGGAGGAGCAGATGTAGCGATCCCAAAAAAAATAAAAATAAATACAAATAAATAAATAAATAAAATTTTAAAAATCAAATTAATTAAATTATTATTATTATTTAAATTATATAATATAATATATTATATTATAATATAAGAATATATATAAAGCTAACTTCAGCTTCAGGAAGAAGGAAGAAGGAAGAAGAAATTTTTAAAAAAAATAAGCTGAGAAGGAGCTGCACCCCCCCAGCGTCTCTCCTTCGTGCTTCTCTCTCCTCATTTCTTGACGGATATTCGGTTGATCGGGAAACGGAAGGTACCGTTGAATTCCTAACTCCGTCACCGACATTTATACCAAAGTAAATTTTTCGTCGGAGCGCGTAGGCACCATTCCTAGGGTAAGGTAACTTTTTCCCTATTTTCTCAATTTCTTTTTAAATCTACCGCTAAATCAACGATCGAGCACTACCACGAGGTCCTAGTCGCAATTGTCGTCATTTTGGTTGGAGTAAATTTCCAATTTGGGTTTCTTAGGCCTCACTCCAAAGTAAGAGTGAGATTTAGGGAATTAAGTAAATTGATTATATTTGAGGATAAAATTATTTATTTGGAATTTATGGGTCTAGGAAATATTTAAATAATATTTTATTTATGGTTGATTTAATAGAACTAGGATTTTTTATTCAGGGCTCGGGTAAGCACCACAGGTAACTTTCCGGGGTCCTTGTTGGCGTAGTTTAAAAAACCAAGTAAGGGGGAATATATATATATATATATATATATATATATATATATTGAACTAGATTTTTATAGATTAATTGAAAAATAAAATATGTTATGAATTTACATGTACATGTTTTTGTTTGGGTTTAAAAATGTCAACTGTTTAAATTATGATTTCTGAGCTTAGAGCTATGTTTTATTAGATACATATATGTGAAATTGAACTGACGAAAGTGAAAGATATTTTTAAGATAATTATGTAAGAAATGAAAGGTATATTTTTAGCATATAAATGTTAATGTAGGTTGGCTTATTTTACAGGTGGATTATATATATATATATATATAGATTTTACTGTTAAATAGTGTGGCATGAGTAAATAAGAATTTTGTGTGAAAATATGTTATATGTATAAGATGCAGGATATATTGGAAATGAACTGAGTATGAAAATGTTATATGAAGTATGTTGCATGTGAGTGTTAATGCAACCATGTAAAACAACTAAAAAATGTTGGGTAAAACAGTTGAAAGATGTTAGGTAAAATAACTGAAAAATATTGGGTAAAAGAGCTGAAAGATGTTAGGTAAAACAACTAAAAGATGTTGGGTAAAACAACTGAAAAATGTTGGGTAAAACAGTTGAAAAATATTGGGTAAAATAGCTGAAAAATGCTGAGTAAAACAGCTGACAAATGTTGGGTAAAACAACTGAAAGATGTTGGGTATGTCATGAAATGCAATAAAAATGGAAATGAATGAAACGGAAATAAAATATGAAATGTGAACAATGTAAAATGAGAAAGAGTCACGTAAAGTGAAATGAAATGAAATGTAAAAGATGAAAACATGAATAGTTGAGAAATGCAGAATAATAGCAAACAAAATAATGTATTATGCTAGTATCATTATTTATGCTAGTAAAACATGTTACGTTTGGGCGAGGCAAACTCTTCGCCCGAGGGCTTGTTGAGAAAGGTGAGTGCCCTGGTTGTATCAGGTGTAGCAGTAGGCTAAATCTCGTTTTGATAACAAATGAAGGTTGATTTAACATGTGTTGTTAAGTGATGATGTTTTAGGAATGCTTAAATGACAAAGTTCAAAATATCAAAGGAAATGCAAGTTCAAAGATCACCAAGGACCACAAAGTCACAATCATCTCCAAAGTGATCCAAAGGAAGCTTAAGTGGACCAAAATGATTCAAAGCATTGGGGAACCTAAAGTTGACTCAAGCTCAAAGTCTTAGAGGACTCAAAGCAAAAACTCATATGAAGACTTCAAAACTTAGAGTGCTTAAGGCTTTAGGATGAATTATGTAAGTACTTCATATTGAATATCATGTGAAAATATTTTGAAGCTTATTAGGGTTTGTCTTGGACTTAGAAACCTTGTTTTAAAAACCTTGGAAAATGTTTTCATAAAGTAACAAAGCAAGAGAGCCAAGTGTTTTTGAAAAATAACCTGAAAAATAGAAAATTTGTCTGTTCAGGCAACTGAAGTGTAAGCTCGCGCACCTAAAGATTTTCCCCAGGCGACAGAAGAATAAGTTCAGGCACCTGAAGAATTTCTTGATAAATTTCTAAAGAGGCAGTGTACCCTCAGGGGACTAACCCTTGTCACCTCAGGCGCTTGACACTATTTTCAGTTTAAAAATTTTAATTTTAAAGAACTTCAGGCAACTGACCCCGAGACTTCAGGCACCTAAACACTGTTAATGGCTATATTTTTAAAAAAATTTAAAATTTAAAATTTAGTTTCTTGTGCCCCAAATTTTGTAAAAACTTAGGAAATGCTCCAAGTAAACTTGGGCAACACAAATTAACCTTTTTGAGCCTATAAATACATGTTTTCATGAATCAAACATACACCAAGCAATTGAAAATTTGCTCTCAAGCTGAAGACTCTCTAGTTCTCTCAAAGCTCTCTCTTGCTCACTCTTGCAAACTGAGAATTATTGAAATTCTGAAGTGTTGATCATTCTTTTCTGAGCTCTACAATCTGAAATACGAATTTCCATGTAGAGAAGTATTCCGGTGATATTATTCTTGAGCTTCAACTCTATTTCTTTTGATATTAAGTTTTGAAGTATATAGTGATTTCAATTGTACTAACCAGATTTATCTGAGAGCATTCGTTGTACAAAAGAAATTTGTTTCTTGTTTCTTGTTTCTTAACAGTTCAGGTGATTGGATCATTGTAATCGAGCGTGGGGTATCGCTTGGAGAGGGGGCTCCACCCTAAATGAGGGTTGTAATCGGTTTGTTCCGCCCGCAAAGGAATGAGTTAGTGGAAACCTTAGGTGGTCTTGCCTAAGGCGAGGACGTAGGCTGGGGATAAGTTGAACCTCATAAAAAATCTCGGTCTCACTTTCTATCATTTTCTATTTAAATTTCAGCATATACAAATTGTGGTTGAAAGTGCAGGTTTGCTAAAAAACTGAGATTGAGAAGACCTTTTAATTTAAGAAAGTACGTTTGGTTAATCTTTTGCAGAAACCTTATAAGGAGTACATTGATTAACCGCTTGCAAAAATCTTGATTAAAAGGAGCACTTAAAAATTCATTCATACAAGGCTACAAACTGAAATTTGGCAAAATGCTAAAATAAGAAAGTGCTGTAAGCTTTCACAATTTGGTTAAGTATTGTAATTGGTTGATTGATCATTGTTTGGTTTGTGATTGGTATTTGGCTTGTGTTTGGATTGTGGTTGATTTAAAATTAAGTCATTCTTGTGTGTTTGTTTAAGTTTACAAAAGATTGAAAATTTGTAATAGCACTTAAAAGAATTTTTACAAACCCAATTCACCCCCTCTTGGGATAACACCTTGACTTTCATAGATTATGTCAGGTATTTTCAGGAAGTTTACCGTTTAAAATATAGTATTTGATTCATAAGTTGTATATATGAATGAATGTAAGTTTTTGGAAAATCTGAAGTTTGAACTGAGAAAACCCTGGAAACAGATTTAATTTATTGTTATTTTTTAGAAAATATAATCTTCCCAAACAGTTAACATATTATAGAATAACACTCACTTGTATGGCATGAGTATAAATACTTTATTGCAGATATTAGCATGTCAAATTATTTTATAGTTACACAGAACAAACATGTTTTTATAACGAATTTTTAGAAAATCTATAAACAGTATGGAACTTATGATTATTTTTTCAGTATATTGCGATAATTCAACCGGCCCAGATGTCGTGATATTGCAGTCGGCCCAAATGCCGTGACTAGATATATTTATAACAGTTTATTTAGAAACATTATTATGACAAATTTTACACAGAACCATGAAACAGTTATATTACAGTTATTTATGAAATTTACCATATTATAGTAAAACCTGGATGACTTAGTTTAGTTTCAAAGCATGATACGGTAGCTATGAGTTCATATTAGTGCCACCACACGTCTTAGAGTGTTGGTGAATGGATAGTCGATTGAGCTTAGTGTAGTAGTGTGCCCCCCTGGCAGTCCGGACCAGGCTAGGTAGGCCAATCATACTTATAGACGAGTCAGTTTTGGTTTAACATGGTAGACCAACCATTGCTAGGTCCCACCTGCGGGCTCCACAACCCAATCATGTGGAGGTAATACATGATATCAGTTAGCTATCCATCTAGGGGAGAATTTCAATATTATATAGTTATAACAGACGATTAATTTTAGTATTATATAGATATAACAGATGATTAATTTCAGTATTATACAGATATAGCAAACCATTAATTTCAATATTATACAGATATAACAGACAATTAATTTCAGTATTATACAAATATAACAGACGATTAATTTCAGTATTTTATAGATATAGTAGATGATTTATATGCATACAAAAATTTATTATGACACAACATGCTTATGTTGAAATACGATTTCTTTAGACTTATATAGAACAAATTTTTCCTAACTTATCAGCTACAGTAAATTATGCTACAATTAAGTATGTACAGTATATGTTTATAACACAATAAAATTCATGTACCACAAACTGATGCTAATCTCTCCCACTTACTGAGAGGTATCTCACCCCTAGAATTCAAACATTTCAGGAAACCTAGGCTGTAACGACCCGAATAATAATAAGATTTAAATAATAAAAGGAAGTGAAATGGAAACCGAAAACAGAAGGAGACAGTCGACTTCGCGTTCGTCGACGACATTGCATTTTGGAAGGAAAAACAAAAAAGGGTCCATCAGGGCTTCATCGACGAATCCCCTGTAATCATTGACGAAGGCTTAATAAAATTCGTCGATCAATACAAGGATTCATTAATGAAGAAATACCGAGAGGGGGGTTTTGAGCCGACTAAATTTCGACGACGAGGACTGAATTTCGTCGACAAAATTAATGAAGGATTCGTCGACGAATGATGTGGCTCGTCGACGAAGTCCCCTGTCTATAAATAGAAAAATCCAGATTTTTAACTTACAAACGAAGCTACTTTTTCCCTCTCTCTCTCTCCCCTTCTGTTCTCTCTCTCTCTCTCTCTCTCTCTCTCTCTCTCTCTCTCTCTCTCTCTCTCTCTCTCTCTCTCTCTCTTTTCAATTTCGGGCCAAATTTACGTCGGATTGACAATCCGTAGCCACCACGATGCTTCTAGCGAAGTTCTCTGCAAATCTGCCGAAGCGGATTGTTGGTGAAAGCTAGTTGGAAATCATCTCTAAGTTGAGGTAAGGCTTTTTAAGCCAAATTTGACTTTTTGGTAGTTATAGAAAATGTTGTACGTACGGAAATACTGAACTTTAATACTAGGAGTTTTCATTTTCAGGGTATTGGTCAGGAAATCCTAAGAGAGTTAGATTAGATTGTTTTGAGGGCTTTCTCTATAGTCAGGTAAGGGGATAAACTAAGCTAGTCCTTTTGATAAAATGTATGTATATATGTATAGCATCTGATTTCTTAAAAATAAATATGTTTATATGAATCTATGATTTATGTTTTTCGGAAAATACTGTTGAAATAACGATATGTTGAATATGCGGAAAATCAGTTCAGTGTGGCATGAGTATAAATGTTGTGAAATACTGTTTTCTGGGATGAGATTATGATATGGGTTTTATAATGGAAAAACCGGCGTATGGGCAGAGATTTTATATATGTGGTTGCCAACGTACAAGTCGTGCTATGTTGTGATTTGCTAGCGTACAGGTTGTACTATGATGTGGTTTGCCGGGGTATGGGCCGTGCTATGTTGTGATTTGTCAACGTACAAGCTGTGCTATGATGTGATTGCCGGCGTACGGGCCGTGCTATGATAAAATGTGTAATACCGGCGTACGGGCTGATGATTTTCATGATATATGTATATACGCAATATGATTTGATTAATCTGTTAATTAACGATATGAGATATCCATGTATCACAGTTTTAACATTTGTTATATAGTATCAGGACCTAGTTGGCTTGGTCTAGGCTAGCACTTGCACGGTACCGTAGTTATGTGTCCATGGTCTTCGTGATCATGATATCTATGTTAATGCCGTTGTACGGAGTAGTGTGAGATTGGATGGTCGATGTGGTTTTAAGAAGTGTGTGATCGCCCCTAATGTACGGACTAGGTCTGGCTGACCCATCGGACTTACAGACTATATGATTGACTTGGCAGTGGTCGGCCAACCATTGTCAAGTCCCACCTTCGGGCCACACAACCCAGTCATGTGGGGGTAATACATGACAACAACCAGCTAACCTACCAGGAATGTTTTTATGTTCTTATTATTTTATGAGATGAGATATGATTATAAAAATGCAATATGCTCTGCCATGATTTGACATGTATATATGTTTTCCAAAATTTGACAAAACAGTGATAAAATATGTTATGTATGGTATATGTAGAACACAGAATACTCATGTTGCCAAACACTGGTATTAGTTTATTTCCCTTACTGAGAGGTGTCTCACCCCTAAATTCAAAAACTTTTCAGGAGCCCCAGATAGGAGAGTGGGAAAAGCCCCGCTGAACTAGTGCTATGTATCTACCCTTTTTGAAGGGTAAGTTTTGTAGGAATAGTTAGATTTTTGGGGAAATGTCCCTAGGTCTTATTTTTGAGATGTATATATAGAAATACGGTGATTGTAGTGGCTCTGGTATTTGTGGTAAAATGATGGATGTTTTGTATTTACAATATTGTGTATATATATATTTCCTGCTGCTTAAGCTTCCGATTGTGTTCTGATGTATCCCTGGTACCCACGGGTCCAGGTGGATTATGATTGGTTGAGCTTGTTTATGAGATATGTGATATTGATTTAAAAAAAAAAATGTATGTGGAAATTGAGCAGGTCGTTACAGTGTGGTATCAGAGCCTAGGTTGTTAGGTTCTGTAGACTTTAGAATACAGTGGAAACAATACCAGAGTTTAGGAAATGATTTGAGGCTTTGTTCTACAGCCTAGAAGCAGAACTTTCATGGTAGTTTCTGTGTTTTTCTTGGGGTGACGATTTCAGGAAAACCATAGTAAGCTATTGTCGGGTTGTGTTCCTAGAATGTAGGACAGGGGATTAGAAATGAACTAGAAATGTTGAGATAAGTGGTGAGGATAGGAGGGTAAATTACGAGGATAGGATTATTGAGTTGCAACTGCTATTTTTCAGGATGGATCTAGAAGGAAATAGTGCCCATGTGAGTGGCAGTGATGGAGCAGGATCATCAGGTGCAGCTGGGACAGACTCTGACGCGGTATTACGTAGCGTGGCTCAGCAGGTTATGGCTGAGATAGCTAGGAGCTCGAGGGAGCAGAGTGGTCCATCTACAGGTCATGGGTGCACTATAGGGAAATTTACGAAGATGAATCCTCCGGTGTTCTCGGGTGGAGTTGATCTTGCAGCCGCTGAGAACTGGATGCAGGAGATCGAGAAAATCTTGACTGTATTGCAGTGTACTTAGGAACAGAGGGTCTTCTTTGCCACCTATAGACTGACAAGAGAGGCCGAGAGGTGGTGGACTGTAGTGAGACTGTTGGAGCAGCAGAGGGCGACCCCTATAGCCATGACATGGAACCGGTTTAAAGAATTGTTCTTTAATAGGTATTTTCCAGCTACTGTCAGTGAGGCTAAGGTAGAAGAGTTCTTGAGTCTGAAGCAGGGACAGCTATCCGTCCAGCAGTATACGGCGCGTTTCATTGAGCTCTCTTGTTTCACGCCATACATTGTTCCTGATGAAGTGAGGAAAGCCAGGAAGTTTGAAAGAGGTTTGAGATGGAGCATATTCAAGCAGGTGGTGGTGGTGCAGATCCAGGACTTTGCTGAGTTAGTTGACAGGGCGGCCTTGGCAGAGATTGGTGAGTGCCTTGATGTAGAGGAGCAGGGACAGAGGAAGCGATCTACGTCTACCAGCTTTCAGCAGGGTCATAGATCGGGGCAATGGAGGAAAGGAAATCACAGCAGAGGACGGAGGCAGGAGATGGGAGGACGCGAGGTGCAGATAGGGTAGGGTCCTCCGGTCTATCAGACTTGTGGTAGGAGGCATTGGGGGGAGTGTCGAGTAGGTGGTGTGGTGTGCTATCGCTGCGGTAGATCAGGGCATATGGTGCGAGACTGTCCTACACCACCAGATGTTTTGGTGTGCTACCGCTGTGGTAGATCGGGGCATATGGTGCGAGACTATCCTACCCCACCAGATGCAGTCCCAACTCCCAAATCCTATTAGGGAGGACATCAGGCAGCCCGGGGAGGTTATCAGGCACCACGTGGGGGCCAGCAGAGGAATACGACTCCAGCCAGGGTGTTTACTCTGACGCTGGGTGAGGGAGAGACGGCGAGTAACGTGGTGACAGGTATGGTTACTATGTTTTATTTTAAAGTTATTACATTATTCGATTTAGGAGCTACACACTCATTCGTGTCTTCGGGGTGTGTTAAATTATGTGGGGTTGAAACACAATCGTTAGATGTTGAATTATTGGTATCTACACCGACCGGGCTAGCAGCGAGGTGTAGTAGGGTGCTCTGAGGTTGTCCAGTCGACATTCAAGGGAAGATTTTGTCTACTGATCTAATAGTACTAGACATGCACGAGTTTGATGTTATATTTGGCATGGGTTGGCTAGCGGCTAATTTTGCCAGCATAGATTTCCGAGCACGAGAAGTGATATTCAGATCTCTGGGGGAAGCAGAATTCAAGTTTGTAAGGTCACGAGTGCAATCCCAGCCTCAGCTAGTTTAAGCTATTCAAACCAGAAGACTATTGCTGAGTGGTTGCCAGGGGTTTGTGGCTATTGTAAAGGAGATGTCAGAAAATGAATTGAAACTTGCTAACACGCCTGTAGTAAAGAATTTTACAGATGTTTTTCCAGACGAGTTACCAGGCTTGCCACCCGATCGTGAGGTAGATTTCCCTATTGATCTATTTCCTGGTACAGCGCCGATTTCTAAAGTACGATACCAGATGGCGCCAGCGGAGTTAGCAGAGTTAAAGAATCAGTTGCAAGATCTTCTTGATAAAAGCTTCATACAACTCAGTGTATCTCTGTGGGGAGCTCCAGTTTTATTTGTGAAAAAGAAAGACGGGACCATGAGGATGTGTATAGATTATAGGGAGATTAATAAAGTGACAATCAAGAACAAGTATCCTCTACCCCGTATCGACGATTTGTTTGACTAGCTCCAAGGTACACGAGTGTATTCAAAGATTGATCTCAGATCCGGCTACCATCAAGTGAAAGTGAAAGCAGAAGACGTCTCGAAGATGGCCTTCAGGACCAGGTACGGTCATTACGAGTTTCTTGTTATGCCGTTTGGTTTGACGAATGCTCCTGCGGTATTTATGAACTTAATGAACAGAGTCTTTCACCAATACGTAGACCAGTTTGTTGTTGTATTTATTGATGATGTACTGGTCTATTCGAGGAGCCTTGAGGAGCATGAGACGCACCCGAGGCAAGTTTTGCAGACACTTCGAGAAAAGAAGTTGTACGCCAAGTTCAGTAAATGTGAATTCTGGCTTGAGAAGGTCGTGTTCTTGGGGCATGTTGTATCTGGAGACGACATTTCTGTAGATCCTAGCAAGATTGAGGCTGTAGTGAATTGGGTTAGACTGAGGAATGCCTAAGAGATTAGGAGTTTCTTGGGGCTAGCTGGCTATTACCGTCGTTTCATTAAGGGATTCTCAGTTTTGTCAGGGCCTTTGACATGACTAATGAGGAAGAATGTCAAATTTGAGTGGGAAGACAGTTGTGTGCAGAGTTTTCAAGAACTGAAGCAAAGACTAGTCACATTGCCAGTATTGGTTATCCCATTAGGGGGCAAGGGGTATGTTATTTACAGTGATGCGTCCTTGAAGGGACTTGCTTGTGTATTGATGTAGCATGGCAGGGTAGTGGCGTATGCGTCCAGGCAGCTGAAAGAATATGAAAAGAACTACCCTACACATGATCTCAAATTAGCTGCAGTGGTACACGCATTGAAAATTTGGAGGCATTACCTGTACGGTGAGCAGTGTGAGATCTTTTCCAACCATAAGAGCTTAAAGTATTTCTTCACGCAGAAGGAACTGAATATGAGGCAGAGAAGGTGGTTGGAGCTGATAAAGGATTTTGATTGTACCATCAGTTATCACCCGGGAAAAGCAAACGTGGTAGCTAATGCTTTAAGCAAGAAATCTAGGGAATCAGTGTTGGTGGCTATGGAGATCCAGCTTCTAATCATGATGGATCTGGAGAGACTCGGCATGGAGTTGGTAGAGAGTGATCTTCCAGTGTGTATTGCTAGCCTAGTAGTGCAGCCTACTCTGCAAGAAAGAATTAAAGCCGCTCAAAAGGAAGACCTAGAATTTGCAGAGGTGATGGATAGAGTACAGAATGGTCAGGGGGAGGATTTCAGTATTGCAGATGACGAAACTTTGCGGTTCCGTTCTAGATTATGCGTTCTTGCCGATACTGAGATCAAGAGGACTATTTTAGAGGAGGCTCACAGATCATTGTATACAGTTCATCCTGGTAGTACGAAGATGTACAGAGATTTGCGAGAGTCGTACTAGTGGCATGAAGAGAGAGATCGCTGAGTATGTAGCCCAGTGTTTGACGTGCCAGCGGGTAAAGGCTGAGCACTAGAGGCCGATAGGGCAGCTACAACCATTATTTATCCTAGAGTGGAAGTGGGATCATATATCTATGGACTTCGTGTATGGACTGTCGACAACATTACATGGCTAGAATACCATCTGGGTGATTGTTGACCATTTGACTAAGACCGCCCACTTTATACCTATCAAGATCAGCTACTCCCTCAGCCGTTTAGCGGAGATCTACATTTAGAAGATAGTTCGTTCTCATGGGGTGTCACGCCCCAAACCCCGAAATGGGACCCAGGGGTGAGATTGCAACCTAACATGTCCTTGTATCATACAAATCATCACAGATATAGTACAAAGGATGAGGGTCCGACCCCGTGGGGTTCCCAGGCACCTTAAACACATCCAATCATAATCATATACGCAGCAAGAAAAAAGTCATTCTATATCAACATATGCAGTACCATACCAGAGTCTATACAAGAGCAGAACATGGCTCTAAAAAAATGTGCAAACTAAGTGCCCAAATACAACTCAAAATGGCAACCCAATAAAACTACAGTCCTAGCACTTACCCAAGCACTAACGCAATACACCGGCCATTACGCTCCCTACACCAGGACGCTAGTTCTAGTTACTCGAAGGACCTGTAAAAATGTACGTACAGTAGGGGTGAGACACCTCTCAGTAAGGAAGAACATAGGTTATATCGGTGTGTGGCATTTGAGTGTTATCATGATATAACATACACGCAGTTAAATGCACTCCAGTACTAATTTACACAGTGCATACACGCACACATACAGCAACCATTTATACGCAGCCCCGTCACAATACATACACATGATCAGTAATCCTCAATGTCGTCACACTCTTCGGCCCGAAGCCAGCCCGCGACATACGGCGTTGGCCGTAGCCAACCCGCGAACACGGCGCCACTGGTACATAGCTAGTCCCCGACTCCCATGGCATCGTACCGGCACTAGGCTGGTGGATCCACACCCTTCGACCTGATCTATCGGAATAGGCTCACGCTCTCGGATATAGAGCCGGACAATCTTGCCTACATGGCAGACGATAACACGCCCTCGGATATAGAGTCGGACACTATTAGTACCTAGAACAATTTCGGAACCGCGTTCCTACTAGCATTTCAACATATCACACACACATGCATGCTCATATAACCAAACAAACCACACTCATTTGGTAATCTAAATCATGGTTTTCCAAAAAAATACAGTTTAAACAAAGTCAAGGCACGACCATCCCAATATCACAGTAAAATCACACATATACTCGGTATTCAACAAAACCCAGGATTCAATCCGTCACCCCCTTTTTTCCAAAACTGTAATAATGAAAAACCAATAGTTTTCCCCGTTAGATCCCCCCAAATGAGTAGCCAAAACACACATAGGACTGTGGACCACAGTTCCACCGAGTCCGATTTCAAAAATATCCAATATAAACATAGTTCCCTTTACCTTAACCCCGTAAGCAAATCCTGAACTCCAAGGTCCCTAAACAGCGAACCGAGTTCCAAAACCTACAAATCACAGTACAGAATATGTTCACAAGACAGTTACCTACAAATCTACCAGATCAGAATTGAAAATCGAGCCTTAAATCGATTTTACACCGAAACCCAAAAATCTCCAAAACGAGATTCCGATCCATACAAGTTGTAGAGAATCCTTCCACGATCCTCGTGGTAACTTCCGTTTTCCGATTCCATCAACGATCGGCGAAGAATTCTAGAGAGAAGGAGTAGGGAGAGGTTTAGAGAGAGAGAGAGAGATATATTTGAGATTTCTTAATGAGGAAGCAAAAGAAATTTCCTTTTATAGCCCTTTGACCCAGAAATTTCCAATTTTGCCCCCCTCTTAATATTTAAACCCATTTTTCATATTTTGGGTTCTTACAATCTCCCCTCCTTACAAAAATTTCATCCTCGAATACAGGGATTTGTCGACGAAGAAATACCGAGAGGGGGGTTTTGAGCCGACTGAATTTCGTCAAGGAGGACTGAATTTCATCGACGAAATTAATGAAGGATTTGTCGACGAATGACCTCGTCGACAAAATCCCCTATCTATAAATAGAAAAATTCGGATTTTAACTTACAAACAAAGCTACCTCTTCCCTCTCTCTCTCTCCCCTTCTATTTTCTCTCTCTCTCTCTCTCTCTCTCTTCGATTCCGGACCATATTTACACCAGATCGACAATCCATAGCCCCCACGGCGCTCCTGACGAAGTTCTCTGCAAATCTGCCGGAGCGGATTGTTGGTGAAAGCTAGAAGGAAATCATCCCTAAGTTAAGGTAAGGCTTTTTAAGCCAAATTTGACTTTGTAGTAGTTATAGAAAATGTTGTACGTACGGAAATACTGAACTTTAATACTGGGAGTTTTCATTTTTAGGGTATTGGTCAGGAAATCCTACGGGAGTTAGACTAGATTGTTTTAGGGGCTTTCTCTGTAGTCAGGCAACGGGATAAACTAAGCTAGTCCTTTTGAGAAAATGTATGTATATATGTATAACATATGATTTCTGAAAAATAAATATGTTTATATGAATCTATGATTTATGTTTTTGGGAAAATACTGTTGAAATAACGATATGTTGAATATGCGGAAAATCAGTTCAGTGTGGCATGAGTATAAATGTTGTGAAATACTGTTTTCTTGGATGAGATTATGATATGGGTTTTATAATGGGAAAACCGGCGTATGGGTCGAGATTTTATATATGTGGTTGTCGGCGTACGGGTCGTGCTATGTTGTGATTTGCTAGCGTACGGGCTGTGCTATGATGTGATTGCTGGCGTACGGGCCGTGCTATGATAAAATGTGTAATATCGACGTACGGGCCGATGATTTTCATGATATATGTATATACGCAAAATGATATGATTAATCTGTTAATTAACGATATGAGATATCCATGTATCACAGTTTTAACATTTGTTATATAGTATCAGGACCTAGTTGGCTTGGTCTAGGCTAGCACTTGCACGGTACCGTAGTTATGTGTCCATAGTCTTCGTGATCATGATATCTATGTTAATGCCGTTGTACGGAGTAGTGTGAGATTGGATGGTCGATGTGGTTTTAAGAAGTGTGTGATCGCCCCTAATGTACGGACTAGGTCTGGCTGACCCATCGGACTTACAGACTATATGATTGACTTGGCAGTGGTCGGCCAACCATTGCCAAGTCCCACCTTCGGGCCACACAACCCAGTCATGTGAGGGTAATACATGACAACAACCAGCTAACCTACCAGGAATGTTTTTATGTTATTATTATTTTATGAGATGAGATATGATTATGAAAATGCAATATGTTTTGCCATGATTTGACATGTATATATGTTTTCCCAAATTTGACAAAACAGTGATAAAATATGTTATGTATGGTATATGTAGAACACAGAATACTCATGTTGCCATACACTGGTATTAGTTTATTTCCCTTACTGAGAGGTGTCTCACCCCTAAATTCATAAACTTTTCAGGAGCCCCAGATAGGAGAGCGGGAAAAGCCCCGCTGAACTAGTGCTATGTATCTGCCCTTTTTGAAGGGTAAGTTTTGTAGGAATAGTTAGATTTTTGGGAAAATGTCCCTAGGTCTTATTTTTGAGATGTATATATGGAAATACGGTGAATGTAGTGGCTCTGGTATTTGTGGTAAAATGATGGATGTTTTGTATTTACAATATTGTGTATATATATATTTCCTGCTGCTCAAGCTTCTGATTGTGTTCTGATGTATCCCTGGTACCCACGGGTCCAAGTGGATTATGATTGGTTGAGCTGGGTTATGAGATATGTGATATTGATTTTTTTTAAAAAATGTGTGTGGAAATTGAGCAGGTCGTCACATAGACAGACAAGCGGAGCGAGCTCCGAGATAGAGGTGGTTTTAGTACTACCCTAACTGCAGGAAAAGTGTTTGAGTTGGAAGAGGGGTTTTGTGTAAGAACCAGAATCGTGATGTAATGTCCTCAAAATTCTTACCATTATTTATATATATCTGTGTATCTACATCTATACCAAAGCAGCAGGAACACATATCATAAAACCATTCACAAATATACTATGCAATACCAGAATCCAGTATATACAGACTATAGCCATACAAAAATACTCCTCCAACATTATCTACCCAAAATATACAGAATTCTGTCAAAAAACGCACCCTATGACTAGGGTAATCAGAACACTCTCTATCCGCGAGTCTGATTTGCTCGCCTAACTAGCTCAGCTGAAAAATGTTAAAGTGATGGGTGAGTCGACGCTCAGTAAGTGGAAATATGCTATTACAAGTGTGTGGCAACTAAGTTAAGAGTACTTTTAAATAGTAACTGAACTGTAATGCAATAAATAATCTGTAAAGCATATCTTTCTTTCACAATTTAAAACATATTGTATCGTCTGTATTTTCTACTTTTCATACTGATAATATCATACTATACTCATCATATACTGTAAAGCTGTATATATATACATATCTGTGCTTTATCCCTGAGACTCTGTACGTCATGATTTGACCTCTCATGATAGGATTGTGCGGCTTGTAAGCGGGATTTCATCTGGTCGGCCCTCTAGATAAGTCAATATACTTTACACTACCTCAACTCGGCCAAACTGCATCCACTCTTAAGCTCGGGACTGGCTACTACCTCGTCAAACTGGCCCCCTCCACCCAGCGAACTGGGGAGTTGCATACTCTCCGAGCACGGCTGACAGTACTCACACACTATCTGAAATATGTGGTTGCACTCTATTTGTATCTAGCACTGGTACTGTACTCTGTATTCTATATTTGTACTGTATCTGTCTGTAATCTTTCCATAGGGATCTAATACTATATACATATATACATATATACTCTTTTACTGTTTTCATCATGTTTCCAAAATTACCATAACTCTATCTTTCTGTACTGTAAATACTATAATCTTTATATACTGTATTTGTAGCATCTTGATGCTACCTCTATATCTCTGACTATTTACGCTGTCTATATACTCTGTCCGTATACTCTGTATGTTATGGTAATAGGAAACATGACATACTATAACTCTGTATATACTGTTCTGTATAAAGTTGTAATATAAATACTGATCTGAGTAAAACTGTATGCATGTATATGTATATATATATTTTATGAAACCATTCATATAAAAGTTGTATATGCATGTACATTTCTCTGTATAGTCTTTGTGTATATAAATCTATATCCGTATATTTTGTGTAATCTCATATACTGGAAAAACTATATAAACTGTATATACTGTCTATATCTATGTATTCAGTATAGTATGATACATTAGAAAAGTTATATAAATTCCTTCATCACATGAAAATCTATTCAGGCCACACAAGCATTTAAACTCACATTCTGTAAATACTGTATAATAAACTGGTATAAATATGTGTCTATGAAATCTCTGATAGCATTATGTAAAATCCTAGCATAGCATATATCCCTTACCTTAACTCTGAAAAGCCCCTATAAAACTCTGGCTCTATACCCGCAGGATTCTTAGCTCAACATCTTGAAAACACAATTCCCTAGAACAAAATATCAGTATTTTCTTACCTACAACATTTCTCATAACTGAGGGAAAGGCAAGTACTAAATAAAATGTCTTACCCTAAGATTGTGATAAAATCCAAACTAACTTTTCCAACCATCAATTCCAGAAGACTTGCAGAGAACTTCCCCAAAAGCGTTGTGGTAGCCTCAGACCTTCGATTCGGCGAAAAACAGGTCCGAAAACGAAGAGAGAAGGAGAGAGAGTCGTAGGAGAGAGAGAGGGGCGCTGAAATGAGATAAAAATCCGATTTTTCCTTATTTATAGGGCCAGATTCGTCAACGAGACACGTCATCTCATTGACGAGTCCTTCATTAAATTCGTCGACGAAACCCTGTATTCGTCGACGAAATTTAGAGTAGCCCATTCCTTGCTCGGTAGTTTCTCGTCGATGAAATCTTGCCTTCGTTGACGAAACCCTGTATTCGTCAACGAATTTCCTTATGCGCTCGTCGATGAACCCCTGTATTCGTCAACGAGTCCTGGCAATTTCTTAAAATTGTTATTATTATTATTATCTCCAAAATGCGATTTCGTCGACGAACGCAAAGTCTATGGCCCCCTTCTATTCATGTTTCCATTTTCCTCTCTCTCTAATATTTAAATATCAGTATTTTCCGGGTCGTTACACGTGATGTATGGATTAACTATATAAAATAAGGGTAATTTGGTAATTAAGTAGAGTTCGTCGACAAAGCCAGAGTTCGTCGACAAAGTCTATGTGCTTCTCGTCGACGAAATTCAGAGACTCGTCGACGAGGAGAAGTCGAGAGATTTCGAGAAACCGATAATATCAGGTTCGTATATGAGGTCCTTGTCTCGTCGATGAGCTAACTGTATGACCTCGTCGACGAGGATGGCCGGGTCAAAGGGGTTATAAATATCAGTTTCCTTACTTCCAAGTTAAGTAATCTAAAAAAAATCCTCTCCCTCTCTCTCTAAAACTTGAAGAACACTCTCTCTCTTTCTAGATTTCTTTGTCGTTCATCACCTGATTTGTAAATCTGACATTACCGCATAGATCAAAGCGGGATTCTCTTCACCAATAGTGGTTCGAAATCTCGTTTCGAGCTGTTTCGGGTTTTGGTCCAAAATCGAGGTAAGGCTCGGTTTCTACTTATGTTTCGAAATATGTGTAATAGTACGGATTGTAAGGAAGTATTGTTCTGTGTTGTTTATGTTTTGGTGTCTTGGTTTGTAGTTTTGAGAGCCGTAGAGTTCGTGGTTCGATTTTGAGGTAAGGGGATTCTGTTTTTATCAGTTTATTTTTGAAATCGAGATCGGTAAATTGGTAGGTTACGATCGTATGTATGTTTTGACTACTTATTTGGGAAAATCTATCGGGTAAAAATGTGGGATTTTCGGGTTACAGATTTTGGGAAAATCGGGGATATTGGGTATCATCTCTACTTTGGTTAGAAAATGGTATGTTGTACTTAAACTATATTATTGAGGTGAATGTATCCATATTTGTATAAAACTGTATGCTTGAATTGGAAAACAATATGATTTACAGTATACCAAATGAGTATGGAATGTATGGTTGTATGTAATTGTTCCAGGTATTTTGTAAAACAGCTAGTGACGGCTAATTACCGTACGCTAATGAGTATAGGAACATAAGTTCCAAAATGATTCCAGATTTTGTCAAATCAAATAGTGGCGGCTAATTACCGTACGCTGCGCCATGTACCGGTTCATTACCGTGGGCGAGAGTGTCCGGCTCTATATCCGAGGGTGTGAAATATCACCAGTGTATTCCAGCTGGTCACCGATGGGTGTGAACTACACCGTATTGGCGACGTATCACTGTGAGGTTTCGGTTATCACAGGGTTTTGGTTGCTTGAGTGTGAAGACACTGACTGTATGTTTGGGTATCGTATGTATTGGAATGGATTTGTGAAAATACTGGAACTGTATGGAAATGTTTCAAAACTGTATTGTATTGGATGGTGTTATATTTTACGTAAAATAACACTGGTATGCCACACACTGATATAACCTGTTTTCTTCCTTACTGAGAGGTGTCTTACCCCGAATGTATATACAAATGTTTTCAGGTCCTTTCAGTAACCGAAACTAACATCCTAGCATCTAGAAGCGGGGGTGTCGTTTAGCTATAGTTAGTGCCTGGATAGGTACGAGTTTTGTAACCGGGTTGTCATGACGGTTTTTATAAACACCCAAAATATGTTTTGTAATTATGGGTAACACATATCCTAGTATTGTATAGACTCTGGTATAGTATGTTATATTGATAGATTGAAC
The DNA here is from genome assembly GCF_029873635.1 of Malania oleifera. Lineage (NCBI taxonomy): Eukaryota > Viridiplantae > Streptophyta > Magnoliopsida > Santalales > Ximeniaceae > Malania > Malania oleifera. The sequence continues at coordinate 92,332,895 of NC_080425.1, forward strand.
AGTTTCCGCTGTGTATTTGATGAGCATGGATGTATATATGTATGTTTTTGTAGGGCTTTTGTATACCCCATAGGGTCGGACCCTCTTTCAGCATTATATCATGTAGGTTTAATTGATATAGAGACAGGTTGGGTTACTATTTTCACACCTGGGACCCATCTGCGGATTCGGGGTGTGACATTTTGTGTGAGTTCCTAGAATATTTCTATGGATTTTTGGGGATGTATATATGTAATTATGAAGTTAGTAGGACTCTGGTATTATGTATAAGGTTTAGGTATATCATGTTTTTTGTTGTACAGTTGATATGTATCTATGAACAGGAATATTCCCGGTACCCCACTTTTGGTTCAAGTCGACTTTATTTACAGTTTGTGGTATTAGAGTTTATTAAGTAAAATGAAAATAATAATAATAATATAGCTAGAATTTTTGGGGCGTTACATGCCACCACCTCCACCAGTACAAAAGAAGAAACCAAAGAAGTGATCATCTAAAATTTGGCTTCCCATGGCCAAATTGTAAGCTCCTCACCATACTTTTTCACAACCCATCCAACTATTTCTTTATGCTGTAGGAAACCCTATTTTTTTCTAAGAACACAAGTAAGCATTTTCAATTCAATTCCAAAAAAAAAAACATAAAACAAAACACTACATAAAATTTATGGATCAATCCGGCTCATTATATTGTCTTAATATTTTGAATATAACCAGAAACCGCATGAAATTTACAATGTGATAATTCTGTTAGGTGCTTTAGGGTCTTATCAATCCAAAAAACTAACTCAAGGGATGAAACTTTCCCCCACACTTAATAACTGACCACTAGCCCCTTCCACAGTTGATGGGGGATAACCCAAGAATCTTCCCGTCACACATTGGGATCTCTCCTAGAAAGGCATCAGGGTCTCCCCCAGCACGACACACTAGGGAGAAGGTTGAACAAAATTTTGATACAAATGTTAGGTGGTCTAGCGTCTTCTCAGCCCCAAAAGCTAGTTCATGAGGTGAGACTTTCTCTCACACTTAATAACTAACCACCAGTCCATTTCCCAATTGATGCGGGATAACCTAACAAATTCAACCCGTTATACTGTATTATTATTTTTCAATTAAAAACACCACATAAAATTTTCAGTATACTGAATCGATTCATTACATCAGATAATTATTTTTTGTACATATTTTTTTATCTTTAACGATCAGTTATAACTAATAATTTATATATACATGCATTTTCATGGTAATGAATTCCATTTGTATTAAAAACACCAACACCGTACTATACAGTTAGTACGTCAAATTTTATGAAATGTTAAATCCTTAAGATTCTGTCAATAAACATACGTTCATATTATTTTTGAAAAAAAGTTAATAAATTTTTATAGTATATTTATCTAAAAAATTCATTCAAATTTAAATTTATAATTTATAAATTTAAATTCCAAAGCATAATATTTTTGTGCATATGTTTTTCTTATTAAATGATTAATTAATTTTTGGCTTGTGGGGAAGTGGGTGAATAGTTTTAAAATTTGAATTTCAAAGCATAATATTATTTTTAAATTTTTTATTATTATTTTGTGTGGCGAGGACTGAGGAGTGGGTGAAAAACACAAGGACATCAACCTTCCCCAGAGAGGATATGCACAACAGCTGTATGCACTAACTCCTGATCTATGACTCAGATAATACCTGGAATTAATATTTATTAATAATTTAATATTATTTAATTAAGTCAACATATGATACGTGGCATCGCAGATCATGTGAACCAATTTCTCGTGTCTCCCGCCATATCCGCTTAGGACCCCGACGGGACCCACCTTAATAATTGTCATTTATATTCACCTCGTCTACGTGCACACCTCAGAGAGACAGGTAGACCAATTACTTTAATCCACGTCATCTCCATTCGACCACCCGCTGCATTCTTTAATTATTTTTATTAATTCTTTAATTATTTTAATATCAAAATTTGGTTCATTGATCTGGTAGGCTGTGCTGTGTGACTTATATGGGTGGAATTGTGTAAAGAAAAAATAAAAATATTGTTGTGTTAGGTTTAGAAGAAATAGTCGACTCTTTTCATCCTGTTACATCGATTATTTGATCTCGATTTTAAACCATCAATATTGTTATTTAGTAATTTACTAATTTTTAAATTTTGAATTTAAGAGTTGTATAGGTTAAGTTTTGGGGAGAAAAATATTCGTAAGGGATACATACATGTATGATATAGCTTTATGTCTTTGGACATAAGATAGTGAAAATATACTATCGTTTGCTCTCGTGAACATAAACATTGTTGAGTCACATAATTTTTTATGTTATTATTTTATTACTTTCATATAATTTGCATAATTATATTTTCTGTATATTTCACTACTGGTTACTATAAGATCGTTTATTTGCACTGTGCATTAATTTGCATATCAGTATATATATATATATATATATATATATATTATTTTTTAATAATTAAATATAAAAATTTTAAAACGAAACCCTAGCTGCAGGAGTGAAGAGGTAAGGAAAATGAAAAAGAGCATTTGGTAAATCCCAACACTTCCTGTTGGCTTTGGTTTTTGTATGAACTATGAATGCAATAAAAAAAAGAAAGAAAGAAGAGAGGAGTTTTTGGGCAGTGTGCAGAGGGATGCCCTCACCCCAGGATTTTTCAAAACCATGGGCTTGCAATTTTGTTCCTTGCACTGTTTAATTTTCAAATTTGTTTGTTTCTTGTGAGAGCAACAATGCCTTCTTCCTTTTATTTTCTCTTTTCTTTTTCACAAATAAAGACACACCATATAAATACAAAGACGATGTTAGTATGTTTTTTTTTCAAATTTTAAGAATTGTTTGCTAATTTTCTTTTATAATTATGATTTGTATGAATAAAAATAAAACATATTAAATGTCTAAAACATATTAAAAGAGTGAAAAATTTTGCCAAAGAAAAAATCGAGAAGTGCAGGAAGTGTTTGATGTTAAAAATGCACTATAGAACTATATATATAAAAAATGCGGGACACTTTCATTGGTGTAGAAATGTCTTCTATATATGACTTGTGCGAGGTTTCGTTGTTACAAATTCAAATACAATTTCAAAAGTATTTAAATACTAAATCAAATAAATTTTAAACTATCAAGTACAAATAGATATTCTAGTAATACAACTCAAGAATCTTATATTGTCACAGGATATCGGATAATATCAAATCTTCAGGAGGTTTATTGAAATCATCGATGGTTTGTTGGAAAACGATACAATTTCTTTAATAATATACACATTTTAAAATATCAAATGTGTCATACTAAAATAGATTACATATGAATGACTAAATAGTTTTAGGATATTCAAATATAATTAATTATATAAAATTCATTTGCTAAGATTTGTGTAGCAAATTGTGAAAACATTAGTGTTTATCAGCATTATATTTCTCATTGCAATATTGTAAGTCGTCTGGTGAAGACATTACAAAAATTTAACGTGTTTTTTTTTTAATGTTTTTTCAATTCTTAAATATGTTGGGAGTTTAAAGTTTGATTTTGAACTTGTGGAAGGAATAAAAATAGAGAAAATTTTCATAAAACCATACTCGCACCATTTTTCAAAAGTAAATTTAATTATTTTTTATTTTTTAAATATAATGTCTCCATATTCAAATCTATGACCGGTATGAAATGTATGTATGACATAGTTTGGGTGTGTTTAAACACACACATATATATAGTTTGGTGAAGTTAGTGCAATAATTTAATGCACACTTTGTTAAAAGATATAAAGTAGAAACCGTCATATTTTTTCAAAATTAATTTAGAAAATTCTTAACGTTTTAAGGAATAATATTCTAATGTTCAACTCCAATAAAAATACGTATATAAAAATAATTTAACATTCTCGAGACATTGCATTAGCTCTTTTTACAAAAATTGGGTTCACTTACAAAAAGAATGTGACATTACTCCTACAAAATGTAAGTACAAATGAAATTTACTAACATCAAATATGCCAATACCATCCAATAAAAATAGTGTACTATCATTTTGTGCAATCCTCATCTCGTTGAGAGAGAGAGAGAGAGAGAGAGAGAGAGTTTTTTTAAACATCCTCACCTATTAGGGGTTTTCAATTCTCAATTACATTAGCACCTACCATGGTTTTTTTTTCATGTTTAAATATTATCACGTAATAGTATTAATTTGAGTATAATGATGTAGAACTATTTTAAAAGTATTTTACTTATTGTACAACAAAATATGAACACACAAAACATTATAAAAAAAAAACATAAATGGAAAATTCTCAATGCATTGTGAGCTTATACCCGTATCCACATGACTCCCAAAGCTCCACATTCTTATTCTCTTTGTACATAGGGGTGACAAAATGGATCGAAACCTGATAGATGATGTATGATCCTTGTATTGAATATATATTTTTTTATTACATAAGAACTCTAACCACCAATAAGCCTTTTGGACCACCTGGTACAATACCAAACTTATGGATTAACGTCCTCCCCCTAGGTATTGCTGATTAGGTAAAGCTCGGAATGCGGACATGACTTCCGTGCATTAGTTGAACGTTCAACCAACTCGACCCTTGGGACACATCTTCATCACTATCCACAATCCCAATTGGCTCATAAAGAACTCTCACCATTCACGGTTCTCGCTGATTTATAGAGCAAATTCTTACCATCCACGATCCCCATTGGTTCATAGAGTAAATTCTCACTATCCACAAGTACCGCTGGTTTCGTGAGTGTATTTACCTAAAATTGAACTCCCGATACTTCTTCTTATGTACTAATGCATTTCCATCGCGCCATGCCAGGCGTGTATTGAACATTTTACCTTTATATTGATGGATTCCATAGCTAAATGTACAAATATACAATATATTAATAAAGATACATTAATTGGAAAGTATGTAATTAGGCAAGAAGGTAAGGGGGAGGTGATGGTTGTTTGACTGTCATTATGTACACAGGTCCAGACACCATTATTGTCTCCTTGCATTACTTTCTCTTTCTTCCTCTTTTCTTCTCCCCCTGCATTTATCTTTTTGACCTTTTTCTGGGCGTTACTTCCCATAATGGGCACTTTCTGTACTATAAATTGGAGGGTGATGGAGTGGTTTCTTCACACCAAAGTGAAGATCTCAGGCATTCTCAACAATGGCGACCCTCATTACCCCGCAGCACTCTTCCCCAGTCGAAGATGCCGATGCTCTCCACAAGGCTTGTGAAGGTTCATTTCTCTACTTGTGTAGATTTTAGCATACTCTGCCTGCCATGTTTGTTTGATTTTAAAGATATTTCTGGGTCTTGAATGGTTTTGGATGCATAAGCTTCACAGCACACATTTGATTTGACATTTGCAAAACTTTTTAGTCGTGTTTTCACTTTTTTCATTTTATCCTTTTCTTGATTCTGATCGGTTTGTTGTTAACATTCCTGCTACTGGATCATACTATTTGTTTTTTTATTTTATTTTAAAATCTTGAGTGTTTCAGTCGATCATCCCTCAATATAACTCAAAATGGTAAAGAGAACTCCAAACTGACGGTGATTTTTTTTTTTTTTGCGGGGAAAATTTTGTGCAGGATGGGGGACCGATGAGAAGGCCGTAATTTCAATACTTGGGCACAGGAATGCAACTCAGAGGAAGCTGATTAGGCATGCTTATGAGGATCGGTATCAGGAGGATCTCATCCACCGTCTGGAGAAAGAACTCAAGGGTGACTTGGAGGTTAATATTGTTATTGTTATCTTTATTTTTGTGTTTATTTTTGGTTGGTGAAATAGGTTAAGGTTAATGTTATTTATTGTTGTTCATTTGCTGTTATTTATGTTGCCAACACCGCAAGTACTTGTCAAAATTCACATAATCTTAACACACATACGTAACATTAATTTGGGTATCTGTTGTTTTTGATGAAGATGGCCTTTTCATGAATAGCTGTAATGAAGCCTAAAATTTTTCTTTACCCTTGAAATATGAAGAGCATGAATTTGTCTTCCAGTAGGTTGAACAAGATGAGGGTTTGCAGAGAACCCAGGAGATTGGATAAGTTCAGATGTTCATCATATTTTGGGGGATGGATAAACCAAAGTTATCTCAAGTTACCATATTCATGTTAGTTTAGACAATCCCATATGATGGACTTTTTGTTCAGATCTTTCATTTTACTTCAGTTTTTCAATAAAAAGGCTTGGAGAACATCTAAAATTACAGGTTAATCTATCTTTATTATGTGATCCAAAAGTATATGATGATCCTGATGTGTACCTGAGCTGTCTGTAATTTTCCCCAATCCAGTTTTCCTATATTGGAAGATTGGTGCTTGTGATCATTCCAAATGTAGTTTTCGTTTCTTACTAGTTTTGTAAGATACTGATTTTTTTATTTTTATTTTTTACTATGTGTGGACATAGAAAGCCATGTACCGATGGATATTGGATCCAGCAGAACGAGATGCTGTACTAGCTAATGTAGCAATAACAAAATCGGTTGATTATCATGTGATCGTTGAAATTGCATGTGTCTATTGTCCTGAAGAGCTCTTGGCAGTGAGACGAGCCTATCAGAGCCGCTACAAGCGTTCCTTGGAGGAAGATGTGGCTTCCCATACCACCGGTGCTATTCGCAAGGCTAGTAATTGGTCATTGATGATTTTTACTTCAAACTTCCAGGAAAAAAAAATCATTTACAAATCCTGGTTTGAAAATTTTACTTGGTTTTCCTGTCTTCTATTGCTTTTTCTCAGCAACCAAAAAGAATTTGAACGAGCATTATGCCCAAATGCTTAGTTATGTTTATGTAGAGGCACTAACACTTCCGTTGGCTCATGATCATTGGTACAGCTCTTGGTTAACTTAGTGAGTGCATATCGATATGATGGAAACGAGATAAATACAAGACTGGCAAAGTCAGAAGCTGAGATTCTTCATGGGGCTATCAAAGAGAAAGACTATTACCATGAAGAGATTGTTAGAGTCCTCAGCACAAGGAGCAAACTGCAGGTCACTGCAACTCTAAACCACTACAGAGAGGCCTATGGCATTACCATCAATAAGGTACTATGCTTGAATACGTGAAATTTCTAGCATGCTAATTTAAATGCGCATTCTTAGATTTTTAGTAGCTTTAATCAGCAATTTGATTAGAATCCATCATAAAAGAATTATTTAAGTGCACCCTTACCTTCAAGATCCTATATTATACTTGAAATATGGGTTTCATTTGTTCACTGAAGTGGACTTGAATATTGATTTTGTTTCTTCTCCAGGATCTGGCAGGCAATCCATCTGATAAGTACTTAGAGGCATTGCGCACAGCCACTCGATGTATCAATGATCCAAAGAAATACTACGAGAAGGTGAGGCTTTTTAATATTAGAAGTTGCTCCCGTGTAACTGAGCAGTTAAACTCCTATGGCTCCTCTAACTAAAGGTTTAATTTTTATGCTTCTAGGTGTTGCGCACTGCACTCAACAAGAGCGGAAACGATGATGATGCACTGACCCGAGTGATCGTCACAAGAGCAGAGAGAGACTTGAGGGAGATCAAGGAGCTGTATTTCAAGAGAAACACTGTTGCTCTTGAGCAGGCTGTGGCCAAGGAGACTTCAGGGGATTACAAAGCCTTCCTCCTCACTCTGCTAGGCAAGGAAGATTAATAGAAACTATGCCCCATCCCTATTACTATGCTTCCCTGTTTTCATGTTATAAATGGCTATGCACTTGGAACCTCGAGTTGTTTTCAATCCTATTTCCAGTTGTCTTCTCTCAAATCTCTCCATTGTTGCTTTGGAGTTGGAATTCAGGCCGCAACTCTCATTCTGATGGTTGGTTTCAAAATTTACACCATCAGCTGAAGATCGCTTTAGTTAAATGATTTAATTTTCGTCTTAGTTTAAGATATAATTAAAATAAGTAAACAGAGCACATGATTTAGAGGGCTAGGAGATGTCAGAAAAGTATAAATACAGAAAAAAATAAATGATCTGTTTGGATCAAAGATTTTGTTTGGGAAAAAGAAAGGGGAGGAAAATTTAGCAACTTAGCAGCAAACACGAAGGCATATCAGTACAGACTATGAGCCCTTAGTATGTAAGAATGAACAACGAATCAGCAACACATGCTTCTAAGAGAGGTTAACATACCTTTATTTATTGATATTTCTATTGCATAGCATACTCCTTACATGGATGAAAATAGATTTTCTTTTTCTTTTGAAAAGATCCATTAGAACTTATAATTTACTTGTCAACCAATCTCAGCAGGAAACTCTGGTAGTTCCCAAGAGTTCTTTCCTTAATCTTCTGAGAAAGAGGAATGTCTTTATTTTGCTCAAGATATTCCTTTTTTATTTCCTTCATATCTTCGGTACAAGCTCGAGTCACAATTACTCGAGTCAGGTCTTCCGCAGCGTTTCCATTGTTCAGTGCTTTATCCAAGGCCTGAACAAAACCAAAGTTGAAGTAAATGAACACATAAATTTATGAATAAAGGAAAATTCATTGAAAACAAGGAAAAAAAGAAACGAATGAAAAGATAAACATGTGGGTGGAGAGATCATTGCAGAAACTGAAACATCTACGCAATGTGGCTTACCTTGATGAAATATTTCTCAGGAGCACAAAGGCATTGTACAGTTGCTTGCAATATGGGGTATGCTTGAAGATCCTTGAAACAGGAGAAAGAATAACGTCAAAAGGATGTGTATGGAAACCAATGTTTGATGGCTCTAAAAAAATGTAGAAGCTCTGATGCAATCCAATCTGGGCTGACTGGGGCATTAGTAACATTACTGAATTAATGCTATCTGCACATCCAAACATTTTGTTTTCCCTAGCGGATGGGAATGTTAAGGATTTATATTTTGGGTTGATGATGTGCATCGTGAGGGGTATGATGAAAGATAAATCCAAACAGAATTCTAAGTAGAAATCCAGAACAAAAAATTTAGGATAGTTACTTTACAAAATGGATTATAAACAGGTTGTCCTAGCGTACCTCCTCAATGCTCTTCTTTTCAATATCATTGTAGTGCTTGAATATTGCCTTAAGCCGGGGCTTGCTTCTTGTTGCTAGTATCCTCACAACCTCATCATTTTCAATGGCCACTCCGGCACTTTTAATGGCATTACGAAGAGACTTGGCCTCAGATTTTGCAGTTGCTTCTTCCACGCGTGACCCTTCATACCTGTAAGAACTGACTAGTGCTACCAACAGCTATTGACACAAATGGGAAAAACAGAAAACACAAAAAAAGCCTCATTAGGTACATTCCCTAGAAGTGGTGGCATATTCAACACAAGCATGCTTGCGCATACTCGTACGTGGGTCTGATTGTTGGGAAGTTAATATAATCTAATATTTTATTCTCAAATTATGATTTAATCTTGCAAGCCACATTAATCAAGTTGTGCATATGTGCATACTTGTAAGGTTGGAAAGTTAATATAATCCAATCTTTTATTCCCAAGTGATGATTTTATCTTGCAATCCACATCAACCAAGTCGAGCATCTATGTGATTAAGCTTTTGGTTTACCTGGGAATCAATCTACATTGCATTGGTTGAGCTTGCTTGTTGGTACATTAAACCAAGCTCAAGCTATTCATGCAAGATATTGATGTAGGGAACTTGTCGCTACCCACCTTGCGCTCACTGGTTTGGATGCAGGATGCAACGTCTTCTTCAATTGACTTTTCAAAGAGGGAGTGGTAGGCTTTCCTTGTTCCCAAGAGTTCGTCTGATGACCTGGTGCATGCAATCTCAACAAGCACACCATACCACGTCTGCCCATGCTGGAGAGCTTCATTGGCCAAATGAGCATCCCTTTCCCAAGGATGCATGGTCCATAGCACCACAGCCCTCTAAAGTATAAACAGAACGCCCATAAAGTCAAGACCTTGTGATCTAATTTCGTACTAAATTTATTATCATTCTCCACTGTTTTCATTGTTTTTATAAGATATCAGACAGCTGTGATTGTTGGATCTGGAAATTCTTTCCTAGGCATTTAAAAGATATCCATCAAGTGGACGGGGAGTGTAAACATGTTCTTTTAGATAGAAAAGGAATTTATTAAGAGAATGTAATGTAAACATTATGTATACATAAACTGTGTAAATCATTCTTAGTAGCTCAAAAGGGGTGGTAATTAATTAGGGTTCAAAATATGGAAGCCGCTGGATTTAGGAATTGTTTGCTGTTGGCAAAAAATAAAAATATAAAAAAGATCCATGCAGAAGGTTGTTCTTGTTTAATAGTAAAAGACATCAATAATGAATAATATAAAAATTTCCTGAACTTCCTTCCATATGGTTGCATGGTGGAACTGGGATAAGAATGAGAAAGAATAGGGGAAGACACACAATTCACATGGGCCTCCTTGCTTCTGTATTCTCATTTCAATCTTAATGGAAATCAAACACAACTTTAGAGAGTAACGAATTTTGTCAGAGATTTCTTGAATATTACTGCATGAAACTAAGATCAGTAAACATGTTTATAAAAAGGAAATCAAACAACAAATTGTAAGATTTTTTTAACAAAACTAGTGAATGATGTTCAAAATAAGCTGATTACTCTGGGAAGATAATTGCAAACAGAATTAATATATATGGAGAGAAATTGTGAACGTCCCTGGATGATGTGCAGCGCAAAAACCAATTGAATAACTATCATGGGTGCTGCATAAAATGGTACGTACCTTAAACCGTAAGAATTCACGTTCAGTAGCTTCTATGAAGGATGCAAACCACTTATGGAAACCACGGTCGTCTTTTGCGAAGAACCTATCACATCCCTCCCTGAAGGATGACATGTCGTCCAGATTCCATTTTCCCAAGTTTGATATCAATGTTTCCTCTTTGACACCAATTCCTAGGAAGTAAAAAGAACTTTAATAGCATTTTTTGTTTAGAAACTGGAACTGCAGATAACGTTTGAAGTGCGTCTTTGAATTGTAGGACCGCTGGTGCTTTAGTTAAGTTGTAACCAATAACAAAACACCATGCAGAACATTTAACTGTAGCATAAACATTGAGAAAATAAAGAATTCCAATAAATTTTATTGAAAGAAAGATGAACGTATGACGAACACACGCTTTCTTCTCTTTCCATGCATTCTTGCTCAAGCATTCAAACAAGTAACAGGCTTTGGGTCAAAGGACCATTAATTCCAAATAGTGCCACGAAATGGAGAAATAAATTAAGTCTTTTATTTTTTTCCCCATCCGTGCTATTTAAATTTGGAAAGAACAAAGATGAACAAAGATAGAGACCTGAGAGAGCCTTGGTGACAGCATCTATTTCCTCTGGAGACGGAGCCATTCTTTCTGCTAGCAAACTATATAGCAGAAGTAGGCTCTGCCATCCTATCTATTTTTATATGCATATGCAAGGATACTTTTGTTCTTAAGAAAGTTAAGGGGTAGGAAGACATAAAAAATGGAATGACTTGTGGGTCCAAAAAGGTTTTGTGCCAGAAAAGTAAAAGGTCTGGTGACTTAATTTCCAAACACATATGGGGAAGCATTTATATTGATTAATGCCTTCTTCTTCATACATGCTGGAACAAAATTTGCTAGTACTATTTATGTAAACTAACTAATTAGATGCAAATCATTGTTAAAATAGTGGGGCTGTGAATTAGAAGGTTATTCTATTTAAGAACAGGGTGCACTTTTTGTGTACCAAATTTTATAACATTTTTGTTCTTGGAAGTCCAACAAGTAGTGTGTATTTAAGACATAATGCCTGACTTGAAAGTCTGAAACCAAGAGAAATTAAGAGCATAAAGCACAAATCAAGCCTTCTAGGCATTTTGCATGAAAGATTAATAGACAGCAGTTAGCTCTAAAATGCTTCAGAATGCAAGGAAAGGGACCTAACTCGGCCCCTTGTTAATGAGAAGTTTGGTTTTCGCTAATTATTGATCGGCAATTATTAGGAATATTTATATCTGAGGTCTATGTAATCGCAAATAAGAATCACTGTGATCAGAAGTTTCATAAGGAGTAGAAGTTGAATGAGGATGCCAACTTCAAATCGTTTAGATGGATTCTAGAAAGTGGTGCAAACCTAGTCAGTTGGCATTGAGCATGACAATCAGCAATTGTGTCGAATGCTTGAGAGTTAAAAAAGCTAGTTTATATTTAACTATTGATCCCAATTTGCAGATTGTAAAACCCACCCTCAGTTTTTTTTAAGGCCCTGGGATAACATGGTCAGGATATAGCAACATTGCTGAGACCAATTATGGCCACATCAGCACATAATTTTCTGTTATTATTGGAATTTGTTCATTAAGAATTCATTTTTCTGATTAAATTATTCATCATAGCCACATATACTGGTTAGATTTTCGAGACTAGTTGCAGTTTAAGTTCATCAAGGTAAAGCACATTGACAAGGAAGTTATTATCTTGTCTCATTGGGGACCATAACACTCAGATGGTATCATTTCTGAAAGCACAGAAAAACTAAATCTTCAATATAAAGGAAAATTTGGTTGACCTTCTGCGGTTACTATCCATGAGAATTTGATTAATTAGATAGATTACTAAAACAGGAGCAGAGTCAATCCAATATTCAGACATCACCGGCACCCAGTCCCTGCATTTTTTTTACCCTTTTAGCTCAAGCAAGATACAGATACACCAACTGCATTTTGATTCCATGCCAAAACCAATAGACTAAAATTTTGTTTCTAGCCTCCAACAGGCTAATTTTTAATGGTGTGGTTCGAGCATGATTGGGTTTTGCAGGACCGGCTGGCCCATGTTTGGCTGCCATCTTTGAGGAATAGGATAAGGACATTTTTGTTACTCTTTATACCCCAGAAGATCCTGGGGGACCAGCCAGTTCTAGTCCATTCAACACCCCCCTCCCCTCTCCAAACACATTTAAAAGAATTCCTTGTTTTAGTTGCAACAAACGTAAACTATAAAGAGCTCAGCCAAGCCTAGCCTCACTTAGTCTGAGACAAATGCATCGGTAGGGTATTATGCTTTCAACTCTAGCCGTATCCACTTCTCTTCCTCGTAACGAAGTACTGCCCAAAACTAACCTTTTCAAATGGTTAAGAAAATTTTTTTTGCTCTTAATAGTGCTTTAGCAGAGATTAAAATTTGTTGTTAATATTTTAATTGTGCTGTCCTTGTGAGTTTTACAGGACCAGAAAATCTGTGATTGCTAACTTGTGCCCTTGATTGGTGCTGGAGTATCATGCCACCAAATATTGTCCTTGCCTTAAGAGGGTGAAGAATCCAAGCATTCACACAGAAAATCAAGCCATAAGACATAATCTGATGACTTATGTGTCATGTAATTCATATAGTCTAAAATTTATTCAAATTTGTTGTACTCGGTTAAAGGAGAGGAGATGGAGGAATAAGGAGTTTATTATCAAAACAAGAAAGCAATGAATGATGGTACTTGGGTGGGAAGTGATGTCACGTATTCAACGTCCAAATGATGATGGAAGAAAAAAAGCAAGAGAGAAAAATAAAGGAAAATCTAGGGAGAGAAAAATAAAGGAAAATCTAGGGAGAAAAAAAAAAAGGAGAGCTCTATGCCACAATTACAAATATATGCATATGCAATTTCCATACATATTGTGCTTTAGTATGTGCTCTAATTGTGGGACATTTGAAAGATAGGAATTTTGGCTACATTAATTCCTAAGCAACTCCATATGCCTTTTGCTTTATTTACATTCTCACCTTATTGAACAAGTAACTATTGACCAACTTCTAAAGTCTGCAAAAAAAAAAAAAGTTCGTCTGTTGAAAAGAACTTGGTCTTTAATGATTAATGAAAGAAAATAATACTTGGACCACCTTAAACTTTCTTGTATATTATATAGTGTTTTTTTACTATCTTTTCTATTAAAATTCTGAAACAACATAAATGAAAAAATTCAACTCAGATTGGAAAGGAAAAAAAATACACTTCTTAGATTTAAGACAGAAGCATGTAAATGGGGATGGAGAAAGTGAAAGATACTGCTCTTACATTCTCAAATACATATTTCTATCTGAAAGATAAAAAAAAAAAAAATTTTGGCTTCAGAGTTCGAAATTGTTGTCAAGGACAAAACAGGAAATGGGTACACTAACATTAAACAGACATAAAAAATTACCTTCTCCAGCACAAGACTGAGAAATGAATTAGAAAAAAGATTTCTGTGGCCTCTTTTGACATTTACCCAGCAACTCTCTGGGCACTTATTGATACCTAGTTACAACGATTTGAACTAGATACTATTTGAACTTGCGTTTGTGTGTGCGCTCTCAGCTAATATCAGTTGTATTGTTTTTTCTTTGAGATTTTTCCAAATTCTATTACAAGTTATACAACTTCTTTTATGGCAAATAACACAATCACTGCTGATGTTCCACTGCTGCAACTAATGTAGCAACTTTTCAAACATGAAATCACAGTTGCATTAGTTTTTTTATTCTTATTACTAAATTGCTTTAAACAACTCATTTTTGTGGCAAATACCTTACTCAGTGTTGATATTGTTAACATAGGAACTACTTTTCATCTCAACAAATTTTCTCTACGGGTGTAAAATTGAGCAGCATTAACAGAAACACATTACACTCTAAGTGAAACCGAATCTCACTAAGAGGCAAAGGCTTTGTGAAACCTCTCTCTCTCTTTCTTCCTATTCTCCTTTTTTATCAGTATCAAATGCATAGCAGAACATTCAACTCTAATGCAACTTCACCTAATAGTTAACAGTTGTTTTTATTGGTAAAGATAAGTTCATTAAAGGGCATCAAGGGGATGCCATGCAAGTGCAAACAACAAGAAGAAAATACCCACATTGCAGGGTGTTGAAAAAAAAAAATTCAAGCATTATATTGCCACTCACAACCAAAACAATATGCCCATTGGTAACAATCTGTTGGTCTTTAACAACATGAAGGGGGTAACTAGTTTGTTGTGTAAATTGAATGCAACGGAATAAAAGGATCTTATAAACGCAGCAACCAACGGTGAAATATACAGAACAACAATCACGTAGAATATAATGAAAGTAATAACAATGACAAAGAATTACTTAGTTTAGCAATGCTTACATCCACAGGAGCAATCGACAATGTGACTTTCACTATCTTGTGTCCAAAGACACTTTTTCTCGGAGACTTTCCCTCCAAAACCCAACCTGTCCAACATCCCAATTCAAAATTTGAATACAAACATTGAGTAACCGAGACAAACCGTCGATGGTTTGTAGAGATACTATTGACAATTTAATACCGAGAGCAAACAGTCGATGTAACAGGTTCAGAACCGTCAATTGTTTCACTCAATCTGGGCCAAATAGTCAACGATTTCCTTCTGCAAGTCAGCATTCCTGTTTTTTTTTCATGTTTTCTCTTTATACATGCCTTCCACTCAATCATATGAGTCACATATTACAATAATTTCCACCTGGGCAAATATACGCCCCTTAAGAAAAAGTTGAAAACATAAACCCGTTGCTCCACCTTGACCTTGGGAGATTAGGTTGGGACCGTCTCCCGTTTAGCAACTGGAGACATTCAGCAAGTCCAAGCAATGCTTGAACTTATCCGTGGTATCTAGCTTCATCAAGATATTTGTTGCGTTCTCAGAAGTGTTAACTTTTTCAAGTACAAGTTCACTCGAAGAAATCAACTCCCGAATCCTTTGGAACCTCACATCTATATATTTGATTCTTGCATGATACACTTGATTCTTCGCCAAATAGATAGCACTCTGACTATCACAACGCAGCTCAACTCCACCTTGCTATATGCACAGCTCCTTGACTAAACTAGTAAACCATAACGCTTCCTTCACAGCTTCAACGACTGCCATATACTTTGACTCAGTTGTTGATAATGCCACCAGAAATTGTACCATGGACCTCCAACAAATGAATCCTCCCACAAGGGTGAACACATACCCTGTTGTAGACCTCCTGTCATCTAGATCCCCTGTATAATCTGTATCAACATACCTCACAACTGACGGATTACTCTGTAGCTTGCTGAACATGATGCCATAGTGAGAAGTACCCTGTAAGTATCTGAAAATCCATTTGACGGCATACTAATGTTGTCTACTCGAATTTGAAAGAAACTTACTACGTTGACAGCTTGTGCCAGGTCCGGCCTTGTACATACCATAGCATACATTAAACATCCCATTGCACTAGCATAGGGAATCTTTGACATATCACGGATATCATTATAAGTCCTTGGGCATTGAACGGTAGAAAATTTAAAGTGATTCGCTAACGGTGTACTTATCAATTTTGCATAAGCCATACTAAACTTCTCCAACACCTTCTCCACATAATCGCCTTGAGATAATCACAATCTCCTTGCAATTCTGTCCTCGCGAATTTCCATCCCATGTATTTTCTTAACTGCACTAAAATCTTTCATGTCAAACTCTTCATTTAACAGAGTCTTCAACCAATTTACCTCAATCATATTTTTCACAACAATTAGCATGTCATCAACATAAAGTAACAAGAAAATGAGAGAACCATTATCAAGATTCTTTACTTACATGCAACAATCATACTCACACCTCATGTAGCCTATCTGGATCATATAGGAGTCAACCATTGCCTTGGAGACTGTTTCAGCCCGTAAAATGACTTCTTCAGTTTACAAACCAAATGCTCATGTCTGGGTTGCTTGAACCCTTCTGACTGTACCATATAAATCTGCTCCTACAAATCATCATTGGGAAATGCTGTTTTTACATCCATTTGCTCCAATTGCATAAAATGAAGCGCCACTAGCCCAAACACTATCCTGATGGAAGTGTGCTTGACCACAGGAGAGAAGATTTCATCACATTCAACCCTTTTTCTTTTGTGAGTATCCCTTTGCTAGTGACCATGCTTTAAACTTCTCTCATTCCCTTTTTGAAATTACTTCCTTCTTCCTATACACCCATTTGCAACCTATCGCCCTTTTCCCTTATGGAAGTTCCACCAAATCCCACGTATGGTTCTTATACAATGACTCCATTTCCTCCACCATAGCACCCATCTATCTACTTTTCTCTTGGCTGTGCACTGCCTCTTGAAAAGTAGTTGGATCCTTGCAACTAGTAATAAAAGTATAAGACACTAGATCATCAAAATCATACCTTGACGGTGGCCAAATAGTACGTCTGGATCTGCGTATAAGGATACTGTGATCCTGCTGATTTTCTGAGCTAGAATTCCCTGCATTCTGAATACTGTCATCACTGCCCTGAGTCTCTAATTCCACCTGCACAACATGCTCATGCATGGTTTTAAATTGCGGTAGCGAGTAGCGTAACAAAACAGTAATGGGTGTAACGGGAAGTAGAAGTAGCGAATGTTACATAATGGGAAGTAGGTTTAATGACCATGAATTTTTTTGAAGCACGCATAATCTTGTGCATATTAGCGTACTTGCATGTTTTAAGCTTTTAGCCCTTCTTAGAAAGAGTTTTAGTGTATTTTGGATCATTTAGTTTGTGTAACTAAGTTATTTGGTAAGGGTAACAAGTTTACATTTGTTTTAAACCACCATTGATAGAAAAATTACGTGTGCGTGTGCGTATTTATACTTCTCATTGTTCTTATCTGTGATAAATTTTTATGTGTGCTAAATTAATTAATAAAACAAAATACATTACACACTCCATTAATTTATTACACACACAAGACATACTAATAATGCAAATATAAAATAGCTAGAAAACAAAGAAGGTTGAAGTTGAAAAATATAGAACATAAATATCACATTACTAATATTATCAAAATAAAATATTTTCCTAACAAGTTAGTATTTTCAAATTGTTAATTAATGCATCTATTGTTAGTATTTAAAGAAATAGTAAATTTTATATCATTGTCATCCTCATTATAATCTTTTCCCCCTCTTGCCACTAGGTATATTGAGAATGATATATGAATGAGAGGGAAAAAGTGAGAAGAAAAAGTAAAAATTAAAATAATTTTTTGGTGTAACAGTCTTGCAACAGTTATGTAACGGCCGTAGTGGGCCTTTACGTAATAGTTGCAGTCCGTAACGGCACTACGGCTTTGATTTTTCTTCCCACCGATTTTGCAGTGTAACGGTATCGGTAACCCAAAAAACCATTACATAACGGCGTTACGTAACAATTGCAGCATTTATTTAAAACCATGTGCTCATCTCTGCTTCAGTTTTTTGGTTCCAGTTTCTCTTCATCTTCCTCCTGAGTACGCTGCACCATGCCTTTCTTATCGAAAACCACGTATGTATTGATCATCACCTTGTTTGCCATTGGATCCCACAACTTTCTGATACCCCAGAGAAATGCAGCGTCTAGACTTTGCATCAAGCTTTAATCTATCCTCACTAGAAATGCGCACATAAGCTGGATAACCGAATACCCTCAAACTAGAGTAGTCTACTGCATTACCTGTCCATACCTCCTCTGCAACTTTCCCATTTAGTGATGTCCTTGGCGATCAGTTTACCAAGAAATATGTCATACTAACTGCCTCGGCCTAGAAGTTTACCAAGAAATATGTCATACTAACTGCCTCGGCCTAGAAGTTTTTACTAGCCCTGCATTAAACCCAAAACACCGAGCTCTCCCAGCCAGAGTTTAGTTCATCATTTCTGCCACACCATTTTGTTGTGGAGTCCGGCGAACTGTGAAATATCTCCTTACGCCATTCTGCTCACAGAACTACATAAACCTCGAATCAGTGTACTCGGTCCCATTATCTTACCTGAGGCATTTAATTCTCCTCTCGGACTGTATTTCCACCTCAATTTTCCACAATTTAAACCTGATAAACATCTCTGACTTGTGCCGCATGAAGTACACCTAGACCTTCCATGAGTAATCATCAATAAAACTCACAAAGTATATATGTCCACCCAGTGATGCTACTCTTACCAACCCCCAAATATCCAAATGAATGTAGTCAAGAATATCTTCCGTCTTGTGAGTGGTTGTTTTGAACTGCACCCTGTTCTGCTTCCCAAGAACACAAAACTTGCAGAAGTTCAGCCTGCATGTTTTAATACCCTTCAAAAGATTCCTCTTATGAAATTCCTTCATCCCATGCTCACCTATATGCCCTAACCACATATGCCACAAAATGGTGTCATCTAACTTACAATCTATGGCTGCAGCTCCACCTACATCTATAGTGCCCAACAGTGTATAGATGTTTCCTGCTAACTTATGCCCTTTCATCATTGTTAGAACGCCTTTACACACCTTCATAACCCCACTTTCAAACTTGTAACTAAATCCGTTACAATCCAAAGTGGCCAATGAAATCAAATTCTTCCGTAGGTCTGGTATGTGCCTTACATCACATATTGTTCTTACAACACCATCATACATTTTTATTTTGACGTTTCCTATTCCAATTATTTTGCACGCAACATCATTTCTCATTAGAATGGAACTAGAATTAACTAACCTGTAGGTGCTAAACCATTCTTTATTTGATGTCATGTGATAAGAACACGCAGAATCTAGGATCCAAGAATCCGTGTGGCGATCTGACCCCGATGAAACTAAAAGCATATCACCATCACTGCTTTCTAAGTTTTCTTCTTCTACGGCATTTGCTAATTTTGAAGTGCCCTATTGTTTTTTAGTATTTCCCTTCTTCCACTTTGGACACTCCGATTTTATGTACCTCTTTTTCCCGCACTTAAAATATCGAATATCTTTCTTATTCTTGGACAGCAACCGAGACTTATTACCACTCGATCTGTTCCGAAATTTTCTTCTCCAGCGTTCCTGGTTACCCTTTACCACAAGCCCTTCACCATGTGAAATTTCATCGTTGGCTTTCTTTCTTTGATGAAAACCCAGCAGTGTGCTTGTTACTTGTTCCAAATTCAAGGTTTCTTTGTCTTATGTTAGAGTAGTAACAAACTTCTCATACATGTGAGACACAAGTAAGGAATTCAATAGCATCAGTGTCTTGTCATCTTCCTCGAATTTCACATCAACCCGCATTAAATCACTTACAATTTGATTGAATGCGTTGATGTATTGGTTCAAATCCGAACCTTCCACCATCTTAAGCCAATATAACTTTTGTTTAGGAAATAATTTATTAGTAAAAGACTTAGACATATACCGGATTTCAAGTTTCTGCCAAATAGCCGCAGGAGAATCCTCTTCCATGACGTGATACAGCACGTCATCGGCCAAACATAATTTGATAGTCGCCACATCCTTCGCTTCCAATTCATTCCAACTTGTTTCATCCATGCTTTCCAGTTGAACTCCGTAGAAAGCTTTCACCATTCCTTACTGGACTAACATATCCTTAACCCTTCTTTACCATAAATCGAAGTTTCTCATTCTATCGAACTTTACAACATTGAACTTTGCAGAAGAAGTTCCAAAAGTCATTACAACAATGCTCTGATACCAATTTGTTGTGTAAATTGAATGCACAACGGAATAAAATGATTTTACAAACACAACAACCAACAGTGAAATATATAGAACAACAATCACATACATTATAATGAAAGCAATAACAATGACACAGAGAATTACGTGGTTCGGCAATGCCTACATCCGCGGGAGCAATCGGCAATGTGATTTTCACCATCTTGTGTCCAAAGACACTTTGTTACATAGTACAACATATATTTATAATTTTTTTGAAGGCTTTCCCTCCAAAACCCAACTTGTCCAACGTCCCAATTCAAAATTTGAAAACAAACACTAAGTAACCGAATCAAACCGTCAACAATTTGCAGAGATACCATCGACGGTTTAATACAGAGAGCATAATCGTCGACGGTTTGTAGAGATACCGTCAACGATTAAATACCAAGATCAAACAGTTGATGTAACAGGTTTAGAACCCTTGACTGTTTCACTGAATCTGGGCCAAACCGTTGATGGTTACAGGGAACTCGTCGGCGGTTTCCTCCTACAAGTTAGCATTCATGTTTTCTTCATGTTTTTTCTTTGTACATGCCTTCCACTCAATCATATGAGCCACATATTACAACATGGTCTTTTGAAAGCTCTACTATTCCTTTCCCTCCACGCGGCCCAAAAGATAGAAAGGGGAATAAGAGACAAAGCCTTCCTCCTAACCTTGCTTGAGTAGATTCCCTTTTATGTCCATATCTAACCTTCCACTATTTGGCAATAACCCATTGCTGCCTGCTTAGAGAAGTGGCCAGGGTCCAAAAACATCTAGCCCAATAGAAGTGCAAAAGTACGTGAACATGCACGACTGTTTCAACATTTTCAAACAAAAGTAGCATCTATTGGCAAGAGGTAGACCTCTTTTTAGTGGTTGTCAACTCAATCCTTACATGTGCTTGATGTGCTGCAACCCAAAAAAATGAACTCTCATCTTTCCCTCCATTGTAAGGTGGCAACCCACCTCTGAGATGCTTTCTTCTCTTGCTTTGGTGAAGCTTGGGTGGTGCCTTGGAATGCGGGAGGTCTCTTGCTTGTGATACCTTGGGGTTTCGGGTTCATGTAGAAAGGGCTGCGTTTTGGTCTGCTGCGATTTTGCTATCTTATGGACTCTTTGGATTGAGAGGAATGTGAGAACTTTCAAGAGTGATACTTATCCTTGCTTTTATGAGATAGAGTGGTGTTCTTGGCTTCTATTTGGCCTATTCATTTGGATTTTTTGGGGGTTTATCACCATCTGACCTTCAAAGGGATTGGAAGGCAGCACTATAGGAGTTTGTTTGGTTGTAGCTTTTTTGTTCTTAGAGGACACTTTGTCCTCATTTTATATTCCATTGAATCAGTCCTAATAATATTTATCTTGGTAATAATCTTCCCAAGAGATGCTTCGATGCAAAGATGACCTTTGTGGGGGCTGCTGTAGGCTTCAATGGAAATTCATATTGGTAGCTGTTGGAAGAGTGAGAATTTTGTAATATGATCTGATCATAAAATAACCATTTTTATCTGGGATCCATTTCCCAATCAAAGGCATTTCTAACCAAGGGGGCATTCCAGGAGAATCCATTCTCTGTAAACAAAAGGTGGCTGCTGATTAAGGCTTCTTTATTGCAGGCCACACTGAAAATGGTAGGGAATTTAGTCCTGAGAGGAGATTGATTACACCAAATATCACGCCAAAAGAAGCCATTGTTCCCATTCCCAATTTTGGATACTGATATAGGAGAAAAAGTTATCCAATCATTCTAATAAAATTCCAAAGTTTGAACACCATAAGCACATCTCACCTCTTTCATTGCCCAATCGTAACAGTGAACACCATGCTTAGAGGAGAAGACTTCCCCCCAGTAATGATTCTTCTCCTTTATGAATCTGCAGAGTGATTGCCAAAGGACGGCCTTGTCAAAAGTAGAGATATATTTAAGCCCCAAGCCTCCTTTTGAATCAGCTGTTTTTAACCATCCCCATGTTAATGAGATTATACTTGAATTCCTCTTCCACGCTTCCCCACAAGAATCTCCTATGAATTCCTTCCAACCTTGGCAGTTGAGCAGCAAGGAAGGGACATAAAATAGACAAGGAGGTTAGAAAGTATGCTCTAGATCACCTAATTCTTAATTGCCTATAAAAACAAATCAAAAAACCAAATTTCCTCTTTCAATTATTTTTCTGCAAAACATGAATTATATATTATATATAATGTATGCCGTCATGACTAAATTAATCTCCTCAGTTGTGTGAATACGGAACGAACTCCTTAACTACAGTGGTCCTTAACCGATAATACCACGTGTTTTGTTAACTAAAATTGAAAAACATTTGACAGGAAAATTATACCTGCCCCAAAGGTGGAGCTGCCCTTTGAGTTGACCTTCGTAATTTGTTTGCCCCCTCCCGCTAGCTTCCTCTCCCCCAACTCAGTTCAGCCATAGGGATAAGCACTTTATTGTTAGATATTCCAATCCTAATTAAAGACGCATAGCAGAAATAAAGCAAGGATGTCTAGCAACAACTCCAGGGAATTGGAAAATCAAATATAGAAACAATATAGTACCTGGAAATTTCAGTTCAGATCAATCACTTCAACCTTAAGTTATATACTTCTTAGGAAAAAATGAACAGCTGTGAAGACAAATCTGTGAGTTTTTTCTCCCAAAGATTGCCTTCATATAAAGTAATGATTCCAGAAATTGACATCACTCACCACAAAGACGCCCACAAATGCACAAATGGTTATAAACTCTGGCTGTACATTGCAATTCAGTCATTTTCCCTTGCGCTAATTTTATTTTCCTTTCAATCTTCAACAAAAATGTCCTAATTACTCAACACTTATAATGGTTGATAACCCACCATCACTTGGGAATTGGGATAACCAAATTGGCTTAGGCCAAGAATTTCTATCAAAACAAAAAGCTTTCTTGCCCACAATTTTATTCATAGCAATAGGACAACCGAAAAAAAAAATGAAAACATAACACCAAATAAAAAGTGCTGTCAGTTGTGTATAGGACTTTGAAATTAACATCCTCCTCTGTAGAGATAGATAAGGAAAAAATTAGCCAAGCACATAGAAGAAGATACAAAACAAGGGCAGATTGCATTTAGTTATTTAGATGTTTCTTACAGCAATGCAACAATCATATTGAAGAACAGAAACAAACACAACCCAAAAGTATGAGAATACTTCATTATAACCCAGTTCCCACTTAGCTCTATTACTTAGATTCATCCCCTATTGCAACCAAGTTGAGCAAGAACTCCTTATAGTTCCCTCGAGTTTTTTCTCCAATCTTGTCAGATAGAGAAGCATTGGTTTTCTTCTGGTATTCTTCCTTAATGCCCTTCATATCGGTTTCGGCCCGGGTCACAATCACCCGGGTCAGGGCTTGTTTTGCCTTCTCGTCTGCATTATCTTTCAGTGCTTCATCCAAAACCTGAAGAAGAAGAAATTAGCCGAAATTGAAGTTAACAAGAGATCGTATGAGCAGAAAACTGAAACTCCCTACTGTAACATCGCAGCCAGGAATTTCAACTTACGTTGCTGAAATATGTCGGGGGAGTGGAAAGGCATTGAACTGTCGCTTTTAGGATTGGATCAGTTCCGATATCCTTGAAACGGAACGAGGAATTATATCAGAAGAACGATTTTCAAGAAATCAAAATAAAAAATAAAAATTTGAGCTTCCACTTTTGCTTGGATTTCTTCAACTTATTTGTAATATGTTTTGATTTAATTTTATGAATAAAATTACATGGTTCTTTTCACTTTTTATTCAATTAAATACTTCTTGCATGTCTATAACTTTCACACTCCAGTTTATAATGAATTATTCCAACTTAGAAAAAATTTTTGAAGTAAAAGATTTTTATTTTTTTTAGTTAAAATTGAAGTTTTCCTTTCTATATTAGGCTAGCCAACACATATAATGCTTTATTTATTCAATTTGTTCATAAGTTTAATTAATTGTTTATTTTATAATTTAACAAAAAAGTGATATTGTTTAGTAATATTTTAATATATTAAAAGGTAGACAAGAAACAAAGAATTACATATATCTATAAATTAATTATGAGGTAGTTACGAATATTTATATGTTGAATATATGCAATTATAAGGACGCGATTAATCATAAAATTTATATTTTTTATTTTTATCTTTTCAAAAAGGTTATATAAAAAAAATGCTAGCTTATTTTTCAATTCTCCAAATGCAATAAAAAGGGTAGAAAATGAAGAACCTGTGTACAATAATTTTTACTTTTCATTTTTCATTTCTAAATTTTCAAACCACATCTTGTTCTTCAATTTTTCAAATGTTTTATAAGAAATCAAGAATCTAGAAAATAATAAAAGATATTTTTTTCATTATTTTTTTGATAAAATTAACATTATGAAAGATCGAACTCAACGTCATATTTGTACATTTTATGTCAAAAATAAGTAAAGGGAACATGAGCTTTGCTCTAATACCACGATAGAATCAAAGGGGAACAAAAAATTAGGAAAAGAAAAAGTTTTCATTGAAAACTATAGGTTCTACAAGTCTCTTAGTTTTCTTAAAATTGATCATTCTTTCATCAAAAGTAAAAAACCTCTTCCTTTTTCGGTTTTGCTTGGGCCCAATTTTTTCTGGGGTGGGAGAGAAATTTGGTTTTTTAGTTCCTAGTTTGTTGGAATAGCTCTCATTTTTTTAAAAAAAAAAAAAGAAAAATAAATAATTTGAATTATATTTATATAGTAAACATTGTAAAAAGTAAAGTCTTATAATGATTGATTATATATTTTATTTTTTCTCTACTTTTTTATGACAAAAAATATTATTTCAAATTTTAAATTACTTTATTTTTAATTTTTTTGTTTTTTGGATTCCAAACATGGGCTAAGAGGTTCATTGCTTCAAATCTCTCAATTTTCCCGAGAATATAGAATAATGCAAATAATTATTATCGCTAACATGAACAAATAATTTGGTTGATGTTATTTCCATTTCATACCTCGTCGAAATTCTTCTTGTGAGTTTCCTTGTAGTGATCAAAAGTTGCCTTGAGATGCAACTTGCTCCTCGTGCTCAATATTCTAACCAGCTCTTCGTCTTCAATGGCTTTGCTTTTAATTTTATCACCATTTTCAATCGCTGTACGAAGCTTCGCTGCCTCTTCTTTGGCAATCGCTGAGTTAGTCTTTTGCCCTTCATACCTGTAGGAGCTCACAAGTGCCACCAACAACTTCGGGCGTGGGGATGAAAAAAAAAAAAAAAAAAGAAAAATCAAATATCCTCCTTAGTCATTTGAAAATATTATTTATTCAAACATTTGATTTAATAAAATGTTTTGGAGTAGTATCCTTGAGTAAAAAAAAGCTAAATATTATCCTAAAAATAATATGATACCGTCTGTTAGGACCGGAGGAGCCTATGAATGAGCTTGATACACATTGATGAACATCAATTTGACATAAAAGTTCAGGCCTATTAGATATTGGGTCCAATCATGTATATAAGCACTCATTATCCACCCTAATTTTTCAATGTGGGATAAGCTCATAAGTGAAATTCTCAACACCGACATAGTTTTTTCGTACTTAATTCAAAAATCTGATAATATATACAAAATTTGGTCTCGCGTTTGAACAATTTTAGGTGTAAAAATTGCTTTAATGTATAAAATGTTATTAGTTATCAAAGATCATATTTTTCATGATTAGTTGTCATGTAATTTGTTTTAAATTAAGCATAAAATTTTTTTAAATACATTAGGTAGCTTGAAAAATAAGAATATGTCAACAATTTATTTTTTAAAATTAAAATTAAAATAAGAATGTACAATCTTACTAATCCTGGCAAAGAATCTAAAAAATCCAAGTTTGCTTCCAAATATTAACTTATATAAAAAAAATTCAATAACATATTATTTTTTATAATTATTTTTAAATTTTATAAAAAATAAAAAAATTATTTTACACATTTAAATAAACTCTTTATTGTTATTTTTTATTTAAATATTAAAAAATTAATAAAACAAAATATTTAAAATTTTTTATAAAAACTAAAAAATAAAAAACAGAAGAACAAAAGACACTAACTTTTCCTAAAACACAAAATACGAATATGATTAGGATGCTTATGACATACACAATCTATCTCGAAGAGTCTCTCTTAACTCTCAATTCATGCGAGGTTCTAGTACCAATTCCTAACCCGTCAATCTTACTCTCTTTTTTTTCTTTTATGAGAGAGAGAAAACTTACGACCTCACGACGAGCTTCGAACTAAAGATTTCTTAATCCATTCCTTTTTTATTTCTCTTCACTATAAATTTTGCACATGAGATTGAAAGGGGGACATTAAATAAAGTGCAGCTAGTGAGTTACCTTGCGTTGGCCGCCACTGGTACGAAAAGCAACGTCTTCTTCGAGAGAGAGGTTGAATATGGAGTGGTAGGCTTTTCTTGCCCCAAGAAGCTCTTCGGAAGACCTGGCGCATGCCACCTCCACAAGCACATCATAAGATTGCCGCTGCTGGCTTAAAGCTTCGTTTGCCAAACGTGCATCCCTTTCCCAAGGATGCATACTCCATTGCACCAATGCGTTCTAATGATTCATTTAATAGTAGACTCATAAAAATTATCAGCAAAATAATTTGAAAAAAGACTCAATAATGCTCTAAATTAGGATCCTATTCTGTGTACAATCTATTATTTTACGTATTACCTCTTTTTCCTTACAAGCCTATTTTATAATAAGTGAATTCTAATGCCTATCTTATAACTACGATATTCTCCTGTCAAAAGTGAGGGTATATTAATAAAAAAAAATTGAGGTGATGTTCTCTTTTAGTTAAAAAAAAAAAAAAAAACATTGAATTCTAATACCTTGTTTGGTATAACATAAATTGTTATTATTATTCTTGTTTTTGTTATTGCAGCTTTTCACATGAAAGCTTTTTAGTGCATCAAGGCACTTTGATCCAATGAACTTTGAATTAGAAGTTGTTTTATATCTCCAATCATTAAAGGTAAACTAAATAGTACATGAAATCTTTGCTTTCTCCTCCTAATTGCCACACCTTCTTCTAAAAAAAATCATTACATACCTCAAAACGCAAGAATTCACGTTTCAAATGTTTGAAGAGCCCATCCTTCCACTTTTCAAAATTATAGGTGTCGTCTTTTGAAAAGAATTGAGTTTCGCTCCTGAAAAGTGGCATGTCCTTCGAAGTCCATTTTCCAAGTGAGACCAACCGATTTTCGTCGATTCCAATCCCTATAGATCGAACAAAATTTAAATAACCACAATAATGTTCCTCTTACAAATCATGAAATTATCATAAAAATTCTCATTTCCGATGTATAACTAGAATGATGCACTAGATAAACACTACTAGATCATAAACTGCAAATGGAAAATCAAGAAACAAAAATCTAAAAACATTTGCCAATTGTTCGAACAATCACAAAAATATCACGTTATTTTTATACTTGTAAAGTAAGTTTTTATTGTCTTTCTGACTTTCAAATATAAATGTTGAAAAATTAGAAATAACATGACATTTTTTAATTATTTAAAAAATTAAAACAAAAAATTAAACTATTTTCTACAAGCCCAAACAAAAGAACTTAGTGTAATAATTGAATTACTATTTTCCTCTTTAATATTTTGGAAAGAACAACACCACCCATTGCTGACGTACCTGTTGTTATGGCTGCGGCAATGGCTTTGCCTTCTTGGAGAGAACCCATTCTTCTTTCTTCTTCTTCTACTTGGTAATGCAATGGAAGAAGTGTTTACATGCCCTATTTATACATGAGTATGTTAGGATAGATGTGTAATTTGAAAGGTTACTTTAAGGGGCAGTGAGGAAAAAAAAAATAAAAATGGAATGACTTGAGAATTCAGAAAGATTTTTGTATCCAAAAAATATATACAGTGATCCAATCGTAGTAAATTTTTCTATGTTTTCATTATCGGTTTTTTTCCTAAGTATTTTCTACGAACCTTTTCTTTATAAGTATAGCTTCAAGGATGATTTGTCCATATTATTTAAGAAAATCAAATTCCTAAGGCAATTAATTTTAATTGTTTTTGTTTAATTTTTATGTTTTCATATTTTAATGTAATTTTTAGTAAAAATTTAGGGGAAGCACAATTATAAAAAAAAATTCTAGTTTTTTATTCAATTAAAAAAAGTTAGGAATTTAAAATATAAAAATTGTTGTTTTTAATTATTTTTCTTCTCCCTCTTACCTATTTATACATGACTATGTTAGGATACATGTGTAATTTTAAAGGTTACTTAAGGGAGTGAGGGAAAAAAAATGGAATGACTTGAGAACATGGAATGACTTTGTACCCAAAAGATACAGTGAAAGTAAATTTTCTTATGTTTTCATTATCAGTTTTTTCCCTAAGCATTTTTTACGAACCTTTTCTTTATGAGTATAGTTCTAAGGATGATTTGTACGTATTATTTAAGAAAATTAAATTCCTAAAGCAGTTAATTTTAAGTGATTATTTATTAATTTTTTTTATAATTTTTTATTTTAATATAATTTTTAGTAAAAATTTAGGGTAATAAAAATTATTAAAAAAATTCTAGTTTTTTATTCAAATAAAAAAAATTTAGGATTTTAAAATATGAAATTGTTGTTTTTAATTTATTTTTCTTCTTCTTCTTATTTTGTTAACCAAATTGAAGACAAAAATTAGATCATGCTGCTTGGGGCAACCGGACACTTAATAATCAAGGGTATTATTGGTATAAAAAAATTGACTTGTGGGAGTGTGGGACTTGATTACCCCAGGAAGCTTATGTCAACTGGAGCCCACTGACACCTGTTGAGTCCTTATTTTAAATGTGAATTTACCTTTTCCCCCCATCTAGATCTCTTTAAGACGCAATGTAGAACAAAATGTGCAAGGGTATCATTGGAAAATCAGTACAATGGAGTATGGTGCTTACAGGACATGTCTTTAAAAAAAATATTAATGAATTCATAAAGCCTCGCAAGTATATATATGTATTTTGATAATTAATTTTAATAAAAATATTAAAATTTAATATAATATTTTATATTACTTTTTTAAAACTTTAAAAATATTATGGATATAAATTTATTTGGGCCGGATGAATTTAAATGTAAAATTAATTGAAAAAATCAAATAAACCATAATTATTTTGAAAGAGGATTTAAAATATAAAATTTGAGTAAAATTTAAATACTCTATTTTATGAAACATGAAAATTTGAATATTTGAATTACCTGTATTTCAATTAATAATTTAAATGATAAAGAAAGTAGAAACTAATAATTTAAATTAATTTTATAATAAAGTATTGAAAAAAATGATGGAAAATTGTTGAATTGGAATTGTTTTTGCAAAAAATTATTTAGTGAAATCTATTTAGGGATTTTTTAAATTTTGTCTAATAAGTTTTTTAAATAATAATAAATAAAATAAATGGATTAATGTAGAGAGAGACCTCCATCTAAGAGAGAGAGAGAGAGAGGACAAAAGGTTTACAAAATAGGTGAAAAAAAAAAACGTGCCATATCTCAACATAGGATTTCGTAATATGATCCACACAATTCATATATATATTAAGCTTGATTACATATTGTATATATAAATTGTACTTAAGGTCCATTTGGGTCAAGGATTTAACTTGGGAAATGAAAAGAAAAGGGAAATAAGAAATAAATTTATTTTTTCTTTCTCTGTTAAATACTATAAAAAATAAAAGTTTATTTTAATACGACTAAAAAATAGGACATATTAAATATTAGTAAGGTGTAAAATTAAAATTTTGTTCATAAATTTAAATAATTATTTATTATCTATTATTTATTATGAACTCAAAAATATTTCACGTTGTTATTTACTTTAAGGTAACAATATAATTTGTTGCATAACTAATTACAACTAACCTATCAAATCTAGTTTATTCCTCAAAAAAGGATCGGCAAATCAAACATAACTTTAGAAATTTGAGTGCATGAACCTAATTCCCTTCTTAGTTATGAAGCAAGCGACCCCACCAACTCACCCTTTTAAGTGAATTAGAAAATGAAGATATTTGTTTCTTCATGCTCCCAACATTATTATAAGATGTAAATAAGAAAAAGTAATTTCTTTTTCTTTTTTAAAGAAAGCCAAAAGAACTAAAACAAGAGTGGGGATTTGGATGAATTTTATAATTATTGAATTTAAAATTGGAGGTGTTTAATTATTTAGTACTCTATTATGAATATTTAATAACTCCAACATGGTAAAAGGTTTTTTGGCTTGTCAAGGGGAGGGAGGCAACACCATTTGGTGTTCCTCTAGTTTTTGTTTTTTGTTTGATTTGTTTGGTGTTGATTTCATATAGGCCAAATACTGTATTGGTATTTTTATTGGTTTTGATGTATGGGATGATTTTGATAATTTATATGTAAATTACATGTGTCCTGCTTGTTACCACAATTTTCCTCCACCATAAGCGAGAGCTATCAATAAAATTGGGATTTCATTACAAAAAAAAAAAACATGGTAAAGGGTTGAGGAATCGTCCAATGGGTATTAAGTTATTTTTTATTAATTGATAGGTATGTAATATCGTAATATTTATTACACTTTGATTTTTGTTTGGTGTATTTTGATTTGTTTTTTGTTGTGTTTATGTTTTTATTTTCTTTGTTAGTTATGTTTTAGTTTTATTGTCCTAATTTTGTTGGTTGCTAGTATTGTTTTTTTGGGAGAATTTTTCCGTTATCTCCCTTTTGCTTATCATGTAATCACGGTATTTTTCCACCAAAGTGAGGGTATATTAATAAATAAATGGAGGCATTGCCCTCTTTTAGTGTGTGTGTGTATATATAACACTTAATAACCTTTTATTTTTATGCGCTTGTATAAGAATTATAAATGTTTAGAGTGTTCAAACATAGATGACATTTTTTTCGGATTCTTCACTAATCTAAATGTTGGAATTTGTATGATCCCAAAAGGAGGGAGGGTGAATTGGGTTTTAAAAATATTTCGCCCAATTTAAACATTTACACCGATTCACTACAATTCATATCTCATTCAGTATAATAGCGTGTATGAAAAATGATGAAGTTATACGTTTAAAAATACACATGAGGCATATCTCATTTAACTCAAATGTGTGCATGCAAATAATCATAATAGTAAATAAATAATCATTTACATGTGAAAATTAAAGTGTAGAAAGTAAATGAGATAAAGAGAGAGACACATGATATTTGTTATCAAGATTCGGTTAAACCAGCTTATGTCCCCGCCTTGTGCATACGCCCCAAGAATTACACTATCCCTGTTCACTTAAACGGACAGAGTAGAAGCCATTATAACCTCTCCTTATGAGACGAGGTAAATCCCAACTCAATTACCAGGTTGAGCTCAATTGGTCTTCCTTACGGGGCAGAGACACCCCAGTTCAATTTTCAGACTGAACCAAATCGATCTCACTTACGGGATTGAAACTTTTTAGTTCAATTAATGGGCTAAAAACCCAACCGGTACAATAAAAATATTTTTGTACATATTACATGTTTCAAACAATGAGCTGAGATGTATACATTTAAGCTCATAAAATGCACTCTAATATGATATGATATAAGCTCAGTAGAGTAAGGGTGTTTTTCTAAAAATGATTTTGTTATCTTTGAAAAGAATATATATGATAAATGCTTCAAAGATTTGACCTCGAATAAAATTTTCTCCTAAAATATATTTCAACAAAAACTATAGAACTTAGGGTTTTGCTCTCAAAAATATTTTTGCAAAAACAATACATATATGATCTTTGATGTGAACTAAATATGCAATAAAAATTTCAAAGATCAAAATGTAATAAAAGTTTTCTCCAACAAAGATTTGCAATAAAAGATATTTGGAGAAGTTAGGATTTATACACAAAAATTTTTTTATAATAAACACACTGCAAAAATAAATGCTCAATAAAAATACTCTATTCTAAAATGAATTTTGAAATGATTAAATAAAAGAGAGTTTGAGAGAGATTTGTTTAAAAAAATATGCCTCAAAGAAATGATTTTAGTAATAAAGAATTGGTTTGAAAGAACTTTGATTAACAAAGGATTAGAAAAAATTTTAGAGTTAATCAAAGTTACTAATCTAAGCAAATGAAGGGGTATATATAGAGTTTGGAAGATTTTTTTGCCGTTGAGGACACGTTAGGTATTATTAAAAAAATTTAATTAATTTTTAAACTCATTTTAGTGTTTAAAAATGGTCTGACCCGATAGGTTCAGTTGACCAAGGGCAAAGGCCAGTTGATCAACATGTGTAAATATTGAATTTTAAGTCATAGCTCGGTTGACCATAGAAGCATGATGGTCAATCATTGCACAACGATTTTGAACCCGTTGTGGGTTCGGTCGACAAAGGCAAAATGGCCGGTTGACCATTTATGAGGTTTGGTCGACCAATGTGATTTTAAACTATAAATTCGGTCGACTAGGTAGGTGGAAAAGTCAAATTTTCAGAGGCCGATCGATCATGGAAGCTTAGTTCAAAAGTGGGTCGGTTGACCGAGCAAGTCAAACTTTTTACATCCTGGCCTACAAAGTGTTTAGTCAACTGTGGTGATTTAAACGTTACTAGGTTGGTCGACCAGAGCTATTCAATTAACTCAAAAACTCCAACGTCGGTCGACAAGTCTGTTTTTGTCCCAAATTTGACCATAAATTATTTTTAAACCTTTTGTATGATTTTAGTCTTTTAGAAAAAGATTTTTCTTATAAATGTTAAGTGTCCTAAGGTTATTTGGTTCCCTATGGTCAAACTATGGTTCTGTCTGAGCATATAATCAGATCATGCAGATGCATACATTACTACAGACAAAAAATAAAAATTAAATGCATATACAATTAAAAGCAGATGTCTTCATTTTCCTTTTACTCTTCAAAACTCCATGGAAAATGTCATAATGATGATAAGCTTGAAGTTTTTCATGACTTTCACTTCTCCTTATATGTATGTTTGAATTAAAGATCTGTTCACATATTAAATACACACATAAGAATCATATGTTTTGTTAACATTAAAATAGAGATCGAACTCAAAAAGTCAAACTAAACTTAATTACTAAAAATAATTTTATGATACAAAATTAATTTTAAGTTGGTCTTTAAGAACTTAATTGCCTAGTCCTATTTTCGTAGTTAATATTTAATTTTGAATATAAAAATTGGTTTATAATGTTTTCAAAACTTACTACATCAAAAATTGCTTTTAAACTATATATGTGTGCGTGCATGTATATATCAGTTCTCTTATAAAAATATTGATTAAATAAAATATTAATGATAATGTCATAAAATATTGTGAACTTGCAAATATTTTTCAAATTTCTGTTGATATTTACTTTTTAAGATCTTAAATACTATTAATTTGACATAGAAATTATTTAAATTATAAAAAAAATAAAAAAATTGTAACGACCCAAAAAATATATATATTAATTAAAAAAATATTATTATTAATTAATTAATCATTATTAAGAAAATTAATTAAATTAAGAAATTTAAGAATTTTGGAAATATATAAGTATTTATAAGTATTTATAAGTATTATATATATATATAAAGAGTATATATAAAGAAAGATAAAGGTTAAAGAGGATAAAGGAAAGAAAAAAAAAAAACTTAAAGGTTGAGTTTTCTGGAGAAGTAGAAGAGGAGAAGAAAGATGAAGATTCACGCGCAGATAAGAGCAGGAAAGAGAAAGAAAAAAAAATTAAAATATATTCTCTCACGCTTTCTACTACTCTTCTTTCTATGATTTCGCGGCCGATTCTCGTCCAATTGAAAATCCGAGAATATCATCGAACTTTATTCTCTGCCACCGACATATCTATCGAAGTGGATTTGTTGTAGGAATTGCGTGGACATATCTCTTGAGGTAAGACAAATTCTTATTATCTTAATTTTTCTTAAATTTTAAGCCAAATAGGTAATCAGACACCATCACGAGAATTTAGGGATGATTCTCTACAAGTCTAACGGAGCGAAATTCTCGTAGGGTTGTTGTAGGAATAGTTCTAAAATTAGGATAAATGAGTTATTTAGAAATTAATTAGTATTTAATTATTATAAATTAGGAAAGGTTAAAATAATATTTTATTGGGGTTGATTTGATTAAACTACGATTTGGATGAGCGCTACGGGTATAATTTTAGGAGCCCTGCAGGCGTGGTTCAGGGAATTAGGTAAGGGGGAATAAAATTATATCAGTATTTTATTAAAGTAAACCAGTTATTTACGAGCATACGAAATTTATTATTTATCTATATGATTTTCAGAATAGCCTGATTACTGAGAAAATAATGATTTTGGTTTAAAGTTATATTTGGGATAATTGTTTATGATATTAAAACCGTGTGGCATGAGAACAATTTCTTTTTAATAAATTGAATATGAATTTTTGTGACATTTAGGTTTGCATGTGGGGGTGTTTGAAATGATTATAGCATGATGAATGAGTTGTTATGTTTGACTCCTGTGTGAAAATGTATTGATCTGTTGGGATACTGTGTGGGAAATGTATTGATATGTTGGAATCCTGTGTAGAAATGATTTGATACATTTGTGTGAACTAACTGGTGTGGTTATTCGTATGCATTTCAATAACGTTGGCATGAGGAGGTTGTTATATTGCCTAAATGTAAATCATGATATGACATTGGTAGGTTGAGGAGTTTGTCATATTGTCATTTATATGGGGTAGGACATTGGCAGGTCGAGGGCTTGTTCTACTGATGTATGACGGGTAGGTCATGGGAATTGGATACTGGTGAATAATGGCACCTGTGTGGGCCATGTTTTATACCCTATGTGGGTAGTGGTGCCTGTGTGAACCACGTTATATATTATGTGAATAATGGCGCTTGTGTGGGCCATGTTATGTACCCTGTGTGGGTAGTGGTGCCTGTGTGGGCCACGTTATATTCTGTGTGGATAATGGCACCTGTGTGGGCCATGTTATATTCCCTGTGTGGGTAGTGGTGCCTGTGTGGGTCACGTTATATCCTGTGTGGATAATGGCGCTTGTGTGGGCCATGTTATGAACCCTGTGTGGTTAGTGGTGCCTGTGTGGGCCACGTGTAGATAGGAAGTACGTAGGTGCCTGTGTGGACCTACTGACATATACGCAGTTGCTCTATGTGGGCCATGTACTGAGAACATTGGAAGATGAAGTATGAGTTGCATGATTCTTGTGTGGATGTGTTGTGCACATGTGAATTTAATTATAGCATAAAAATAATGGTATAACATATTGTGAATGCATGTGTGTGCATGCGGCGAGGTAAACATACCACCGTAGGCTTGCTGAGAAAGGCGAGTGCTCTGCTAGGTAGTTTCTTAGTATCAGTGCAAAGGGATGCTACTTGTATGGGCGGGTAGACATCCCGATCCTCAGAAACCTTAGCCTTTAAAATAATAAAATGTGTATACTGGCGGCGAGGTAATACTTCACCTAAGGGCTTATTGAGTAAGATGAGTGCTCTGGTAAGTAGTTTTTAGTACCAGAGCAGAGGAAAGTTACTTGTATGGGCGGGTAATCTTCCCTATCCTTGGGGACTTTCGTCTGTATAAAAATTATGTACTTGTGCATTTTGGGTGTGCGTATGATATCATATGTTAGTGATGTTACCAGTGATACGTTTTCTCAGTTGTTATTGATGTTATATAAGAAGCAGTTTATTTTGAGATATAAATATTAAAACTCAATTGTCACACACTGTTATAATTTATTCCACTCTTACTGAGAAGTGTCTCACCCTAATGGATTAACATTTTTTCAGGTTCTTCTGGAGACCGGGTTTGAAGGCCTAGGCTGTTACTGTTTTTGTGTTTTTTTTTTTTTTTTGGGTATTGTGAGATACCGAAATATGTATAAATATTTTTGTACTAGATTATGTTTTAAATACTAGTTGTGGAGATAAACATCTGGATGTTGTAGTGTTTGTTTTTGGGTTGTTATATAGAATTCTGGTATTTATTTGAGATATTTATTATGTTCCGCTGCGTGCATGATAATTATGGTATCAGATACAGGTGATTGGAACACGTGACACTCAGGCCCCACTTGGCGGGTCAGGGCGTCACAAAAATTGTTAAAAATTAATTGATTTCATGAATAAACTAAATGAAAATATATTAAATATGACGTTTATTGTTGAAATAAAAGTAAAATTATTTTATTTATTTATTTATGCTTTGAAAAAGAAATTTTATATACTACATATTGCTTTCACTCTAGGCTTGGCAAAAACAAAAAGAAAAAAAATATGCTTTTAAGGTCATGCCAAATGATGAGAACTAACTACATACATAAGAATAGAATTAAGTAAGATAGAATGTAATCAAATTTATTATTCAATTTTTTCATACTTTCTATTCAAACTTTTCATTTAATTTCATTTCCAAAAAAATTATTATTACAGATTTTGTATAAGAATATAATATAATCAAATTTATTACTGTTGTTGTCTAAAAATCGAACTACCTTCACAAATTGTATCCAAAAAACAAATACAGTGATCCAATCATAGTAAATTTCTTGTGTTTCCATTATCAGTTTTTTCCCTATGCATT
Source organism: Malania oleifera (assembly GCF_029873635.1). NCBI lineage: Eukaryota > Viridiplantae > Streptophyta > Magnoliopsida > Santalales > Ximeniaceae > Malania > Malania oleifera. The sequence continues at coordinate 92,369,989 of NC_080425.1, forward strand.
TTCTACGAACCTTTTCTTTATAAGTATAGCTTTAAGGATGATTTGTCGGTATTATTTAAGAAAATCAAATTCCTAAGGCAATTAATTTTAAGTGTTTATTTATTTATTTATTATGTTCTCATATTTTAATATAATGTTTAGTAAAAATTTAGGGGAAGAACAATTATAAAAAAAAAAATTCTAGTTTTTTATTCAATTAAAAAAAATTAGGAATTTAAAATATGAAATTGTTGTTTTTAATTATTTTTCTTCTTCCTCTTACCTATTTATACACGACTATATTAGGATACATGTGTAATTTGAAAAGTTACTTAAGGGAGTGAGGGAAAAAAAATGGAACGACTTGAGAATGTGGAATGACTTTGTACCCAAAAGACAGATATAGTGATCCAATCGTAGTAAATTTTCTTGTATTCCCATTATCATTTTTTCCCTAAGCATTTTCTATGAACCTTTTCTTTATAAATATAGCTCTAAGGATGATTTGTACCTATTATTTAAGAAAATCAAATTCCTAAAGCAATTAATTTTAAGTGATTATTTATTTATTTATTTATTTTATAATTTCATATTTTAATATAATTTTTAGTAAAAATTTAGGGTAGTAAAAATTATTAAAAAAAACTCTAGTTTTTTATTCAAATAAAAAAATAGGATTTTAAAATATGAAATTGTTGTCTTTAATTTATTTTTCTTCTTCCTCTTATTTTGTTAACCAAATCGAAGACAAAATTAGACCATGCTGCTTGGGGCAACCGTGCACTTAATAAACAAGGGTATTATTGGTATAAAAAAATTGACTTGTGGGAGTGTGGGACCTCGATTACGCCAGGAAGCTTATGTCAACTGGAGCCCACTAACGCCTGTTGAGTCCTTATATCAAATGTGAATTTACCTAAATGTGCAAGGGTATCATTGGAAAATCAGTACAATGGAGTATGGAGCTTACAGGACTTGTGTCCCTTTAAAAAAAATATTAATGGATTCATAAAGCCTCAAATAAAAATATTATAATTTAATATAATATTTTATATTATTTTTTCAACATACTTCATAAATATTAATAAATTTATATGAATAATATAATATTTAAAAAAATTACATGCAATACGTAAAACTTTAAAAATATTATGAATATAAATTTATTTGTGGCAAATCAATTTAAATGTAAAATTAATTGAGAAAAATCAAATAAACCATAATTATATTGAATGAGGATTTAAAATATAAAATTTGAGTAAAATTTAAATACTTTATTTTATGAAACATGAAAAGTTGAACACTTACTAAATTACCTGTATTTCAATTAATAATTTAAATGATAAAAAAAGTAGGAACTAATAATTTGAATTAATTTTATAATATAAAAGTATTGAAAAAAATTATGGAAAGCTGTTGAATTGGAATTATTTTTGCAAAAAATGTTACAAAAAAAATTGTGGGGTTTGCATGGACCCCTCCGTCTAACAAGAGAGAGAGAGGACAAAAGGTTTACAAAATAGGTGAAAAAAAAAAAACCGTGCCACATGTCAACATAGGATTTCGTACTATGATCCACACTTCATATATATATATATATATATATATATATATATATATTGTGTTTTTTTAAATATTACTTATGAAAATATGCTTGATTACATATTGTATATATAAATTGTACTTAAAGGTCCAGGTTAAGAATTTAACTTGGGAAATGAAAAGAAAAGGGAAATAAGCTTTCTCTTTTGAATACTATAAAAAATGAAAGTTTATTTTAATATGACTAAAAAATAGGAAATATTAAATATTAGCAAGGTGTAAAACTAAAATTTTGGTCATAAATTTAAATAATTATTTATTATCTATTTCTTATTATGAACTCAAATATATTTCACGTTATTATTTACTTTAAAGTAATAATATAATTTCTTGCATAACTAATTACAACTAACCTATCAAATCTAGTTTATTCCTCAAAAAAGATCAGCAAACCAAACATAACTTTAGAGATTTGAGCGTATGAACCTAGTTCCCTTCTTAGTTAAGAAGCAAGCGACCCCACCAACTCACCATTTTAAGTGATTGAGAAAAGGAAGATATATGTTTCTTAGTGCTCCCAGCATTATTATAAGCTGTGAATAAGAAAAAACAATTTCTTTTTCTTTTTTAAAGAAGGCTAAAAGAACTGAAACAGGAGTGGGGATTTGGATGAATTTCATAATTATTGAATTTAAAATTGGAGGTGTTTAATTATTTAGTACTCTATTATGAATATTTAATAACTCCAACATGGTAAAGGGTTTTTTGGCTCGTCAAGACAAGGGAGGCAACACCATTTGGTTTTCCTCTAATTTTTGTTTTTTGTTTGATTTGTTTGGTGTTGATTTTGTATAGGCCAAATATTGTATTGGTATTTTTATTTGTTTTGATGTATGGGATGATTTTTATAATTTATATGTAAATTTCGTGTATCCTAGTTGTTATCACGGTTTTCCTCTACCATAACCGAGGGCTATCGATAAAATTGGGAATTCGTTAAAAAAAAAAACATGGTAAAGGGTTGAGGAATCATCCAATGGTGTTAAGTAATTTTTAATTTTTTTGATTAGTAAATGATAAATTATATTGATCAAATGGATATGTACAGAAACTCTTGGCATACCCGAGAGGAAGGAAGCCAAAAAACTTCCATCAACAAATTGATAGGTATGTAATATCGTACTATATTTATAACACTTAATAACCTTTTATTTTTATGCGCTTGTATAAGAATTATAAATGTTTAGACTGTTCAAACAAAGATGACATTTTTTTTCAGATTCTTCACTAATCTAAATGTTGGAATTGGTGTGATCCAAGAGAGGAGGTGAATTGAGTTTTAAAAATATTTCGACTAATTTAAACATTTACACCGATTCACTATTGTCCATATCTCATTTAGTATAATAGCGTGTATGAAAAATGATGAAACTATACGTTCAAACATACACGTGCGACATATCTTATTTAACTCAAATGTGAGCATGCAAATAATCGTAATAGTAAATAAACAAGCATTCATATACGGAAATTAAAGTGCAAAAAGTAAATGAGATAAAGAGAGAGACACACGATATTTGTTATTGAGATTCGGTCAAACCAGCCTATGTCCCTGCCTTGTGCATACCCCCAAAGGATTACACTATCCCTCCTTACTTAAACAGACGAAGCAGAAACCGTTACAATATCTCCTTATGGGGCGAGGTAAACCCCAGCTCAATAACTAGGTTGAGCTCAACTGGTCTCCCTTACAGGGCGGAGACACCCCAATTCAATTTTCGGGCTGAACCAAACCAATCTCACTTATAGGACCGAGACTCTCCAGTTCAATTAACGGGTTGAACCCAACCGAAACAAAAAAATATTTTTGTACATAATACATGCTTCAAACAATGAGTTAGGATATACACATTTAAGCTCATAAAATGCATACTCTAATATGATATGATATAAGCTCAGTAGAGTAAGGGTATTGTGATAATTCGAAAAAAAAATTAATTAAAAAAAGTAAGAGTAATTATTAATTAATTAATTAAACATTATTAAATTAATTAAATAAAAAAAAATAATAATGGAAATTTTAAAGATAAATTATTTAAATGAATGAATGAATTAATTAAGTATTATTAAATATGATGTATTAAATAAATAATATATATGTATTAATGGTTAAAGTATATATGTATGTGTGTATGTGTGTGTGTGTGTATATATATATATATAATATAATATTATTATGACATATGTAAAGTGAGTAAAGGAAGGAAAAGAAAAAAAAAAAAAAAAAAGGATAAGGAGGCAGAGGCGGAGGCAGAAGCTTCTTGCGTTTTTTTTTTTTCTCTCTGCAATTCTCTCCGTCCGTCGTCTCTGTCTCTGTCTCTCTCTTCCCTCATCTCTTGACGGATATTCGACCGATCGGGAAACGGAAGGTGTCATTGGATTCCTAACTCCGCCGCCGACATTTCTACTATACCGAATTTATCATGGGAGCGACGTAGGCACCATTCTTAGGATAAGGTAATTTTCTCCTAGTTTCTCAATTTCTCGTTAAAATCTACTATTGAATCGACGATCGGGCACCACCACGGGATCCTAGTCGTGATGGTCATCATTTTGACGTAAGTAAAGTTCCAATTGGAATTTTTTAGGCCCTACTTCAAAGCGAGAGTGAGATTTGAGAAATTTAATAATTTGACTATATTTAAGGGTATATTTATTTATTTAGAATTTATGGGTCTAGAAAATATTAAAATAATATTTTATTCATGATTAATTACATGGGATTAGAATTTTTAATTTTAGGGTCCGGGTGAGCGCCACAGGCATCTTTTTGGGGTCCCTATTGGCGTAATTCAAAAAACCAAGTAAGGGAAAAAATATATATTAAACTAGAATTTTTATGAATTTAATGGAAAAACAAATTATGTTATATATAAGTGTATATGTTTCTGAATGGGTAAAATGCCAACTATTTAAATTATATTTTTTCGAGTTTAGGGTCATTTATTAGATATGTATATGCGAAAATGAACTGATGAAAGTGAGAAATATTTTCAAGATAATTATGTAAGAAATTAAAGGTATTTTCAGTATATAAACATTAAATGTTGGTTGACTTATTTTACAGGCAATGTATGAATTTTATTGTTAAACCGTGTGACATGAGATTCTGTGTAAATATATGTTAAATATATGAGATGCGGGTTAAGTAACTAATGCATTGTGAATAAAACATGATATGGACTATGCTACTTGTATGTGTTAATGCAACCATGTAAACAATTAAAAAATGCTGGGTAAAACAGTTGAAAAATATTGGGTAAATGTGTAACAGCTAAAAAATGTTGGGTAAAACAGCTGAAAGATGCTGGATAAATGTATGACAGCTAAAAAATGTTAGGTAAAACAGTTAAAAGATGTTGGGTAAAACAGCTGAAAGATGTTGGGTATGAAATGAAATGAAATGAAAAGGAAAATGAATGGAATGGAAATGAAATGTGAAATGTGAACAATGTAAAATGGGAAAGAGTCACTTAACGTGAAATGAAATGCAATGTTTAAGTTATGAACATGAACGGATGTGTATGATTGAATAATGATAAAAAAAAATAATGTATTATGATATTAGAAGTATTTATGTATGTAGAACATGTTACGTTTGGGCGGGGCACACTCTTCGCCTAAGGGTTTGCTGAGTAAGACAAGTGCACTAGTAGCTTTAGATATGGCAGTAGCTGCATAACGTAGTAGGGCAAAGGAAACCTACTTGTATGGGCGGGTAAATTTCCCTATCCTTAGGGTCTTTTTCGGTAAGCTATTGTTGAATTATGTGAGTACGAGATCAATCTAATACTTGAGGGCATACTGAGTAAGGTGAGTACCCTGGTATGCTTCAATTGTGACATTCAGGTTGCCAAATGTATCAGAGTAGAGGGGTGCTATTTGTATAGGCGGGTAATCACTCCTATCCTCGGGTAATCTCGCGGGTTAAATCTTTTGCATGTGTTTAATTAGGATCAGAGAATGATTTCAAAAATTATGTTAATGATTTTTAAATGTTAAATAATATATTGTTATATAAACTCATGTTAGTCGCACACTATTTTAGTATATTGTTTCTTTCCTTATTGAGATGTGTCTCACCCGAATATGAATTTATATTTTTAAAGATTTTCTCAAGATCGAGTTTAAAGAGCTCGAGGTGTTATAACATTTTTGGAAAATATAAAGAGAAAGGGTACATTTTTATAATAGTTTGGGGATGTAAATATTTTATATTTTATGTCTCTGTTAGGAACCTATGAGCATCCAGATCAAAGTGACACCAAGATTTTAACATGGTTCGGTCAATAATGACCTACGTCCACGGAGCACACACCAAGTATTCACTATCTCGCTAGAAAATATTACAACTCTCTCTCTCTCTCTCTCTCTCTCTCTCTCTCTCTCTCTCTCTCTCTTCCTCCCTTCTTCCTCTTAGCTCTTTCTGAGCTTCTCTGTACTCTCTCTGCACTGTCTATGCACACACCTATGTTGTACATTACATCTTCCACAGCCCTCCTTTTATAGGCTTGGAGTTTAAATCATAATCAATACAAAATCAATCAAATTGGAAGTTACAACAAAGAAATAAATTGCACCGTGTGAAATTAAATTCACCGCGTTTTCTAACTCAGCCCTTCTGGCTGTCTTCTGGCTTCATCTCTAACAGTCTTTACGTTTTAAGTCTGTTAAGAAATGATGGATTGTGAAAATACTAAATTTTTTTGGGAGATATGTGTATATATGGGAATGCAGGTGATGGATGATTTATTAGGAATTATAGTTAAAATTAGTAAACTTTGGTTTTATATTATATGGAGATTATGTTTATTTTTTCCGTTGCGTATATTATGGATTATGGATTATCAGGATTTTATTAGGTATAATGTGTGATGACCCAAAAATATATATACGATTAAAGCACAATAATAATAAAATAATAAAAATAGTCATTAAGTTAATATCAATATAGAAGTGTTTTTTTTCTGTAGGATCCTTGATTCCATGTTTGATGTTTAAGAAAGACCTTGTCTAAGCGAGTGCTCAGAGACCATTGCGGTTCAGTCGCTCCCTGGAGGTCGGCCTAGTCAAAATGAAATTTCATAGGATAAACAGGATAGACACTGTTTGTACACCTAAATAAGTATATATACATAAAATAGTATTTTGATAAACATAATTTGTAGAAATACATAATAAGATGATAATAATATAAGTATCATATGTGGGGTCCACAAGACTATGTGGGGTCCACATGAGTTCCGGAGCCATAAGACACTGTTTATATACGTAAATACGTACATAAAATAATGTTTTGACTGATATAATTTGTAAAAATATATGATAAAATAATAATAATATAGGTATTCTATGCGGAGCCCACAAAACTGTGTGGGGCCCATATGAGTCCCGAAGCCGTGTGGAGGTTTACACGAGTCTCGAAGTTGTGCAGGGCTCATAAAATCGTATGAGAATTATTGGAATTACGTAGGATCCGTTTGGGTCTCGAAGTGGTGTGGGGCCCACAAGACCATGTGGGGCCCACATGAGTTTTCAAAATTCAAATTTAATTCTTATTCAAAAATAAATAAATACTAAAAATGGTTCAAAATTAATAATAATGATAATAATGATTAAGAAAAATAATAAAATAATAAACTAATTAATTAACTAATTGATTAATTAATTAGGTAAGTGATTAATTAAAAATTTATTTAATGGGAATGGTGGCAAGCACTCCCACATGGCCTCCATCCCCATCCCATACTCAACTCATACCTTACCCATTCTTTAATTTTTAAAAATTATAATTTCACCTATCTCCCCACATTTTTATAAATTTCATTTCTTCCCCAAAATTTTCCTATAAATAGGAAGCTCTCAACCTTCATTTTTCACAACAATTTTTCAAGAAAGAGAAGAATTAGTGAGTGAAAGAAATTGTGGTGGAGAGAGAATTTTTGAGTAAGTTCTCAATCACCCACTCTTTCCGAACTCATTTCTTAGAGATAGTTACAGTGTTCGTAAGGAAGAAGATAAGTAAATTTTGATTATGTTAGTTTTTTTTTTTATTTAAAATTCATGCTCGAGTTTATTTTATAAGTAAATTTCTATTATGTTAATTAGTTCCACAAAATTTTCATGAGTTTATTTTTACGCATATTTAATTATACCAGTTCTATCTTTAATATAGTTGCATCTATTTTTGGGTTAAGAAATGTTCTAATCCTCTCGGGTAAATTTTCAACATTTATTTCTATTCAAAAATAAAATTATATAAATTTTTAACACAAAAATTGTGTGGCATGAGTTTATTTCTACGTTACATTTTTTATGAAAATATGAGTAAAGATGAGATTTTCACGATATTAATTTAAATTGCATAAATTATAATAAGATGATTTTAAAACCCCTTATGGCAACGAAAGTTCAAAGTTACAGATGTTCGGTACCGCAGCTTAAAATCTATACGGATCATAGTGCACCCACACTGTTTACAGGGTGGTTATTTATGTTAGTGGATTTCTCCTGAGTGCACACCTGGTTCCGGACCAGGACTTAATAAGGAAAATCTCACTTAAAGTTTACGTACGTTGATTTAGTTTGGTCGGTCAGCTAACTAAGTTCAGTTTTCGAACCGCACAACCCAGTCATGGGGGTAAACATGACTTACGGCAAATAGGCTTAAGGGTGATTTTTACAATATATGTATATACATATTTAATTACGTGTACAAAGTTACTGATGATTTGAAGGAAAAGTATAAGTTTACATGAAAATGATCATTTTAGTGCTTAAATGACAATTTAAAGAAAACGTATAAGGAAAAGTATATGTATAGTTATCATTAAATATTTATACAGTTTTAAAGTTAAAAGTTTAATTTAACAGTTATAGTATATGATTATAAAATTTTACTGTTATAATTGATGGTAAAAGTTTTATGTAGAAATTTTTAAATTTATATTTATTCTAGAGACAGTTTTGAAGTTATAATGTTAAATATTGTTTTACGAATTTTTTTAAAAGCTTATTTTTGCCACACACTTATAATAATCTTATTTACTTACTGAACGTCGTCTCACTTCAATCATATTTTTATTTTAGATAACTCTGAAGAGCATGTTAGAAATCAGGCTTAGCAAGCATGCGGATGGGGATAGAAAAATAAAGATTGTTTAGAAATATTAGTAAGATGCCAGATATTTATGCTTATGTAATTTTTATTCTTTTGAAATAAATGATTGTAATATGGATAATTAGTGCTCTGGTTTAATAATAATTGAGTTTATTTGCTTTTGCTGTAAATCAATGGTAAAAAATTAATATCTTAGGCCCCTCGGGGTTGGGGTGTTACATAATGCGCTGAATCTGGGTTTAAGCGTTCGGGGCATTACAAGTATTTTTCTAAAAAATAATTTTATTTTCTTTGAAAAAAATATATATGATAAATGCTTCAAAGATTTGGCCCCGAATAAAAATTTTCTTTTAAAATATATTTCAATAAAAACTATAGGAGAACATAGCGTTTTTGTGATGCCCCGATTTTTGTACAATTTTTTTTTTCAATAATAAATAAATAATCACACGTCATCCATAACATTCACAGGTAACGTCAACAATCCTACTATCATTCGTACGACCCGACCCGCATTGGGTATCAGGTAAAAAGTTATTTTATTTATAAAACCTAACAGCGGAAGACAGTGTATTTGTATCATTCAAAATACAGTATTCAGAGTATCTACATACACACATATACATCATTATCACAAACTCAAAAACTACTCAACTCTAGGGGAAATTACACACCCCCTAATCCAAAAACTCACCCTGTGTATCAGGGTCCTAGCTCCCAATGATTACGGAGCTCTATCGCCTGATCTATCCCTATTCCCTGAAAAATTTAGATAATTTGGGTGAGACACATCTCAATAAGAAGGAATAAATTATTTATAATGTGTGGGTATATGAGTTCAGTTATAAAACACTTTACTTTTCAAACCATCTTTTCATCTGAGAAAATACACTGATATACACATTCTTATATTCATATAGATATACAACACAAGCTTTTATAAGTTTTAAAACCATTTCTTAAATTCAATAATTTTCAGTACATATTTGTCGTGAAGTTCCTGAGAATAGGGAAGGTTACCCGCCTATACAGGTGGCTTCTGTAGTGACCCGAAGAATAATAGCATTTTAATAATAAGAGGAAGAGAAAATAGAAACAAAAACAGAAGGAGGCCGTAGACTTCATCGACGACATTGCATTTTGAAGATAATATTAAATAATCATAAATTCAAGAAATTGCCCAACTTCATCGACGAACACAGGGTCTCGTCGACAAAGGTCTTCAGAATTTCGTCGACAAATACATGACTTCGTCGATGAATTTTATGAAAGACTCATCGACGAGGTGACGTGTCTCGTCGACGAATCTGGTAGTATATAAGGTGGAAACCTGGGATATTTTTCATTTCTCTCGCCGCTCTCTCCCTTCTCTCTCTCTTCTACGACTCTCTCTCCCCTCTCTCTTCATTTTCGGCCCCACCAGTTGTCGGATTGACGATTTGAAGCTACCACGACGCTCCTGGCGGAGTTCTCCATGCATCTACTGGAGCGAATTGTCGGGAAATCAGAGTTAGAAATCATCCCAAATTCAGGGTAAGGCCTTTTAGTCTCCTTTTGGCCTTGTGGTAGTTATAGGAAATGATATAGGTAGAAAAATATTGATATTTAGTTCTGACAAATATTGGTTTCAAGGTGTTTTGTAGGATGCCCTACGAGTATCGGGCTAGAGTACAGTAGGGGCTTTTCAAAGTTAAGGTAAGAGAAATATGCTATGGTAGGAAAATTCTAAATATTATACAGTGTATTTATTTACGAAAATTATGTATTTTAGTATGGTATGACTTGTGTTTATGTATATGGTACGGGGATATGTTTTACGAATTTAGTTTCCTGATTTTATGAATTTCAGTATTATGGTTATACGAACTTCAGTATCATGATCTTACGGATTTCAGTACCATGATTTTACGATATTTCAGTACCATGATTTTATGAATCTCAGTACCATGATTATACGAATTCCAGTATTACGAATACACAGTTCCATGTTATGATTATTCAGATTTCAGTACGTTATGCAGCATCATGGTTATTTCAGTACTTCAGAATCATGGTAAATCAGTTAGTTATGTATAGAAATATATTATATGATATCAGACCCTGTTGGACTTGAAGTTACAGAGCACGGTACCGTTGTTGCAGATACTATGTTACTTTATGAGTGCAACCATCTATTCAGATAATACGTGGTACGGTCGACCACCTAGGCCCTTGAAGAGGTTAGGCTCCCCATCTAAATATGGGTTGAGGTGGGCAGGTCGACTAACGGAGTTCAATGATTTATTCCTGGTTAGCCAGCCAGGGTAAATTCAACCTATAGGCCGCACAACCTCGTCATGAGGGGCATGTCATGACACAGATAGCCATAAGGAACAGTTTCAGTTACTACTACTTACGTATTGATGTACAGAAACAGGGATCTTACTATATACACTAGAAGTATTTTGAATTATAACCATAATACTGATATGTCAAGCTATAGAGAAAAGGGGTGGTGTACTTTATTATTTGTGTTTGACTGTTGTACTCAGTTATTTATGTTTATATGAAACAGATTTCATGATATATACATAGTAGCTCATTTGCCACACACTAGTAATAGCATATTTCTTCTTACTGAGCGTTGGCTCATCCCAATGTTGAAATATTTTTCAAGTGATCCAGGTAGGCGAGCAAACCAGACTCGCAATTAGAGGGGCATCTGTAGTGCCCTGTCAGAGAGTAAGTATCATTTTGGGGACATTTTTGTAAACCCTAGCTAGCTGAGGGTATTTTTGGGAAACAAATACATGTACATATTTTGGAAATATGTAGTACTCTGGTATTATGTGGGATTGCATATAATGGTTTATGATTGTGTTTGTATGATTTCTGCTTCTTGCAGCTTAGGTTAATACTATGATATCAGAGTATGTTATTTGCTATTAAAAAAAAATCAATTTAATAAGTAGGTCGTTACAGCTTCCCTCCGCCCGAACACGTTATGCAGCCAGATATGACCATATCTGATATCTATTAGGGCACTCATCCTACTTAGTAAGCCCTCAGGTGGAGAGTTTCACTTCGCCTCAATTATTTATATTATTAACTCACACAGTTCCATTTCTCTATTTTATCATTCTTTATTTCTCAATTTCCATTCTTTCTTTCATTTATCATTTTAGCCAATTTTATCATTCTTTTACTTTTTATTTCCATTTTACTTTAAGGCTCATGATTATCCTCGGTATCAAATACCAACATCGCGTCTGTAACTCATGGCCACCCTGAGGATCTTTCTATCCATGTCATGCTTCCCCCCATGGTCAAAGTTGTGTGGCCCGAAGGCTGGATCTAATCGCGGTTGGCAGACCCAGTTAGATCAAATATCATATCACATATCGCGTCTGTAGTATGACTGGCCGGCCTATAACCTTGATCTGAAGTCAGGGGGCCCAACAACCCTACAAACTGCCTCAGTCGATTGTCATGCCACACGCTCCAAGTGTCCGTGTGGTTGCACTAACTCCACTAGTAATGGTACCGTACTCAATATCATAACCATCCAACAGGGTTTACTACCACATACCCGCAATCATTATGCGGTATTGGCATTTCATCAATCATATTCCAAAATATCACAATTCAGTTCAATATAAATATTCTCATCATTTTATGTGCACATTTCATCATCTTGTAATAATATATATCATATTTCACGTATTTTCACATTTTCTCAAAATACTCATACCAGCAATCTGTACAAACTCATTTCTCATGCAAATAATTTTCACTCACAAATAAATACCACATTTCATTATTTTTCAATATCAGAAATTCACAAAATCTCATCTTTCAGGCAAAACATTTATACTCACATATAAATACCATATTTCATTATTTTTCACTAATCACATCAATAATTCTTATTTTAATATTTTCTTAGAAATTACTTATCATTACATTTCACACTCCAAAATATCACAATTTAAAATTACTCAAATGCCACACAATTTATCTTATATTTATATCATAATAATTTTCAGAAAAAATACCATGAGTACATTTTTTCCAAATTAATTAACCTATTTTCCCAAAATAATACTCATCTAACCTTCCCTAAGCTCCATATACCTCAAATTAATATTTAACACCTCCACTTAATTTTCTGAATTTTGCTTGCGAGTTCCAAAGTTACACCCGTGGCGCTCGCCCGAGTCCTAAATTTCAGAAATCCTACTTCAACTCCAGATGCTAAACATTTTAGCATTTCTAAATAAATACTAATTAATTAAAAATAAGCCCCTTAATAACCCCTGTACCCCATATTTGAGGTTTTGCTCACGACAACCCCACGAGAAATCCATCTCGCTAGACTTGTAGAGAATCATCCCTAGATTCTTATGGTGATGTATGTTCATTGATTGAGCTTATAATTTGTAAGAAATTAAAGAAAAATAAAAAATTGGATTACCCTAGGAGATACGTTTACGCTGCTCTTACCACCGATCCGGTAGAAATGACGGCAGCGGAGAATGGAGTCCAACGGTATCTTCCGATTTTCAATTGGGTAAAAATTCGCCACGAAATCGAGGAGAGAGGGAGAGAGAATAAGAGGAGAGAAAGAGAACCTGCGCACGCAGGAAAAGAAGAATAGAAGAAGAAGAAGAAGAAGAAGAAGAAGAAGAAGAAGAACAAAAAACTAAAAGAACAAAAAAAATTGAATCTCCTCAAGCTTCTATCTTCAAGATGATAATAATAATAATAATAATATATTTAATTAATATTACTAATATATTTTATTAATAAAAATAAAAATAAAAATAAAATTTAATTATTATTATTTTTTATAATTTCAATTAATTAATTAATTAAGTAATATATATATATATTGATTATATATATATATATATATATATATTTTGGGAATCACTCCACTAATCTTCTATATCCCTTTTTGAGGTTATTACATTCTCTCATCTTTATAAAAATTTCGTCTTCGAAATTTACTTATTTATTAGCTTTCCATCTTTAGAGAGAAAACATCCCAATTATATTAATTACCCTCAATTATGGCGGAGGAACACTGTGGTTATAAAGAGGGTTCTGGGAGGTTACAACTATTCAAAATTCTCCCAAAACCATTCACGTTTCAAAACTAAAAACCCTATCTATCTTACGTTACACTATACAAATAAAAACTACACAATATTATTCTTTTCACTTGACTGGTTCAATTCTAAGCTCCACCGAATAAGTGTGGATATCTCTGGTGCATCTGATCCTTTAGTTCCTAGGAAACTTCCTCAACTGCATGATTGCGCCAAAAAATTTTCACCAGTGGAATCTTCTTCGTACGTAACTCCTGTTCCTTCCAGTCAAGAATCCGCGGTAGCACTTCCTCATAAGCTTAAGTGTCTCTCAACTCCAGTGTTTCATAACTGATCACATGGGAGGGGTTTGGGACGTAATTTCTCAGCATAGTAATGTGAAATACGTCATGAATCCTATATAGGACCGGTGGTAATGTCAATCGATAGGCAATTAGACCTACTCTTTCAAGAATCTCAAATGGTCCAAAATACCTTGTGCTCAGCTTAACCTTCCTCCTGAACCTCATAACCCCTTTCATCGGTACCACCTTCAGGAACACGTGATCTCCTGCGTCAAACTCCAATTCTCACTGACGAGTATCAGCATAACTCTTTTACCGACTCTACGCTGTCCTGATCCTGTCTCTAATGAGTCTGACTTTATCCTGAGTCTGCTGTATCAACTCTAGCCCCAATACCTGTCTCTCTCCAACCTCATCCCAGTATAACGGGGATTGGCACCTCCTTCCATAAAGCGCCTCATACGGTGTCATCCCAATGCTGGCCTGGTAGGTGTTGTTATTCGCAAACTCAACCAGTGGCAGATACTACATTCAACGACCTCTAAAGTCTAGCACACATGCTCGCAACATATCCTCCAGAATTTGTATCGTCCTCTCCATTTGCCCATCTTTTTTAGGATGAAAAACTATGCTGAACGACAACTGAAAACCCATGGCCCCTTGCAGACTCTTCTAAAAACGAGATGTGAATCGTGGGTCTCTATTTAAAACTATGGACACTGGGATTCCGGAGAGCCTAACTATCTCATGGACATATAACTCAGCCAATTTGTCCATAGAGTAGTTAACTCTGATTGGCAAAAAGTAGGCAGTCTTTGTCAATCGGTCCACCACTACCCAATTAGCGTCCTGTCCATGCAACGTCGGCAGTAATCCTGTGACGAAATCCATTACTACATGCTCCCACTTCCACTTAGGAATGTGGAGTAGCTGCAATGATCCTGCCAGTCTCTGGTGCTCAGCCTTCACTTGCTGGCACGTCAAACACTGATCCATATACTGAGTTATCTCCCTCTTCATGTTGCTCCACTAGAAGGACTCTCGAAGATCCTTGTACATTTTAGTGCTACTTGGATGTACAGTATACAAGGACCGATGTGCTTCCTCCAGAATAACCTTCTTGATCTCAAGGTCGGCAGGAACACATAACCTGGTATGGAACTTTAAGGCTCTATCATCTGAGATGCTGAACTTTGTTTCTTGACCATCCTGTACCTTCCCCATAAGCCCTACTAGTTCTACATCATTCCTCCGAATTACTCTAATTCTCTCTTGTAGGTTGGCTGCAAGACCAAGTCAGCAATAAACACCTGGTGATCACCCTTTATCAGCTACACACCAAGCCTCTCTAGATCTATTTGGACCAGATGTTGGATTTTCACTGCATATATAAATGAATCCACTGAATTTCGGCTCAAAGCATTAGCAACCACATTAGCCTTTCTCGGATGGTAGTTGATACTGCAGTCGTAATCCTTTAGTAGCTCCAGTCATCTTCTCTGCCTCATATTTAATTCCTTCTGTGTGAAGAAATACTTTAAACTCTTATGGTTAGTAAATATCTCACACCTACTCCTATAAGTTAGTGCCTCAAAATTTTAAACACATAAAAAACCACTGCCAATTCTAGATCTTAGGTAGGGTAGTTCTTCTCATATTCTTTCAACTGTCATAAGACATGGGCTATCACTCTCCCTTACTGCATTAACACGCATCCAAGCCCTTTTTGGGACGCAACACTATAAATTACGAACCCCTTTTCTCCTGAAGGAATCGTCAACACAAGCAGTGATGAGTCGCTGCTTCAATTCCTAGAAGCTCTGTTCACATTCATTAGACCACTCAAACTTCACTCTCTTCTTGGTTAATCTGGTTAATGGACCTGACAGTCTAAAGAAGCCCTTAACAAACCTGTGGTAGTACCCAACCAATCCCAGGAAACTCTTGATCTCGTGTACATTCTTTGGTCGTACCCAGTCTACTACCATCTCAATCTTACTCGGATCAACAGAAGTACCATTCCTGGATATAACGTGTCCAAGGAAGGTAACCTATTCCAACCAGAACTCGCACTTCTTGAGCTTCGTATATAGCTTCTTCTCTTGCAACTCCTGAAGTACTATACTCAAATGCTCCTCGTGCTCCTCTGAGCTCTTCGAATATACCAGTATATCATTAACAAATACTACCACAAATTGATCTAAATACTGGTGAAAGACCATATTCATCAAATTCATAAAAGCTGCAGGAGCATTCGTCAACCCAAAAGGCATAACCAGAAATTTATAGTGTCCATACCATGTTCTAAATGTCATCTTCAGAATATCTTCTGCCCTGACTTTTACCTAATGATACCCGGAGCATAAGTCTATCTTCAAAAAGATCTGTGTCCCCTGTAACTGATCAAACAAATCATCGATACGCGGGAACGAGTATTTATTCTTGATAGTTACTTTATTTATTTTCCTATAGGCAATGCACAACCTTATCAACCCATCTTTCTTCCCCACAAACAAAATCGGTGCTCCCCAGGGCGATACACTAGGCTGAATAAACCCCTTATCTAACTGTTCTTTCATATTCTTTTCCTTTCTCTTTCTTTTCTTTTATTACTTTCATAAATTAAATTTTCCGAGTCTCTACATCTAAATATTAATTTAATTAATAATAATATAACCAAATTATCAAATGCATAAATAAAATCACTTTTAAACGACAACAACCAATTGTTCTTTACTTCTCAAAGTCTACTTAAATTTTTTTTTCTCAAAACTTACTTAAAATGTAGGACTCTTTAAATATTTTTAATAAGACATAACCTAAAAGCACTTCGAAAAAAAAAATGAGAATACTACTTTATTTCAAGGAAAATTTTACTATTTTAATATAAAATATTTTTAAAATAAAAATCTATTTTGTGAAAAAGTTAAGAGGAAAATTTAATTGACAAATTGGGGGGTATCCTTCTCTAAAATTTGTTGAGGTTCACAAAAATATTAGAATAAATTATTATTGTGAAAGCTTCAAAATAAAACAATATGTTACTAACAATTAATTAAGAGCAAGAGAATTGATCAACTAAAAAAAAAAGAATTAAATCTAGCGTTCAAAATAAAAATAAAAATAAATCTAACGTTCAATTTACAAATATGCATTAATTTTGTCTTCTATTTGAAAACAGGTCCATATGCATGAATGCCTTTGGCTTCAGCTAGGCATTGGAATCCCAAAGCCCGACAGACTTCTGAAAAGACTTCACAGGGACTGATTAGAAGCCCTAGCTTTGAAATATTTGCATCCCTGCAGTTTGTTAGCATATTTACATATCTTTCAAGTTTCAATCATGGTTTTTGCAACTTTCAACTAAACTTCGACTGCATGGTAAAGGAATTTATTCACTCAAATGTCACAAGCAAAGATACAAAGCCCATTAAACTTTATTCTCGAAGAAGAAGAAGAAGAAGAAGAAGAAGAGGGTACATCCGTATATGGGCATTTGCTTAAAAGTGTTGATTAAGATTCGCATAGTGGCCGTTGGATTTACTGCGTAAAAAGCTTTACTTTGAAGTGGGTCGGAGGAGATCTGGAGAAGAAAGAATCTGGGTATGAGGGTTTCCCATTCTCCATTATATCAGGACTGCCAGTCTTCAAAATGGGCTAGAGATTTTCAGAACTAGAAACCCTAGTTGCAGTTTTAAAATTTTTTTTTCTCAACTACTATGTAAAATGAGCTCACTCAAACTCCCAGAGTCAGTTCCTTCTCCAGCACAAGACTCTGAGCGACTCAGAGAAGTTTTTCGAAGTCTCTCTCTCTCTCTCTCCCCCCCCCCCCCCAAAAAAAATTTTTCCATTTAGTTACCTACTTGGGGAGGTGGGGGAAGTTTGAAATCCAATCTGGGATGATGATGATTATTGTTTTAATTGATATATAGGGCGGAAGAACAAGAATGCAAGTGAAATAATATGGATACTGGGGCACAGAGACTCGAAGCACAGAAAGGAGATCAAATATGAGTATGAAAAGCTTTTTGGCCAATCCCTCATAAAGTCCCTCCATTCTGAACTTTCTGCCTCTGCTGAGTTCAAGGTAATTCACCTTCATTGGGTTTAGAAACTCATTCATGCATGAAATTTCGAAAGTACAATTATTGGGTTGTCTTCATTTAGAGATTATACATGAATTATCTGCTTTAATTCCAAAATAAAAAGGGGGAGGCAAACTGTCAATGCTGTGTGCATTTTTTTGTGGGTTCAACAAAAGGCAGGGAAGAGCAACCCTGAGACTAAGAGTTTGCTTTCAGCACTAGTGGAAGAGAGTCCAGAATCAAGAAACCTATATTGAATGTTAAGCTGTGTGTACTTTGCTGGCTGTACAATGTAGCCATCCGATCTGCACAGCCGATGGCGTCCCAGTATTTCCAATAGTTAAATGATTTTTTCTTGCTGATTGATTGTGCTAGGTTATCAGTTCTTCCATGGTTGGATCCAAGGCAGATATTCCAGATTCAGTAACCAGAGTTATTGTAAGCCGAGCAGAGAGAGACCTGGTGAACATCAAGGCAGAGTATTTGAACACAAACAAAACAACCCTCAGCAGTGCTCTCACTGGTGACACTTATTACAAGGATTTCTTGATGGCCTTACTTGGTGAACAGCTTTAAGCTTTATGTAGCATACATGCGTGCACCTACTTACATGTCAAAAAAGTCTTAGGGTTTGGGAAACAATTTTCATTTCTCATTTTCAACTTTTTCAAAAATGGCACCTTCTTTTTTAGTTTTCCAATTTTCAACATTTGTACGAGAAAATTTGGGAAACATCTTTGTATTGTTTTCCAAGTTTCCTATATAAATGTTGAAAAATTGAAAAATAACTTAACATTTTTGTAATATTTTGAAAATCGAAAATGACAAATGAAACTATGTTCCCCACAGCAGGCCTCTAACCTCATTGTTCTGTAGTTTACCAGCATAGGTCTATCTCCATTGTAGACCTGAAAACTATTGTAATCTGAATTAGAGGGAACGTATAGAGAAATTATCCTATATAAGAAATTTATAATTCTCCTTGCTTAATTGTGTGTACACGAGTGCATGTGCAGCAACTTTTTGAGCACATGTAACACTAAATTGATGGTATTTGTTTTGTGTTATGAAGGTAAATTATAGAATCATTCTTTAAAGTTTCACCCAATTTCACTTTCATTCTAGATGTTTTAATTATTGCATACGCTTCTTGAACTTGCAGTTAAATTACAATGTGATCATTGACCATCAAACTTGGCAAACTAATGTTAACCCACTTGACAAATTCATGAAAAGGATCATATAAATTATTGCATAAATTATTTGGTTTTATATGGATTTAAATAAAATTCAATACAAACAACATGGCATTGGTTCTTTTTAGGTATTAACTAATTATCTCTTGTGAGCAATGTGAGCAGGAATTCCTTATAGTTTCCATTGGCTCTCTCTTCAATCTTCTCAGACAAAGAAACTCCATACTGATTATGGTACTGTTCTTTGATCTCCTTCATTTGTGCATCAGCTTGTGTCACGATGACCCTAGTTAGAGCTTCTTTAGTATTCTCATCGCCACCATTTCTCAATGCTGCATCCAAAGCCTTAAAGAAGGGAAACAGATAAAAATGGTGAAAATAAATCATTGACATGCACAAACAGGCTTGAGACTTAGGTGTGGGCTTATCTCATACCTTGCAGAAGTATATTTGAGGAGTACACAGGCATTGTATCATGTCTTTTAAGCTCAAGTCAACATTAAGATCCTAAATAGGCATTACAGATTGAATTAGAAATATGCATGTTTAAAGAGTAAATATCACAATGATTTACAGCAGTCGTGGGCTGCCGAACCAAGGGTTGTAAGAAAGTAATGAGGCCTAGGTGAGGATGCCGACTACCAACCTAACCCTAATCCTCGATCTGTGCTTAAACCGTACTGGTTCATTTTCGAGGAGGTTGGGATTTGAATGAATCCCACAAGAGAGGTTGTTCGATGAAGAGTTAATAAAAGCCAAACAGACTTGAAAAATGTCTGTGTATGTGTGCACATATGTATATGTAAGGTTGGGTTGATCCCATACCTCATCCAGGTTTGAGCCACAAATGCCCTCGTAGTGTTTGTAGATTGCCCGGAGATGGGGCTTGCTCCTTGTTGCTACTATCCTCACCACCTCTTCATCCTCCATGGGCTGCTTCTTATCTGCATTTCTAATGCAACTGCAGAGTGTCTTGGCCTCACATTTTGCGGCCTCTTCACTTACTTTTGGCCCTTCATACCTATATGAACTCACTAGTGCGACCAACATCTTTTCAATTCACAAAATTTTGTATGTTAGATGCTATTTTATGCCCCTTGCTTTAGGCAGCTTTTACTGAAAGTCATCTTAAAGTACAAAAATAAAATCCTAAAAGTCCATATCTAATAAATCACTTCTGTTGGCTTAAAACTGAAATCACTCTAGGGCAAAAGTTGGTACCCGGAGATTGTACGAGGCTAGTTTTATAACCAAAGTTGCCCCAAATGATACCTTTTATGTCTTCCCGATCTCATATATGTGCTCAATGTAATTTTAAAATTGAGGAAAAGCTTATTTGAGAATTGGGTCGAATTTGTGTGAAAGATACATAATTATATAATTTTTTTTTTCTAATTCTATATAAATTTAATTCCAAAATAGCAAAACTCATATTCGATCTTACCTTGAGTAACCACATTTGCTTCTATCCTTTTTATTTTTATTTTTTTTTTAGCTCTTCAATTTGAAAAATTTGTTTTGTGTAAGGAGTACATCATAATTATTTATTCGGTGAGAGATCCATTAAATGAATGGTGATGATGCATCAATCGGACAAAGTACCTTGCGTTCTGAGCCATTGACATGGTGGGCCATGTCTTCCTCAATGGAGCGGTCAAAGAGCGCATGATAGGCCCTCCTAGCACCTAATAGCTCCTCAGATGATCTGGTACATGCGACCTCTATGATCACGCTGTACGCCTGTGGACCCACCTTCCTCAATGCCTCCTTCAATAAACGAGCGTCTCTTTCCCAAGGGTGCATGGTCCATAAAACCACTGCATTCTGAAAATAATAATATTTATTTTAAAATAAAATGTAAAAAAATAGAAAATACAATATTATACTTCTAATTTTTAGAAAATAACTTCTTATAAATATTAAAAAATTTGAAATAACATTTTTTTATATAATTCTTAGAAAAACTAAAGATAAATAAAACATTCTTTACAATTGCAAAAACTAAAAATGCATAAAAAGAATACCTAAAAACGGGTGAATTCACATTTTAAAAACGCAATATGCTGTTCATTCCACCTTTCGAAAAACCTATCATCCTCGATGAAGAACCTCGGCATACCTTCTTTTCTAAAAGATCTCCTCCTTTCGGGATTCCACTCTCCCAGTGTTGATATCAAAGACATCTCATCCACTCCAAGACCTAGAAAAAGAATTTCAAAAATCACATTATTTTTTTTAATAAATTAAGAAGGCAACATCATGCTCGATGCTATAAAATTCAAGTTTCAAATTTGTAATCTATAATTTTAAACAAAATGCATTACCATGGATTTTTGTTTTATTTTAGTTTAAGAGTGGTTAGTGTGGACAAATAATAATTTTTTATTTTCATAGAATAAATAAATAATATAAAAATTTATTACAAATATGCGATTATCAGTAGAAAATACAAGGCTAAAATATATTAATTCTCCATAGAAATTTTATAGAAAAATTAAAATAAATGGAATTAATAATTGAAAAAAAGATCATAAGGAAATAAATAAAGAATGAGGAAGGAGAAGAGAAAACCTGAGAAAGCCTTTGATAGGAGTTGAGAGTGATGAGAGAGAGCCATTAAAGTTTTTGGGTAGATTTAATTTGGTGCCTAATTTCCACCTTTTTATATGAATTAGTTGATGGTGACATATTTTCAGTTACATGGTCAAAGGGACATTTGGGTAATTTACTCCTTTACATAATTAACAGTTAAAGTGAAGTTATTTACTTTTTACCGCTTAGGATTATTACGCTAACTTATATTCTTTTAATTTTTTTGGTCCGATTACATTTATGGACTCTTAGAATCGGAGAAGTATGTTAGTAAAAAGTGAGATCGTTTTTATTTATGATATTTTTTAATTTTAATTTGCTCGTTTAATGTTTAATTTTAGTAAACTTCATGATTTCTTATACCTTTCATTTTTATTTTTTATTTTTTTCTATTGAAAGGAGATAAAAAAATTATGGAATTTTGATTTATATTGAATTTGGATAAGATAATTTATAAAAGGGTTTTGAAAATTTATCCAAGTCCATCTAAATCCAAATCCGAGGCTCAAAATCAATGCTCCAAATACAGAGTATTTATTAATTACATTTGTACTTTCAAAAATATCAATAGGCTCCTTCTTTTAAAGAATTCAATTTCATGAAAATAATCTTTTAAATTTTACTTTATTTATGATTAATTTAGATTTTATATGTTTTGACTAATAAATCTTTGCAAATGAATCCGCCTTGATCTTATGAGAAATTAAATTTTATTTACTTATTTTTTAAAAGTAATTACTAACCTATATTAAGGAAATTGTTTACTTTTCCAACAAACCGTCGACGGTTTCAATATACCATTCAACAGCTGCAAGCCCTATCTGTTTGTATGAGAGTCCGGGAGACAGAACGCATAACTAATTTCTAGATTCAAGTAATTAATTTATAAATAAATAAAAGCATCACCTAGTTAAGTACTTCATTAATTTTGAATATATAAAAATTTTCTGTCTTTAATAACTATTTTTACATATATAAATTATGTATAAGTCTATATAAAACCATGATAAATAAAATTTTTTTTCTCAAAACTTACTTAAAATATAGGACTCTTTAAATATTTTTAATAAGACATAACCTAAAAGTACTTCGAAAAAAAAAATGAGAATACTACTTTATTTCAAGGAAAATTTTACTATTTTAATAGAAAATATTTTTAAAATAAAAATCTATTTTGTGAAAAAGTTAAGAGGAAAATTTAATTGACAAATTGGGGGGTATCCTTCTCTAAAATTTGTTGAGGTTCACAAAAATATTAGAATAAATTATTATTGTGAAAGCTTCAAAATAAAACAATATGTTACTAACAATTAATTAAGAGCAAGAGAATTGATCAACTAAAAAAAAAAAGAATTAAATCTAGCGTACAAAAAAAATAAAAATAAAAATAAATCTTACGTGCAATTTACAAATATGCATTAATTTTGTCTTCTATTTGAAAACAGGTCCATATGCATGAATGCCTTTGGCTTCAGCTAGGCATTGGAATCCCAAAGCCCGACAGACTTCTGAAAAGACTTCACAGGGACTGATTAAAAGCCCTAGCTTTGAAATATTTGCATCCCTGCACTTTGTTAGCATATTTACATATCTTTCAAGTTTCAATCATGGTTTTGCAACTTTCAACTATACTTCGACTGCATGCTAAAGGAATTTATTCACTCAAATGTCACAAGCAAAGATACAAAGCCCATTAAACTTTATTCTCAAAGAAGAAGAAGAAGAAGAAGAAGAGGGTACATCCGTATGTCGGCATTTGCTTAAAAGTGTTGATTAAGATTCGCATAGTGGCCGTTGGATTTACTGCGTAAAAAGCTTTACTTTGAAGTGGGTCGGAGGAAATCTGGAGAAGAAAGAATCTGGGTATGAGGGTTTCCCATTCTCCATTATATCAGGACTGCCAGTCTTCAAAATGGGCTAGAGATTTTCAGAACTAGAAACCCTAGTTGCAGTTTTTAAATTTTTTTTTCTCAACTGCTATGTAAAATGAGCTCACTCAAACTCCCAGAGTCAGTTCCTTCTCCAGCACAAGACTCTGAGCGACTCAGAGAAGTTTTTCGAAGTCTCTCTCTCTCTCTCTCACCCCCCCCCCCCCCCCCAAAAAAAAATTTTCCATTTAGTTACCTACTTGGGGAGGTGGGGGAAGTTTGAAATCCAATCTGGGATGATGATGATTATTGTTTTAATTGATATATAGGGCGGAAGAACAAGAATGCAAGTGAAATAATATGGATACTGGGGCACAGAGACTCGAAGCACAGAAAGGAGATCAAATATGAGTATGAAAAGCTTTTTGGCCAATCCCTCATAAAGTCCCTCCATTCTGAACTTTCTGCCTCTGCTGAGTTCAAGGTAATTCACCTTCATTGGGTTTAGAAACTCATTCATGCATGAAATTTCGAAAGTACAATTATTGGGTTGTCTTCATTTAGAGATTATACATGAATTATCTGCTTTAATTCCAAAATAAAAAGGGGGAGGCAAACTGTCAATGCTGTGTGCATTTTTTTGTGGGTTCAACAAAAGGCAGGGAAGAGCAACCCTGAGACTAAGAGTTTGCTTTCAGCACTAGTGGAAGAGAGTCCAGAATCAAGAAACCTATATTGAATGTTAAGCTGTGTGTACTTTGCTGGCTGTACAATGTAGCCATCCGATCTGCACAGCCGATGGCGTCCCAGTATATCTGCTTGACTTTGCTGTCCCAATTCCTTTAGATTAATTGTTTGAGCTAGGAGTAAGATCCAGATTCAGATGATTAGATTTGTTCTTCTTTGTATGGATGAGGGAGTAGGGTGGGCTGAACTGAATTGATTTTAACTTCGTGAATCTCTGATCCCAATCCAATTTCTGCCCCTGGAACAAAGCCCATAGTCAAGATTTATCATTTTAGCACTTGGACCCTCCCTCCCCACACACAAAGATTTGTTGATAACTTCTAACTGATCTACCTTCGAGTCCCTAATAAGTCCCCCAGCATCCGCAAGGGCCTCAGATACCCCTTGCACTATACCAGCGATGAGGGGCATTAATAAGAATCTTAAGACCAGGCAACAAATACCTCCATTTTTTGACACCGAACTAAATGTATAATAATCGGGATCAGACATGGTTTGAGTAAATAACTCATCAAGGCTTCAGGAAATATAGCTGCCCAGCTGTCATTAGCATAAGCATTATCAAATTTTTCTTGAGTAAGAACAACCAAATATCTGTACATTTACTTTTTCCTTTCCTTTTATGCAATGCATTTAATAACATAAATCCATTTCGACGAATGATGTTGCAGGCTTTGAAATACAATTGCTTCAGAGAGAAACAAATAGTGTTACTACTTTTGAAATAGTATTGTTTCAAGAAAACTTGAAAAGGTTTAGTGCAGACAAGCCATTCAATTTAATCCCTGAGTTGTGCCCAAATGCTTCCTAGCTGTCAATAGAAGGCTAGATAATGTCTCTTAAATTACATCCCAATGGGGAAATTCATGTTGGAGGTCCAAATATCTCGGGAAAAAGTGAGAAGGGAATTAGAATGGACAATGTGCTACATCATGTTGTGCGGCCCAATATTGGTTGGCTTTTCATGGGATATAAAAAATAGAAGGCCTTCAGTTGCTTAGTCGAACATGACTACATGAGCACTGTTATATGCACAGCTCCCCTCCACCATCGGTTTCCAGAAGTCTAGAACCGCTCATAGGCTCCTGTATCTTTTAAATGGTTGTGCAAAACTATTGTGGAAAGGAATTGTACACTCGAACTTTCTTTTGAACTATGGTCCCAGTGCATGGGTCTTGGCCCAAGCTTGAGAGTTAAGACTGTCCAAGCATCAGGCATGAGGCCTTATTTTGCAACCCTTTCCCAGGCTTGCGTAAAAGGCCCATAACATTTTATCAGACTGAACAAAAAAAGGCAAAAAATATTCCCAGATACAAGCTGAAAAGACACTCTCTTCCACTGGCAGAGCACACGGACATATGCATACGCTTATTACACTGTCATGACCAATGGTCAGATGTGCACATTGAAGCTAGGCAGGCACATGGTCAGGTCTATACAAAGCTAGAGATCCATGATTTTCTTAAATCAACTAACAGTTAATTAAGTTTGTGTTTTAGGGCATGGACTTTGGGGCCTCGGATTTGGGTTTATGTAGATATGGGTGAAACTCAACATAATTTTGCATTGTGTTTGTCCAAGTCTACACAAACTCAAATCTGAAGTCTGAACTCCTAGTTCTCAAGCATAGAGAAGCTTTATCAAAACAATTCATCATTTTAATAATGTTTTCTTTTGTTTGATTCATTCAAATTAAAGCATTAGAATGTAACTGTTGAATGTGCTTGATAAGTGGCAGAGTGCAGTAGAGTTGTGGCTGTATGATGCTCCTGAGAGGGATGCAAGGCTAGCATGGATGGCCCTAAGGACCATGTCCAAGAAGAAGAGAATTAAGAATCACCTGCAGGCAATAGTAGAGATAGCGTGTGCATCCTCTCCTCACCATCTGATGGCAGTAAGGCAGGCCTATCGTAATCTCTTTGATTGCTCCCTAGAAGAAGACATTGCATATAATGTCTCCCAACCCCTTAGAAAGGTGAGTTAATTTAATTGCATGCCTAACCTTTGGGCACATGCAGGCATGTGTAATATGTCTTTATTTACTATGTTTATTTAGTTAAGAAAAAAAAATTTGCCTACTTTGATAATTTAATCAAAGTCTTTTCTGCATTCAGCCACCAATATTCTAAGATGTTAAGAAGTAAACAACAAAGAACAGTTGTAGGTGGTTATACATTAATTATGAGTTAGTTATGAACATTTATCTGTTAGATATAAGTAAACTTGTTATAAATTAGTTACAGAATACGCTGTATTTTTTTCAAATTGCTATTGTTTTTCGGGTAGAAGACACTGACCATCCTTGAGGTTTGGCAAAAATGCAGGCCTCCCATGAGGTCTCAAAAATTCTATGGAGCTACTTTGAGTTCTGGAAAGAAGATGTGCTCCAAAAATTCATGGGCCTCCCTTGGGGTTTTGCAAAAAAAAAAAAAAGCAGATTTTCCTTTATATTTGGCAAATAGAAAGGCTAGGGAGGGTGTTTAAGTGTCCCAAAAAGAAAATGTCAAGGAGGTTTGTGAGATTTTTGTAGCCTCAAGAGAGGTCTGCATTATTTTTGCCAAACCTTAGTAGAGTTCACTGGGATTTTTCACACCTGAGGAGAGGTTGGCATCTTTTTTGCCGAATATCAGGGGAGGTTATAGTCTTTTGCCGTTATTCTTTCTGTTGAACCAATACTTTTATGGGGATAATAGAAAGATAAAAGGTGGATGATGAAGCAGGAAAATCCTCTTCATGTATGTATAGATATGTTAGCTGAGTTTATGATACCCAAATCTGCCATACTGACTTTATGATACCCAAATCTGCCATACTTACAGCTTCATTAAGAAAACTGTGAGCATAAAACAACTTTGTCCCATATACATGCACAACTCTGTAACAGATTGAGATCTGTACATAAGGGTCTTAACAAATTCCTTTACACTCCATGGAACCCCATCTGCCTTTTCAGGAATTTGCTGAGGTATTTGAGAATTGGTAGCCAAAATCAAATTAAAGAAACCCCCTCAGCAGCCAATGGCCTAACCCTCTATGCATAGTTTGCAGTTCATGCTAAACCACTGAAACAGGGATCTCTGCAAAAGCAAACCCGAAAGTAAGTGCACCTCTACAATCCCTTAAGAGTTAAGAGCACTACCAAAGCCACATAAAGGAGGACTGAAATAGCCATCTGTGTTTATCACCTGGCAGCCTGCATCAGGAATTTGCTAGCTGCAAACAATCTGTTTTTTATGATAAAACTGGCTTGCAAACCTGAGGAATTAATGAATGTTCTATTTTTGTTGGAATTGATCATACCTTGATACAGCCACAGTACTTTAGCTTTATTGTTGAACAAAAAGCTGAAAATTTTCTTCAATTGGAGGATTCTCCTTTAAAAATCCTCTTGTTTCTTTTCCTCCAAATGCAATATACTGTAGCATCCAGACAACCCTTCTTAATTAAAGTCAAGAGAGTAGAGCCCTTAAAATTATTAATATCCCAATCCACCAAATTATCCCAGCTAAAAGATGGATGAAGCAAGACCACACTATTGTCTGCATTAGCCTCCTCCTCGTAGATAACTCTTTTAAGAAGGATAAACACAGAAGCGCAATAAATCTGCATGCTTAACCACACTGATTGAACCAATTGAGCTCTCCCAACATAAGTTAGAGATTTTCCATGTGAAGAAGATATTCTAGAAGTAATTTTGTCAATAAGCACTTGAAAATCAACCTGCGACTACTTAAAAGATGCCATAGGCATTTAACTGGAAGCCTCCCTCATTTTAATAATTTACTAGAACCTTCCAATCCCCAAAGAAAGCGGCATTTTTGGATCTATTAACAAGCAACCAGAAACTGAAGAAATTCTGCAAAGTTGTTCAAGATGGAAACAGATCGAACATCTCCATGGCTGAACAATATCTAATCATCAGCATAACTTATGTGGGTAATTCCCTACTTCTTGTGCCCCTGATAAAAAGCAAGTGAAGTACCAGTATCAGTGACTTTTGAACATCTAGCTAAACACTCAATAACCAAAACAAAGAGAAGAGGAGATACAGGATCAACTTGTCTTGAACATCTTCCCCTGAGAAATAGACGAAACGAACTCCATAGAAATAGAGAATTAGTTTTAATGCGAGACAACTCCCAACTAACTAATCTATGAGGAAAATTTGGACCCATTAACAAAATCCTCTAGGAAATCCCAATTCACCATATCTGGAGTTATGGTGAATTCACCTTCCTTGAATCAATCTTCAAAGCACATATGGGAGTTGTAGATTCTCTATGAAACACATTTTCAGTTCCCGCAATGTGGAAAACTAGGTGCATGCACATTTTAAAAAAGTTTTTCAGCCATAATTCCTTTTTTTTTGGCCCATCTGTTTTGAAATATGAAACAACCAAAACATTTCAAAATGCATCTAATTTGATTCATGGGAGCCGAACAACTGATGATTTATTCATAATCTGGGCATGCACAGCTCCTTGTGGGCTTGGCAAGCTCGTACAGGTATGACAAAGAAGTGCTGGAACTGAATGTTGCAAATTCTGAGGCAGCTAAACTACGGGAAGCCATAGAAAGGAAGCAATTGGGCAATGATGAAGTAGTGTGGATACTTAGCACCAGAAATTTCTTTCAGCTCAAAGAAACTTTTAAGTCCTACAAACAAACTTATGACATCCCTATTGATGAGGTTCTACGCCCATTCATATACAGCCATTTGAATTATTTTCCTTTTATTTTTTACCGAAAAATTTAAAGTCCATTAATGTGGACTAAAAAAATTAATACTTTAATTTTTTTTTAAATCACAGGACATCAGAAGCAGCGCCAAAGATGAGTTGGGATTTATATTGCGGGTGGTAGTTTTGTGCATAGATTCCCCAGAGAAACACTTCATTGAGGTATTTTTTAAACTTTATAGCATTGAATTTGCAGTTTAATGTGGGTTTGAGTTTTACTTCTCCACGAGTTCTTTTCATAGCCAGGAAATTAGTGAAAGCAGTTTTCTCATAATTAAGCCATTTTCTTATTTCCAATAGTTAAATGATTTTTTCTTGCTGATTGATTGTGCTAGGTTATCAGTTCTTCCATGGTTGGATCCAAGGCAGATATTCCAGATTCAGTAACCAGAGTTATTGTAAGCCGAGCAGAGAAAGACCTGGTGAACATCAAGACAGAGTATTTGAACACAAACAAAACAACCCTCAGCAGTGCTCTCACTGGTGACACTTATTACAAGGATTTCTTGATGGCCTTACTTGGTGAACAGCTTTAAGCTTTATGTAGCATACATGCGTGCACCTACTTACATGTCAAAAAAGTCTTAGGGTTTGGGAAACAATTTTCATTTCTCATTTTCAACTTTTTCAAAAATGGCACCTTCTTTTTTAGTTTTCCAATTTTCAACATTTGTACGAGAAAATTTGGGAAACATCTTTGTATTGTTTTCCAAGTTTCCTATATAAATGTTGAAAAATTGAAAAATAACTTAACATTTTTGTAATATTTTGAAAATCGAAAATGACAAATGAAACTATGTTCCCCACAGCAGGCCTCTAACCTCATCGTTCTGTAGTTTACCAGCATAGGTCTATCTCCATTGTAGACCTGAAAACTATTGTAATCTGAATTAGAGGGAACGTATAGAGAAATTATCCTATATAAGAAATTTATAATTCTCCTTGTTTTATTGTGTGTACACGAGTGCATGTGCAGCAACTTTTTGAGCACATGTAACACTAAATTGATGGTATTTGTTTTGTGTTATGAAGGTAAATTGTAGAATCATTCTTTAAAGTTTCACCCAATTTCACTTTCATTCTAGATGTTTTAATTATTGCATACGCTTCTTGAACTTGCAGTTAAATTACAATGTGATCATTGACCATCAAACTTGGCAAACTAATGTTAATCCACTTGACAAATTCATGAAGGATCATATAAATTATTGCATAAATTATTTGGTTTTATATGGATTTAAATAAAATTCAATACAAACAACATGGCATTGGTTCTTTTTAGGTATTAACTAATTATCTCTTGTGAGCAATGTGAGCAGGAATTCCTTATAGTTTCCATTGGCTCTCTCTTCAATCTTCTCAGACAAAGAAACTCCATACTGATTATGGTACTGTTCTTTGATCTCCTTCATTTGTGCATCAGCTTGTGTCGCGATGACCCTAGTTAGAGCTTCTTTAGTATTCTCATCGCCACCATTTCTCAATGCTGCAT
Organism: Malania oleifera; assembly: GCF_029873635.1. Classification (NCBI taxonomy): domain Eukaryota; kingdom Viridiplantae; phylum Streptophyta; class Magnoliopsida; order Santalales; family Ximeniaceae; genus Malania; species Malania oleifera. The sequence continues at coordinate 92,400,783 of NC_080425.1, forward strand.
CCAAAGCCTTAAAGAAGGGAAACAGATAAAAATGGTGAAAATAAATCATTGACATGCACAAACAGGCTTGAGACTTAGGTGTGGGCTTATCTCATACCTTGCAGAAGTATATTTGAGGAGTACACAGGCATTGTATCATGTCTTTTAAGCTCAAGTCAACATTAAGATCCTAAATAGGCATTACAGATTGAATTAGAAATATGCATGTTTAAAGAGTAAATATCACAATGATTTACAGCAGTCGTGGGCTGCCGAACCAAGGGTTGTAAGAAAGTAATGAGGCCTAGGTGAGGACGCCGACTACCAACCTAACCCTAATCCTCGATCTGTGCTTAAACCGTACTGGTTCATTTTCGAGGAGGTTGGGATTTGAATGAATCCCACAAGAGAGGTTGTTCGATGAAGAGTTAATAAAAGCCAAACAGACTTGAAAAATGTCTGTGTATGTGTGCACATATGTATATGTAAGGTTGGGTTGATCCCATACCTCATCCAGGTTTGAGCCACAAATGCCCTCGTAGTGTTTGTAGATTGCCCGGAGATGGGGCTTGCTCCTTGTTGCTACTATCCTCACCACCTCTTCATCCTCCATGGGCTGCTTCTTATCTGCATTTCTAATGCAACTGCAGAGTGTCTTGGCCTCACATTTTGCGGCCTCTTCACTTACTTTTGGCCCTTCATACCTATATGAACTCACTAGTGCTACCAACATCTTTTCAATTCACAAAATTTTGTATGTTAGATGCTATTTTATGCTCCTTGCTTTAGGCAGCTTTTACTGAAAGTCATCTTAAAGTACAAAAATAAAATCCTAAAAGTCCATATCTAATAAATCACTTCTGTTGGCTTAAAACTAAAATCACTCTAGGGCAAAAGTTGGTACCCGGAGATTCGTACGAGGCTAATTTTATAACCAAAGTTGCCCCAAATGATACCTTTTATGTCTTCCCGATCTCATATATGTGCTCAATGTAATTTTAAAATTGAGGAAAAGCTTATTTGAGAATTGGATCGAATTCATACATGTGTGAAAGATACATAATTATATAATTTTTTTTCTAATTCTATATAAATTTAAATTCAAAATAGCAAAACTCATATTCAGATCTTAGCTTGAGTAACCACATTTGCTTCTATCTTTTTTATTTTTATTTTTTTTTTAGGTTTTCAATCTGAAAAAATTGTTTTGTGTAAGGAGTACATCATAATTATTTATTTGGTGCGAGACCTATTAAATAAATGGTGGTGATGCATCGGACAAAGTACCTTGCGTTCTGAGCCATTGACATGGTGGGCCACGTCTTCCTCAATGGAGCGGTCAAAGAGCGCATGATAGGCCCTCCTAGCACCTAATAGCTCCTCAGATGATCTGGTACATGCGACCTCTATGATCACGCTGTACGCCAGCGGACCCACCTTCCTCAATGCCTCCTTCAATAAACGAGCGTCTCTTTCCCAAGGGTGCATGGTCCATAAAACCACTGCATTCTGAAAAATAATAATATTTATTTTAAAATAAAACGTAAAAAAATAGAAAATACAATATTATACTTCTAATTTTTAGAAAATAACTTCTTATAAATATTAAAAATTTTGAAATAACATTTTTTTATATAATTCTTAGAAAAACTAAAGATAAATAAAACATTCTTTACAATTGCAAAAACTAAGAATGCATAAAAAGAATACCTGAAAACGGGTGAATTCACATTTTAAAAACGCAATATGCTGTTCATTCCACCTTTCGAAAAACCTATCATCCTCAATGAAGAACCTCGGCGTACCTTCTTTTCTAAAAGATCTCCTCCTTTCGGGATTCCACTCTCCCAGTGTTGATATCAAAGACATCTCATCCACTCCAAGACCTAGAAAAAGAATTTCAAAAATCACATTATTTTTTTTAATAAATTAAGAAGGCAACATCATGCTCGATGCTATAAAATTCAAGTTTCAAATTTGTAATCTATAATTTTAAACAAAATGCATTACCATGGATTTTTGTTTTATTTTAGTTTAAGAGTGGTAAGTGTGGACAAATAATAATTTTTTATTTTCATAGAATAAATAAATAATATAAAAATTTATTACAAATATGCGATTATCAGTAGAAAATACAAGGCTAAAATATATTAATTCTCCATAGAAATTTTATAGAAAAATTAAAATAAATGGAATTAATAATTGAAAAAAAAATCATAAGGAAATAAATAAAGAATGAGGAAGGAGAAGAGGAAACCTGAGAAAGCCTTTGATAGGAGTTGAGAGTGATCAGAGAGAGCCATTAAAGTCTTTGGGTAGATTTAATTTGGTGCCTAATTTCCACCTTTTTATATGAATTAGTTGATGGTGACATATTTTCAGTTACATGGTCAAAGGGACATTTGGGTAATTTACTCCTTCACATAATTAACAGTTAAAGTGAAGTTATTTACTTTTTACCGCTTAGCATTATTATGCTAACTTATACTCTTTTAATTTTTTTGGTCCGATAGGTTACGATTGCATTTATGGACTCTTAGAATTGGAGAAGTATGTTAGTAAAAAGTGAGATCGTTTTTATTTATGATATTTTTTAATTTTAATTTGCTCTTTTCAACGATGTTTAATTTTAGTAAACTTCATGATTTCTTATACCTTTCATTTTTATTTTTTATTTTTTACTATTGAAAGGAGATAAAAAAATTTATGAAATTTTGATTTGTATTGAATTTGAATAAGATAAAATATAAAACTGTATTGAAAATTTATCCAAGTCCATCTAAATCCAAATCCGAGACTCAAAATCAATGCTCCAAATGCAGAGTATTTATTAATTACATTTATACTTTGAAAAATATCAATAGGCTCCTTCTTTTAAAGAATTTAATTTCATGAAAGTAATCTTTTAAATTTTACTTTATTTATGATTAATTTGGATTTTATATGTTTCGACTAATAAATCTTTGCAAATGAATCCACCATGATCTTACGAGAAATTAAATTACATTTATTGATTTTTAAAAAGTAATTACTAACCTATATTAAGGGAATTGTTTACTTTTCCAACAAATAGTCGACAGTTTCAATATACCATTCGACAGCTGCAAGCCCTATCTGTTTTTTTGAGAGCCTGGGAGACAGACCGCATAACTAATTTCTAGATTCAAGAAATTAATTTATAAATACATAAAAGTGTCACCTAGTTAAGTACTTCATTGATTTTGAATATATAAAAATTGTATGTCTTTAATAACTATTTTTACATATTTAAATTATGTATAAGTCAATATAAAACCATGATAAGTTTCAATTTTAAGCAATTCTCTATAATAATAAAAAAAAAAAAAAAGCGAAGGAAATTTCAAGGGCTCAGCCCAAAACACAAACGAAATTTCTTAAAATTAATAAAACTGAAATGCATTTAGAAACAAGAAATTAACCTCTAAAGTTGCAAATGACAAATTACAAAGTAGGTAGTGAGGGTGGAGTTTTCTAATAATATATTTTTCAAAGAAAATAACGGATGATAATTTTTAATAGCAAGGGTATTTCTGTTCAATAAAGGATTTCCTGTGTCAACTGATCTCTGCATGAGGGAAAACAGAAACTGAAGAGAGAAAGTGAAGGAAAACAGCGAAGAAGAGTTCTTGGAGGACAGCAGTTTCGCGGAATAACAAACTAGCTTTCCCAGTGGATTAAAACCCACGAAAGAAAATACTCGTTGTTTGTTTCGGATGATTTTTTAAGAGAGAAAAATCTGAGACGAGAGATGGGGACGCTCAGAGTGCCAGAAGTCGTTCCTTCTCCAACCCAAGACAGTGAGAGGCTCAGAAAAGCTTTTAATGGTCTCTCTCTCTCTCTCACACATACACACACTTCCACACTCAAAAGTTATTTCCATTTGGAGTTTTTCTTTTCTGTGTGCAATGTTGTGTTCCTTTTTGAGTTTTTCTGATTTCTGTGTGCAATGTTGTCATGATTAAGAGTGTTTGATTTTTCATTTTCCATCTTAATTTTCTTCTGGGTTTCTCTCTCTCTGCCTCTCTGATTTTATGTATATGGCGGTGTTGTTGAATGATGGATGGGTAGGGTGGGGAACAGACGGGAAGGCAGTGATATGGGTATTGGGGCACAGAAATGCAGCCCAGAGGAGGAAGATCAGAGACACTTACCAGCAGCTTTACAACGAATCCCTCGTCGATCGTCTCCAGTCTGAACTTTCTGGGGATTTCCGTGTAATATTTTCTTTCTCTTCACATTATTCTAAACTGCCGTTTGGTATGCTGGAATCAATCCGCAGGAATGGAAAATCAAAATAGGAATGAGTCCATTGTTTGGTGCTTGCATGTTAGGAATCATTTTCAGTGAGCTTTTTCACTAAACTTAGATTTTAATCCGAGAGGGTATAAGAATGCTAATCCGGGCAGTAGAAACAGCTTTTATGCCTTTAAAATGGCAATGTTGTTCTTTGATTACATTTTTTCAGAAAATTCCTTATGCAGCTTATGATTACTTCTTAAATGATCCAAATACATTAGTGGGAGTGAATTTTTCGTATCTTTTGAGAATGGAAAGATCTAGATTGGAACTCTTAATCCACTCGTTTCTATTTTGTGTTCCAAACGAGGCCTAATTCTAATGAATTCTCAACTTTATTGTTTTATTATCAAAATAATCCCATCTTGATAAAATGAGCCCAAGATTTGTGTATGCTATTTTAAAGTTAGTTATAGTAAATATTTAAAATCACTTTTCGGTTTGGAAAAAAAAAAACTTTATTTGCTCAACCAGGCAATGTGCTAGGATGGGGAGAGCTGGACATGGTCCAAATTATGGCATTTTTGCACTTGGTGGCAACTCCCTAGCACCCATAGTTCAATAAAGGTTCCTTCTTCATGTCAAACACAAAATACTTTATGAACATGTCCATAGTTTTGAAGTGCATTTTTAATATCACACCTATGACACTTCTTCAAGACCCCTCGAACATTCCTTTTGTACTTATATAATTTACTCATATACAACACCTTGTAATATGTGTTATACATTTATTATTCATGAAAATTGTAATTATGGAAGAAGAACCACCACATTGCTTTTACTTATAGCAAAACTTTTCTCTTTTAGTATACCATATAATTGAAGGAGAGGGCTGGTGTGGTTTGAACCCCACACAAAATTTTTCTCTTTTAGAACTCACATGTCCTTACTAATAATATTGAGAACAACTTCCATAGAAAAATATGGCAGTATTAGTACCTTTTTCTTCTAACTTGTGGATATGGTATCCCAACATTTTGGGGCTTATAAATGTTATGTAGATGCAATGAGTTGTGAAACTAAAGGATGTTAATCCAGAACTCCCATGTCCCTGCTAATGCAAACTTATTGGTTTATGCAAATAACAATATATAACAGAAGGCAGTGACATTGTGGGCATATGACCCTCCAGAAAGGGATGCTAAACTGGCTAAGGATGCCTTGAAAACAAAGAAGAGCATTAAACACCTACAAGTGATAGTTGAAATAGCATGTGCATCATCTCCTAACCATTTAATGGCTGTAAGGCAGGCCTACTGTTGTCTCTTTGACTGCTCACTAGAAGAAGACATCACATCTAGCGTCTCGCAATCCCTTGGAAAGGTAAAACAATGTTTCAAGTTACAAGGACTGAATATATGTTTGGCATGCAAGAATCAAATGGACTCAAATTTGTCACTTGATTTCTTCATATTCTTATTCAATTTTTTATTCCATTCCATTCCATTCTCTGAACCAAACATGACATGAGATATTTATGTTGTTCTATTTCAAGCAACTCAGAAGGCACTGAATTATCACACTGAATTACCTACTAACATGAGATAATTTACCCATTTTAGTAAGTCATGTACTATCATTAATATATACTTTTCCAGTCCTCATTTAAGTCGAATCACGTAAAGTTGGACAAGTTTTATTCAGCATCACTTCATTGTTGAATGGACAAGAATGCCCTTAACTTTTCAAAAATGCACAATAGTTGAGCCTTAAGCTTCTTTAACCAACTATATTATCTTTAAATAAGAATTTTTGCAGAAATAATTAATTTAACTAAATCAGTTTAAAAAAAGTGGATAAAAAATCCCTTTGATTGTGGAAAAGCTACAAATGAAATTGTGCTGTAGTTAAAAGTTAAAACAAGAATTTGCATAATGTTGACATGAATTTTTGTTCGACTTTGTGGTTGATTTCTGCCAATGCCTTATTGAGGGATGCCCAAATATGAAAGAGAAAGATGCCATTTTTTTTCATGCAATCGCTATGCATCTATGCTACAAGCTTAGTATCCATTTGAGATTTTTAAGGTTGCACAGCATCCAGTTAAATGACTTGTATCCGATATGGTTATTCTACAGCTTCTAGTAGGTCTAGTGAGCTCCTACAGGTATGATAGACAAATGGTTGATCAGAGCATTGCGAACTCGGAAGCAACTAAGCTGCGTGAAGCAATCGAAATGAAAAAATTAGACACTGATCATGTTATATGGATACTTGGCACGAGGAATTTCTTTCAGCTCAGAGCAACTTTTGATTCCTACAAGCAAAAATATGGAAATCCAATAGATCAGGTTCTTTTTTTGACTGCCAACAAATGTATCACATACCATCTGTTTATTTTTGTGTCCATTTTTGGGTAATTTATCCACAGTTTTCTTGATAGGATATCAAGAGTTGTGGGAATGGCGATTTGGAATTTATATTGATGGTGGTAGTTTGGTGCATAGAATCCCCAGAGAAACACTTTGCAGAGGTGATTGGAATTTTTGAAAGATAGTTATTTTCATTTTTAAGTTTGATACTGAGATACTGTTTGAACAGCATTTTGAAAAGTTGACTTTTGTATTTGGGTAAAATCAGACAGCCCCCCTAGGCCCTGAATTCAGCCCCTGGAATGATTTGTTGAGTGAAAATTTTGAGTGGAGTAATTTTTTCAACAGAATTATAATTTCAGAGGGGCTTTTGTTTTTTTTGGTATTTGTCAAAAATTCAAGAGCTTCTTTGGTAATTGTTAGAAATCAAGGATAAAATGTAATTAGGAAAAATGACTTCAGATTTTCTTCTTTGTATTTCAAGTCAAAGGAAGCATTTTCACTTTGCAAACCATTGACATTTTTTTTTTTTTTTTGAGTTTTTGTAGTTCTTCTAATTTCATTCCTTTGCTGTTCAACCATCAGCAGGTTGTTAAAACTTCTGTTCTTGGGCTTGGCACTGACGAGGATTCATTAACCAGAGCCATTGTTACTCGAGCAGAGATCGACATGACAAAAATTAAAGACGAGTATAATAACATGAGCAAAACCAGCGTTGATGATGATGTTATTGGTGATACATCAGGAGACTACAAGGACTTCTTGCTCACCTTGCTTGGATCATCATTCTAGTCATCTTTGCTTATGTTAATTCATAGATTGGATTGCTTCTATTTTTATTTGGTGTCTTTGGAATAAATTTGGAATAATAACCACATTGTTTGCAATATTCCGCACCAAGAGGCTCATTCCTATTACAATTGATAGTCTGTACAAAGGAAATCCTCTCTCCCAAGGGTAAAAAGGAAAGAAAAAAAAAATCACTATGAATGATTATTATGTGATGTACCAATATGTAGATGCCTATCCAAAGTGCTTGTTCTGGAATTTATACATGTGCCCATAGCCTCTCCAAACTTATGAAAACTAGAAAAAGTTGGCTTAGGTTTTAAATTTGAAACCAAAGTAAATTAATTAATTAATTGAAAATAGAATAAAGTGTTCTTGTGCTGTAATATTTGGAACTATTGAGTTCAATTTACCGAGAAGTGGGTTTCTGAGGGTAGATTTGAATAATTTACAGACAAGAATAATTAAACAAATACACAGGAGCACTGCCTCTTTTATATGCCATTCAAGACGCCATCCACAGCTTCAAATATAAGGGAAGCAAAATTCTCATCAGCTGCGCTGATAATAGTCCTTGTTTCTTGGATTTCTATTGTAGCCTTCTTGGGCTCATGGACATGTATGATACAAGCACTATCTGATCCAGCCTCGCCAAAACCTGGATTTACAGATCCACGAATACCCATCTTCTCTAATGCAAGCAGGAGCCTTTTCGAACCAAGTGAACCCCAGTGAATCAGTGGTTTACTTCCAGAGGAGCCTGCCAGATTTCCAGGGACCAGACGATATTTGCCGTGATCTATGAAGAGATCTCCCATTAATCTTGTGATGTTTGTGCTTTCTCCCTTCAACCTTCTCCAATTAAACTGGGAAGCCAACTCTGCTGCAATCTCCAGTTCAGCAGTGTCCTTGAGCCTCGGGATGCGTAATGTCTCATTTTCAGAGAAACAGAGCAATGAGAATGCATTTGTGCTTGAAATTCCAATTCGTTGCCCCAAGTCTTCAGGCATCTATTTTGAGAAGTAAAGAGGAAAATATATAACTCATGATGTATAAAAGTTGAACTCAACTCATCCTCGCTGAGGAGCGTGACATAGGATAAGTGTAAGTAGAATAGAAATACCACAATAAATTTTGCCTGCAATATTTTCAACAAAGGCTGAACTTTGTGCAACCTATAAACAGAAATAATTAGTACGTCAGTCCCCAAAAAAAATAAAAAGGGATTCCTCTTCTTCAATTGGGCAGTGGAGAAAAGAGGACCTAAAAAAAGTGAGAAGCCTAGAACCAAAGCTGGGCATCTGAATACATGCATGCGCAATCAATTATGATGGGAAAGGGTTAAAGTGGGGTTTTCATAATTAGTTTTCTTATTTCTCTTGTTCCCTTTAATTGTATTTTCCTTTTTTATTTTAGGACTTCTTGTCCTCCTATAGTTTGTAATTCTTCTCCTTTCTTAATACAATTTCTTTTTTTTATTAAAAAAGGCAATGGCTTGTTACGCGATAAAAGTGTAGTTTTAGGGTATGTTATATAATAAGTCACCTAGGTTAAAACCATAAAAGTGCATTTTGTATGAAGAAACTTAAATAAGGGTATTTTTGTACAAGTAAACTTAAAAAATAGAGAAATTCTTGTCAAATATAAAATTTTACTCAGGGTAGGCCCTATGAGGATTATTTTTGTATAGATACAATATTCCAAAAGGCATGGTAGATGCAATGGCCTGTTATATGTTAAGTATATATAGTTTTAGGGTATGTTTATATAGTGTTGCACCTATGATTAAAACATAAAAGGGTATTTTTTGTAACAATCTTGAAAAAGTAGACATTTTTGTCAACTATAATAGTATACTTAGGATTGGCCCTACGAGGGTTGTTTTGTATAAACAAGTTAAAGTAAGAATTTGCCTAAAACACTATGTTTACATTTTAACAATTTTTTGTGATTTTGTGTGCACACACTTTTACACAAAAATAGCGATGAGTCCTTAATTCTTATATATTATTTCATAAATGCTCTCTTGCCTGGCCTTATGAGAGTGCCATGTCTATCAAACTCAAGGCAAAGGTTGCCGAGCACCCTTGCCAGGTGCTTCTGTTCTTATATGGGATATGACCCCCGTCTAAAAATGGATTCTGCCTCAAATAAAGTAAATCGCCAAAAGCAATTAAAATACCACCACATGATCTTGAACCATCTAACTAAAGGGCTTATATTATCAAAAAGGTTCTATTTTCCTAAAATAGCAGGCTAACTCATTGGTGCACTCACCGTACCAAATTTTTTCAACATGTTTGATTTCTCATTTTTTCTATGATTTTCCTTTTCTTAAGCCCTTTTTTACCTCTTCTATTTTGGGGATTGGAAGGGGAGATTTGGTATAGAGTTGCACCTGATAGTTTTCAGTTTCGTTATACTTGGAAGTTACGACTGTAAGCTACTGTTAATATAAAGAATCTTCACATCAGAGTCAGGGTCTAATACACAAATTGGGGAAGAAGCAGGCATAAATGCAGAGTCAAAGACAGACAAGTTACACAACCACACAGACCATTTAAGTAAAGAGTAATGCAACTTGACAAGTAAAAGAGAAGCATCCACAAGCCCAAAAAAAGAAAAAGAAGCTTACTTTATTCCAGAAAGAAATGAACACTGAAGAACCTTCATTGCCATTGGCTTGAAAGGCAAAAGAGCTAAATCAGCATCCACACCTTCCTGCAAATAACCACATTTAGAGAAAGCAGTCATTGTAAAGTCATGAAACTTAGTTTCAATCAAAAAACACTGGTGGCAGGTGCCTTTATAAAATAAAATCAGATGGGCAGTCACACTCTAGTTGGTGACCAGCACCTCCATAACAAGTAATGAGTTGTGATCCCCACACCAATGTCGAAGCAAATGAACAGCTGGACCAAGCCGCAGACTCCAATGAGGAGAAAATACTATGCAAGGTTCCTGCCATAGTGTTCTACACATGTAATGTCAGTTTCTACAGAGAAATGCACAAGAATATAACAGCAAGACCAATATCAATGAAGTAGTACCAGAAGAAAAATAAAAAGCTTTTCACGATTGAGCAAAATTAATAATTGTGATAGCAATGCAAAGCAGAAATGGAAGATTTAAAATAGCTAAATCAAACTGATGGAAGGCAATTAACACCCTGCAACCTACAAGACTATGAAGATGATAAGCAATGCCTCTCAAAACAAGTTAGAAAATAGAAATACAACTTTCACAATAATGTAGTCTAATATTCCAACTAGTTAAATCCATCTAGAGAGAGACATCAACAGAGGCAAGGGAATATCTTACAACAGCTTAGGAGAATGAACTGCAGGAAACAAATGAAGCCTTTTCTCTTTTATGAGCTCTACATGCGCAAACAATGGTTCACCAGAATATAACTGCAAGACCATTCAAAAGATGAAGTAAATGATTCTTAACCTCATATTGCGGTAAATCACCATAGAATTCTGCCTGTGAAACAATAAGTCCTTGAAAATATCTACCTTTTCCTGCCGTTGCTTGCATAGCCATTCTGGTATGACATTTGTATATGCCAGTAATTCTTCTGCTACAGAAGAGATAATAAACATGGGAACCTACAGCACGGATTAATTTTATGATTACAACTTACAAAGTATGGCTCACAATAAAGAAAACCAAGGTTTAAACCAACCTATATGCTACAGTTTGTTTATTTATTTATTTTCTTATATCTATGCAACATGGACTTTTGTACATACTTTTGAAGTACTGTGTTATATACACAACACAAAGACAAGGATGTGTTATGCATCTAATAAAAACAGGTCAGCTAATTCAAATTTACTATACAAGGGCTTCAAGATAGAATTACAAAAGTATATATATTTAAAACTTTGTATTATATAAAAAACCACTTGTAAAATAAAGATAGAATATTAAAAATATTTTTTGCCATGCCCTACTCCCAAAATTATGAGGATTTAAGAAGTCAAAAGCTTAGACATACACATACCCGATACAAGTACACAATTCCATGTAAAATCAATTTTTTCAATACTAACTGCCTGAATTCAAACATAGAATAAAATCATGCACTCTATTCTGGTCACTTCATTTCTCTCTTTATTCCAAAGTATTAGTAATGAAATACCCACGTACAACTTGGATTTTCACTGGCATACAAATAGCTTTGGTGCCAAAAGCCAAATAAATGTAGCTGCTTGCTTGGAAACACCAAAACTACCTTCCTTCTGGAAGCTTGATGAATATTTCAGAGAAAAAAATTAAGATAACGACAATAGTGTTGAGAAGATTTCCATATATAACCCACATATAAGAAGTAGCATTGATGTGGCTAGGACTATGCATCGTCAGTTGTCACACTGAACCACATTGCCTCTAGTCTGCCAACATGTCATAGGCAGGCCGGCATGAGATCACAGCCAAAAAGATGAAGTTTAAAAGGCAAACATAAAGTCATCTATAATAGTTTTAAATGACATGGGTCATTGGGTCCTAAACCATTCCAGCACATGTATGGTAGCTTAAAGACTAAACTTTTATAGGAAAAAAATATTAAAAATTTGCTCCCAACACTTCAACTAGGCCAACTCTCAACATGTGAGGGTGAGGCCAAATCACTGAATCATCAACTGAATGCCTATACTAAATTGGATAACACTAAAACTTCAGTTCATTTCTTGTCCATTAAAATCTTTAATCAACACCCATTTTCGGTATAAATATTGATAATACATATACACGCCCTGATGGAGATTATTTGTTGATAAGGTTCTAGTAATAGTAGTAGCAGTTGTAGTAGTAACAACAGCAACTAATAATAATAATAATAATAACAACAGACCTTTACATTTGAAAATTCACAGGGGAAAAATATCAGCTCCAAAAGCTGCAGAAAAATTTCAAGCCAAACAAGTACAGCATTGTCATTAATATACCTTCAGATGTGAAGATTCAAGGGAAATTGATATCAGCTCCAAAAGCTGCAGAACAATTCCAAGCCGACCAATGGGAATAACAACCGAACCTCCAGCTTTAATAGACTCTATTATGCAGGAGCATATAAATGCTAGTTTCTCAATTTCCTCCAAGCTATCATCAGTACCAAGCAAAAATTCATTCAATGCTTCCATGTCATCAGTATCAACACTGCAACATTTCATTCAAAGGACAGAATTTAAATTTCATCCTTTTCCATAAATTAAGAAAAGTAGAAAATTGGAATTTTTTCCCTAAACTATAATGTCCTATAAAACAACAATAATGTGTCCAAAAATAATATAAAGAACCTAATTTAACATATTGCAACAAACATGTAATGTGAGAATACCTGAGATTTGAGAAATTGTTACAAGCAGCACAATTCTCATCATCCCCAATCCCTCCAGAGACATTTAGAAACGAAACATCTGAGTACAAGATAAGATCATTTCCTTGAACAGCATGGTAATCAAAACTCATTGCAAGAGCAGAAACCAAAATGGAGCTTGAAAGACATGCAATATTTCCTTTTGGAGAATTAATCAACCAATTGCATGTGCCTATTTCTAAACCAGAGCTGGCTGCACTTATGACCAATGCCCCATTGTAGCAGGTTTCTTCAGAATATTTAAGAGCTTGAACCTTTTGGATGCAATCCTTCACATCAGCTGCACTGAGATCATCCATCTTATTGAGTTATTACATTCTCAAATACCCAAAAAAATTCATAGCTGTTGAACTTGAATTTCTCTAACTTGATTATTTGTCTGTTCAATTTTTCTTACATGATACAACTGACAACAATAAATAATTCAACTATTCACAATTACAATTTATGTGTGTGCAACATCTCAACTAATGAAAAGTTGTGCCCAACCAAGAGCACCAGTTCTCAATTGATAATAGACAACTCACTAAACAATGTCATTGTAGGGAAACCAATTTATGAACAATTAGAATCAACCTCTCATAAATATGACTGAGATCCAATATTAAATGGCTAACTCTTAACCAGAAGTCATTAAGGAGTTCAAGAAGTCGTCCTCAAACAAGAAGGGAGCAGCAAAAAGAAGGGGTATTGACTACCTCAAGCATCAACGTAGTCTGTTCCCCCTTGGACAAGTAAACTACTTTCTGGTCAGCTGGTTCACTAAACCACATATAGTACACAAGTAAAACAAACAAGTCCCCAGGTTAAGGATGCATTGAAATATCTTGGAGCTGTTTTATACCAATTGATAAGTTGTCAACCTGGTTATCCTCCAGTATAATTTCAGCAGTAAGTTGTAAGCTCCTCACAGCTTCATCTTTGCCTCAAAAGAATAAAGTGAGCCCTACTTTGAGTCCTTGATTGCATCACAAAGTCACCAGGCTTAGAGATAGCCAAAACAATAAAGCAAGTGCAACTAAAAATCCCAAAGGTCAAACTTCTCCTGAGAACAATCAACAATATTGAGTTTAAATATTTCCCAAACAAAACTTCCATATTGGAAAACAATAGAAAAGGGAGAGGCATAAAGATGTGAGAAGTTAATCCCTAGCCAATGTTGGGAGGCATGTTAGATGCAGATGGTTTATCAGCCAAACAAATAAAAAGATTGTTTTATTGTTCAAGCTTGATATCGTTGCCCAGAATCTAACAGTTTAAGCTTTTAGATGAAGTGGTAATCTAACACAACATAAAAGCTATGGTTGCCTGGAGATCCTGGATTATATTATTGCCCAAGTTTAGTGGTTAAAAATTATGTTATTTCCTGTAATGATGTTGTTTGTTTGTTTCGTGCAATCCAGCTGCATGTACATTACTGGCCCACAATCTAACAGCTTAAAATAAGCTTTTAAGCAATGTGGAAATCTGAAAATTACAAAGAATGAACTCCTAAACTCAGTATTCAAGATCCAAAAAATTTTTAATTTGAAGTGCCATGTTGAATTGTCTGATTTATTGCATTTAGAAAATTTGATTCTTTTATTTCGATTAGCAATAATGGATGCACAAACAGAACAGATGTATACCTATGAGTCTACACCATATAACATTAAAACTACAAGAAAAGTTCAGAAGAACAAGGTTCATGCCACACATTAAACCATTATGACCCCCGAACAAGTTCCTATCACCTCAGAGGTGTCCATGATTCAGAAGAATTTTCAACTTCAGACAATTCTTGAATACTTCTCCCACACCTTTCCAACACATATACTTACAAAATGGATACGTTGATATACAACTTTTGGCCATTTTATTGATTAGCTAAAAACAAGAAGCAAATAAAGAATGAGAATTAATATGAAATTTTGGAATTTAGTATCACAAGGTTATCTAAAATGTCACAGCACAACATATTGATGTCACAAAGAAAATCCAATAATGAAGATAAAAATTACTACTTTCCAATCAAGGAGAAAATAATCACAAGCAACAGTACCATCATATTAGGGCTTAGAAGCCTTGTTGCAGAGAAAGAATCTGAGGAAGTATGTGCATGGTCATAAACAGAGCTCAGCCAGGGAAAAAAAAAATACCGCAGTAATAGACAAAAAAATTAACCAGTATATGCCATATACAAGGAAAGAGCTCACTGTGATCAGACAATATTAAAAAGAACAATGGGCAAGGATGCATCTACACAAATCTGCCTGGAAATAAATACTCACAACTGATAACAAATAATTATGCCTTTTCCTTGCACCACAAAAAATGAGAACAGATCTCATTCCTTCAAATATATGTCCTAACCTAGTTACACATCCACAATTTTAAACAATTTTGACCAAGGAATACACTCACCAATATTAAAATATCAACAGCAATAATCGAGCTTCAATTACAAATATCTTCATCATAGTAAAAAAAATAATTCACATCATCATGAATTATGGCAGTAACTACATTTATTTCATCATTAAAAAATAATTAAAAAAAATCATTAGCCCTTCATGTTTGAGAAGCCTCGTCAATTTTGATCCCTTCGCTCTCACACACGTCATTTGTTCCATTCAAGAGATTGCTACTAAGAGTATTCCATCCTCAGGCATAGGTCAATCCTTGATCACACACATTATCAATGAAAAAAGCAAGCAAAAAGAGAAAAATAAAACTGGTCCTGCAAAACAAATTACCTGTACAAAGGCATCCAACCACCTAACTCTGACCCATCTTTGCCTAATGCTCTCTCTCTCAATGAAGATGGAAGCACTTCAAGCTCCTCCCACTTCATCCATTGAGGAAAACAAGAGCCCTCAGGTCCATAAAATTGCCTGAATTCTTGTTGCATTGAAATAAGATCCTCCATCATAAGCTGCCCAATTCTTGATGTTGCTTCAGTCACATATACCTGACCCAAGTCAAACATTCAAAACAAGCAAATCACACTCACTTTCTGCAAGAAGAATATATCAAAACAAAAACCTGAAATACTAAAAATGAATTAAAAGGCTCATTTTTCTTTTCTCTCTAGTTACCTTAGCAGAGAAACCCTTAGTTCGAGTAAGAAATGGCAACCCAAGCAGGCCCTCTGGACTTGAGATCAATACAATATCAATAAAAGAAATGTCCCACAGGTGCAAGTTCGTAACAGTCTTGAACCAAGGCTCAGCCTTTATTAGATCATTTGCATTAAGAGGCTTTTCAATTTTCTGCCTCTTTCGGTCCATGGACTCTAAATCATTTGAACAATTGGAAGTTTCATCATCCGGCAGAGTACAAGAATCAGTGGGAATAGGCGAGAAGATTGTGAGGCTTGAGAGATCCAAAGGGCAATCAAGTAATATCTGAAACCCACATATATTAAATATGTGACATGGAGGGAAATGAAAACCCATTCCTTTGCTCAAACATGTCTGCATAAGAAAAAATTAGTGAGCCCAAAATAGAATTTGATCACCGTATACATAGTACACCAGAGAGAGAGAACCTTACAAGCTTCATGGAGATAAAGACTGCAGATTGACACAACTGAGATTTACCTACAAATATCAGATTCAAAAATACTCTTGAGTAATGGAATGCACACTTAGCACTTCAAACAATACATATATGTTTTAATCAACAAAAAGCCAAAGAGTTGGATGCTAGGATAACCTCTTCCTTGAACACATTCCATGTTTTCTAGACTAAGAACTAATCAAGTAAGGTAGCATTCAATCCAACATCTCAATTTAAGAAATGGTTTAAACAATGACTATTTATACTATAACATGAGATCCTGAATGCAAATGCAGCACTTTTTTTTGCCACATATGAAAGTGAGGAGATGGTGTGCAGGCAGCAGGGAATTCAACACCTTCTCTCACCCTTGGAAAGCGAACTTAACTCTCTTTCTTCACTGTGCGGCGTGCTACATAACCCAAAATTTGTGCGCATGTGCGCCTATGCGCATGCGACAGAGAGAAAGAGGGAGAGAGTTACGAAAAGAGGCAGACGTCAGAACAAAAGAAGCAAATAGATTCAGAGCAAATCCCTAAAAACAAAGGTCGAGATTTTTTTTTTATTAGAAAAACAATACCATTAATAGAGAAGAATTAAAAGATCAAGAAAAAGAATAGAGAATAAGACATCCACCTAAAGACATCAGAAAACAATTAAAATAAATCCCCCTCTAATCCCAATGAAGATCAGACAACCCTGGAAAAGAAAAGAAAAAGAAAAAAACAACCAAAGAGTGCGTCCAAAGGGAAGCATGGAAAACAACTCTATCTCAAAATAAATGGGATGGATTCATCATTAAAATCCTAGCAATTCTTTCAAGCCATAAAGCCCAAAAAAGAGCAAAAACAACGCATTTCCACGAAACACACTCTTTCTTACTCCTTCCAAAACCCCAAAGGTGCATCAACAAAAAAGCACTGACAGCTCATGACGATACCTTTGCCCCCTCAAAAACTGAGAAAAGATGGTGCTAAAACTGCTTAGCCACCTCAAAATGGAGAAATAGATGGTAACTAGTTCAACTTGACTCTAAACACATAACATGTATATCTGGAGTACATAGCCTATAGGCGGCCCTCCTTACCTTCCATTAATCATCAGTATTAAGCTGATTAAGAATTTACCCACACGACTTGAGCAAAACCAACTTAAGCAAAGCAAAATCTACTCTGTACTGAACTGTGGTGTTCAATTGTTTGTGAGCTTTCATAAGACTTCTATTGTGATGCCAAATAGTGTAAATTCAGCACCATTCCAAAATGATCCCACTCTCTCCTAAAACACATGTCCTTCAAACCTGTTATTGTAGGTTTCTAGCATTAAAATACTTCAGTATAACCCAAACCATCAATTATACACCCTAAAGCATATGTTATGTAACTCATTGCAAATAAATTGTCCAATCTCATTTATTAAACCCAACACAAATTTCGTGATCATATGTTAAATCCAATCTTGGTCTCATCTCTTTCTACACATAGCAAGTCTTTAGTCCATATAAAGGAAGGTTGCATAAGGTAGTTTACAGCCCGCATAAAACTCGTCTTGTCAAACTTTTACTATATAAACCCTTAGAGATGATTCGTCAGTGCTCCTCTAGGGGTGACACATTGCTTTCCCTATGAAAGACGTGTTGGGCTTTCAAGTATCAAAATAAACAAGGATGTGGCGATATGGTACGTTTTCATCCCAAAGCAATGCATCATGCCTATGCCCAAGTACCAGTGTCAAAATGTCAAATTCCCATAGTATTTTGGATGTGAGCAGGTAAAGAAAAGATAGTTTGGGCAACTAGGATTAGGTAAGCAACTTGGAAAATAGAACCTTTGCTTGTCAAAACATGAAGATAGTTGACACAATAACTAGGAGAAAGTTAACTAAAATTTTTTTTGATAAACAAAAAGTTTTGTTAGGGAGAGAGAAGAAGAGTTCAACAAGAAAGTAAAAAAAAAAAAAAAGAAAGCAGGGAGGATAAGATATCCTTCCTATACAACAGAAAAAGAACAAAACTTGAAACCAGAGAACAAGGATTACAAAACAGCTCTATCAGAGCAAAGCAACCCAGTCCTGCTCTAGATCTCACAGAGGTATATGCTGAAAGAGACCATTCGGCAAAACCCACAGCAATGCAAGAAACACCACTCCATTCCAAAGCAAGTTAGAAAAGCATTCCAAGTTCTTAAGGCACCAAGCATCTCTCTCCAACCAAATACACCTGAAGATAGCCAAAATTGAGCATAGCTATGAAGCCTCTCCCTCCTTCCCATTTCCAAATGCCTTAAACAAAAAAAGTTCAAAATGCCTCCAAGGAGCCCACCCCCCCCCCCCCCTCCTCTTCCAACTCTCTTCAAAAATGCCAAACAATGTATTACAAAGAGTCCAATAGAAATGACAACGTAAGAACTATTAAGGCTTGATATACATTATTGGCCCACAACCTAATAGCTTAAGCTTTTACGTAAAGTGGTAATCTAATATGGTATTAGAGCTAGTTACCAGGAGATCCTGGGTTCTAGGCTTGTTGCTCGATTTTAATGTAATTTTGTTAAAAAAAAAAATTATTGTGTTCCCAATATGGGTGTTACTCATTGTTTGTTTCTCTCCAAGTGTTGTCGATGCACGTGCAGGGGAGTGTTAAGACATGATATATATTGTTGGCCCACAATCTAATAGCTTAAGCTTTTAGGCATGGTCTTAATTTTCTACGAAATTAACAGAAATTTCCAATTTCTATCACCCTCGAAATCGAAATGGCAGTCAATTCCCACCTCACATAATTTCCATCGAAATCTCAACGAATCATCTTAAATTTATCAAAATCACAAAATTTTAGCAAAACTTGTTTAAGTTTTAACTTTACAATGAAATTTCCTCAAAATTCAAATGAGAGATTTAGGAGTGAAGTGAAATTTCTCTCTTAATTTATTTTATATATTTTTATTGAAACAAAATTATTACAAGTGCTTTTAAAATTATATGACAAAATAAACTTACAACAACATTTTATTCACCATTCATGTCTAAATTATCATTATTTGTATAATAAATAATATTTAAATGATTTAAGAATTACATTTGTGTAAATTGACTATGTTTAATTACATTATCTTACAAATATGCTTGATACACATACTATATTACAACTTTCCCACCTTA
The DNA here is from genome assembly GCF_029873635.1 of Malania oleifera. NCBI lineage: Eukaryota > Viridiplantae > Streptophyta > Magnoliopsida > Santalales > Ximeniaceae > Malania > Malania oleifera. The sequence goes on from NC_080425.1 coordinate 92,420,268, forward strand.
TACACAACATAGATGTATTTAACTTGAAATATATTAGTCATAAAACTTACATAATTATGTTTGTTAACCATTTTTAAATTTTCACAAAGAATACATGCTTTACTATTGATTTCCGTTATTTTTTCAAATCGAAATTTCCGAACTTTTGGAGCTTCAAAATTTGAATCGAAATCAAAATTTAAAACCTTACTTTTAGGTAAAGTGGTAATCTAACAAGAACAAAGGTGAACAAGTCCCTTCACTCTTACCACAGAGAACACACACATTAGGCAATAAGAATTTTTCAGGTTTCCATTTCTGAAACATGTCATTGGTCCTACTTTTTTTCTAAGACCAGGTGTCCACAAAAAGACTTTAACCTTATAAAGGGCTTTGGCCTTCCAACTGAAAGATAGGGCAAAAGGAGTAGCATTATGATTTATCAGCACAAATCAAATGAGAAAAGAATGATTTACAGTTTTACACGAAAATTCACCCAAAGAATCTAAGCCCTAAACTCTTTTAATCAATACCTGATTGGAGCTGAAAAGAATGAAGCATGTTGAGCAAGGGAGCAAGCTGTCCGGTCTTACTCATTAAGGTTCCTCTAAAATTGAATGTCCCACAAGTACCACTTTCTTGCAAGTGGGAAACAAAAAAAAGTAGAGATAGGGGATGATGGCCCAAGTGGCAACCCAAAGGGGGGTGAATTGGGTTTAATGAAAATTAATGAGTTTGATACAAAAGTTAAAGCAAATTAAAACAAGCAAGAAAATGCACAAATATAAAAGCAATTAAATCAGAGAGAGAAAGGAAGAAAGATGCAAACGCTTTTATAGTGGTTCGGCAACCGATCTACATCCACTCTCCCAAGACTAACCGTCTTAAGGTTCCACTAACTTCTTTGTTTTACAAGAGGCCAAGGAAACCAATACAACCCCTTATTTTTTTGTAAACCAAGGAAACCAAATTACAATCCAAGTTTTACAAATACTAAGGAAGCAAATACAATCATTAAGCTCACAAGCAAATACAAAGAAAATCCCTCACAACGAATATATACAATTTAAGCTCACAAGCTAAACTCTCAACGAATAACCAAATAAAACTCAAAAGTTTTTTTCTTAAGGATGCACAAATAAAAGCGCAAAAAGAATATAAGAGAGAATTGAAAACAAGAGCACTTGGTAGTTTAATATGGATAGCTTCCCTAACATTCGCAAGACTTAGGAGGACATATATATTTGGATGAAAACTAGTAGTTTTTTGTTTATTGGAGCCTGCTGACTTGTCAGACCGGTCGACTGCTTATAGGGTTTGGCCAACTGCTTACTAGCTGTTAGCAACAAGAAAACTGTCGCAGGCAAAACTTGTCATCAGACTAATCAACCGCCTCCTTGGGCCTGGTTGACTGCCCCTGGCACAAGGTTGAGGTTTGCTTTTCATTTTGTTCCCAAATTGCTAGTTTAAGTCCATTAATGTTATGCCTTGTGTTTTCTCATGATTTTACAAGTTAAAGAACATTAAAACTGAGAGAATAACAGCATAAATAAATCAAATGTAAGACTTTAATTTCTTCTTGCAATGGCTTTAATCTTGTAGAACACAACTTAAATGCAAAGTCATTAGTAATCAATAGTTTATTATCATTAAAACCGAGTTGATAAACCTTGGAACTAACAGGGGAATCACAAAAAGAATTTAAATGATAAGAGACAAGGCTACATGTTAGCCATAGGAGCCTCCTATAACCAATCATCCTCCCAGAAACAGATTTGTTCCCCATTGCCAACATTGTACCGAACATAAGGGAAAAATGAGTGATAAATCTGAAACACAAATTTTCAAGGACTTGAATAGGTAATATTAACCCCAACTTTATGATCCCACCCATTTTAAATAAGTTGGTTGAACAAAATCTACAGAAATTGAAAATTCAAGATTTGAACTTTGGTACTCGGGTAGAAAAACATAAAAATGGGATAGAATCATAAAATAGTGTTGTAGATGTAAAAAAGTAAAGGATAGAACCATAAAAATTAAGATAGTCTTAGGAAAATATGCCAAAGAATTGTCATTGGCACTTATGCTCCTCAATGGACTCAGAAAAAATAATTAGTAGGCAATTTTGGGTTTTGGCATTAAATCCTGACATTTAGAGACCTCCTCAACATTTGAGGAGGTTTGTGTCTTTTTCCCAAGCTTCAAGGGAGGTCTCTATATTTTTTAAATCTCAAAGGAGATCCAGGTCTTTTCTGCTTTCACCTAACCTCGAGGGAAGTTAGTTCCTTTTATCCATAATATAATAACCTACCAATCAATCACAACATCTATTTCGTGCAACAACACTCGTGTACCCACTTAATGTAATCTAGAATCCATGGTCTAATCAAAATCCTATGATATATAACCTGAGGCATCTTCTGTTTCTAGTAAACGAGTCAATTCATGTACACAATTGAGTCAATTTATTCTAATGTTAAAGTATAGAAACCATGCTGGTGCCTTTAGGCTGAAAATTTGATTGTAGTGCACACAAAAATACAAAGTGAATCATCAAAGTTCTTAGAGATCTGATTATCATACATTACGAAACATTAATAAAGTAAATTTTGCAAATATAATATATTGAGGTAAGCACCCAATATCTACATAATTGTAGTACTCAATATGGGTCTAGATAGTCACTTTCACAGTTTACTAAAGATTAGCATTCTCTATCCTGGTATTTTGATTGATGGAGCATACCCAAAATCAATTGATTGAAGTATCTAACCTTATGAGCTCTACTTTCTAACAATTTTTTGTGTCCATTTTACAAGATAAGATAACACAAGGTTCAATTCTGATAAATCTAAGACTTGTCAAAATTCCGATCTATTATTATTAACTACTATGCTTAATTTTATTATATATATGACTATTAGCACTATTACAACTCAACAAGTAATTATAAGTAAGCAGGTAACTAGAATTAACTAGAATTAAATTGAAAATAAGTAGATGGCACAAAAGGCAAGTCCAGCAACTAACAAACAACTCCACATTCATTTTTAAACAAAACCCACATGGAAAACAAAGAAAGAGACAGAAACAGCGCTATCATTGAAATTATATATGCATTGGCATTTACAGGTCCATAATCACTTAATTTCATCAGATTATCATCTTTTGCACAACGCTTCACAAAGGCCTACGATAATTACTATGAACTAAGAAATTAAATTGCATAAGCTATCATAATACATTGCAAATACAATGAAGCATGGGGACTAGACACATATCTAGTGAATTTGAGTTCCAAATTATAAGAAAGCCCCAGACTATCACTTTGTTTGGATTGGGTACTTTAGATGAGGGTAAAAAAAAAAAAATCAAACTCCACCCCTTCAAATCCTTTGCACTTTATAAAAGAAATGGGAACTTCAAGGCAATAGTGCATTTTCCTTTTTCTTCAAACAGTTCTATCTAAAATTCGGTGCCAGTAAAATATAATTGTTGGAATAAAGTGCATTTTACCAGCTAGAATATAACCATTCCATGGAACAGTAGATATTCCAAATCCGGGGAAAGGATTTATTCAACTAGTAGATGACCATTCTACAAGAACTTAAACTTTTGGGAAAAAATATTAATTTTACAAATAACAGCTTAGATTAAGTATGAACAAGCCCACATGTTGATGATTTTTAGTTGCTCTAAATGCAAAGAGACGAAAAACTAAAGCAAAGAACATTGGGGCCCTGAGAACCAATTTGAACTTCAATTCTCATCTTTTAGTACTCCTTTACTTTTTACATTTAATTAAATCTACTTGAAGCAAACAAAGGCTAAAAATTGATATACAAAACAAAAAGACAAAGCAATGGAAACTTAAAAAAAAAATGATAAAAATAAAGCATGGATAATGTTGAGCACAATTGGAAGCTAACATTGATAACACATCAAGTTCTTTTCTTTTCTTTTGTTTTCTTGTTCTTTAGAAGTATAATTAAAGGGTTATGGGCGCCATATCTGAGATTTATTGACCAAAAAAACCCTACAATTTAGGTAGTGGAAGGCGTGTAGGAGGAAATCAAGGGACTGTAAAGGCAGTTACGACTTACAATTTACTATAAAGCTTCTGGTGTTTCCTTCCTCCTCAGCTTAGTGCAAGTATCATTAACTTGAAACCCATCACTTTTCTTCAACACATGCTTTCCAACAACTTCTTCATACGGAATTGAAGGGAAACAACATGCCAGTAGCAGAGGTGTTTCTGTGTGCATTCTGTGCTGTTTGATCTGTTCGCAAGAATTGCTTTTCCTGAGTTGTAGGAATTTGCACTCCGTGAGAGAATTCATTCTCAGATCAGGAAGGACAATCAGAACAATTCAAGAAGTGCTCAACAACGCAAAGAAGAATCAAATACAAGACTACACGACTGAAAGATACTGAAATATTTGACCCATTATGTGGAGTAAGTGGCAGATGAGATTGCCATTGAGGCATTGCACAACAAGCTGATGGTCAAGCCCCCTAAGCTAGTACAAATAAGGTATCACACTTAATCCCCCATTTGAACCCAAGCATTATTCCCTTCAAAGTTCATACTTCAAGATAAGGAGATCGACAATGAAATGAGGCAAAGAAGTTGGTGTGATTCCCATTGTTTTGATGGGAGGGGGTTGGCATGACAAACTGGCTAAGTACATATTCAACAACGAAAAGGTAGATGAGCATTCTTAATTCAACACATCGATCCATGTATTGGATGATGTGAAAAGGACCAAACACAGGCAATTCGTGAGTTACTCACTTTCCAATCCTCTAGTTTGAAAGAGTTGAATCAACTTCAGGCTGAACTAAACAAGACATTAGCAGGGGAAAGTTTTTTATTGTTTTAGATCATATCCCAGTTTGTAATCCCCTTACAGAGTTAAGAGTAGAAAGGAGTAAGATCATGGTGATGTGTCATAAAGATGTTGCATCAATAATGCAAATCACTGGATTTCATTTTTCTTTGAAGCATTTATTGGATGATGATTTTCGGCTGGTTATTAAGCAAAATGCTTTTCAGGTGGAGATAATGAAAAAGCATGTCCCAATGTTCTGCCAATGATAACAAAACTATGGAGAGGCCTTTTTGCAAATACACTTGATGTTGGTGAATGGGTGGATATATTAAAATGAAATAAGGGAGTTATCTGAAGAGAATAATAATGAAATTCTTCCAATCTTAACATTGTATTGCACATTTGAAGCCTTGCTTGTCTCATTACTCAAGTATCTCAATACACCCAAAGGATTGTGAGTTTAAGGAGAGGAAAATAGACCTTTTTTGGTGGATGGAAAAATGTCTTGTTTCTCAACAAAGAAAAAAATATAAATCGAAGATGTATGTGGTCTAGTGTTCACACTATGACCTTAGTACCTTCTGCTTCAACTTTATAAGGGGATCGAGGACTATCCCAATCACTTTATTTATTGTTCCACACATTATCTAAAACAAAAAACCTTTTTTCCCCATTACTACCCTCTTTAGCTCAGGCTGAAGTTGATTCAACTCATTCAAACTAGAGGATTGGAAAGTGAGACTCAAGAATTGCATTTGTCATTCTCCTCCAATCAAAGTCAGCTTTAAAAATGAAAATGCTCTGCAGGTTTTCATCATTGAATACATGCTAAGCCATGATTGTCTCACCAACACATCCCATCCCAACAATAGGAAAATATTTTCCACTTCTAACGTCAATTATCAGTTTATACATCCCCTTTATTCCCTATCCTTGTCATAATCACGAGGATCAAACTCATATAATGTGGAGTCTAAACTTTGTAATGGTTTTTTAGATGTCTAATATCTAACTACAACTCTTTCCAGACAAAGTTTTTTTCTTTGTTTCAAAACATTTTGAAATCAACCATCAAACATTTTAATCTTAGACCACATCTGAACTTTAAATGGAACAAGACATTAAATAGAGGTGAATGAATAATGATGGTGCAGTGCTAACTTTGGGCTCAGCCATCAACCTGCATCACAAACAATCAAACAAAAGCTCATCTAACATAATCATCCATACAGACCGCACCATAGGTCAAATCTCTCAGATCTTCCAGCCATGCTTTCACAACTGGGTACAGCTTCTTCTTTGCATCATTGAGCACTCTCGAATTGTCTCCAATTTTTTCTTCCAATTCTTGAGTTAAAAACAGATCCCCTCATCATGCAAATTCCCACAACAAAAGATTTGCATTCTCTGTAAGGATTTTTAAGTAGATAAGCACACCCAAAATCAACTTCATTCAAATATCTTAACCACATGCACACTGAATTCTACTTTCTGCCTATTTTCATGGGCCTTGCTCTAGATAGGACATATCTCAGTTTCAATCCTAGGAAAAATAACACTTGTCAAAATTGCAGCATATAATTATTATGATTATTATTAGTAGCAGTACTATTATTATTGATATTATTATTTACTACTCCTATTCTTATTATTTGCATAATTGTTATCATTACTAGCATACTATGATCAATAGGAATCAAACTTTGGAGTTTTTACATGTAATGTAAATGATAAATAAGTAGGCTACTAACTCTAGAGTTAAATTGAAACAACAAGCAGATAGCACAAGAGGCAGGTCGAGCAACCAACCATGATCCGCACATTGATTTTCAGAAAAAACACACACACAAGCGAGCATGAAAGAGAGAGGGAGACCAAGAGAGAGAGGAGGGAGGGAGATACATCATTGAAATTACATAAGCATTGGCTTGTGCAGGCCCACAATCACTTTTTCCATTAGACTATCACCTTTTGTGCATACTTTCCAAAGTCTTGACTCTTAACTATAGTTATGCACTAAAACATACAAAATTACATAAGTTTTCCAACGATGTTGTCACAAACAAAGCACAGTGGTAGATGCATAGCGCATGGATTGGACTTCCCAATTCCAAAATGCCAAAACTATATATTGGGCCTATGCGGCCACCCTATTGATGTTTATGGACAGCTTTTAAAAAATTTCCAAATAGCACGCTAAGAACCAAAAAACTACAAGATAAATATCAAGGCAGTGTTTCTCCCTTTTCTCAATGGCTTTGACTAAAATTAGGTGTTCACCAAATAAGATTAGGAGGCATGGACTCAAATATGATGACAAAAATTATAAAGGTTCTAGGAAACATGGACACAGACAAGGGGTATGAGTATGACTAATATGGGGGCACAACAAAGCCTAAAGTTATAAGACACAACATCACAAGCTGAGCTTATTCAAGGCATTATGTTTGTCTGTGACCGCTTGTCTCGTGTGTTTGGGATGGATTTCCATCATGTAAATACTAGTATAGGATTATTTTTTAGAGATAGTTTTTCCCAGGCTAAAAACGGGAGTATGACTCCTAAGTCACATTGATGATTCCTAGTGTCAAAGTGAGCATAGCATAGAAAGCTCTTCAGGGGAAGGGTAAGTGTTCATCAACTTATAAAACTCACTAGCTATTGCTAACGTGTTTCGCCTACTAGCTTCCCTTACTAGACACACATTGTTAACAGAGGTGTTGATAATGAATTACATTACTTCAATGTTTAGTGCTTAAGTGTCATTGCTTTCATAAGTCACTTATTGCTTCTTCTTATATCTGCTTAAATGACAATGAAAGTGTTTTGTTGGTAAATTATGATAAACGCTAGGTTGGTCAGTTAAACAAGAGGACTTTAGCTAACGCTGCACAATCCATTCACAAAGGTGTGAAGTATTCGTCCCGTGACATAAGGACATGCTAATTAATAATTACATAACACTAAATTTAAACATAGCCTTTGTGACAAATATTAAGTTTTTAATATTTATTAAGACCTTACAATAGAAAAACTACAATTTAAATACATTTGTGTCTTCCTCTTTCATGCTTGTTTTGTAAAAATTCTTACTATATCACATCATCACTGGGTGATAAATCTTGACAGGTTTAATGTAATGTTTTGAAAACCCAATAACATGATTATTTTTCTTTTATTATTAAATTTTTTATTAAGAAAATAAAGAAAGTCATCTTATATATCTGAACAAAAAAGCATGCCAAAAATAAAAGTATTGGAGGAGTGCTCAAGGCGTGGCGTAGAATGCCAAACAGGAGTCTAGTATTAACTATATATCTTAAAATTGTGGACATGTTTCTGATGTGCCCGAGGAATCCTAGTATTAGACACATACACGGCATGGACATGACGCCCTATAGAAGTGTGCACAGGAAAAGTGGGAGTAAAAGCCATTAAAGTTATTGACAGGAAAACCAATTCAACTAGAATACAAAGTGTTTAAAACTATTCGGTGAAACAAATGATATACAAGTTCTTAAATCGGAATTTTTAGATCTAGTTGACAAGCATGAAGCATATACAAGAAATAGTATTTTTGAGAAAGAAATAAATTTTGCAAAAACAGCTTAGTTGAATATGAACATTTTGTTACTCAGCACATAAAGTTGAGAACAAACTAAAGCTGATCAGGCAATACCATTCAGCAACAAATATAAAGCTCGATTATCGGCTTTTGGGTACTTATTTGCTTCTTTGCATTTTGGTAAACTATTAGACACGGAAGAGTTGCAGAACACAGCACATCTCAAAAGAGGAGCTGACCAAGCGCTCGAAATGGAAAGGGAGAGAGAGGCAGTGTCGCAGAGAGTTGGGAAGTTAGAAAGAGACAGGAGGACAGCTATAGCAGCCAGAAAGCAGGGCCACAGAATCGAAGAAGCAAAATCATCCTCCGGAGACTCCCTCTCACTGCTCCGTCGCGCTCCGGCTACTCTTCTGGTGATCGCTGATCCGGCAGTGCAAGGGAAACCCGGGAGGTCCAAGGTGAAGTGGGCAGCTGTGCGCAGTAGCTGACACGCAGCCTCGCAAGGCAATAGGGCTTGAAGCGCCTCTCGACTTCCTTAATTTACTTATTTTTCCTTCACATTTATTTAGTGACAATGTGACTGTAACTCACATTATTGTGATTAATTAAAATTTGTTTAGTGAAAAAAATGATAAAATTAGGATAGGAGCAGGAGGGAAAATAAGAAGTAAATAATGAATTTCTATATATTTTATTATAATTTCTTATTTATACAAACAATTGGGGAAAATTTAATTAATTTGTATGTTCCAAGATAAAGTAATTTGCTAACTTTTCTCCTTACGTGATTTCAGCCGTAATTTGACTCCTTGATTCATGTCGTGGATTGCGGCATTTCTCAGTACTCAAATTATGTCGTGAAGTGTGGCATTCCTTAATACTCCCCCTCAAGTTGGCATGGACATTTATGACACCCAACTTGTTGCGTAAATAGTTAAACTGCGCAAATCCAAGAATTTTGGTAAAAAGATTTGTACCTTGCTGGATTGTATTCAAGTAGATTGTTTGGATGACGCCACTCTGGAGTTTCTCTCGAACGACATGACAGTTTATATCGACATGCTTGTTTCGTTTATGAAACACTAGATTTGAAGTTATGTGTATAGAAGTCTTGTTGTCAGTACAAACTAGCTGGTTTAGAATGCATTACTTTAAGGTCTGAGAATAGAGACTTTAGTCAAGTGACCTCACAAAATGATGGACCCAGTTTATGTTGCTAGTTGAGTTTGCTTATAATAACAACTATCATACTAGTATCGTCATGACACCTTACGAGGCACTGTATGGTAGAAGGTGTCATTCTCCTCTTTTCTAGGATGAAGTAGTCAAAAGGCGAGTTTTGGGCCCAGAGATAGTACAATAGGCGTATGATAAGGTCCGACTAATTAAAGAAAAAATCAGTACCGCACAAAATCGGTAGAAAAGTTACGTGGACACTCGCCGCCGAAAATTAGAATTTGATGTGGGGGATCGGGTATTCTTGAAGGTAGCTCCTTTGAGATAAATTATGAGATTTGGAGAGAAGGGTAAGTTGAGCACTAAGTTTGTTGGCCCTTTTGAGATACTTGAAAGAATGGGGTCAGTTGCCTACAGGCTAGCTCTGCCACCTGCCTTATCCAGGATACACAACGTAATCCATATTTCCATGTTGAGGAAATATGTCCCAAACCCGTCCCACATAATCAATTGTGTAAAAATAGAGCTTAAAGATTCATTAGTCTATGAGGTAGCACCAGTACAGATTTTAGACCAAAAGACACAAGAATTGCGCACCAAAAAAATCCAGCTGGTGAAAATTTTGTGGAGAAGCCATGTTATAGAAGAAGTTTTGTGGGAACTTGAAGAAGAAATTAAATAGAAATACCCACACTTATTTAATTAATTATAGTATTAGTCAGTATGATTAGTAAGATAAAGTTTGTCTAGTATAGAGTGATAATTATATGTTGTATTTTAGATTATAGGATAGTGTTGGACGTCCCAGCCCGGAGTATATAGTCTAGAGGGGGGGTGAATAGACTCTTTTCGTGGAATACGTATTTTTCTACAAAATAAAAACTCTTGGCAAGATACAAGAAATTATATCGCAATATAAATATAAATTATGCACAAGATATAAAATAAAGAGTGTAAGGGAGAGAAATAACATTACCGATATTTTTATGTGGTTCGGCACCAAGCCTACGTCCATGCCTTAGCACCAAGCCAAGGATTCCACAATCCACTAAAGATACTCCTTCAGCAGCGAAGAAGTCTTACAACTCGAGAACAAATCCCTACACTTGGGAACGGGAACAAACCCCTACCGCGCTCACCAAGAGCCTTCGCTTCGGTTCACAAATAACCTTACAACAATGGTTCACAAAGAACCTTACATGAGATTGGAAATATAATTTAATGCTCCTTAAATGAGCTAATATGAAACACAACCAAATCCTCACTCTATTCTCTTAAGGAATGAATCTTACAAGATAAGTGAGCAAGAGAAGATTGAGCACTTGTGAAGAATAACTAAAATGCAAAGTGCAAAGTGCTTAGGTTTTGGATAAAATGATATTTTTCACAAATATGATCAACAATGTTCAAAACCATGTTAATACAAGTCTAAAAGCTTGTATTTATAACCCAAAAACCTTAGGAGTCGTTAACTAGCCGTTGGGGGGAATAAAAAATATTTTATTTGGCAAACTAGCCGTTTTCTGCCTATTGGAGCACTTCTGCTCGTTGAATTCGTCGACGAAATCTGAATTTCGTCGATGAGGTCCTTGAATCAGAAAAAGTCACCAAAATGAAAGTTGTGGAATTTTGTCTTAGCTTTCCAGGGACACCAATATCGTCCCATTTGGACTTTTTTAGAAAATGTTATGCTTAAAATACCATAAAGTGTTCAGGACTCAAGACTGCACTACGGCAGTGACAATTACTTTGTTTTTCCTTGTCAATAAGTGTTTTAATGACTCAAAACATTCTTAGATAAAATTATATGAAATATATTAAGTCTAATGAAGATTAAAACTTGTCAAAATGAGTTTACTTTTGAATAAAAGATGTTTTAATTAATAAAACACGTTTGAAAACCCATTTTGATATCTTATATGCTTAGTATGTCCTTTTGTAAATATACTTGACTTTCTTTAAACCTTTAGGACATTAAACTTGTTTTAACACAATCGGGACTAAGTATAAAAATGTTCTTAAAATTAGGATGTAAAAAACTTGTCCTTTTGAAAACATATTTGAGTTTTAGGATTCATTTGACAAACTCTTATTTTAACTTAGAAAGCCATAAAAAGTGAGTTTGTGTTTATGTCTTTAGTCAATCCTATAAACTCATGTGTCCTAGTGTGCTTATGCAATGGCTCAACTCTTACTTAAAAATCATGCAAGATACACACCGCAAGAGTTCTAATATGCACTCAATCACACAACCCTTATTATAATTAATTTATACACAATAAAAACTGCGGGATGTGCTTTGGTGCTTTTGAGTCAGTGTCCTTTTGATGTTTTCTATTTGATGTCTACTAGGTCCGATCTTTGCTTCTAATTTGGTACCTCTGTGTATCTGATACTTTGTACTTATACTAGATAAGATCTGCAAGGATGGAAAATACTAGAAACAACAAATAGGTTAATATCATCAAAACATATAAACCAAGATAGTGTAGCTGACAGGGCTAACAGATAGGTAATGTTTTGGTTTTGGGAGAATTTTCTTTTTGAGTATATTTGTAATCTCCCAGGACCTTGAATGTAACCATGGTATTCCTCCGCCATAAGTGATGGTAAGTACCAAAATAAGTAGACCGTTTATCTTTAAGGGACGATGATTCATATGAATAGTAAATTTCGAGGATGAAACTTTATAAGGAGGGGAGAATGTAGAGACTTGGATAATTTTCATATTTTAATAATAGGAGAAAAGGAATTAAAATTAAGAAATTAAACAGGGTCTTGTCAACGAACACGGGGTGTGATGACCCAAAAATATATATATATATATATATATGATTAAAATACAATAATAATAAAATAATAAAAATAGTCATTAAGTTAATATCAATATAGAAGTGTTTTCTGTAGGATCCTTGATTCCATGTTTGATGCCTAAGAAAGACCTTGTCTTAGCGAGTGCTCAGAGACCATTGCGGCTCAGTCGCTCCCTGGAGGTCGGCCTGGTCAAAATGAAATTTCATAGGATAAACAGGATAGACATTGTTTGTACACGTAAATAAGTATATATACATAAAATAATGTTTTGACTGATATAATTTGTAGAAATATATGATAAAATAATAATAATATAGGTATCCTATGCGGGGCCCACAAGACTGTGTGGGGCCCACATGAGTCCCGAAGCCGTATGGAGGTTTACACGAGTCTCAAAGCTATGTAGGATGCATAAAATCATATGAGAGTTATTCGAGTGACGTATGATCCATTTGGGTCTCGAAGTTGTGTGGGGCCCACAAGACCATGTGGGGCCCACATGAGTTTTTAAAATTTAAATTTAATTCTTATTCAAAAAATAAAATAAAGAAATACTAAAAATAGTTTAAAAGTAATAATATTGATAATAATGATTAAGAAAAATAATGAAATAGTAAAATAATTAATTAACTAATTGATTAATTAGGTAAGTAATTAATTAAAAAAAAATTATTTAATGGGAATGGTGGCAAGCACTCCCACATGGTCTCCATCCCCATCCCATACTCAACCCATACCTTGCCCATCCCTTGCCCATTCTTTAATTTTTAAAAATTATAATTTCACCCATCTCCCCACATTTTTATAAATTTCATTCTTTCCCCAAAATTTTCCTATAAATAGGGAGCTCTCAACCTTTATTTTTCACAACAATTTTTCAAGGAAGAGAAGGATTAGTGAGTGAAAGAAATTGTGGTGGAGAGAGAATTTTTAAATAAATTCTCAATCACCCACTCTTTCCGATCTCATTTCTTAAAGATAGTTATTGTGTTCGTAGCACGCGGTAAAAGAAGAAGGTAAGTAAATTTTGATTATGTTAGTTTCTTTTTATTTTAAATTCATACCCGAGTTTATTTTGTACGTAAATTTTAATTATGTTACTTAGTTCCACAAAATTTTCATGAGTTTATTTTTACGCAAATTTAATTATACCAGTTCTATCTTTAATATACTTGTATCTATTTTTGGGTTAAGAAATGTTCCAATCCCCTCGGGTAAATTTTCAGCATTTCTTTCTATTCAAAAATAAAATTATATATATTTTTAACACAAAAATTGTGTGGCATGAGTTTATTTTTACGTTGCATTTTTATGAAAATATGAGTAAAGATGAGATTTTCACGATATTATTTTTAAATTTCATAAATTATAATAAGATGATTTTAAAACCCCTTATGGCAACGAAAGTTCAAAGTTACAGATGCTCGGTACCGCAACTTAAAGTTTATACGGATCAGAGTGCACCCACACTGTTTACAGAGTGGTTATTTATGTTAGTGGATTTCTCCTGAGTGCACACCTGGTTCCGGACCAGAACTTAAAAAGGAAAATCTCACTTAAAGTTTACGTACGTTGATTTAGTTTGGTCGGCCAGCCAGCTAAGTCCAGTCTTCGGACCGCACAACCCAGTCATGGGGGTAAACATGACTTACGGCAAACAGGCCTAAGGGTGGTTTTTATAATATATGTTCATACATATTTAATTATGTGTACAAAGTTACTGATGATTTGAAGGAAAAGTGTAAGTTTACGTGAAAATGATCATTTTTGTACTTAAATGACGATCTAAGGAACACGTATAAGGAAAAGTATATGTATGTTTATCATTAAATATTTTTACAGTTTTAAAGTTAAAAGTTTAATTTAGCAGTTATAGTATATGATTGTAAAATTTACTGTTGAAATTGATGACAAAAGTTTTATGCAGAAATCTTTAAATTTATGTTTATTCTAAAAGCAGTCTTGAAATTATAGTATTAAATATTATTTTACGAAATTCTTTAAAAGCTCATTTTGGCCACACACTAATAATAATCTTATTTACTTACTAAGCGTCGTCTCACCCCAATCATATTTTATTTCAGATAACTCTGAAGGACATGTCGGGAATCAGGCTTAGCAAGCATGCGGGTGGGGATTAGAAAAATAAAGATTGATTAGAAATATTAGTATGGTTTTAGATATTTATGTTTGTGTAATTTTCCTTCTTTTGCAATAAATGATTGTAATATGGATAATTAGCGCTCTGGTTTAATAAAAGTCGAGTTTATTTGCTTCCGCTGTAAATCAGTAGTAAAAAGTTAATATCCCAGGCCCCTCGGGGTCGGGGTGTTACACGGGGAATTTCATTGACGAGTACACGTCAAGGGTTCGTCGATGGGGACATGTCTCGTTGACAACAAGATACCAAGAGGATATATCACGGTTCTGAATTTCGTCGACGAGGAGTAAGCATTCATCGCCGAATTTCTTTGTTGACCTCGTTGACGAAGTGACGTAGCTCATTGACGAAGGTCAGTATATAAATAAGCCTAAATTTCATTTTTTGGTCAAAATTCTTGCACAAATTCCTCTATTTCTCTCCTATTGTCTTTCCCATCTTCTTTCTAAGTTTTCGGGACGGATTCTTGACGGTTCGACGATCCGAGGCCACCACGACACTCCTGAGGAAGTTCTGTAGTGACCTAAGAGAAATTATGGTATTTTAAATAATAACAAAGAGGGAAAAATAGAAATTTGAAAGGAAAAGAAAGAGGTAGCAGGCCTCATCGACGAGGGTATGTTTTGTCGACAAGAAAATACTGAGCAGGGGTTTGGGGGATTCTGAATTTTGTCGACGAGGAGAAAGTTCGTCGACGAGTCTTCTTCATGACCTCGTAGACAAGGTGACATGGCTCGTCGACGAAGGTCAGTGTATAAGTAGGGGTAAAATTCATTTTTAGTCGAAAACCTGCGTAAATCACTTCGCTCTTTTTCTCCTCTACGCCCTTCTTACCTCCTCTCTACGATCTCGGGCTGGATTCTTATCGAATCGATGATCCAAAGCCACCACGACCCTCCTAGGAAAGTTCTCTGCAAGTCTGCTAGAGCGGATCATTGGTGGGACGAGTTCGGAATTTATCCCAGATTTAGGGTAAGGTTTTCTACTCAATATTTGACTTCTTAATAGTTGTAGAAAGTGTAGTACGCATAGAAATACTAAAGTTTAGTTATAGGGAATGTCGTTTTCAAGGTGTTGAACGAGAAACCCTGCGGGTGCAGAACATATTTTCTTAGGGGTTTTTCAAGAATCAGGTAAGGGGATAAATTAAGCTAGTTATTTTATGAAAATGTATGTATGTTATTACAGCATCTGATTTCAGGAAAATAAATATATATTTATTTATATGTGGTTTATATTTGGGAAATACTTCTGAAAATAATGGTATGTTAAATATACGAAAAACCTAGTTCGTGTGGCATGAGTAGAAATTATAATGAAATACTGTTTTTTGGGAATGTGATAGAGATATGGATTTTTATAATGAAAAACTGGCGTACGGGCCAAGATTTTTATATGTCCTGGCGTACAGGTCGAGTTATGGATATGATTTGCCGACGTACGGAGCGAGCTATGGATATGATTTGTCAGCGTACGGGCCAAGCTATGTGTATGTGTAACGACCCGAATTTAAAATGGTATTTAAATAATAAAAGGAAGGGGAATGGAAAACTGGAAATAGAAGGAGGGAAAATCATCAAGGCTTCATCGACGAATACAAGGGATTCATCGACGAAGGCTTAAAAGAATTCGTCGACGAATACAGGGGACTTGTCGATGAAGAAATACAGAGGGGGGGTTTGAGCCAACTGAATTTCGTCGACGAAGGACTGAATTTTGTCGACGAAATTAATGAAGAATTCGTCAACGAATCCTATTCTTTAAATACAAAAAAAATCTGGATTTTTAACTTACAAATGAAGCTACGTCTTTTCTCCCTCTCCTCCCTTCGGTTTTCTTTCTCTCTCTCTCTCTGTTCGATTCCGAGCTAAATTTACACCGGATCGACGATTTGAAGCCACCACGACGCTCCTGGGGAAGTTCTTTCCAAATCTGTTAGAGCGGATTGTTGGTGAAAGTTAGGTGGAAACCATCCCAAACTAGGGTAAGGCTTTTTACTCAATATTTGGATTTGTGACAGTTGAGAAAAGTGTTATACGCTTAGAAATACTGAACTTTAATGCTGAGAGTTTTCATTTTCAGGGTGTCGAGTTGGAAACGCTCCGAGTGCGGGGCAATTTTCTTTGGGGCTTTTCAGGAACCAGGTAAGGGGATAAACTAAGCTAGTTTTGTTTTAAAAAAACGGACGTATATATATATATATATATATATATATATGTATCATCTGGTTTCAAGAAAAATGTATGTATTTATATATATGATTTATATTTGGAAAATACTGTGAAAATGATCGTATGTTGAATATGTGAAAATCTGTTAGTGTGACATGAGTATAAAATGTAATGGAATACTGGTTTCTGGAATGGGATTATGATATGGATTTTTATGATGGAAAACCGGCGTACAGGCTGAGATTTTTATATATTTTGCCGGTGTACGGGCCGTGCTATGACGTGATTTGCCAGCGTATGGGTTGTGCTATGTGGATATGTTTGCCGACGAACGGGCCATGCTATGATGTGATTTGCCAGCGTACGGCTTGTGTTATGTGGATATGTTTGCCGGCGTACGAGCCGTGCTATGATGTGATTTGCCAGCGTACGGGCCGAGTTATGATAAAATGTGTAATACTGGTGTACGGGCCGATGATTTTCATGATATATGTATATGTGTAAAATGATATGATTGATTTGATAATTAATGATATGAGATATCCATGTATCGCGATTTTAGTATATATATATAATATCAGAACCTGATTGGCTTGGTCTAGGCTAGCACTTGCACGGTACCGTTGCTATGTGTCCATGGTCTTCGTCATCATGATATTTGTGTTAACGCCGCTGTACGAAGTGGTGTGAGATTGGATGGTCGATGTGGTTATTAAGAAGTGTGTGTGATCACCCCTGGTGTACAGACTAGGTTAGGCAGACCCATCGGACTTACAGACTAGATATTTGACTTGGCAGTGGTCGGCCAACCATTGTCAGGTCCCGCCTTCGGGCCACCCAACCCAATCATGTGGAGGTAATACATGACAACAGCCAGCTAACCTACCAGGAATGTTTTTATGTTATTGTTATTATATGAGATGAGATATGTTTATGAAAATGCATTATGTTCTACCATGTGTTGATATATATGTTCTCCCAGATTTGATAAACAGTTTTTGAATATGTTATGTATGATATATGTAGAACACGGAATACTCATGTTGTCACACACTGGTATTAGTTTATTTCCTTTACTGAGAGGTGTCTCGCTCCTAAATTTTACAAACTTTTTAGGAGCCCCTGATAGGAGAGTGGGAAAAGCCCCGCTGATATAGTGCAGTTTGTTTGCCCTTTTTGAAGGGTAAGTTTTGTAGGGACAGTTAGATTTTTGTGGGGAATGTCCTTAGATCTGATTTTTGGGATGTATATACTAAGATCCAGTGATTGTAGTAACTCTGGTGTTATGATGTATGATATGATGAGATGTATATGATCGTATATTTCCTACTGCGTAGGCTTCCGTTTTGTGTTCTGATGTATCCCTAGTACCCACGGGTCCAGGTGGATTGTGATTTGCTGAGCTGGAATATGAGATTGATGACATTGATATTTTATTATTATGTAAAAAAAAATGTGAAAAATAAGCAGATCGTCACAGTATAATTTGCTGGTGTACGGGTCGAGCTATGGATATGATTTGCCGGCGTACGGGTCGAGTTATGGTAAAATGTGAAATACCGGCATACGGGCCAATGATTTTCACGATATACGTTTATATGAAAAACGACATGATGATATTGATTTGACAATTAATATTATAAAATATCCATGTATCACAGTTTCATCATATGTTATATGCTATCAGAACCTAGTTGGCTTAGTTTAAACTAGCACTTGCACGGTACTGATGTTATGTTTTCATGATTTATCATGATATTTGTGTTAACACTGCTGTACGGAGTAGCGTGCGATTGGATGGTCGATGTGGTTTTAAGAAGTGTAAGCATCCCTGGTGTACGGACTAGGTCTGGCAGACCCATCGGACTTACAGACTGTACTTTTGACTTGGCAGTGGTCAGCCAACCATTGTTAGGTCCCGCCTTCGGGCCACACAACCCAGTCACGTGGGGGTAATACATGACAATGGCCAACTAACCTACCATAGTTGTTTTTGTATTATGTTATATGAGATGAATTAAGTTTATGAAAATCATGTATGTTTTGCAATGATATGAGAAAATATGTTTCCCAGATATGATATAAATGGTTATACTGATATGTTTATGTATGATTTTATATAGAACACGAAAATACTCATATTGCGACACACTAGTATTAATATATTTCCCTTACTAAAAGGTGTCTTACCCTGAATTTCATAAACATTTTAGGAGCCCTTGATAGGAGAGCGGGTAAAGCTCTGCCGATATAGTACTGTTGATATGCCCTCTCTGAAGGGTAAGTTTTGGTGGGGACGGTTGGATTTTTGTGGGAAATTTCCCTAGTTCTTTCTTTTTGGGATGTATATACTTAAATACAGTGGACGTAGTAACTCTGGTATTGTGATTGATGGTTTTGTGTTTATAATATAATAATTTTATGTTTCCTGCTGCTTAGACTTCCGCACTATTTTCTGATGCATCTTTGGTACCCACGGGTCTAGATGGATTATGATCTGCTCGATATGTTTTACTGGTTTAATTGTATTAAAAAAAAATTATGTGTGAAATTAAGTAGGTCGTTACAGTTACTTCTTAAAGTCTGCTGGAGTGGATTGTTGGTGGGGCTGCCTTAGATTTCATCCCAAATTCAAGGTAAGACTTGTTATTCAATATTTGGTCTTACCATAGTTATGAGAAATGTAGTACACAGAGAAATACTAAATTTTTTTTATAGGGGATGTTGTTTTCAGGGTGTTGAGCAGGGAACCCTGCGGGTGTAGGACCAGACACGATAGGGGCTTTTCAATGATCAGGTAAGGGAAATATGCTATGTTAAGGAATTTTAGCAAAGTTATCAGAAATGTTATGCATGTTTATATATATCATTTTATTATCGAGTTTTCCAGAATATGAATTTTTGATATCTGTGTGGCCTGAGTAGATATTTGCTTGATATAAATTTTATATCGTTTTTCCCAGAATATCATAATTTATAGTATTTATGGACATAGACAGATATTTATTAGGCAAGTGTTAAAGATATTTTTCTAGACTAACATGTTGCAGTAATTATAGAATGCCATGTTTCATAAAATCATAACACTCAGATTCACAGATTATACAGTCATATATACAATTATAATAGTCAGTTGCTACAAATATGTTATACAAATGTTACAGTATATACAGTTCAGATTTATAGTGTTATGGTTATTTTGGAAACATGATGAAAACAGCAGAAAAATTATAGTAGTATATTTATATATACAGTATTAGATCCTTGATGAAATAGTTAAGAAAGATTCAGTTAGTAGAGTACGGTACTGTTGCTATTTACAGATCAGAGTGCAACCACATATCTTAGATAGTATATGGATTTCGTCAACCGCGCTCGGAGAGCTTATAGTCTCCATAGGACTCTGGGTTGAGGGGGACCTTGTTTGACGAGGTAGTTTTTCTAGTTCAATGCTTAGGAGTTGATGCAGTTTTGCCGAACTGAGGAAGGGTAGAGTATAGTGACTTACCTGATAGGCCAACCAAAGTTAAGTTCAGCCTACGGGCCGCACAACCTTGTCATGAGGGGTCAAATCATGACATACAATTTTTCAAGGAAAAGTCACAGCTATGTATATGTATATAGATTTACAGCATAATAGCATGATATTAATAGTATGAATGATAGAAAACTCAGATGATACTGTTATATTTTAAATTACGACAAATGCAAGTTATATTTTATATTTATTTACCAGCTGATACAGTTTTTGGATATTATTATAGTATTCATGCAACTCGGTCACCACACACTAGTAATAGCATATTTTCACTTACTAAGCGTCGTCTCACCCCATTACTTTAACATTTTTCAAGTGATCCAGTTAGGCGAGCAGATCAGGCTCGCGAATAGAGTGACCTTTTTATTTACCCTGTTGATGGGATAAGTGTATTTTGAGGTTTATGTTTTGGGTAGGTGGTATCGGTGGGATATGTAAGAATGTACTTATGGTTTAGAAACACTGGATTCTGGTATTATATTTATATATATGGATGTATGACTTTATGTTTTCCTCTATATAGGTGTGTTTATTTCCTACAGGAATACCTCAGTGCCCATCTAGGGCCTGATATGCTATAGGGTATTTGGAAAAAAAAATGATGATATAATTTTTGGGTCGTTACACCAACTCTCTTTCCTTTCAAAAATATTTTGAAAGAGAACACTTTATTTAATTTTTTTTTGGGGGGGGGGGGGAGGGAGCATTCATTTGTTAATTAAAGCATATTTGTAACGCCCCGAACCCCTTGCAGCCTCGGGGTGCTACTTTACCGACGTTTGTGTACCTGATACCATCTCTCTTTTATAAAACATGCAGTCGAATAAATAAAACATTCTTCATAATCTATTACCAGAGTCTAAACATCAACACACATCAAATTCTTTCCATTCACATATTGCATTTCAAGCTAATAATTCAACTAACAGGGTCCATACGGCCATAATACAAGCTCAGAGGCTTACAACATAAACTACCCACATTAGAGTTCTTGCAGACACTCTCAAAAAGAAGTTATACTAGTCTCCACTCCCTGGTTCTACTAAACTCAATCTTTGGGATTCCCTGAAAAGATATGTTGTATAATGGGGTGAGACACCTCTCAATAAGGAAGATTAAGTTAATAACAGTGTGTGGTCAGCATGCGTTTTAGTGTAAACAGGACCATACATCTCTCTTTTAACTGAAAATAGTAGGTATACTCATTGCTCATTTCTCACAGTATAAGCCAGTATTGAAAACAATTACATCATTTTACGTAAATATAAAAATATGCATAAAAGACTCTTCGTGGAACTAAATGTCGTGTATAAACCCCCATGGTTAGGGTTGTGCTGCCCAAAGGCTAGACTAAAACCTAGGGGATTAACCCAGACTAGTCACTCCCTGCTAACTCCATCTGCAGGCTTCCGCAACTCGCTTGCGAGTCCGATTACCTTACCATTTCCTGGTACGTACATCCAGGGAAGGTAACACCTCTACCTAGGTCAATTGGCTAGACCACCCAACACCACTCTTGTAGTACAGTGTGGGCGCACACAGTCAACTGGTGAAACTCTCTCTAGTAACGGTATTGTGCACATAACAATTGGGTCCTCAGGGTGCCTAGAGCATATCATGCAATTTAAGTAATTAAAATTGTACTTTAAACCGATTTCATATAAAGTCTGTCATTTTATAAACCCCGACCTCGCGCCATTTAATACAAACTCGGGCCTTGACTCTCTGTTACAACTTGGCTCTCAGCCGATGAATAAAACTTCGGCCTTTGGCCGTCTGATAAAACTCGGCCCTCACGGCCATCACATAAAACCCTACATTTCTCATACACAGTTCCAGTACATTTCGCAAACAGTTCAGTATTATACAAACACGCTCATTTATGGTATTTCCATAACTCTCAAACTGGTGTTCACCTGCCACACAATTTTCCATAATTAAAACATAGCTAGTGGGCAACCATGAAGAACACTGTATAAATGGTTTGTAGGATCAAACCGAGCTTTCCACCATTCATTTCCACTCAAAATATCATATCATATTTCCTAGGTTTGAAAAACTCATTTTGAATAGTCGGTTTTCAAAAGAATAACTGAAAACATAAATATACTTACTCCAAAAACATTTTGTATGGTTCAAAGTCATTAAAATGCTGCATTAACTTAATCCCCTTGCCTATTTTTGAAACAGAAACCGAAACGGACCGAAAACTCAAAACCTTAGCTTTTCGAACCAGTGAAACTACGATATCCTATGGCATGGAAGATGAGAGAATGATCTGGGAGCATGTGGGAGTCAGTAGGAGTCTTTTGATGAAGAAATCCAAAAACCCTAGCAAAGCTCAAA
The DNA here is from genome assembly GCF_029873635.1 of Malania oleifera. Taxonomy (NCBI): domain Eukaryota; kingdom Viridiplantae; phylum Streptophyta; class Magnoliopsida; order Santalales; family Ximeniaceae; genus Malania; species Malania oleifera. The sequence continues at coordinate 92,442,853 of NC_080425.1, forward strand.
ATAGGAAATTTTTTGAGTTTCCTTGAAAAAATGAGGTCATTCCTATTTATAGAAGAGCAGCCCAGGAGAAAATCGGCACCGGTTTCCCCTATTCCCACAAAACCGTCGTTGGTTTTTTGGTTGACTCGCCCTATTGACCCAAAATCGGCGCCGATTTTCTTCCAACTTACAAAACCGTCTCTGGTTTGGGCCCTGATTTACCCAATTCTCTATTTTTTCTTTTATTTTCCTTTATTTATCTCCTTTATATTTATTTTCTTTTATTTTTTGGATTCGGGTTTCTACAATATTACTCTCATTTGTTCCTTATTTTTTTGAAAATCATTTTGAGACTAAGCTTCAAATTTCTCTCGTTTATTTTGTTGATAAATATTCTTGGAGAAATTTTTTGAAAGACTTAAGCACACATTTTTACATTCATATTTTCTTGTGCTTGAAAAGGTCTTCTTGCATTTATGCTTTCATACAAAAATTTTATCTTGCAAGAATCATTTGAAAAACCAAAACCCTAGGTTCTCCGATTATTCTTTGAAAAATATTTTTGGGAGAATATTTTATTAGGGTCCAAATTTTTGAAGTATATATTATATACATTTTCTTCAAAGATTGAAAATATCACTTTGAGAAAAACACCCATACTCTAGTGAGCATAATTTCATATCATCAGAGAATGTATGTATTTGAGTTTTTAATGTGTACATTCATGCTTGTATTAGAAGCGTTTTAATATGTACAAAAAATGATTTTTATTTTATCGGTTGGGTTCAGCCTAGAATTGAACTAGGAAGTCTTAGCCCCGTAAGTGATACCAGTTCAGTTTAGCCCGAAAATTGAACTGGGGTTTCTCTATCCTTTAAGGGAGACTAGTTGGCTTCAGCCTGGTAATTGAGTTAGGGTTTACCTTGCCCCGTAAGGAAATGTTATAACAGCTTCTGGTCCGCCCATTTAAGTGAGCTGAGATAGTGTAATCCTTAGGGGGTATGCCCAAGGTGGGGACGTAGGCTGATTTGGCCGAATCTCGATAACAGATCTTGTGTCGCTCTCTCTTTATCTCATTTACTTTATGCACTTTAATTTTCATATGTGTATGTTTGTTTATTTACTATTATAATTATTTGCATGCACATAGTCGAGTTAAATGAGATATGTCGCACGTGTATGTTTGAACATATAACTTCATCATTTTTCATGCACGCTCTTATACTAAATGAGATATGAGCTGTAGTGAATTGATGAAAATTTTTAAATTAGTCGAAATATTTTTAAAACCCAATTCTTCTTGCTTTTATCTTTGTTTTCAAAGGCTTTCCTGCATTTTACAACTATCCCAAAATACCCTTAAACTATTTAATTTTTTGTTATTTTTCTCTAGAATTTTCAAAAGTTTTGAAAATAGAGAAGTGCACACAATGTGTGTGTCATATAAATGGGGATGCCTATTTATGTATAAATATACTAATTTTATTTTATTATTCATAAATTTTAAATGTATTATCTTCATTTTATTTATTATTGTTTTATTAAAAGTATTATGTTTTATCAACAATATAATTATTATATACAAATAAGATAAATTAAGAACAAAATTTTATATTTTCTTATATTTGAGGAGACGGTTACGATTCAAATAATGATCGCGGGCGGATCCGGGTTATCCCCCTCTGCTCCAAATCCGCCCGTTTACATCCTAGTCGAGAACTGGTTTCAACCTTCACACTGCAGCCATGGCGTCGTTCTCAGGTCAGCTACGGTTGTCTTTTTCTTTCTAATGTTTGTTTCGTTTTGTTTCAATTCGATCGTCCATTTTATACGATTCTCAGTTCAATCAATAATCTGTGTGCAAGGGGTTGCAATAATTTGCCGAAATTAGTACCACGAATTCCGTGCTCTGATGCTTTTACTTTATCGCACTTAAATCAATGATTTGTAGGCAAAAGGTTGCGATACTTTTTCCGAAATTAGCACTACGAATTCCATGTTCTTATGCTTTTGCTTCTGCACAATTGATCTCCTTCCTACTGTGACTCCCCACGAAGTAATGAGAAATTTCCAACACTCTGAAATCTCATGGAATAGTGATTTGTGAAATCACACAGATTTAATTATAATTCTAATGTTTGCTTTTTTCCCTCCTCCAATACGCCAATAATAAGGTTGGTAATATGAGATTTTAATCAAAACCCATAATACTGTTGGGAGAGATATTAACAAACAATCATAGCGGAATAATTCTTCTCCCTATATGCAAGCAAATATAGTGTATCTCTACTTTTATACGTGCTGAAAATAATAAGAAAAATAATAAATCACAAGAATATAAGCAATTTTTTATGTGGAAAACTTCCCCAGTATGAGGAAGAAAAACCACAGAATCTAGTCCAGACTCCAGTTGAAATCTCCACTATCAACCAAATAATGGGTACACAAAATCTTCTCTAATCGCAATTAGAGGCTACAAATATATCTCATCAAGATGTTATCAATCTTGGCAAATACAAAGAGAATTGAAGAGAATATACTAAAATCGCAATTATTGTTCATGGGTACAAATCCCAACTCCCAACCTCAAAATTCAATCTCCACCGTTCAGATTGTAGCTCCTTGAGTCGTAAACCTTTCCTCCAAGTTTCAGCTCATTTGGACCACGGATGAAGCGAGATTGGAGTCTTGATGAAATCTGGGCAGTATGAGAAAACCACGTTTTTCTTTCTTTCTTTTGAAAGTGGTGACTCCTCCCCTCTCCTCTCTCTTTTTATAACTTCCTTTAGGTTATCACACTAAAGGGCTGAGCTTTGGGCTTTTAATAAAATCCACTTGGGTTTTCCTCCATATGGAAGGAAATAACCCAAAAAATCTCCCATTTTTCGACTATGTGGAGGGAATTGCCATCCCAGCGATTGAACAACAAACTTTAAGTTTCTCCCTTGGTAGTGTCTTTGTCAACATATCAGAACCATTATCATCAGTGTGAACCTTCTCAAGTTCCAGTAACTAATCGTTCAACGCATCTCTGATCCAATGGTATCGTACATCAATGTGTTTCGATCGTGCATGAAAATTGGAATTCTTAGTAAGATGAATAGCACTTTGGCTATCACAAAACAACACATACCTCTGCTGCTTGAAACCAAGTTCTCTCAAGAACTTCGTTGCCCATAGCAACTCTTTAGTCGCTTCCGCTGCCGCGATGAACTCCGTCTCTGTCGTAGAAAGAGCGATACACTTCTGAAGTCTCGATTGCCAAGCTACAGTCCCACCTGCAAAAGTGATCAAATAACCCAAAATAGACTTACGAGTATTCACATCTCCTGCCATATCTGCATCTGTGTAGCCAACTAACAATGGTTGTCCATTTCCTAAACCAAGTCTCAAACTAGAAGTGCCTTGAAGATATCTTATGATCCACTTCATTGCATTCCAATGCTCTCTTCCCGAATTTGACAAGAATCGACTAACTACACCAACTGCATAGGCTATATTTGGTCTTGTGCAAATCATTGCATACATCAAACTTCCTATTGTTGAGGCGTAAGGAACTCTTTCCATGTCTTCCTTTTCCTTATCTGTAGAAGGACATTCATTTGTACTCAGTCTGAAGTGGGTAGCAAGAGGAGAGCTAACCACTTTAGTGTTGTCCATATTGAACCTTTGAAGCACCTTCTCAATGTACTCCTCCTGTGACAAATATAACTTCTTGGCACTCCCGTCACGAATGATTTTTATGTCAAGAATTTTCTTTGCTGGTCCCAAATCCTTTATAGCAAATGACTTACTTAATTGCTTCTTCAACTGGTCAATCCTTGATGCATTCTTGCCAATAATCAGCATGTCATCCACATAAAGCAGTAAAAGTATTAAATCATCATCAGAGAATTTTTGAACAAATACATAGTGATCTGAAGTTGTCTTCTTGTAGTCTTGCTCCCCCATAATAGACTCAAACTTCTTGTACCACTGTCTTGGTGCTTGTTTCAAACCATATAGGTTTTTCTTCAGCTTGCACACATAATCCTCTTTCCCTTTCACTCTGAAACCCTTTGGCTATTTCATATAAATCTTTGCCTCCAAATCACCATGAAGGAAGGCAATTTTCACATCCATCTGCTCAACTTCCAAGTCAAGACTAGCTGCTAAGCCGAGTACTATACGGATCGATGACATCTTTACAGTTGGAGAGAAGATCTCATCAAAGTCAATACCTTTTCTCTGATCGAACCCTTTTACAACTAATCTAGCTTTGTACCATGGCCGTGAAGAGAACTTATTTGGCTTCTTTTTGCAAATCCACTTGTTTTCCAAAACTCTTTTTCCTTTAGGTAGCTTCACTAACTCAAAGGTGTAGTTATCATGTAATGACTGCATCTCATCTTGCATTGCCTCAACCCACTCTGTCTTGTTTTCATTTTCCATGGCTTCTACAAAACACTCGGGCTCTCCCCCGTCAGTCAATAACACATACTGTTCTACTGAATACTGAGTGGAAGGATGTTGGTCTCTGGCAGACCTCCTGGATGGAATCTCTGGTGGAATCTCAGGCATTGTCAACTGCTCATCAGTCTCAACATCTCCCTGAACCTGTAAGGGAACATCCACATCACCTCTACCCTGGTGGTCATCCTGAACATCATTCTCAATCTGAGATGGAAAATTCTTCAAAGGAACTGGATCCACATCAGTCAAACTGTCACCCTGCTGAGACATAGATTTCTGTGCCTTCTTAATATCCTGAATCGTTTGATCTTCTATAAACACGACATCTCTGTTTCTCACAATTTTCTTCTCAACTGGATCATAAGGCTTGTATCCAAACTCATCTTGACCGTAGCCAAGGAATATACACTATCACGTTTTCTCATTAAGTTTGGACCTTTCATCTTTTGGAATATGTACAAATGCTTTACACCCAAAAACACGTAGGTGATTATAGGAAACATCCTTACCTATCCAAACTCAGTCTGACACATCAAACTGTAGAGGAACACACACAAGGTGTAAGATTCAACACATGAACCACAATGCTCAATACCTCCCCCCAAAAGGATTTTGGCAATTGGGCTTGTGAAAGCAAACATCTCACTCTCTCAACTAGTGTTTTGTTCATCCTTTCTGCCATGCCATTCAATTGAGGAGTTTTCGAAGGTCTTTTGATGTCGAATACCCTGCTGTCTGCAATACTCATCAAATGGATCAGAATACTCTCCATCGTTATTAGTCAGGATGCACCTCAGTTTCTTCCCAGTCTGTCTCTCAACTTGGGCTTGAAATTTCTTGACCTCAACCAACACTTGGTCTTTTGAGTTCAAGGTATGTACCCACAACTTCCTTGAATGATCATCTATGAAGGTCACAAAGTATCTGGAGCCACCAAGTGTTCTCGTCTTCATAGAGCCACACACATTTGAATGTACCAAATCTAGTATCTTTGACTTTCTCGAATGAGGGGAATTCTTGAAAGAAACTTTGCTCTGCTTCCTTGACAAACAATGAGTACACCTTTCCAGAAGTGTACTTTTCAGTCCACATAGTAGACTTTTCTTCCCCAGTAGAACTAATCCTTTCTCACTCATGTGAGTTAGTCTCTTGTGCCACAACTTTGTTATACCATTATCCTCCATCGCATTAACAATGTTGTTGGAGATCTTTGCTTGCAGAACGTACAGTGCAGAGTGCTTCATGCCTCTAGCCACAACCATAGCACACCCGGTGAGCTTCCACTGGCCATCACTGAAAGTGCTGCAATGCCCTTCGTCATCAAGTTCACTTGCAGAAACCAAATTCAAACGAATGTCAGGAATATGCTTCACATCTCTGAGAACTAAACTCATGCCATTATCTGTCTTCAGATACACATCCCCAATTCCAATGACTTTAACCAAGCCATCATTGCCCATCTTTACAGTTCCAAAGTCACCGGATCTATAGGATGTTAAGAGATCCTTCTGAGATGTAGGATGAATGGAGGCACCACTGTCAATCACCCAACTGGTCTCTTGGTATGCAACATTTAGCATCTCATCATCATAAGCAATGAGGAAGTCTGCAAGAGTGGTGGTAGCAACTCTATCATCACCATCTTTGTCATCTCCATTCTTCGTTCCCTTCCCTTTCTCATTCTTGTTTTCTTTCTTCAATTGCCTACAATATTTCTTGATGTGTTCCTTTTTCCCGCAGTGATGACACTCAACATTTGCAAACTTGTTGGACTTGCTTCTGCTGTTATCTCTGTTCATCGGACCTCTGCTCTTACTTCTCCCCCTCCTTTCTGTAACCAAGATCTCTAACTGTGAAGAGGATCCCTGTGTTTTTCTTCTCATCTCTTCATTTAGCAAACAATTCTTGGCCATATCTATTGTGATTACACCTTCTAGAGCGGAGTTAGACAATGAAGTTCTGAGCGTCTCCCATGAGTCCGGTAATGAACTAAGCAACCATAACCCTTGTATCTTATCATCAAACTTAATTTCCACTCCAGTCAACTGATTAATAATTCCTTGGAATGTATTTAGGTGATCAGATAAAGGAGTCCCATCTTGGTACCTCAAAGCCATCATTTGTTTAATTAGAGACAACTTATTATTTCTAGTCTTTCTAACATATAGTTGTTCAAGCTTACTCCATTGAGAACGTGCATTTGTCTCTCCACTAATATGGTTCAAAACATTATCATCTACCCACTGCCTTATATACCCACACATCTGTCGATGTAACAAAGTCCATTCCACATTAGGCTTTTTTTTTCTAATTTTTCAGCATTAAACACCGGTAGGTAATAATCTTTCGCATAAAGAAGATCCTCCATTTTTCCTTTCCATATGTGATAATTTGAACCATTGAGATTAATCATTCTACTAGTATTTGCTTCTATAACTCAAACTGCCAACTTGGCAATCTGTCAACTTGGCTCTGATACCATTTTGTTGGGAGAGATATCAATAAACAACCATAGCGGAATAATTTTTCTCCCTATATGCAAGCAAATATAGTGTAGCTCTACTTTTATACGTGCTGAAAATAATAAGAAAAATAATAAATCACACCAAGCCACAATAACACAACCAATTTTTTACGTGGAAAATTTCCCTAGTGTGAGCAAGAAAAACCACTGGACCTAGTCTAGACTCCAGTTGAAATCTCCACTATCAACCAAATAATAGGTACACAAAGTTTTCTCTAATTGCAATTAGAGGTTACAAATATATCTCATCAAGATGTCATCAATCTTGGCAAATACAAAGAGAATTGGAGAGAATATACCAAAATCGCAGTTACTGTTCACGGGCACAAATCCCAACTCCCGAGCTCAAAATCTGATCTCCACCGTTCAGATTGCAGCACCTTGAGTCATGAACCTCTCCTCCAAATTTCAGCTTGATCGGACGATGGACAAAGTGGGATCGGAGTGTTGATGTAATCTGGACAGTATAAGAATAAAACCACGTTTTTCTCTCTTTCTTTTGAAAGTGGCGACTGCTCCCCTCTCCCCTCTCTTTTTATAACTTCCTTTAGGTTATCACACTAAAGGACTGGGCTTTTGGCTTGTTATAAAACCCACTTGGGCTTTCCTCCACATGGAAGGAAATAACCCAACAAATACAACTGTAATAATTAAGAACCCTAAATTTGTTTAATATTTCACTGTTCATACACTTCTTCAGTTCTCTGCCTGCCTCCCTTTGGGTTTTTGTGCTCTCCTCTGCTTGTAGGTTCTGGGAAGGGTAAAGCCCTCCAGTGTTACTTTACCTCAATTCCTTTCCATGTGAAATCCACCATTTGACATTTGGCCGTTACTCTCACAAATCAAAAAATCAATATATTCCTCTTTTGCTCCCTGTTTCTGCTCTCTCTCTCTCCCTCTCTGCCTGTGCATGCCATTTTCTTTTCTTGAAACCCCAACAAAGCAGCCATGCCCTTTGTTGGAGAAGCCCTTGCATCTGCTTCACTTGAGCTGCCACTTGAGAAGTTGGCATCCACAGAGCTGCACAAGTTTGCATGCCAAGAGCAGATTCACACTGCCCTTAAGTGGGTGAATGAATTGCAAAAAATTCATGCTGTGCTCAATGATGCAGAGGAAAAGCAGACAATGAACCAGCTTGTGAAAATCTGGCTTGGGAAGCTCAAAGACTCTTGTGATGTGGAGGACATCTTGGATGAGTTTGCCACTGAGGCTATGCAGTGCAAGCTGTTGGCACAAAATAAAGCCAGCACAAATAAGGTGTGGGCTTTCATTCCCCGGTGCTGCACTGCTTTAAACCCAATGACCATTAGGTTCAAGGTGGGGTCCAAAATAAAGGAGATCAATGGTAGATTGCAAGATATTGTGACCCAAAAAGATCATTTGGAGTTGTTCGGATCTGGTGGAGAAGAATCCAATTACAGAGGCAAAACAGGAAGGGAAAGACTACCCACAACTTCTTTGGTGGATGAATCTTGTGTCCATGGGGGAAGGTGATAAGAAGGCAATTCTCGATTTGGTGCTGAGAGTGGAGGCATCTTATCACAGAGTTCATGTTATTCCCATTGTCTGTATGAGAGGTGTTGGCAAGCAACTCTTGCTCAGCTCTTCTAGAATGATGGAAATGTAAAGGATTGTTTTGAGTTTGAAGCATGGGTTTGTGTTTCTGAAGAATTTGATGGTATCAAAGTAACTGCTTCAATTTTACAAGCAGTCTGTTCAGAAACAAGACAAGATGTCAAGGATCTAAATTTGCTTCAAGTGAAGCTGGAAGAGAAATTGTCAGGCAAGGAATTTCTTATCATTTTGGATGATGTCTGGAATGAGAGTTATGATGAATGGGAGCTCTTATGCGTCCTTTTGGAGCTGGATAACGGAGAAGTAAACTTATTGTCACAATTTGTAATAATGGCGTTGCATCAATTGTGAGGGCCATCTCATCGTTCCCTCTTGAGAAATTGTTGGATGAAGATAGTTTAACTATACTCACCCCACATGCACTTAGCATTAAATTTTGAGGCACATCCCAACTTGAGAGAAATTGTTGAGCAATTACCTAATAGGTACAAAGGTTTACTGTTGGCAGCAAAGACCATTGGTTGCCTTTTGTGTAATAAATCAGATCCTGATGAACAGGTAGCAGTATTGAAGAATAAGATCTGGGACTTACCTGGAGAGAGAAGCGGCATTCTTCCGGCTTTGAGATTGAGCTACTATCATCTTCCTTCCTATTTGAAGCAGTGCTTTGCTTACTGCTCAGTATTCCCAAAAGATTATGAGTTTGATAAGGATGAGCTAGTTTTGCTATGGATAGCTGAGAGCTTTTTGCCCCAACTGAGAGACAGTGCAAAAGCTAGGAAGGCCACGAATGGAAGACCTGGGTAAATGATAACTTTAATGTTCTTTTATCAGGGTCATTGTTTCAACAGTCAGCAATAAATCACAATTTGTGATGCATAGCCTCATTAATGATCTTGCTAAATCGGTCATTGGAGAACTATGCTTCCATTTGGATGATAATCTGGAGAAAAATGGGCAGTGTGCCATTCCTGAGAAGACTTGGCATTCATCTTTCATCTTTCATCTTTCATGCCTCACAGACACGAGGTCTATAAAAAAATTTGATGCATTTTAGAAGGGAAATGTTTACAAACATTTTTATCTTTACCTATTGAAACTCCGATTCCATCTTTGCCACCACATTGCAAATTGCTGCAATATAAAAACTATTTAACCACCAAGATGTTGCATGATTTGTTACCAAAATTGACATACGTAAGGGTATTCTCTTTGAGTAATTATCAAATAAGTGAGCTCCCAGATTTGATTGGTGAATTAAAACATCTCCAGTATCTTAATTTATCCTATGCCTCAATCAAATTGCTGCCTGAATCAGTGACTTCTCTGTGCAATCTGCAGACGTTGATATTGCATGGGTGCAGGCAGCTCAGTAAGTTGCTCATTGGGATTGGAAACTTATTAGGTCTACGCTATCTTGATATTACTGATACGACATAATTGCAGGAAATGCCTTTGGGAGTAGGAAGTTTGAGAAACTTGCAAAAGTTATCCAACTTTGTTGTGCACCAAGGTAGCGGAAGGTTGAATATAAGGAAGTTGAGTGACTTTCTGTTTCTGCATGGTGAACTTGCCATTTCAGGGTTACACGATGTTGTTGATATTGAGGATGCATGGGCTGCAAATTTGAAAGATAAGGAGGACATTGATGGGCTGAAGATGGAATGGACCAACAAGTTTTATGATTCACGAAAAGAAAGAAATGAAATGCGGGTCATTGAATCAATATGATCTCATTATGGTGGCAGAAATTTCCCTAGTTGGATGGGGGATCTGTCATTCTCCAGTATGGTTAAGGTCAGTCTTAGTAATTGTAGAAAATGTACATCGCTGCCATCGCTTGCCTGCACATAGAAGGTGTGCATGAAGTTAGAAGTGTGGGTGTTGAGTTATACGGGCATGATTATCCTTCTATTAAACCATTTCAGTCCTTAGAGATGCTGACTTTTGAGAATAGGAGGGGTGGTGTTTGCCTATAAAAACTGGGGCTGAGCTAGAAGATTCAGCTGATGGAAGATTTCCTTCCTTAAGTGAGCTTAGAATAAGTGAATGTCCCAAATTAACCAGGGTTTCATGCCTGAGGCTGCCCCATCTCTGTGATTTATGGGTAGGAGGCTGTAAGGGGTTGGTGCTTAGAGGTTTACTGGGACTTACCTTTCTATTCACCCCGACTCTTGGAGGCATTTCAAACCTAACATGTATATGGAAGAGAGGCAGTGTTGGATCAGTAGAAAATCTTGCTTCTCTCTGAAGTTTGGATATACAAGATTGTGAGCATCTTGTGTCATTGGCTGCGTAATTAAATTTTGAACCGGGAAAAGGGTGGTGCACTTCCTTAAAAGAGTGGACCATCGAGAGATGTCTGAAAGTCACGTGCTTTCCCAAAATGGGTTTACCTTCTAAACTACGTCGTATTTTCATCAGGGATTGTGAGTCTTTGGAATCCTTACCTGCTGATGGGATGATGACACAGAAAACTGGTACAAGTGGCAACAACAGCGACGATATGTGTCACCTTGAACATCTAGTGATCACAGGATGCTCATCTCTGATGTCCTTCCTGACGGGGGCTTTGCCTACCTTCCTGAAGTGGTTAGAAATTGGTGACTGAAGGCAACTAGAATTGATTTTGGAGAATAGGATGCTGCTTCTTTGCAACAATATCTCCCCTGAAACTCCTCACATCTCAATGTGTCTTAAGTCTTAAAACGTTACCTGGCAGCCTTATGCATCTCACTACACTGCAAATATTTGAATGTGAGAGGCTGGAGTCCTTTCCAACAACAGGCTTGCTCACCCACAATCTCGAATTGCTTCAAATTCTCCACTGTGTGAATCTCAAGTACCTTCCATCCCAGATGAACAACCTCACGCATCTTCAATGTCTAACAATGTGTGAATGTCCAGGTCTAATGTCCTTCCCCCAAGGGGAGTGGCCTTCCAACCTGGTCTGGCTTGAAATCAGTGCCTTGAACAGTCTGGAGGTGCCCATGTCAGAATGGGGACTGCACAAACTCAACCGTCACCAGGCATTCCTTATTTGGGGTGGACGCCCAAGCTTCGATGATCGTCTCCTACTTGCAACTTTGACTGAACTTTACATCTTAGGTCACTTGAATTTAGAATCGCAGTCTGCAGCATTCTGTAACCTGACATCTCTACAAGAATTGCACATCTGCTGATCTCCTAAGCTTGGTTTCCTGCTGAGGGAAGGGCTGCCTCCCACACTTGGAAAACTACTCATCTCTGGCTGCCCTCATCTAAAACAATTGTGTTTAAAGGATAAACGAGAACATTGGCCCAAGATTGCCCATATCCCCTGCATACAAATTGATTGAAGAATAAGACTGTAGGTAATACTTATGAGTGACACATTCCAAGCCACTTATCCTCAAACAAGCAGTAGTTCGATTTTAAACATTAGTTTCGTACACATGGTTAATTTTTAGGTATATTAATTGCTGGCATGTGACCTTATCATCTCTGACTTCGCTTATATTAGTTGCTGGCACATTCATTTATCTTGGATGATGGTTGAAGGAATGAATTAAGATCCTTGTGGCACCAGTGCATCTGCAACATCACCCTGCTTCTTCTCTTTAAATACATTAATGCCCAATTTCCTGCTGCAGCCTGCACTGTTTTTGGAGTGAAATTTGAGTTTTGGATTTGAAATTGTGTATTTGCACATAACACAATGTAAAATTTTATTAAAGTTTATTAAATTTCGCACACTTCCAAATTCAATACTTTACTTTCATGCTCACAAATACGGACTACCTCGTTTGCAAATGACTGAGATACTTGAATTCTGCTGTTAGTAACGGTAACTTGAACAGGTCAGCGGTGTTTAGAATGGTATTCTTTGACATTTTAGGGAAATTTTATAATACATGCTATACTATTCACTAGTGTGATCTATTTATTTTTAAATGCAGCTTCTTCTTCTTCTTCTTCTTTCGCTTTCTCTCTTTCATCTTCTTCCTCCTTTTTTTTAACAAGTCTGCACACACAAGCTTAACATAAGACTGAGGCAGCTGTACGCTGATATATCTGCTAATGGCATCATACTTGCTACTATTGTTATTTGAGATGCTATTGCAATGAAAATGGACAATATGAGGAGAACAGTTGGGATCTTCCTGCCATTTGGGAGGGTTATTTACTCATTTTATCACTCTTAAAAAAATCAGATGCTTATTTTGTTATTCCAAGTTAATCATTTTCCTCTTCTACCCATAACCCCCCCTCCCCCCAAAAAAAAAAAACTCAAAAGTGCTCTTCAAAAATATGTGATTTTTATTTTATTTCAAGTTTAATCATTTTCCCCCTCCCTTTCCCCAAATTGAATAAATTCTTTGAAGTCTTGGCTTCAACCTATTTACTATTGAGTGTGAATTTTAAAAATCCTTTGATTCAATAATCATTGAAGAAATATTTATTGCCTTTTGGATTCCAGGTCTTGTGAACAATTTCTATGTTTACATATTTTATGTGCTTCCAACAAATATTAGTGTTGAGATTTTGATTAAAATGAATGACGTAACTTGAAGATATGTCTCTCCCTCTATTTATAATACAAATCAAATAATTCTAATGACAATAATACCCTTAGTAACTTTTACTAATTAACATACTAACACAATAATAATAATAATACTAAAAGACAAAAAGAACCTCTAACACTCCCCCTCAAGCTGAAGCATAAATGTCATGACTCATATTTTAGCTTGTTACAAATAACTTTAGCACAAGTACCTCCCAAAACTTTGGTAAACAAATCAGCAAGTTGCATATCAGACTTCACATAAGCGGTTATAATGAGCTTTTGCACAAGTTTCTCTTGAACAAAGTGGCAATCAACTTCAATGTGTTTCGTCCACTCATGAAAGATTGGGTTGGAGGCAATATGAAGTGCAACTTGATTATCACACATCAACTTCATAGGTTGAGAATATGAAAAACCCAATTCTTCCAACATGTTCTTCAACTATACATGTTCACAAGTATTGTGAGCCATAGACCTATATTTTGATTCAACACTTGACTTGGTCACCATACTTTGTTTCTTACTCTTCCAAGAAACCAAATTACCACCAACTAAGATACAATACCCGATTGTGGATCTCCGGTCGGAAGGCGATCCAACCTAATCTGCATCTGTATATCCATGTAAGTGTGACCCTAATCCTGATATAAAAAACCCCTCCTAGGTGCACCTTTTCTAGTTGCCCCTTGCCCCACAACAAAATTCTCAGTTCCCAACTTCCCAAATAACACAATTAAAACTCAATATTCAAACCATCCAAATATGCAATTCTTAAGACAACCAATTAACAATTCAAACTTAAACAAGTTTTAATAACAACCAACCAACAAACAAAACTAAAAGCCTAAAATTATCAAGCTAGGTCGTCAATTTCGGGACAATCTAAGCCATATGCATCAAGATCATCATCAATGTTTTCATCTAGTTCATCATCAATATCACCATCGACGTTGTGGACCTCATCATCATCAAATGTATTGGATGCTTCATTTCTTGAATCAGTCATGGGTTCATCAAATTCATTGCCATTATCATCAACTTCATGAATTTGTATTTCATCTTCGTTTTCTATCCCAACATCAATATTTGAATCACCTATTCAAAACAATGAACAAATGAAGACAAATTTATGAGTTTATAATTTTTTTTTACGTCAAATGAGGTTTTGCTTTTAAAATATATATATATATATATATTTACACAAAGTTTTCTAAACTCACATGCTTCTTGTAGAGTCCTTGTAATGAATTCTCCATCATCCCAAGATTCATCTCTTTCGTCACCATTGGAGGCTCTTTTACAAGCTGCACTATCAAGAACATTCAACCATCTTCCATTGGGTGGAAGAGTAGGACTTTCTCTTTCTGTTATCCATTCACCATTAGATGGGATATCATCAAAACACAAATTGGTAGCTTTAGAAGCAACCTCCCTCCTAGCTTGCCTTTCCTTTAGCTTTAAATTATACATAACAAAAACCAAATCATTCATCCTCGTCTAGTGCAAACAATTTCTTCTCTTTTTATGCACCTATACAAATGGTCAAATACACAATACTATTAGTCTATTATAATTTTTTAGTGACAAGTTTGTAATTCAAAAGTTTCATATTTTTAAATATTATGTAGATTTTAATGCAAAGAGATTTGGAAAGTTAGTACCATCTCAATTGCACTCCAATTTCTCTCATAGCCAGATGAACTACATGTTAAGCTTAATATTCGGATTGCAAACCTTTTCAACTCAAGACACTCATCACTGTAAGATTCCCACCAATAAGCTAGAGATCTTGTCATTTTTGCCTGTTCAATGCCAAAGAGAACAACAACATTCCTAAATTTATCAAGTTGCATATCTATTTTGACTCTTTCTTTAGGGTCATGCACCATTCTTTGCATGCATTTGTATAGGCCAATCTTAACCTCCGAATCTACCTTAAAATTTGGGCTATAATGATAGTGGGGATTCAAAAAGTAGGCTGCAGCATGTAATGGCCAATGGAGTTGAAGCTCCCATCTCTCATCAATGATGCCGCAAATTGGTTGATAACTACAACAAATGTTAAAACGAGAACAACTAAAATAAGAGACCTAACATTTTAAAAGTACTCTTGTTGCATATTAATTATTAAACCAATTTTAACAAGAGATACTTGAGTTACCTCCTTTGAACGTTATTGAAGTTCAATTGTATTTTTTCTTTTGCACGATCCATTTGCTCATAAATAAGCCCCATTACCGGTGTTGCATCTGAATCTACCATCCTCAATACCTTGATTAGTGGTAATGCAGCTCGCAGACAAGTAGCGACATGTGGCCAAAAACCTTGAGTGTCCAACACAATCCTTTGAATTTTCTTCCCTTTTTTTGAAGCTTCAAACCCTGACTAGAGGTCCACTTATTTGAGAAAAAACATAGAAATCAAAGATCCTTTATGTTCAACAAGGCAAGATAAAGTCAAGTATGCAGTGGCAAAGCATGCAAAGCATGTCACAGCTGGTCTAAGGAGATCCCTTCCTTTAGTAAACTCCTTTAACCAAGTAATCAGCATGGTCCTAAAGTATATATATGTTGTAATGCTTCTACCCTTTGCAATAGTCACACGATGTACTTGAAGCTTCTTCTGAGTCTTCCAAGATCAAGTCAATGCAATGTGTTGCACAAGGTGTTTGAAACAAAATTTTCCGTTTCTCCATTAGCATCTCACTGGCTAATTTGTAGTTTGAAGTATTATCTGTCACTATTTAGACAACATTCTCTTCTCCAACCTTTTCTACATCCTCATCTAGCATTTCAAAGACCTTTTCAGCAGTTTTCAGAAGTGTCGATTGATGACTAGAAGACCGTTCCCTTAGGGCTATTCACCAAAAAGTTACAAATGGAACATCATTTTCTTAGTGCAACCCATTCTCCTCTGCTCTAACTTATACTCTTCAATCAAAAACGTAACCCTCATTACTTCATTTTTGAGAAATTCCACCCTAATTTCATGATAGGAAGGTGGTCTAAGTCTGGGATCATATTTCCCAACCATATCAAGCATTACCAAAAATTCTGGATTCTTCACACACTTGAGTGAAATGCCACTAGTATAGAAAAATCTAGCAATTTGCTGACAAATTTTATCCCGATCTCCTTTCTTGAAAATTTGATTTAGCGTTGCTTGATTGCTGGATTTGGAGAAAAAACCATCCATTATTCCATTTACTTTTACCTCTTTTTGTTACTGGTTGCACCTCTTCACAAGAGTCATCTTCTAAACTATGAATGGATTTTTTTCTCCTTTGAGATTCCTGGGATTGGGCTTGCAAAATGTCATGGAATTTTCTCCTCTCATCCTCTGGAACTTTGCCGCAAGGTTCAACATTTTTCCTAGTTCCGGCAAGATGGTGTTTTTGCCTATATATACCACCATATCGATTAACTCCACAATACCAACTTTTCACCTTCTTTGTATCATTATTCACTTCAATAACATGCTCCCATCCAACATCAGACCTATTACCAGCACTATATTTCTTTTGACACTTCCCTGATCCACCAGCACCACTAGACATGATAGTGATAGGTGCTTACACAGCTTAGGTGTAGTATTAGTAAGCACTAAGCAGTAATCAGAAGAGAACACAATATTGTAAATCTGTATTCTGTAAGCACTAAGCAGTAAGTACAGCTGCAACCTGCAAGTCTGCAACACTAGCCTTAGTCTCTTGGAAGTTAGAACTTAGAAGTTTGAACAACCCAAGTTGTCAAGTTCACAAAAAAATAACCAAATCAATCACCAATCAAAAATAGAAAATTTCAATGAAGTTAAATGACTAAAAGAGATTGCTGATTCTTTCTTGAAGAACTCAGCAAAAAAACAGAGGAAGAAGGAGAAAAACAGAGCTCAGTAGTTGTAGCTGGCTGTAGCTCACTGCTGAGTGTTGATTCTGCTGAATGAATTTCTTTTCAAGGCTCAAGCATACCTAGAAATTGGTTGAAGACAGAAGAGTGCTGACTCTGCTGGCTGCTGAGGCGTTCGATAGAGAGAAGAGGACTGAAGAAAGGAGTCGAACACCAAAGAACAATCAGAACTGAGTGCTGCCAGAAGAGTCGACTGTGGAGAGTGCTGAACTGCAGATTGAACATGAACATGACTGTTACAGGAGTAGTCGACTAGATTAGAGGTGAGTCAGAGAGAGACGATAGTGTTCGAACTTCGAAGGCTTTGCTGAATTGCTGGTTGCTGCCGATTGATCGAACACCAAAGCTGCCGAACAACTTGAACAGAGCAGCTGGGAGCTATTTTGCCCTAGATTGCAAGATTTTGGGCTTAATGCTAAAACTTTGGGCCCTTTGGTACAATAAAAACACATATTGGGCCTTACTGTTAATTTTGGTCTGAATACCCTTTCCATCTGGTTTGCTTTCATTATATAGAAGAGATTTACATAGTTGTTGCCCGATTTTCAGCACATTTTCAGTGCTTAAATGCTGCCAGATTTACAGCCTAATTTTCAGCGCCTCAATGCTGCTACATTTTCAGCATTATTTACAGCCTAAGTTTCTGCTATATACAATCTAAATATAAACTAAAATATTTCAACTAAATTATTTACAGCCTAATTATCCTAAATTATCGCCGTAACATACCCCCTCAAATTGATGCTGGTAGATCAAGAAGCATCAATTTGTCAACCAAGAACTCATGCCGGTGCTGAGAAAGAGCTTCAGTGAATATGTCTGCAGTTGACATTCGGAGGAAATGTGAGGAAGAGTAATCACTCATTTGTCAAAAGATTCACGTATGGAATGGCAATCGACTTCAATATGTTCCGTACGCTCATGGAAGACATGATTAGCGGCGATCTGAATAGCATTGGTATCATCTTACAGAGGAAAGCTCCAAAGGAGAGGGAGTGGAAGCTTTAGGGTAGAGAGATGAACCTTCGCAAAACACAACTATATGGGGAAGAGTGTATTCTATTGTTTTCTAAAATTGTGCAAGGGGGTGCTAATGATATTAAACACAATTTAAACTAGATGAAAGAATTGATAAATAGGGGTCTTTGTCCCTTCCCTAGTCCCTGAGCCTAATTTTGATGTGGTGGACTTTGTTGGTACTCATTTGGTAAAAGGGGTGAGTGGAATGAAGTTGAGAAAAACCAAGTTCACCCAATAACCCACGAAGCCATGTAATCTCAGAGCATCCGGAAGACATAGCACAATACTCAGACTCAGTGGAGGACTTGGAAACTCTATCTTGCTTCTTACTCTTCCAAGAAATGAGTGCATTGCCAAAGAACATGCACCAGCCAGTAACAGAGTGACGAGTATCCGCACATTCGGCCCAATCAGCATCACTATACCCCACCAACTGTAAGGAAGATTCCTTAAGAAGAACAATCTGCGTGTAAAGGTGCCCTTCAGATATCGGATAATGCGGCGGACAGCGGCTAAATGAAAATGTCAGGGAACCTGCATAAATTGACTGACTTGCTGTACAACAAACGAAATATCAGGACGAGTAATCGTTAAGTAGTTCAAACTCCCAACAAGCTGCTGATACAAGGATGGATCTGATAGAAGCTCGCCTTCCTCCTAACGAAGCTTAAGATTCCAAGGAAATAAGAACAGAGTTACCTGATTGGAGAATCACTTCCTGCGTGTATTTGTGCTGGTGTAACAGCATACTAGTCGGAGTAAGCTGCACCTCAAGGCCAAGAAAGTACTGCAGGTGAGCAAGATCTTTCATGTGAAAAGAGGCCTTGAGATGCTGTTGTAATTGCTTAATTAACTCAAGTATCAGAGCCCCTCTTCTGATTCCATCGTTTTGGTCTTTATCATTGGGTGCGATTCTCATCACTCTTTAAAACAAAAATTCTCGGTTTCAGCAAGTTCTTTCTTGCTTTTCGTGGGCGTCGATCTTCTCTGTGGTGTCAACTTTGGTAGTTTTGAGTTTTGTTGGGGGCTGCCGGAATTTTTTTTTTAGTTGTGCACGCTGTCCTTGGTTGCGGGCTACTCATCTCGGTGCTTTTTCTCATGGTGGCTGGACATCTTTGTAGCTGTCGGCAATTTTTGTGGTGGTCAGCAGCTTCGACTCCTCCTGGTGTGATCGACGAAGGTGCTGTGTTTCTTCCTCTGCTGTGTTGTTTTTCACACAGGGCAGGTATTTCGAGTTAGGCTTCTGCGTTTGATCTGGGCCTTCTGCTTTTGATTTGGTTTTTTTTTTTTTTTAATTTAAATTTCTGCTGGGCTTTTGTAATCTAGTTGTGTCTGTGGACCTCTTATTATTTGGATTTGGACCTAATTTGAGTTAGGCTTTCCGTTTATTTGGTTGAATGCTTGGGCTTATATTTTTAGTTCCTTTCATCATGTCTATTGAAAAGACTATTGTTCGATTTACTAGAAAGAATTTCCCTACGTGGGAATTCCAATTTAAAATATTCTTGAAAGGGAACGAATTATCAAATCATATTGATAGTTCTAC
This sequence comes from Malania oleifera, assembly GCF_029873635.1. Classification (NCBI taxonomy): domain Eukaryota; kingdom Viridiplantae; phylum Streptophyta; class Magnoliopsida; order Santalales; family Ximeniaceae; genus Malania; species Malania oleifera. The sequence continues at coordinate 92,462,403 of NC_080425.1, forward strand.
TCAAGTTCCCATTGATGAAAAGGAATTTGCACAATGGGAGGTCAAGGATGCTAAGGTGATCTCTTGGTTGTTGGGGACGATTGAGTCTCACCTTGTGACCAATCTTTGTTGTTTTACTACGAATCAGGCTATGTGGGATTTATCTCTACCGTATTTATCACCAAGATCACATTGCTTGGAAGTTCCAATTGGAGTTGGAAATTAGTAATTACAATCAAGGTAATTTACTTATTGAACAATTTTATTCTAGTTTTTATTAATCTTTGGAGCGAGTATTCTGCTATTGTTCATGCTAAGGTTCCCCCTACGGCACTTGCTGCTCTTCAAGTAGTTCATGCTGAGAGTCAACGCGATCAGTTTTTGATGAAACTTTGACTTGAATTTGAGCATGTTCGAGCTAATTTATTGAACCGTAATCCGGTTCCTTCTTTGGATATTTTTTTGGGAGATTTATTGTGTGAAGAACAGCGGTTATCCACTCAGATGGGTATGACTTCTAAGAAGGTATTTTCTAAGGCTATGAATGTAGCATATGCAGCACAAGGGAGAGGGAGGAACATGTTTCAGTGTTTCAATTGCAAGAAGTTTGGTCATATTGCTCGTAACTGTCCTAAGAAAGTTTGTAACAATTGCTAGAAATAAGGCAATATTATCAAAGACTGTCGAGTGCGGCCTCAAAATCGCCAATCCCAAGCTTTTCAGGCTGCTGTTCATTCTTCTTCTTCTTCTTCTGCGCCACCCACTGTAAGCTCTGATTCGTTTGTTCTCACACCAACAATGGTCCACCAGATGATTGTGTCTGCTTTTACGGCCCTAGGCGCAAGGTACGACTACTAACTCAACTTCTTGGATTGTTGATTTAAGCGCTTCTAATCATATGACTGGTAATATGACGGGTCTCCATGGTGTTCGTAAGTATAGAGACACGCAAAATAGTCAGATTGATGATGGCAGTACTCTTCCAATTACTGCTATTGGTAATTTGGGCTCTTCATCTTGCGATGTTTTTGTCTCTCCTGGATTGTCTACCAATTTGATTCCTGTTGGACAATTGGTAGATAATAACTATGGTGTTCATTTTTCTCATGGTGGTTGTCTTGTGCAGGATTAGGTGTTGGGGATGGTGATCACGAAGCTGCCTAAGTTGGTAATCTAACATGGTATCTGAGCTAGTTACCAGGAGGTTTTGGGTTCTAGTCATGTTGCCCACATTTGTTGTGTGGTATTTAAAAAATTGTTGTATTTCCTATAATGGGAGATATTATTGTGTCTTTATCTCTCCATGTGTTGCCGGGCTACACGTGCGGGGGAGTATTAAAGTTTGATATACATTGTTGGCCCACAACCTAACAGCTCAAGCTTTTAGGTAAAGTGGTTGTTTAACACTTACAACTCAAGCCCAAAGAGGGAAAAGGCCCAATCCAAGCAACACTGTAGGATCATAATGATTCTACTTACGATTTAGATCCTACGATTCCACTGATTCATATACGATTTTGCCACGATTCTAATGCAATGTGATTTTCCTTGGGAGTTGGATCATAGGGGTGAATTTGAGTTGTAGAATCGTACACTCAAGTCACGATTTTAACAACCTTGAGAACAATCCAAACCATACACCTAAGTATACCCCTCAACAACAAGACAGGCTTTTAGACGAGCCACAAAACCATCATAGTTGACTTTCACTGTGTATACCCAGCGACAACCAACCACAAACTTGTCAGGGGGACGAGATACCAAGTCCCAAGTGCCATTGTCTTATAAAGCATTCATCTCTTCAACCATAGCATTCCTTCACCCAGAGTGGACTAAGGCTTCCCAAACAAGCTTAGGAGGGTAGTAGATTATAGAGAAGTAACAAAACAATAGTAGGAGGGTGATAAGAAGTCATAACACACATAATTGGAAATGGGATGTTGGGAACGTGTGCGTTTACCTTTCAGAACAGTAATGGGAGGATCAACATGTGATACCCCGTGAAAGAAAGGCTTAAAAAGGATTAGATGTTACTACCCATATCAACTAGGTGCACCTTTCTTTTCGGGAGTCTTCCCATAAGAACTCCACGATTAAGCGTGCTTGGCTTGGAGTAATCTTGGGATGAGTGACCTTCTGAGAAGTTTTCTCAGGAAATGTGTGAGTGAAGACAAAACACACTGAGAAAGACACGTGTTGGTATGTGGGGCTAATCATTAGTTTGATAAGGCCCACCCTTCTATTGTCTGGTCCAGGTGGGGGAGGAGAGACACAGTGCTCCCTGACAGACCCAGGTTGGGGTGTTACAAAATGGTATTAGAGTAATTACCCAGCCGGAAGTGTGATGAAATTCTCATCGCTTGGGTTTGGAAATGTGGGTTTGCAATGAGGATGTTGCGTTCTGTAAGTGGGGGAGAATGTGATACCCCGTGGAAGAAAGACTTAAAAAGGATTAGATGTTACTACCCATATCAATAAGGTGCACTTTTTTTTTTTGGGAGCCTTCCCATAAGAACTTTACGGTTAAGCATACTTGACTTGGAGTAATCTTGGGATGGGTGACCTTCTGAGAAGTTTTATCAGAAAGTGTGTGAGTTAGAACAAAACACACTGAAAAGGACACGTGTTAGTTTGTGGGGCCAGTCATTAGTCAAATAAGGCCCACCCCTTGTTGTCTGGTCCAGGTGGAGGAGGAGAGACGCAGTGCTCCTTGGCAGACCCAAGTTGGGGCGTTACACAACATCATAGGAATATGATCATTAGACAAGAAAACCAAAGGATTGGTAGTAGAAGTTAAAGGGGACTCTCTTCCTTGGAGCTGCTGTCGTGAATACACCTGCAAATTAGGATGTTCGAGATGATGAAAAAGACTCAAACTACATGGAGACTTAGATGGTTGGTTGGACAATAACAACAAAGTAGAATCTGGAAGATTAGGTAGAGAAAGAGACTCATTGTGTTCAGAAGCACTCAGGAACTGGGTGTAGTAAGGTGTATACTTGAAGAAGGTAACATCTGCAGTGATGCAACACATGACTATAACAACGATATTCCTTTTGAGTACATGAGTGGCCCAGAATGACACATTTTATAGCACAAGGATCCAACTTATCCACCCTAGGAGTTAGTTAATGAACAATAGACACACACCTGAATATACGAGGAGGGAGAGAAATAAAGGTGAATTAGTGAAGAGAATGGAGTATGGAATTTTATCACTAAGAACAAAGAATGACATCTTGTTGATAAGATAGCAAACAGTAAGTACAACATCACTCCAAGACACTTTAGGTACATGCATTTGATAAAGTAAGGTGCGAGTGATTTAAAGGATATGTCTATTTTTCCTCTGCAACCCTATTTTATTGAGGAGTGTGGGCACATGATGATTGATGGATAATACCAAACTGAGTCATATAAGTAGCAAATTTTGAACTGAAATACTCTTTAACATTATCACTTTGAAGTGTATTCAAACTGGAAAACCAAATTGAGTCTTTATTTTTTTTTTAAAAGGCACATAATATATGAAATAACTCGGAATGATCTATTATTAAATATAATCATCCACAAAGGTTACAAAGCATCGGAAACCCAACTTGAACACAACTCTACTAGGACCTCGAACATCATAATGGACTAACATGAATGGGTTTGTAGCCCGTTTATTGACTTGGGAAGTGAAAGGGATATGATGATGCTTTCTTAATTGACAAGACTCACAATCAAGACTAGACACATAACTCAAATTAGGAACAAGATGTCTTAAATTGTCTAGTAAAAGATGACCAAGACAACGATGAATTTGAAGAGGTGGAGCAGCAGCAGTGCAGGCGGTAGAAGGAGATAGCGGCTCAAAGTAATAAAGTCCTTTAGCTTCGTGCTCTCTACCAGTCGTCTTCCTCGTCTTCAAATTCTGAATAATCATAGAATTAGGAAATAATGTTATTGAACAATTCATGGATTTAGCAATCTTGCTAACGGGCATAAGATTGAAAGGAAACTTGGGAGTATAAAAAACCAAAGGAAGAGAAATCAAAGAAGTGGGATTTACAGTTCCAATTCCCTCGACTGCAGTGGTGGATCCATTAGCAAGAGTAACACAAGGTAGATTTGCAAGATATTGAAAAGTAGAGAAAAAATAAGGTGTACTTGTGAACGATCAGTGGCAATAGAGTCTATAACCCAATGACTAGGATGAGAAGTACTGATGACGGGCATACTGTGGGATTACTTGTTTGGGCAAGAGATGCAATGGGAAGAAAAGCTTGTTGTGACACTTCATACTGCTGGAACTTGGAATACCCTTTCTCTTGCGTGGATACAATACGATGCCCCCACTTGGCCCCAAAGGTGCGTATGGAGTCGGTGGTGGCTGCATTGGCTGTTCCCAAAGGTGTGAATTTGGTGGTGGTTGCATTGGCAACACATGAGGGTCTACCATGGAGATCCCAACACTGCACTAGTATGATCACTCCGTCCTCAATGAGTCTTGTTGCGATGAGTGCCTCTACCTAATCCATATCTACCACTGCAACCACTCAAACCGCCTCAATAAGTTTTGCGGTTGTTTCGTAGAGAACTAGAATCACCTTGTGTAGCAAAGGCTATCCTCTCAGAGCCAGATGCAAGAGCAAGAGAATGTGTGATCAAGGAAGCACGAAGGACATGAGAATAAACATTGGCAAATGATGGTAATTCAATACTACCAAGTGTCTGGGACCAAATTGCCTAAAAATCGGTCTTAAGCCTGCTAGAACCTGAAGGATTGTCATATGCTCCCTCTGCTTCTACATCTCACGAACTCGGCAATTGTTGGTTGCACAATGTTAAGCTCCTCATGAATACTCTTCATATCTTCAAAATAATTTGCAATGCTCCTATCTCCTTGGTGTAACTGAAAGTACTCCTGGGATAAATCATACATATGTGTAATGATACTAGAGTATAGAAGCTTGGCATAATCCCAAATCTCCTTGCACGTATCTAGATGCATACACATGCATGCAATTTATGGCTCCATTGAATTCCACAAGAGGGAAACAATCGAGGAATCTTTTTGAATCCACACTTCTTTTCTCTTCTCATCAGAAGGATCAGATTGGAGCAAGTGGTCAGATTTTCCTAATCCTGCTAAATAAATCCAAACGACTTTAGACCATTGAACATAATTCTTTCCATCCAATTTTTGAGTCATTATCTATGGCAGCAATCTAGGAAACATATTTTGGGATTCATATACTCCATCCCAACACTCACAAACTTGTAGCAACACCAATGTCAAACAAGAAGAACAATCAGAACTAATTGGGACAATCACAAACTATGTGAAGCACCGACACGACCATGGACAAAGTGAATGACTCACCTACTAATATAACACTGCCACAGGCTCACAACCTAACTTACGAATACTGCCACTACTCCAAGAAACTCACAAAGAAGCCTTTACAAACACCGAACAGAAATTAACGGGTTACCGCGAGTGCATGGTAAAAAAAATTTGGATTTTTGAGCAAAAAACATGCCCAACAGCTTGATAATATTGTCTAGAGAAGGAATCGAAACATGGCAGAGGAAAAAAAAGGGAAAACGGTGGTAGGCTTTGGAGGGTTTTCCGGCATGGGGCCTTTTCTGACAATGGGGTTTTATGGGGGTAGGCTTTGGAGGTTTTTTTTTTTGGCTATATGGTTGGTTTTGTGAAATAATGAAGGGTAGAGGTGGGTCTGAGAAGGGAAGTGATGGGAATTTGTTTTTCGGTGATGACCGAATATAATAGGGTTTAGGTTGGATCACGCTCTAATACCATGTTGAGATTTTGATTAAAATTAATGATCTAACTTGGAGATAGGTCTCTCCCACTATTCATAATACAAATCAAATACATTCTAATGACAATAATACACTTACTAACTCTCATTAATTAACATACTAGCACACTTAATAATAATAATACTAAAAGACATAAATAACCTTTTAACAATTAGTAAAGCATATTTAGTCTTTTGTGCTGCCATTTTTTTTTTTTGCCTTTTGCATTATGCTTCTTTTTTAGTGGCTGATGTTTCTTTGTTGAGTCGCATGTACTGTTTAATGTGAAGTTTGATTAAGCATCTATTCTGAATTTGTTTCTTAAATTTAATTATTTTATTCCACTCTGGGATATGAATATTTGTATTATGAATTTAAATTTCAGAACATTTAGAATGTTATGGACATCCTTGCCAGAATTCTTGTTCAATGGGATGCTGTTGCGTGGATTCCTTGACATTCCCATCATATTAAAAATATGTATTTTGCATATAAATCTAACTCTATCTTTGAAGAGACTTTGGATTTAGATTTGTATTGGATTTGGATAATATGTAATATAAAATTATTTTGAAATTTGCCCAAATTCACCCTCCAAATTTAAGGTCCGAAATCCATCCTCCCAAACACAGTGTAAGCGTAAATCAATACCACTTAATTAGCATCATCATAATGTAAGGAAATACATATTGAAAATATGTATTTTAACGGTAACATTTTAAGAATTTTGATGGCAAACTCAAACAACAGAGGAATAAGATGAGCTTAGGTAGAGAGAGAGTCAACAGTGGGAAAGAAACTAAAATACATGAAAAAAATGACATTAAATGGGCAACAAAAAGTAAAAAATGCAATGAAGGAAAAAATAAAACTCAAGCAATGAGTGAGAGAGAGAGAGAGAGAGAGAGAGAGAGAGAGAGAGAGAGAGAGAGAGAGAGACTTAAAGGGATTAAAAACTAAGAAATTGGTTAGATGGTATAGAAGAAAAATTATTGCCCAAATTGGAGTTGGCCTCTGGTAAAATTGTTGTGTTGGTGCCTGCTAGTGGAAAAATTGTTTTAATATGGTCCACACTGGTTTTTTGTAGAAGTGGCCTAGCCCATTTTATCATGCCTGTTTAGATTTTTACAACATTGTAGGCCATAATTGATGCAAACTCCTTACAACATTGGTGTATTTCATGATCTATTTTTTATCTGTTTCTTTAATCTTTAAAAGAGTTACTATTAATCACAAAAAAACCATTACAATTTTTTAATTTAGTGCTGTGACAGTACAGGGTGTTAAGACTTTTTCACATTCAATTGATCTAACCATTTCCAGAATGCTGCCTTGCCTGTGGAAAATCAATTGTGTGATTGTTCTTGAAGAAATTGTGTCATTTGAGGAAAAACAATTGTGTGATCGTCAAAAAAATCATGTGATAGTTAAGTGTATTTTGGATGTCTATAATTCAATTCTCTAATAGGGAAACATACTAAGTTATGAACCTGACGCAATAATCAAAAGAAAATTAGACAAATTATGATACTAAAACAATGAAAATATGTTATTAAGATGATTTCTTTGATACATAAGCTCATGATATGAGAAAGAGATGTTAGTTGTTCTCTGCTCGAAATGCAGAAAGCCTTGAGCATTGACCTTTATTTGAAAACCTGTCTTCATCTCGATCTGCTGCAATGCTTTTTTGCTGCAAAATCAACTCCACCTAAAATTCATATGCTTTTTCCCAATAATTGCATTAATTAGGATTGTTATACAATTGAAGGCAAACAAATAAAATAATAAATAAGGGAAAAAACAAATAAGGTCATTGATGTGATCTATTCTTTATATATTAAAGCAAAGGGAAAACTATAATAGAAGTGATATTTGAATTTGTGGATGTAAAACTACAATGAAAATGATATTCGAGTTTGATTTACGAATGCAAATTTAGAGAGATATCCCCAAATAGATCCCAAATAAATTTTCGGAAGAAACCCCAAGGGAATTTTTAGGTTCTGTTTGGAGGAAGGATTTTGTTTGAGAAAAGGAATGAAAGGAAAAGAAAAAATGAAATAAATCAGCTCTGTTGTATTCTCTGTATATCAAATGCTATTAAAGAGCAAAGATTTGTTCAAATAAGATCAAAATTTTTGTTTATTGATTTATTTTATATATCTTATTTTCTTTCTAAATTTCCTTTACTAGCAAACAAGGAAAAGTGAATTCCTTCATATTTTTCTTTCCTTTTTCAAAAGTTTTCAATGTTTCAAAGAGGGCATTTGGGAAACAAGCTAGCTGAAGAATAAAGAAGCATAACCATATACAACAACAGGTCTTCCCACACCAAGATGAGAAGTCATTATGAATGCTTACAAATAAATTTGAAACAAATGCCAAACAAGTAATTAAATTTGAAGTACCATTTCAGGGTAAGATTGAAAAGTGCAGCTCCCCTTCTTGTCCTTCGCCACCTTTTACCCACTTAAATCCAACATTTTGCCCCACCTTCAAGTTCCCTTCAGTTATAAAATGCCTGGTATCCTGAATTATGTATGTGGAAGAATTCTTCTTTAGTTTGAGTTTTATGTCATAAGATTTGTTAATGTCATCATTCCTTAGAGTGATGTGTATGGGATTCCCCTTGTGCATGCTCTCAACTTTCCCTTTTGGCAGGTGTGGCAGAATGTGCTCCTTAACTTCCCACTTGGGCAGATATACATGACTTGTATCAGGATCTGCATCAGTTATTGAGAGTTTTTTCCTTATTGGCCACAGATCAGTCTCAAGTGTTGCAGCTCTTCTTGTGTCATTCTCAACCAAATTGGCTGCTGCTGGTGCTGCTGCTGGGCTTTGCTGCATCTTCAGGCGCCCCTTATGAAGGACTTGGTCGACAAATTCAAACAGGTCCATATCCATTCTTAATGGTGAGGCCTGACCAGGAAGAGAATGAGGTAAGAGAGTTTTTCAAACTCCCTTTCTGAGTACTGAACATCAGAAGTTAGATTTTGGTGTTACTCTTCTACTTTGAAGAAATGACCTTAAATCTAGTGAAACAAGATCAAATTTGACATGCCTCAATTTACTACTCATTAAAAGCTTATAAATTATTATTATTATTATTATTTATCATCTCTAAGACCCTTTTAAAAAAAAATCAACCCTAATATATTCCTTTTCTGTAACTATGAGGGCTTCTTTAAGGAAGTGTCTTACATAATTTGAGAAATATTCTGTGTGGAGGTTTCTATAATGGGGTTGTTCTTTCCCCTACAAATGCCCTCACACATGGTGAAACTTGCCAATGTGATTACCTTTCAGAAAAGAACTGATCAGTGTAAGTTATAGGGCCTCCAATATTCCAATCTTAAAAAAATTTCATATTTGGTATCTTTTGAATGCGTGCGCATGTCTGTGTACATATATATATTAGAATTTTATTAATTTGAATTAGAACAGATTTTCTAATAATGAATAAAAAATAATGACTATATTTATGACTGCATTATCCTCTCTGATATTGTTCTTAATATTTGTTCTCTTAGTTGTGTTTCCCTTGATTAATTTTCTGAATCGAATCCTTGCTAAGCATATGCCAAATTGAATTTTTGCTGAATCCAAATCACACCTGCTTAATGTTATCGAATTATTAATTACTAATACCACATGCCAATGGAGATATGATTCCCTAAGATTTCCAAAATAAAAAGAAAATCCCATAGTATTTAATGAATAGTTGAGCAAAAAACTACAATTTCATTTTGATTACAACAATGGGATTGATTGGCAATCATTGTTAGGCCTCCCCCCACACAATATGCATATTAGGTATGTCTATGAATTTAAGTGCTTGCTTGGTTGTAAAAGTATTTTATTTTATTTAAGAGTTATAGAAGTCACCTTGATTTTTATTTTTTTTTAATTTTTTGGCATTTGTATGGAGAAATTGAAAAATAAAATTTGCTCTAGAAAATTTTTATGCAAATGTTAAAGAAATTGGAAATTAAAAAATAGAAAATTTTAATTATATGAAAAACTAGAAATAAAAACAAAAATTATTTACAGGTGGAAATAATTTTATAGATATAATAAATTTCAAAAATCTTAAATACATGATACGGATGAATGAAACTAAATTTTTTTCACTTAATTTTGTAATGTTTTCTATTCAAATTTACGTTCCATTCTTTTGCTACTTCCATTCCATTCCATTTGCAAAAGAACTATAAGGACTATGTAATGAACTCAACATGGGAATCGAGATATCAAGAGGATTAATAAAAGGGCAAACTAACTTTTCTTTTGTTCTTGAGAGAGAGAGAGAGAGAGAGAGAAAGAAAGAGAGAGAGAGAGAGAGAGAGGTGTGATTTATAATGTATCATTGGCATTGTATTGAAAAAAAAATGAGGTGGTGGTTGAGAATTTAAATGGGCTGATGAGGTTTTTAATGCAAAGAAGAACTATTTGTAAGAGGATTGGTGCATTTTAGATAAGTTTTTCTTACTCTAAAATACCAATTTTTTTTACTAGTGCTAACATTTCCACAAGAAAGAGGAAAATATCATGAATTTTTAGATACTATTATGATATTTAAAAATCTTATTTTTTATTTTTTCCTTCTTGCAACAACTCATTTTTGTAATATTTTAATCTCTAAAATTTATTTGTGTGGATTAAAATATTTTGTGGAAATTTTATAATGAAAACTTAAATATATTTTGAAATTTTAAATAAAATAAAATGTTTACCTAATTTTCATAAAAAATTAAAACAAAAAAATCATCCCAAAATAGCATTACATTAATCTAGTCGAACCAAGTTGGGTTTTAACATATTTAGGCCTGACTTGTTTGATAATGAAGTTGATAATCGAGTTTGAGCTATGCTTGTTAATTAAGGGGCCATTTGGTATCATTGTCAAAAATTAGAAAAATAAAAATCAAAAATGAAAATAAAGAAAACATAAAATAAAATTAAAAACCAGTAACTTGTTTGTTTAACATTTATAAAACTAATACAAAATAAAAATTTATTTGAAAAATGCTCATTTCCATATTTAAATCAAATAATATTGTAAAAATATGATTAAAATAATAAAATTACAAATAATACACATTAGGAAAATTACAATAATAAAAATAAAATTTATTATAATTATTTTAACTTAATTTTAAAAAAAAATTAGACATGACAATTAAAAAATAGTGAAAGTATTTTGTAATTGGATTTATAACTATTTTTTTATTTGATTTTGATTTTAATTTAAAAGTGTATAAAATAAATAATTTAATCCAAAAAAATCATTTTTGATTATTAAAATTTTTGGCGCAGGTTATCAAGACAATTGAAAATCATAAAATTTGGTTTCAATTTTTCGGCAAACAGCTAAAAATAGGCAACAGAAATAGAAAATTGATAATATAAACAAACACATTTTTATAATCTATTTTTTCACTATACAAAAACAAAAAACAAAAAACAGTAATGAAATCAAATAGACCCTAAACAAGTTGAGTCTGTTTATTTTTGACTAATTTAGCTAGTTTTATTCTAACAATGGTTGGAAATTGATAGTCCTTTGAACCCTAGAAAATATGAGGAAAAAGATTGAAAAATATGAAAAATTTCACATTCATGTTTGGTTTCCCAAAAAAGTGAGGAAAAAATATTTCAAATTAATAAATAAAAATTTAATTTATGCACCATTTGTATTTTATTTTTAACTCTTCCTGTGACGCACATAATGTTCTAATCTTTTCACATACAGTTAATCCCAAACCCGGGTAAGGGAGGAGGGTTGCGTTAGGTAGTTGACAATCAGCGTACAAATTTGTGAGATCACTATGATATGAATAATTACCAAATATTTGCTATAGCATCCTTCACGAGTGACGCGTAGCACTTGTACCATCCGAGTGTAGCGAAAAGTGTGAGCGAGGATGGGTTAGGTTGTTTCCTCGAAACGATGCGTTGTGTCAGTGCCCTGTTATTGTGTCAAATATGCGAGAGTTTCTCCATCATTCTAGATGTAAGTAGGCAAAGAAATTAGTTTAGGAGACTAGTATTAGATTAACAACTTGAAATATAGGGATGCTTACGAGTAAAAACATGAAAATTGCGGATACAATGATTAGAGGAAGAATTAATATAATATTCTCCTAAGAAACTAAGTGGGTAGAGGAGAAAGTTGGAGAAATTAATAAATTAGGATTTAAACTTCGTTACACTGGAAAAGAAAAACATAAGAATGGGTAGGAATTATTGTAGACAAAAATTTAAAATATATCATTGTAGATGTAAATAGAGTGAGGGATAGAATTACAAAAATTAAGATGACCTTAGGCCAAGAGATAATAAATATCATTAGTGCTTAGGTTCCTTAAGTAGGCTTAGCAAGAAATCTTAAGGAGATAACTTTGGGAAGATATGAATAGTATTATACAAGACATAATAGGGACTAAGAGAATATTCATAGGAGGAGATTTGAATGGACACGTTGAAAGGGATAATAGAGGTTATGAGAGGACATATGAAGGACATGGATATAAAGACAAAAATGAGCATAAGAAGATGATCTTAGACTTTGTTATATCATATGATTTTATTATAATGAATACTTGCTTTTAAGAAGAGAGAAGAACATTTAATAACTTTAAAAGTAGACAAAATAAAAGTTAAATGGATTTTTTCTTAATTAGGAGGGTAGATCGTTTATCATGCAAAGATTATAAAGTTATTTCAAGTGAAACCTTAACTACACAACATAGTCTTAGTGTTATATATATATGTTTAAAAATGAAAAAGAAAGGATAAAATAAATCAGTGTAAGAGAACTAGGTGGTGAACCTAAAGAGAGAAAATATAATAAAATTTAAAAATAAAATGATCAAAGATGGTTATTGAACTATAGAGGATAGGATAAATACAAATATTCTTTGGAGTATGATGGGTAGTTCTATTAAAAAGATAACAAAAGATGTTTTAGATGAATTAAGGGAAAGATTCTCGAATAGCAAAGAAAGTAGGTGATGAGATAAAGATGTCCAAAAAGTCATAAAGACAGAGAATTTGATATAAAACTTGACAAAAGTGTAGAAACATGGATAACTTTGAAAAGTATAAAGAGATAGGAAAAGATGCAAAAAAGACCGTTAGAGAAATTAAATATAGACCATTTAATAATTTGTATGATATATTAGACACAAAAAAATAGGAAAGATATATATATTTAAACTTGCTAAAGTTAGAGAAAAAAAGAGTAAAAACTTAGGTAATGTAAAATGTATAAAAAGTTAGAATGATATTGTTTTGGTTAAAGAAGAAGACATAAAAGAAAGATGGTGAAGTTACTTTTGTAAGTTATTTAATGAAAATCAAATAGAAGACTTAATTTAGAATTGACAAATGAGTAAAAGACTAAAAATATAAGATTAATTTGTGAAATTAGAGTTAACGAAGTTAAGTTTGTGCTAAAAAAGATGAAAAATAATAAAGTTATATGATCAAATAACATCCAAATTGAAGTTTGGAAGTGCTTAGGTGATAAGAGAATTTTATAGTTAACTAACATATTTAATACAATTATAAAAACTAAGAAAATGTCGAATGAATAGAGATAAAACACTTTAATACACGTATACAAAAAATAAAAGAGATATTCAAAAATTGTAATAACTATCGTGGAATTAAACTTATGATTCATATAATGAAACTACGAGAAATGGTAGTTGAACAAAGATTAAAGTTAGAAATGAAGGTTTCAATAAACAAATTTGATTTTATGCCTATGAGATCTACTACAGAAGCTTATAAATCTTTTAAGAAGATTAATAGAAAAATTTTAGGCAAAAAAAAAGGGACTTGCATATGATATTTATTGACTTAGAGAAAGCATATGACAGCGTACCTAGGAAAGTTTTATGATGAGTTTTAGAAAAAAATGATCTATGTAGTAGGTATATTGATGTAATTAAGGATATGTATGATGGCATAATGACTAGTGTAAAGACTACGGGTAGAGAGGCTAAAGAATTTGCAATCATCATAAGTGTACATCAATTATTTGCTTTGAACCTTTATCTTTTTTGCTTTAGTGATGGATCAATTAACTAAAAATATCCAAAATGAGGTTTCATGGTGTATGTTGTTTGCAAATGATGTTATATTGATCGATGAAACTGGAGGTGGAGTAGAGACTAAATTTGAATTATGAAGAGAGACTTTGGAATCGAGAGACTTTAAGATAAGTATAAATGAGACAGAATATATGAAATGTAATTTCAGTAATAGTAGGAAGAATATTGGAAATAAAGTTAAATTTTATAATGAAGAAATAAATAGTACTTGTAGATTTCAATACCTTGAATCTATTATGCAAATTAAAGAAGAAATTAAAGAAAATGTAATGCATAAGGGTAAAATGGGCAAACACTTGAAGTGTGTTTGTGATCTAGAAAATCCTTGAAATTAAAAGGGAAGTTTTATAGGACGGCTATAAGACCAACTGTATTGTATGGATCAGAATGTTAGGCGACGAAGAAATAGAATATCCAAAAGTAAAAGTTACAAAGCTGAAAATGTTTAGATAAATAAGTGGTATAACACTGAAAAATAGATTAAGAAATGAACATATTTGCGATAAATTAAATGTAACTCTTTCAGAAGATAAGATAAATGAAAGATAACTCAGATGGTTTGAGCACTTGTAACGTAGGACATATAGTGTGGTAGTGAGGACGAGTGAGTTAGTCACTGGGAGAGACAGTAAAAGAAGTACGGGTAGACCTGAAATAACTTGGAGGGAGATTGTGAATAAGGATTTAATAACCTTAAATTTGTTAGAAGAAATCGTTCATGATCACTTAAATTAACGAAAAATGATTTATATAACCGATCCCGCCTAGTGGGATATAAAACTTGGTTTTGTTGTTGTATTTTTTTTCTTAATTTTTAACTATACCAAAATATAATATTTAACCTTAAAAGTACAATAAAAAATAAATTTTTATTTTATTTTTCTCCCCTTATTTTTTTCTAAACAAAACATTTCCATATGGGCAGGAGGGTTTAAAACAAACCGTTTAGAAATGTCGTTTTCTATTTTACTTTATCACGTTTGTCGTTTGCAATTTGAAAAATGTAAGAGAAAGAAAAGGGAAAAAAAAAAAAAATTAATGTTGGATGATAAAAAAAGTAAGAAAAAAAATCAAACAAATAGCAAATAAATAAATAGAATTTTAATTTTGTGCATAGTTAATATTTAATTTTACTTTATTTTTAATTATATTAAACTTTTATTTTAACATTGTCTTATATAAATAAATAAAATATAAAAATATATTTTCTTTTCTTTTAGTATTATGCAATATAAATAACTAAAAAATATATATATTTTCTCTTCTCGAACAAAATCTTTTATGTGTAGCCAGGCAGAAGAATATCTTCAAAGTCGAGATGACTTCAAACCACAACTAGGGGGAACCAAACCATGTCTCCCGTGGGAGCTCCCCGTGGCCAATGAAAAAGGGAGCAGTCGCTGTCGCCTATCAAGGCTCTTTGGAAACTTTGAACAATTCAAAGGAGAGGAAACTGTCCCCACAGAGAGGGAGGGACTGGACCTCGTCTTCTCGCACTACTCCATGGAACGAAGCAAAACAAGAAGATGAAGACGACGCAGAAGAGGGTCTCCTACACGAGTCATTGACATGCGAAAGCGACGGGAAGAGATGACTTTTTCCACCCCGCAACATTGCAAACACCAAAAACTCCATTTTCATGCTTATCTTCAATTCAATCCAAATTCACAAATCTCTCACTCCAGCTTCTTCACTTGAAAAGAAATTTAAGAAACGCCCAAGACCCCCAAATGCACCCCCCTCAAGACGTGTTGAAGAATTGAATACAGGTATTTCCAGTCTCAGTCATTTCTTTCTTCTTCTTCTTCTTCTTCTTCTTTAAGACGTGAGGAAGAGTTGAGTACAAGAAATTCTAGTCCTAGTCATCTCTTTCTTCTTCTTATTTGACCTCCGCCCCTCTCGTTCTGACCATGGAATTAGATAAAAGAAACACCCAGTATCAGTTCTCTGCAGTTCAAGCTTCTGAAGATCAAGTTCTCCTTATTCTCTGATATCTGTCTCTGCAGTCCGTACATCGCTTCAGCAACTTCTCTTCTTCTTTTTTGATACTTCATTCAATACAGAAGGAAGAAAATCTTCTGGGTTTTAGAAAAATGCAGGTAATGAATAGCAGGAGCTTCCCGGAGCTGGTCTCCGAGTTACTAGTTTTGGCAGAGGAGGTCACTTCCCTTGCAAAAGATTCTGAGATTGAAAGAGAGATATTTGCTGAATTTGCGTTGTTTATTGCGAAGTTCACGCCAATTCTCATTGATTTATCACATAATGACAAGGTAATGGACACACCCACCATCCGAAAAGCTGCGGAGTCTCTTAAAGAAGAGCTTGGCCATGCTAAGTCCTTGATTGAAACCCCATCTCCAAAGCAAATCCAGGATGTGACTCGCGAGCTAGGGCAATCATTAGGCCACGTGCTCTTGGCGAGTCCTGAAGTGACTATAGATATTAAGGAAAAGATTGGGGCATTGCACAGTGAAATGTTAAATGCAAGGTTCAATGCATGTCCCAGTTGTGAGTCTGAGCTTGTTGATGAGTTGCAACTGCAAGGGGAAATTACAGAAGATGACCACATTTGTCATGATCCGGAAGAAGTTGTGCTGCAGCTCAAGTACGGAAAAGATGAAGAATTCAAGTTTGCGCTTTTGAGTTTGAATGACTTCGTCAGGTGTAAAACAATCTCTGATGAATGGATTAACAATGAAGGGATTGTTCCAATTTTATTTAATCGGCTGGGTTCGAGTAAACAAAAGGACCGGTCGGTCATAATTCAAATACTGAGAATCCTAGTTGTGGAGAATGCTGATTACAAGGTATATTACCTAAGATAATATCTCGATTTTAGTTCAATGTAACCATTGTTCACCTTACATCATCAAGTATTGTGCAGGAGAAAATGGCAGAAGCTGCATCTTTATCAACACTGGTGAAATCTCTGAGTCGCGATGTTGAGGAGAGGAGGGAAGCTGTGGGGCTATTGCTGGCCCTATCGGATCTTCCTGCAGTTCATCGGCGAATTGGTAGGATTCAAGGGTGTATAGTTATGTTGGTCACCATGCTTAATGGGGATGATCCTATTGCTTCACATGATGCACGAAAGTTGTTGAATGCTTTGTCAAGTAATGCTCAAAACACTCTTCATATGGCAGAGGCTGGTTACTTTAAACCGCTAGTGCAATACTTAAAGGAAGGTAATTCGAAGCTTATTTCCCATTGTGCATTTCTTCTCTCTTGTATTAAGCAAATGAAGCTTTTGAATTTTTCTATAAGCCTTAATATCCATGTCCTTTGGGTTCAAGAGGTTTTGATTTTCTATTGAACAAATCAGAATATTGTATATTTTACACTCCTTGCTGCATCAAATTTGTGGTACGCGGGAGTCGAGGATCTTGTAAATGGAAAGTTTTTCTCCTCTTTTTCAAAGTGTTTATAAACGTATCCTTGGAAGTTAGGAATTTAGCTGAGGAAATTAAGTTGACACTAGGAAAAAAAAGTTAATGGATTAAGAAACTTCATGCTCACAAAGTCAAACTTCATTTATGCGATTGTTCCATGACTTTCATTTATGGTAAGCAAATTTCTTTTGGTATTTTAAACCCCAATAATATTACTTTAGTCAGGCTGATCACTTCCAAGAGGACTTTTCATTGAGGTATTTTTATCTATAAACAAGCATTACACAACAGACTTACAATATGCTCAAGTAAAACTTTACATCTCTCCTAAAGATATGGGCTATCTTTAAGGCTGATTAAGAAGTTGACAATTTCAAATTCTTTTCATTTTCTCTTAAATTTCTGAATCAATATTTGAGTAACTGTCTCCCAAGTCTTGGGGCTCCAAAGCTTCAAGTTCTCTAATTAAACTGTCCATCCCATGCCTTAGCAGGTTCTGACATGAGCAAGATCCTCATGGCAACAGCACTTTCAAGGATGGAGCTTACAAATCAAAGAAGAGCAGCACTTGGAGAAGATGGAGCAATTGAACCTCTTGTCAAAATGTTTAATGGAGGGAAGCTTGAAGCCAAGCTATCTGCCCTAAGTGCGCTCCGAAATT
Organism: Malania oleifera; assembly: GCF_029873635.1. Lineage (NCBI taxonomy): Eukaryota > Viridiplantae > Streptophyta > Magnoliopsida > Santalales > Ximeniaceae > Malania > Malania oleifera. The sequence continues at coordinate 92,480,366 of NC_080425.1, forward strand.
TGTCCATCTTGAAAGAAAACATCCATCATTTGATAAGTGCAGGCATTGTTGTACCTCTCCTCCAGCTGCTTTTCTCTGTAACGTCTGTGTTCATGACCCTTCGGGAGCCAGCATCCGCCATTCTTGCAAGGATTGCCCAGTCAGAAGCCATACTTGTCAATCAAGATGTGGCTCAGCAGATGCTGTCACTTCTAAACCTGTCTAGTCCAATAATACAGCATCACCTCTTAGAAGCACTGAATAGTATTGCTGCCCATTCCAGTTCATCCAATGTTAAAAACAAAATGATAGAAAATGGCGCAATTCGACTTCTCCTACCCTTCTTGACTGAACCCAACATTAAGATTAGGTCTGGTGCCTTAGATTTACTCTATACTCTTTCTAAAGATATGCCAGGAGATTTGACGGACCAGCTAGGAGAAACCCTTCTCAATATTATTGTAAATATTATTTCATCATCAACATCTAAGAATGAAATAGCGGCAGCCATTGGCTTGCTGAGCAATCTTCCAGTTAATGACAAGAAAGCAACAGATGCATTGAAAAAGGCAAATTTGCTGCCTATTCTGGTCTCCATACTGAGCTCAAGCACTGCGACTTCAACACCCAGTACTTCCTGGTTGGAAGAGAGCACTGCAGGCCTGTTAATTCGGTTTACGATTCCTTCAGATAAGAAATTGCAACAATTTTCAGCAGAAAGTGGCATAATCCCCTTACTTGTTAAGTTTCTCATCACTGGGTCAATGGTTGCTAAATGTAGAGCTGCAACCTCACTAGCTCAGCTATCACAGAATTCGCTCTCTCTTAGGAAGTCCAGAGCATCAAGATGGTTATGTGTTCCTCCTTCTGCAGATGCATTTTGTGCAGTTCATGACGGCTACTGTTCTGTCAAAAGCACATTCTGTTTGGTCAAGGCAGGTGCCATATCCCCACTGATTCAAATTTTGGAAGGTAAAGAGAGGGATGCCGATGCAGCGGTGCTTGGTACCCTTGCAACTCTTTTGCAGGATGAAATTTGGGAAAATGGAAGTAACTTGATTGCTACAATGTGTGGGATCCAATCCATTATAAAAATTTTGGAAATAGGGAACATCAATGCTCAAGAGAAAGCACTGTGGATATTGGAGAGGATATTTAGAGTGGAGGATTACAGAACACAGTTTGGGGGATCTGCACAAGTGTTACTCATTGATCTAGCACAGAATGGAGAACCAAGATTGAAATCCACAATTGCGAAGTTGTTGGCTCAACTTGAGCTCTTGCAACTTCAGTCTAGTTACTTTTAAGGTAATTGTACATGTAAATGATTTTTTTCTCTGTCATTTTTAGAAATTTATTTTATCCTTTTATTTTTTGGGTATTATATGTTATCTTTTTTATCTTATTTCTGACATAAGTGATAATGATAATGATAATGATGGAGCCTTACATATTTGGCACCTAGCTAGATATCTCTAGCTTTTATGAGCCTCACATCATAAATTTATTGCGCAACTGACAAGAGGAATATGGTATCTAAGGAGCTGGATATATCCCACCCAAGAAAAAAAAATTACATATTATTGTAGAATACTTTAAGATTACACATTCAAATTACATTGCACTTTCAGATAATACTAATAATAATTGATATGGATCATGTCCTGGAAATAGAGTTTGAAGTAGCAGATGAGGGTAACTTTGGAAGTGTTTCTGTGCCAATCCTCTCCTGAGGTTCCATTAATAAAAGCAAGCTTCGCAGAGCCAACAGCAGCACAAAGCAAAGAGGCTGCAACATTGAAAATGGATAGAATTGTTTTAGGTATATCAGTTATGATTTATGGAGTAAAAGGATGATCCATTCCCCCACACCCCCCCCCCCCATTGAACTGACTTACAGAAAGAAAACTTCCTCTTTGTTTACGTAGAATTGAATGGGTTTTAGCTGGAAAACTGGCATAATGGCTAGTGAAATTGAAAATGAAAATAGAAAGATCAGTGATTGGTGAGCAAAAAATCTAACCATCCTTCAATGAAGCTCCTATCTCCTTTCTTTTTCTGAAATGAACAACACTTTCTCTCTGTTTCTGTTAGCGTATTACATTAAGTTAGATCCAAATTATTTTAAACTGCATGAACTGAGAGAAAATTATTCATGTTGCAAGCATGACTGCAAATGAGAGAGAGAGAGAGAGAGAGAGGGAGGGAGAGGTTCATCTCACTTGTTTGGGAGAGGTTCATCTCACTTGTTTGTTGTGTTTCTGGGATTGAAAGTTTGGGAATTGTGGTTGCGGGCATGATGGCTTAGGTACTGTTGTGCCTTTAGAAGCTGTCGCGCATATAGTGCCTAGCAAACCTATAATCCATCCTCCGCAACATATATACACACATGCAGGTGGTATTGGGAATATGATCCAGGGAGCCTTCTTTGTGGTAGTTTGGCACTGGCTAATGTTGATTAAATCTTGCTTTTCTTCACTCTCTATATTGGAATAAGAACCTTTCCATTATCAATGGAGAAATTCCAGGACACTACAGCATAATGTTGCAGCATTATTTATTCAATGGATTCTTTCTTTAAAAACGAACATCACTTCATTAGTTTACACCGCTCATTAATCAATGTCTACTGGCCTTATTAATTGTTATCAACCAAATTGATCATAACAAAAGATTTGGCATAATAAATTGGAACTATGGGAGTATTTGCAGAATAGAATACCCTTTTTTTAATTGTGGCTTCACAGTGATCTTTTTCAAGGTCAACAGAACAAATTGGTTATTCATCGATCATCTCTAATATGCTAGAGTTGCACTCAATACAATTCAAATATCTCTTGGACAACATTATCACATCAGTGGTGGGACTTTTTATGCTTTTCAGGTGGAAAATGGAACCCCACAACAGTAAAAATTCTTGTGCCTACCTCTGAAGATTGCTCTTTGTTTGGATGCTTTCACATTGAGATTTCTGATGAGGATAAAGGAAAGAAGTGCTACAAACATGGAAAAGTAAGAAAGGAATTTGATCCTCTAATCTAATGGGCGACTCTTGACTCGATCATTAAGGGTGTTAAGGTAATAGGTTCAAATCACGAAAACTAACCTTCTCAGACTCCAATAATGGAGTGAGAGTCTGTGGAGTGTTATATTTTAATGTAGAAATCTAATTAATGAGCTTAAAGCTTGTAGACTTTTGCAAAATCCAGTCAATAGCCATCATAACATGACAAACATCTTATCTATGGTGCCTAAGATCACACTAAAAGGTTTTAACCAACATGCCCAATGTTACAAAGGCCCAAAACTAGGACCATTTTCTTAGATGTATATATATATTTGGAAATTGAAATTTTTGTTTGAAGATGTTTTCTCATTTAAAACCCTTAACTTTCAATCATCATTTCTCACCCTCACATGTACTACTTACATGTCTTGCATGAATGCTAATGTTATATTTGCCTCACTGCTTTAGCAAATAATTTTGCCAAAAAATGGTCACATCAGCTTTCTGTTGCTAAAAATAGCAAGGTAATTGTGGTTTTCTTGTCAAAAATAGGCCTCTTTTATATCTATTAGAAAGATGCTTATTGCATAAATAGCATTTAGTAAAATAGGATTCAAGCAGTTTTGGTTGGATTTGGTGGTTGAGGCATTTGTTGCCATCTTAAATACTTAGGTTCTAGCTTTTCAACTTCATATTTATTGTCTTTAACGAATCAAAGTTCAAACTTTAAGGAGCAAAATAAGTCACCCTATTGCTCTCACCCATATTGTCCCTCTAATCATTATGGTAATTTTTACACTTAAAATATCATAAAATAAAAACTGAACTTGTTCGCGTCAAATAGTGCCCGACTCCCCTTGATTTGTGCAAAGGTGGATTCAAGTTTAACTAAAGCCAATCACTTTTATTGGTCTTAATTCAATTCAAAACCTTAAATTCAATTGGTTTCAATTTTTTGGGCAACCACTTTAAATTTTGAACCCTTTTATGGTATTATTAACAGTTTGTATAAGCCTTTGTGGGTATTTTAGATCAAGTTACATATTCAGTTGACGATGTTGAGTTCATTTACAACTTACAAGGCATCTATCGTGAATTCTTGGGAATATAAGATTCCTTCAAAATATGAATATTTAATCATCACCTCTTCCTTAGTCATGGTAATTTCGAAATCCAATTTCACCGGATAACCCTTATCATTTACTATTTCTAGAGGAAATTGTTCCTTTTTATTTACTATATCATAAATAATAATACTACTATTAACGAAAAATATTTTTGTAAATTAGTGATCTTATTTTTGGGCATAAGATAACCATAAATTAATGTATAACATATTAAAGGTAAAGATAATATTATTACTAATATTTTAACTAGATATTTGAATTCTCACAAAAAAAATGGGAACCAGTAACAATAGCAATAGCAGTTATTTGAAATGTGCGATTTGTCAAAAAAGTATAAGGTAGCATATTACCTAGTCTCAGAAAAGAGAACGTTTGATTTCTAAATAAGTTATTTTTTGCATTAAATACTTAATTTTAACATGTAAAAGTAAATAATTATATGCACAATATGCAATTTAATCAGTTAATTATTTAAAATAAAAAATTTAGGAAGTATAATTACCATTTTTTTGTAAATCTGAAAATTTAAATCTTCAATTTAAATTTATGTAAATTTAAATAAATTATATCTTCAAATATAATTTAAAATTATATTTGGTATGATCTAAATAAATACAAATTCAAATCACATATCCAAACATAACCTCTGCCCAGATTGACAGGAAAAAATGAACTAAAAATAACCCTAAAAACCTAATGTGGCAAACACCCCTGCCTCCTGCGCCCCCACTCCACATTTTATGCTAGGCTTCTCACTCCGGTTCTGTCGCCGTCGCTGTCTCTGGCAGCTGCTGGAGCTCCGGTAGCTTGATTCTGCCCTCGTGCTCTCTCTGGGTCCTCTCCTCTCGTAGCCTCTTTATCAATCGTACGTCTCTCTCTCTCTCTCTCACACACACACAAACACACACACACACACACACGGGCGCACAGAGAAACAAAGTCTCGAAGCGCGAAAGTTATTTCACCGTTCTTAATTTGTCATCATCAATTGTGTTATTCGTTAAAGATGAGGGATAGACTTCACGGTGGGACGTAGCAGAGTTGGTAGTGCAATTCAAACTTTAACAGAGAAGGTTCAGAATTTAGGTAATTTTCTGTAGGTTCCAGAGGAGGCGGATAAAATACTTGACATGGGACTTTGAGTGGCACTCTAGTTCTTAAATTGGCAAATTAATTTCGATTACCACCTGAGGCTACGTCTATTGAAGGGGTTGAGATGGTAAAGAAGCATAGTAGGGATTTATATATGACTGCAATTAGGAAAAATACCTGCGCATCACGTGTTTAATTAAATGTTTTTTCGAGGTTGCACACACACATGGATGTGCACAAGGACAGAAATGAGGTAGGCCAAAATAAATGACAAAAAATATGAAGACAGACGCAAACAAGAAGTTGATTCACCCTGACTGTATCTTTTTCTCCTTCCTAATTTCTGTTTCAATAAAGCTTCGCTTCTGTTTCTACACCCTCTTCCCCCATCCCCACCCCCCACCCCCCCCCCCCCCCCGGCCCCCCAAAAAAAAAAAATCACCCTTAAATTTCTGTTCATTGAGCTCAAACCCATGTCAGCGTTCAAAATAGTAGTAGATATCTATAGTTCTATAGCCATATTCGCTTCATTACTGGATTTAATAATAATAATAATAATAATTTTAAGTATTGGTTCATTTGGAATTTTAGAATCACTTAACATGTAATTTTACTTCACAAATGAATGATCTTTGGAACTTTAAATTTTTGAGATATTTGTTATTTTATATAATCGGATTTTTATGATATTTTTTATGTTACCATCGCTCTAGTGCTCTCTCAGTCTCTCTCTCTCTCATTGCTTCCCTTTCTTTCTCTCAGTCATGAATTGGAATCCCAATTTCATTTGCAGGAGTATTGTCTATTGATTACCAAATCTGAGAAGTTCACTTACTAGACAATTTGGAGAGGTAAGCATTCTTTGTGCGTTTGCAATGGTTATTGTTCTGGATTTCACGATCCGTAGTACTCATATGCTATAAACTGTTATCTCTTTCCTTTGTTATTGTTTTATAGAGAAGCAAAAATATACCTTACATGCATGGGTCCTGTTAGCTTCTGTGATATTGGCAAGTGTGTATTTTTTATTTCTCTTTTTTCTTGCCCACTAGTAGATCCATTGGGCCTAGGCTATGCAACAAGAGATAACCTATTTCCTGTCCTTAATTCCTCTTTACCTTTTCCTAAGGTTCTTAAATTTTACGTGGGATAATTTTTTAATAATTTATTGAATTCCCCCCTTATGTGAATTTTTAGAAATCTTAAAAATATAAATATAATTTATTTATAAAATTTTATATATGATCTCTCCCTCTCTCTCATTGCAAAATTTTCAAGATATGCTGCGGAGAAACGTACGGCTAAGAAGAGAGTATCTCTATAGGAAGAGCTTAGAAGGGAAGGAGCGTTTACTCTATGAAAAAAAGCGCAAAATCAGAGAAGCCTTAGAAGGTGTTTGTTTGTGCATGCATCATTTTTCCAATTCTTGAAAAATCATTTCACTTGTCCTGTGAGTCTTCTATTGCCTATCTTGAGCTGATGTTCTTTTCTTGCAGACGGAAAACCCATTCCCACCGAGCTCAGAAATGAAGAGGCCACTCTTCGCCAGGAAATTGATCTTGAAGATGAACAAACTTCTGGTCTCTCTCTCTCTCTCGTTTGCTGTGTGTGTGTGTGGGCACACAAGCATGTCTTGAGTATTTTTTGAACAAAATTTGCTGTACTTATGAAACTTGCCTGTAATTCTATGCTGTATTACTATGACATTTATGCTGTGTTTGGTTGCAGAGGGAATGTAGGAAAAAGAAAATAAAATGGGTTTTAGATTATAGGTTTTTTACTAGTAGGTGGCTGAGGAAACAAAGGGATCTACTCTATTAAGCCTAATACATGTATGTGTGTTGCTTGATACCAATTTAAAATCAAACAATTCAAAATTTGCTTCATTCTCTCAATTTTCCTTGAATTGTGAAGGAAATATGTGATCGTGCATGCCTTTGTTTATTTCACAAATACATACATGTTGTAGTAATCTATGAAGCATAGATATGGGTACTAGAATATGGGATATTGATATTGGGATACATAGAAACATCAATTCTTTAATTTTTGAGATACAATACCGCAGCCGCAGGGATTCTTATTTTATTATGTTCTATCTAAAAGTGTGAGACATAAAAGACAAGTATCAAAATGCTTAGGTAGAATATGAAACTAGTGGAAGCACAAGGATTAAGGGATAGTATATTTTGTCATCATACCAGGCATTGATTACTTAGCTGTTTAGTACTTTTCAAATAATAAAAAAAGGATGTGATGCACATATTTATAATTCTTCTGCATTCTGCTACATGTTAAAAAACATCTGTGTTAGATTTGGGGGCATGAAATGGTTTTTTGTCAAAATCCACATAAACCCAAAACTAAGATTTCAAAAGTCCATGCTCTCAAATACACATCAATGAATTTTAGAACTCTAAACATCTAGAATTCTAGATAAAAGTATAGGACATGCCAAGTGAACAAAAAAAATATAAGATACATCAATAAAATGTCAAAGATGTGTTTCTCTTCAAGGAATTTAACTTCTTTTTCTATAATAAATGTCAAAGATGTGTTGGAGTACCTAGAATGCTTTTATGTTTTTGACATGTGTCTAGTATGGATATGACCACCCTCTAGAAGCATCTGTGTCATAGAGTCATAGATAGTAATAAATCTGCAGTATAAGATCCAATTGGTCTCTGTAGTCTGTCCCAGTAGTTGTGCCTTCTACATTGAAGATAATGGGCAAAAGGGGTCAAAGAAAGGATTTTGATAAAAAGAGTCAAATGTCAATTTTTTTTCATGAAGTTGTAAGAGATTACTTTTGACACTTTTATTCTTTTCCTTTTATCATAGAGAGATAGAATTTGATCTTTGACATCCACTACAGCCAAGTTCGTTTGGTGTATAGAACTTGCTGAATAGATATATATATATGTGTGTGTGTATGTGTGTGTGTGTGTGTGTGTATACATATATCTGTGTTTGTGTGCATATGTGTATAGATATGCTAGGTATATTGGCATGCATGTTTAAAACATAATTTGTGGGATCTAAGATGTGTTTTTTTCCTATGCTTCAAAGAGTTCAAAGTGAAGTCTGAACTGTACAACAATTAACATGATGTTAGTCAATAATATATTTTTTTTCATTCTGAAATGTAGTCCCAAGGACTCACATCGATGATGAGTATGCTAATGCAAGTGAAAGAGATCCTAAAATTTTGCTGACCACGTCCCGAAATCCAAGTGCTCCTCTCACACAGTTTGTGAAGGTTGGCCTATCACTCTGGCATTATTTTTTTTTTATTTGTCAAATTTTAATTAATTTTTGTTCTAGTGCTGATCTGGCTATTGTTTGCTGTTTGTGATATTTAATTGTAATGCAAATGCCATAATTCTTGCAGGAACTTAAGTTTGTGTTTCCTAATGCACAAAGAATGAATCGTGGTGGTCAGGTATGCTTACTGTTTTATTCTGCCCCTCACTTTTTTCTTGAGTTCTTTTCTCTAGATGGACTTGGTCTTATCTGGGGTACGTGTATCAAAGATCGATTATGTACAAATTTCCATTTATCCCTGTTTTTGACTTCTCTTTTGAATTAATATAGCATTTGTTTGGTCCTGATTATGACATCTTAGCTGCTTTTGCCTGGCAATATAAATGCAAAAGAAAATTTTCCCATATTTTTTATATGACTTCTTTAATAATGTGAATCTGGAACATCTGCTCTACACCTTCTAGTTTCTCTTTATTGATGCTTTTGCCTGGCAATATAAATGCAAAAGAAAATTTTCCCATATTTTTTATATGACTTCTTTAATAATGTGAATCTGGAACATCTGCTCTACACCTTCTAGTTTCTCTTTATTGATGATATTTATGCTAATTGGTGAATTGTTGCATTATCTAATGCTGATAATGTAAACTTGAACTGTTTTAAGTGGTTGCAAGCTGTTTTGTGGGGCTAAAGTTAGTCTTGTCATAGGGACCTGTACCACCTGCTGTATTTGTTTGTGTGTCATTTGCTTTGATTTTAGTTATTGTTATCTAGCATTCTATCTTCTTGTATTGTAAGCTCTCTGCACGGTTAGGTGGGCTGTCTTCTATAGTTCTCCAAGAAAGCAGCATTGTATATTTAGATATTCTTATTCATTGGATTTGGTTTGCTGTTGTCTATTGTTTCATGTGAGGTTTTAATTCAAATGAATTTCTACAGATTACTTCTTGTAGGCTGCATTGATTAGACTAAAAAGATTATCAATGATTTTTGTTGTTTATACAATCCTTCCAATGATTCAAACAACTAATGAGGTGCATTGAGAGGGTGACTTGTGGTTATCCAAATGGGAATCAATTTCCTTGTATCTTATGCACAGGAGTAAGAATATCATCCATAGTATTTGGAATAACTCGGGTATTCTAATGTTTATTCCAATATGAGGACCACAATACCTTTAAACCTGTAATGATACATTCTTTGTAAGTGCATACTGCATACACAACAACAACAATGATGACAACAACTGCAATTATAATAATTGTTAATATTATTTTTTAATAATAATCGTAATAAAAAATTTAAATTATAATTAGTAATAATAACAACAATGACAATGGATACCAATATTATTACTTAATCGTCATCGTCATCGTCATCGTCATCGTCGTTGTCATCATCATCATCATCATCATCATCATAATAATAATAATGATAAACAGTAGTGAACAAGAAGGGGCAATTTGAAGCAATGAATGGTAGGGATATTTTTGCCTTGTGAACTTAGATTCTCAACAAAATCCAAGATCACCTATGTGGGAGTTTGGTTTTGAATATTCATATTTTGGGGGCATCTTGAGAATCCAAGATGCCTTCCACATAGGGTTCCCATGGGTTCCTAAATGTGGGCATTTTGAACAAGCAACATGTTTGGGAATTGTGTAGGATAACCAGAGCCAAATACACCTACCAAAGCCTGTGTTTTCATCATATTGTGTGTCTCGGTTCATGAAAATATGACATAGGCTCCAAGCCACCATGAAGCATGGACATAGGATGTGGCACACTCATTTGAGTTCTTGAAATAACATGGATGAGCATGAGTATGAACGTGTCAAAAAGCTAGAATATGGCATGGTGGGGATGACAAATGCATGCTTGTGTTTATATTTATATATGCGGTCACTAAGGGGGCGTTTGTTTGATCCAAATTGACTCAATATCAGTGTTCTAATAGGGAAAGACATAAGGCAAGATGTTTTACCCTTGATGAGGCAAGGTATAAGCCTCCTAGCGTTGAGGGCTTGAGGCATAAACCTTTTAGGTATTTAAGTTTTATTGAAAAATATATTAATAAATTATACATACTATGTTTTTTATTGAAATGATTAAAATAAAATCGGTTATATTATCTTTAATCCTAAATATCTTAGAGAGAGCCAACTTAGAAAAAGATGCCTGTGACTCCTTGCCCATGCATGACAAGACCACCATCATGTGTCTTCCTTGTTAAAAAGGGGACCTCTGTCTTTAAAAATATTTTTAAAGAACAAATCTTTTGTCTCTTTCTCAACTCTCGATGAGAAAACATATCCCACATCTCAGTTTGTCAACTCTCTCGTGGATACCCAAATGCAATGGAAGGGATATCATCCATCGTCCAAAAAAGTTCATCCTTCAGTCATTGCAACTCACTGAAGTGAGACACAGGTTTCTGGAGAAGAGAGAGGCTGTCAGCACGTGAAAATTTGAAGCAACTTGAGCGTCGAGTATCTGAATCACGTCCATGATGTGTGAAAGAAGCCACCTGAGAAGACGGTGATTACTGGAGTATGACGATCTGGAGAAAATCTGAAGCTGGTTGAAGGTCATGAAGGAGGGGTGTTCATCAAAGGAGGTTTCATGTTCTGGGGAAAGTGAATGAATGAACGAGCAAACAGAAGCCCTAATATTTCATTTATTTTGTATTTCTTATATTAAAAAGTAAATAAATGAGAGGGATTGTGTATAGGCTTCTCACGTAATGAGGTAAAATCCGTGTTTTTTTTGTTGGTGTGTACACCCAGTGCTAGACGGCATATGCCTTTGGATATTTGTGCGTTTGCAGTTGTGCCCTGGTGTGCTTTGGGCAGAAGTAGAACTTAGATGCGCCCCAAAACATTGCTCCAAATAGCACCAGTTCCTTTAATGGGCTTTAAGAGACCAGCTGTTTGGTTAGATGCCTGAATGCACTTCGAATACTTCTTATTTGTTCAGCAAGAAATTTTTTTGTCTAACACCATTTGAAGGCACAGTTGATGCATTTGTTCTCCTCCATTGCTCACTACATCCAGCCCTTCCATCACTTCCTTCTAGCATATCTCTTCCTCTCCCATTCTCCCTCTTAACTATCAGCATCCAGATCAGCAGTGACCATGGCTTATATTAGTGGTAATAATTGGCAATTGGTGGGGGCTTTCTTTGATTTGTAATTGTGGAGGCTTCAATCTATGAATCCTTTCTGTGCAGTGGTAAAGGGTTGCAGGAGGGCTTTGATCTGATTTTTTTTGTTTTTTTTGTTTTCATTCTCTGCAGTTTGTGAATGTATGTGTGTGCTTCCAGAATTTTTTATTGAATGAGTTGTTGGAATGTTGATGTATTTTGGGGTCATTTTCTCTGCAATGAACATTTTCTTTTCCTGATCCTGAGTGTATTTAGTTTGATGCTGTTTTATTGAATGAATTTCTATGCAATGCAATAGGATGGGAGCTTTGATATTCAGAATTTTTCCTAACTGCTCTCCTTCTTTGCTATGCTAAAGAGTCATGAGTTTTGATTGTTCTCTGCAAATGGGTTCTTGATTGTTCTAATTCTCTCTGCGAAATACATTTTTTAAATATGTTACTTCTCTTCTTCATTTTGATATTTTTTCAACAATCTGTAAGGTGCAGATTCTTCCTACAAAAGATGGACCTTTTAATCTGTAGGTGGATAATATTTGTGCATATGGATTTTGTTTTTTCTTATTTTGATTGTCAAATAATTAAACAAGCTCACAAATTTTAAAGGTTCAATTTTAATGGCATTCATATTCAAATGTTTAAACTTTAAAATGATCAATGCCAAACAATATGAACTATTTTAGTATTTGGTGGCTGTAATTAGTTCTGAATCAGGTTCACTAATTCAAATGTTGAATCAGTATTAAGAACTTAATACTTTATTTTATCAAACAAGACTCAAGTTTATGAGCAACAATATATTATTTATGGGTGTTAAGAGTTTTCTAGCATTGATAATATTATATATACAAGTCAATCAATACATGTATGCACCCCACATATGCGCATGTATATGCATATTTATGTGTGTATGGTTTGTTCGTCTGTTTGTTCTTTTTTCTTTTACTTAAATAAAAATTCTGCATATCAAGCTTTCAATTACAAAAAATAGTTAATTTTTTTTCCGATGATTTTAGATAAAAATTATAGATTTTTTTATGTGTCATTATTGCGTCTAAACTCCAAGGGATATCAAAGAACTGCTAGAATTGTGCCTGAAATTTAAAAATGTGTTTTTAAATTGTGTTATAAAAAATAGAAATTTTGTGGACACTTCGACACATGTTTTGAATGTCTGAGAAGTATTGACGTCCAGCACGGATATGATGTTGGACTGATCTATTGTGCTTGTAGTAGTATCTATGCTAGTGTCCTGGAAACTGCTCCACAGAGGTTTAGATTATTGGGAATATCAAATGAACTTTAGTGGTTTGACATCCTTTTGATGCAAGTACTTACCTCCAACAAGTTTGGAGGCCATGCCAATTAGTGTTTTGTGTGCCTATGTTTGAAGAATTTACATTTACTTGTTTGTCAATAGCGTGAATGTGTTTGCAAGCTACGTGACAATGGCACCCATATAATTGCTTACTTGATTGGTGAATTCTCTGTATATGCATATAAGAGTAAAATATGTATTTGGATCATCTGAATGTATAAAAGGTTGATGCAATTGTGATTTGAATTTATTAAAAACATAAGAAGTTTTGAAAGAAGTTCCAAAAGGAGCTCTGGCTCATTGAATTTAACAATCCTCTAGGGAGATTGACTACTTCAGAGCCTATCCAAGACTTTCAACGCTAAATCAATTACCTAGCAGGAGATACTCCAATTATCTGTTTAGCTAGGATATTGACATGGTTTCCTGATGTTAATTCGGCTGCTTCATGGCTACTTCCAAAGAAAAGAACTATAATATTACTGTTGATTCCTAATCAGGTGTCAACAGTCATATCTATTATTATCCTTGAGATTGGAACTTTGGAAGTGAGGCCACAATCTTAGGCATTTTAATTTTTAAACTGAGAGCCAGAGATCTAAATTCACAAGGATGTCTATCATGTGATTGCAAAAACAATATGGAAGAGTATTTAAGCAAACTACTTAGTAACATGGTTTTTTGGCTTTTGTATTTTAACTGGTCATTGAGCTCTTCCTCACTTGCATTTGGAAAGAGTATTCAATCAATATTAGAAGCTGTTTGGGAAGCTGCTGAAAAGTCATGACTGGTGACAAGCTTCAAATAAATGAGTAGTTATTACGGGTTCTAGATCTCAATTTAAAATGTAAATTCAACATATGTCTTATTTTAAATGGCAAATAGATCAATTTTATGGATGTAGATTACAGCTATAGTCCAAAATATTATAGAATGATAGTGTTTTTCTCAATAATCATTGTGTCTTCCTTTGCAGGTTATTTCTGAAATTATTGAAACTTGTCGGGCACATGATTTTACAGATGTTGTGTTGGTCCATGAGCATCGTGGTGTGCCAGATGGTATAATTATTAGTCATCTTCCATTTGGCCCGACTGCATATTTTGGGTTACTCAATGTGGTAAGCAACGTTAATTCCTCAGCTTTTCTTTTTGGACCTTCATTTTTGGCTCATTTGACTTCGGCATAAATCTTGTAATCAATTTTTAAACCTGTAGGTTACTAGACACGACATTAAGGACAAGAAAGCTATTGGCACAATGCCTGAGGTTTACCCACATTTGATTCTCAACAACTTCTCAACCAAGGTATAACTGCAATTGTATGTTTATTCCCTCTTTCATTGGAAAGTCTTATTCGTAATTAAACGAGCAGAACCAACTTTTTGCACATATCTAGAAACTAAAGTAGCGATTATGTGTACTTTGTCCATGTATATGTTTAGTTTTTTATTCCTTGTCCTGCATTTTTGCACTTGCTCCACTTATGCCAATTGATCCTGATTGAGCATCAAAATGATGCAGATGACTAGAATTTAGGTTTGTCCAAGAGAAGTTTCCTACAGAAACTGCATTTTTTTTCTGGAATATGAATGGAAGCGTCATTCACCTCTTCTTGTTTGCATTGAAGTATGAATTTTATTTGCTAATAAGGAACTCAACATGTTTCAAAATTTCAACAGTTTTGTTTATGCTCATGTTATGGGGTTTGTTGATCACTAATTGGCTTTACATATTAGTAACTTTTTTTTTTTTTTGTATATGTGATGTCCTGATTGCTGATAGTTGGGTGAAAGGACGGCAAACATCTTAAAGCATTTATTTCCAGTGCCCAAGCCGGATACAAGACGAATCATCACTTTTGCTAATCAGTCTGACTATATTTCATTCAGGTTGGTTTGCTTTGCATATGCTTTAATCAGCTCATATTGGCTATTCTGTCCAGTTGATATTTATTCATTTGAAAGAAATGAATCTGAATTTAACATTTTTTTTAATTTAAATTTCTTATTGATTTTTCATTACTGTATAACAATATAATCATCTTCTGCATTTGTGGTCGTGTATAGATATTAATATGCTCCATTATTATTAATATTCTTAATATTCCCCATAACATAAATGCACAATTTTTTTCCCCTCTTCATGCAATCCTCCTCATGGTTTCGTCCATGGACGTTAATATTTAGTCTGATTTAGATATAAACTGTCAAAGTGAAAGGTATAACTCAAGGTACTGATAACATCTAATAAGCAGCGTTTCATTTTTGATATTTTAGCATTTACGGAGAATCGATAAGCTTGTGCCATTGGTATTTGAATTTTGTGGTTGTGCCTCTGTCATGGAATTGTAGTTTTGTGGTGATTCTTTCAAGTGACAACCTGATGAGGGTCTGTGTTTTTCATGACTTTGGATTTTGTTTAATTGCTAGTATTGGATGGGCACAAACTAGACAATTGAAATCCTAATGCTTAAAAGTAGTCCTAATACTTGGTAAATAGAATAATGAGAAGTAGCAATGTAAGGAGTCACAAAGACAGCTATGTCTGGCCCAATTTGATAGACTTTAAGACTTTATGCTTGGAATTGTGTTTGAGTTTGAACAGATTTGAACTTGCCATGTTAGATCGCAGCTTGAGTTGGTAAGCAACATATTATAAAAATCTTTTGAAACAAAGTCTACTTTGCAGTCATGATTTCCAATGATGGTGTACCTGTATTTTTTGTTTTCAGAGGCGTATTAATTTCTAATGATCATCTGCTTTGGGTATAGCACCGTTGAGCAGTATGTAGCATGGGATTCTGGACCTACTATAAATTTCTTTGATACAAATTCACTTGATGCAAATGCTGCTCTTCTTCTGAATAGTACAGCTGTTTTGACATTGTTCTGTTGTAAAATTTCTTGACCGCACAGGCATCATGTGTATGAGAAACATGGAGGTCCTAAATCACTCGAGCTGAAGGAAATTGGTCCTCGGTTTGAGTTGCGACTTTATCAGGTAATGGCAATGCTGCTTTCTTCCCTTACTGCTGCATGCTTTGTTTTTTAGTACTTTGTGAAAAATTGAACTTACAATAGACACAAGTACCATCCTCCTTTATTTTATACTTAAATGTTGTAGAGTTATAATATTGCGATATGTACCATTTACCCCTTGGCCCCTCTTACCAAAAGAAGTGCCATTTACTTTTGATTTGTTAGTTCTTGACATGTTTGGTGCTTAGTTGTTAGAATCTTACAATTCTTGATTCAATTCATACTATTCATATAAATTCCTCACCGAATTGATTTGAATCTTACAAACGAATCTAAAAACATTTGAATCATTGCCGAACCAAATCTTTTTATTCACCTCGTGGATCTAAAGAATCAATCTAAATCTACGATTCACACAATTCTTGACCTATCATATCGCGACGGACCTGACTAGTTTAAACCCCACAGACCTGACTAGTTTACACAATTGCCTTCCATTCCTTGTCTACGTCAATTTTGTGCTAAAAAGGAGAAAGAAATTTTGGTCTTAAGTTGCCTTCATTAAACCATTCTTCACTCTTTGTGGAGTATGGTGTTTTGCCATTGAGAAGAAGGGGCAGAACACTCATTGGCTATGGTAGTACTCATCTTTCGTTGTGTTTTTTAAAAATTTATTTTTTATTAGTTTTTTTATTTATTATCATTTTTTTAGGTTAATTATTTTTTTCTTTTTTGGAAATTTGTAGCGAATCTTACAATTTGATTTGATTCTCGATTCCAAAAATTGGAATTTTGATTCATGGTTCGGATCTTGATTTGACGACTATGGTTTGGGGTTATGCATCAATATAGCAGCTGCATCCATGGGATATGTGAGAATATGAGGACAAAAAAAAAGATCTGCTTCACATATATGCCCTTTTATGTAGCTCACAATTGATAACCCAGGCAGGTGTCTTGTATGTTTTGTTATACTTCCCCAAAGAGGTGATCCAAGTTGGGAATTTATTTTTGTTACTCAAGGAAGAAACTGATGCCTTATATTTTCAAATGATGATGCCCTGAGCACTGGATGATGCTTTCAATTTTATTGGCATGTTGGCTAGTAATTATGGTAGTAATTTTATGTTGCAGTTTGTTGCTAGATTTTTTTTTCCCTTGGCATCTATTGGGATATCTATGAAATTTTGCCTTGTATTCCTCACTGCCTGTTGGGCTTTTTACTTGACAACACTCTCTGTAGCTGTGGATTGACCTTTACTATCTACTGTAAAGGCTGGAGGTTGTTTTTCTTGTATGATTTTATTACTGAGTCTCCACTATTCATTTTCTTAGGTGGTATTGATGTGTTTGTTTATGGGGCATCTGTGTACTTTGACTACATTCTGGTTCCCTTTTCTTTTCTTCCTCTTCTTAATGTCACAGATAAAGTTAGGAACAATGGATCAGAGCGAAGCCCAGAATGAATGGGTTCTGAGACCGTATATGAACACAACGAAGAAACGAAAGTTTCTTGGGGATTAATGGCCAGCCTTCCAACTCCCTCACCCAACTCCCTCACCAGAAGCTGTAGACAACCTCAAAATTTTCATACCATGTTCTGTTTGATCGTATTTTGTGAGAGAACATCATTTTCCTGCGGAAGCTGATAATTCAATTTACGTATTCCCAGTAGTCACATTTATCTTTCTAATTAATATTTATTTATCTGATACATTGAGATCAATATATATTGCCACAAACCTTTGCCCCCTGTATTCATAATTGCATTGATCTTTTTGAGCCGTTATTGAATTGATGCACTGATTTATTTGTTGAGAATATAAGGATATTCCCCATATATTTTGTAAAAGCACAAACTTGAATAATTCTACTAAAAGTAAATGTCAAAGGCATAAGGAGTCGAAACTAATGCCCCGTACACATGATAGTGAGATGAGAAGAATTTTGTTTATAGGATGCAACTCCCAAGCATGGAACTTGAGAGAGAGAGAGAGAGAGAGAGAGAGAGAGAGAGTGAGATGGATAAGATGAAAGAGACGAAAGCCAGGGCATTAATGTGTAATATATAGAAGAATGCATGCACTTCTATCACTGCCCATCTCCACTCATCTTCTCAGAGACATCTGAGGCTCCCTCATTTTCCCATTCCTATCAATTTAGGAACTTTCTTTCTCTTGAACCATTCAGCTCTTCCAAGTCTACAAACCATGGCAGGAATTGGGCCATTTTTTTTTGTTTTGACAGTCTGAAACTTAAGGTTGAATTGAATAGACCTGTTAAGATGGGTTAAATTAGGGGAACATGCAAATTGGATAATCTCTTCTTTTATTCACTTTCTTAGATTTCGTTTGAGAACAAACTTGAAAAATATTACTCAAAAGAAAGAAAAATATAAAAAATATATATATATATATATATATATATATATATATATATATATATATATATACTATTTTTAATGTTTGTTTCTCTAATAAAAAGAGAACAAATAAAAAGCATGCTAAAAATTAAATTTAAATTTTTATTGTGTACTTGAATGAATTTGTATTCTAAACCGTCTTTGAGATGAGAAAGAAAAACAATGGAAAATCACTTTCTTTCTTTCTTTTTTTCTTTTTCTTTCCTTTTCTCTCATGATCCAAATAGAGTTTGAATGAAAATTTAAAAGTTTGCAGCTGGGCCGAAAAACTATTTATCCTTAAACATGTGGAATGCAAACTCTACCCCATGTTTGGAGTGGTTTTGGATTTAAAGTTGTATTGAATTTCTATAAGATGTAGTATAAAATTGTATTGATATTTATTTAAATTCACCTAAATTCAAATCTAAAGTATTAAACCCATGCTCCCAAACACTACCACAAGTAAAGGTAAAACTAATTAATCACTGAAAATGCAAGCTTCCCTAGTCTTCCCAAGTGTAAACAATTATACACTTGCTCAAACTTTTTTCTTTAATCAAGTAGGAGGAAAAATACAAACATTTCAATACTTTCTTAAGAAAAGGAATTTATAAAAACATAAGGCCGTATTTGGAACTCAAAAAAATATTAAGAAAAATAAAGGAAAATATCAAGGAATCCACATTTTCCTATTTGCTTATGAAGGAAAGTGAGAATAAAAATAAAAAAAGCATACCAAATTTATGAACAAAATTTAAATTTTATATATGATTAATATTTAGTTTTTTCTTAATTTTTAATCATATTAAAATAAACTTTCAATTTTAATTATATCTAATAGAGAAGGAATGTAAATTATTATTGCAAAAACAAATAGTGAAAATGCTCCAGAACAAAAAACGCTTAAGGCACGGTACAATGTCATTTTCCTTAAAACGTTATTTGCCCCCACCAAATCGGTGTGTATTGAGTCAGTAAATACGATTCCAGTATACAATAAAACCCAAAATATAATCTGATATCAATTTTCTTTATATCAAACTAAAAAACTGATCACAAACACCCTTAAAAGAATCTAAACAAATTTTTGGAATTCTATTTCTGCAAAAAATAGAACCTGTTGCTAGGTAAAATTAGTAGGGTTGCTCCTTCGACTTCCGTTGACATGAAAGGGGAAGAGAAGAAAGGCTTGGACGACCCGGGGTGAACTCTAGGGGATCACTCTAATGTCTAAGTAAGAGAAATGCTTTTAGAGAGGCTAAATGCAACAGTAGAATGAGTTGAATGACTTACCTTGACCTCTTCTCCAGATTCCTTCTTATAGGAGCTCGAGTTGACCCTTGATTGATTCGCCTTTATTGCGCGGGGCTTGAATTACTCTCGGGTCATAAAGTGTTTGCGCACATCACTCGGTCATTTAAGCCGCTGGCGTAGATCTCTCCTCCTCTTTATTGAGTTGGAGTTGATTGCTCTCGTCAGATTATTTGACTTCCGCCTGAGGGGGGGACCACGGGCCAAGTGTTGTTTTGCTTTTATTGGCTAGTTTATTTTGGGCATATCAATTGTCCCCCCCTCAATTTCAAATTTCTAGACGGAATTTTGAATCTGCACGCTCCCCCTAGAATATGTAATGCTTCCTCTTCTTCTTCTTCTTCTTCTTCTTTCTTTCTCTCTTCCACCTCTTTTTTTTTTTTTTGTGTTCCGAGCTGATATTCTGAGCTGCTTTGTTGAGGAATTTTACAGAGTTGTTCCAAGTTGGGGAGAATTTTCCGAATTGATGTTCTGAGCTAATATTCTGAGCTATTTCGCAGAGGAATTTTACCGAATTGGGGAGAATTTTTCGAGCTAATGTCCTAAGCTGGGGAGAATTTTTCGAGCTGATGTTCCGAGTTGGGGAGAATTTTCCGAGCTAGGGAGAATTTCCTAAGCTGATGTTTCGAGCTGGGGAGAATTTTTCGAGCTGATTCATAGAGTGATTTTGCCGAACTGATCTTACAGTGCAGCTTCATGAAGCAATTTTTTTTTTTAGGCAGGGCTTGCCGAGCAAATTTTTCGAGCAACTTCATGAAGCGAATTTTTCCGAACTGATCTTACCGAGCAGCTTCGTGGCCTTTTATGCCTATTGAGTCGTGCTCATCTGCTGGGCTGTTTTGGCCTTATGAGTCGTGCCTGTCATTTGGGCCCTTGATGCAT
The DNA here is from genome assembly GCF_029873635.1 of Malania oleifera. NCBI lineage: Eukaryota > Viridiplantae > Streptophyta > Magnoliopsida > Santalales > Ximeniaceae > Malania > Malania oleifera. The sequence continues at coordinate 92,500,891 of NC_080425.1, forward strand.
AATAAATCGTGCTCATCTGCTAGGCTGTTATTGGCCTTACGAGTCGTGCTCGTCATTTGGGCCCTTAATGCTTAATGAGTCGTGCTCATCTACAGGGTTGTTGTTGGCCTTACGAGTCGTGCTCGTCATTTAGGCCCTTAATGCTTAATGAGTCATGCTCATCTGCTGGACTATTTTTGGCCTTCCGAGTCGTGCTCGTTAGTTTGGCCTTTGTGCCTAATGAGTTGTGCTCATCTGCTAGACTATTTTTGGCCTTACGAGTCATGCTCGTCATTTGAGCCTTTGATGCTTAATGAGTCGTGCTCATCTGCTGTGCTGTTTTTGACTTCACGAGGCGTGCTCGTTGGCGGATTTGTCAGCCTGTGCGGCTGAAATGGCCTTCCCCTTTGTTGAGATATTCTCATTTATGGAGTGTTTCAGATGTCTTTTCCAAGGTGATATCATCGTCTCTTTCGAGGCATCTTTCTTACCTGCAAAAATCTATTGATTGCATTTATATCAGTTGTACCTTGGGAAGCTGCGAATTCTTGGTATTAGTGTCATGTCAGCGCGCCTCTGAGGATTTTCGTTCGTACAGGGATCCTTTGTGTCCTTCCTCTCGAGACGCAAACCCCTTTTCTGCAGTGGAGCTCTCTCAAGATTCTCACCTTCTCAGGGATTCGTGCAGGCCTTTCTCTATAAAGGCAGGCCTTTCTCTCCTTTTTGTAGCTCGGGTGTGCCACATTCTTCCGAGTCTCTCCCTTGCCGAGCAGGCCATATTGAAAGATCTACGGGCCCTAGTTCAGCAGTGGATTGTCCCTCACGAGGAGCTGCTCTAGGAGTGAGTTCTCGTGCAGTGGGGGATCAGCCCTGTTTCCTCAAGTCTTGTATTGCCTTTGATTTCTATGATATGTAGTCGGATACTTTTGCTTTTGTTGGTGTTTTTATCCCCTCTCTTATTTTAGCAGATGTGGACTTTAACAAATACGAGTCTCTCCTGGGGGAAGCCAAGAAGCAGAGAGCGAGTAGGAGCAGGAAGAAAAGAAGAGAGCTTGAAGGAGAATCATCTCAAAGGGATGTGCCCTCTATGGGTGATAGTGAAGCTCTTGTTGGGGAGAACATTACGGCGCCTCCTCCGAGGCCTACGGCTAATACTGAAGTGATTTTTCAAGAGCTGACACATTCTGCATCCACTTTACGCAAGGCTGTTCACGTCGAAGATTTAGTGCAGGCTTAGTGTTCCCTACCCGACGTTCTCTCGGCACAGATTCGGCATACCACATACCAGGTCTTGTTTTACTTAATATTTTTCGGCCGTATTGCTTTTCTCTTTAGACATTGCTTTATTATCTGCTTTGCCCTTTGCACTTATCCTCAGCTAGCGACGATGGCCTTAGCCCAAGAAGAGAAGGTTGTCGAGATATGCCGGCAGACCTTGGATGCTAGGAAAAAGTACGTCGTTACTCATAATGAACTTCGTGATGACGAGATCTGTGAGCACGACCTACAGGTTGATATTGAGCGTATTTGTAGGGAGGAGGTACCTACCAAAGAGGCTACCGCTGCTACTAATGCCTCCCGAACCGCAGTAAAGAGTATAAGGACTCCACACAATTCGTTATGGACACCTCCAAAGCTTACAGGGTGGGGTTCAGGAGGTTTCGAGAATAGGTCAAAACCAAGCACCCTGACCTTCCCCTGGACGGTGTGAGCTCACATGGATATGGCAACGAAAGTCCCGAATCCGGGGAAGATCTGGGCGAGGAAGAAGATTTGGAGGAAGAGGAAGTTGGAGAGGGGAGCAAGGCAAGCTAGTCGGCTGGAACTTCACTTGTAATATATATATATATTCTTAAACTTTATTGATGTAGTACAATTGCTGTAATCGAAACTTTTATTACTTATTATTGCATTGCAAGAAACGCTCAAGAACTTTTATTTCGTCTGCTACTTGTTTCCCCCTTCTCCATCGAGAGAACCTATTTAGTATATCTTTTTGCGACCCCTCTATCTCCTCTGCTAGCGGATCCTCCGAAGATCACCGCAATTTCCCCTACGACCTGTTCTTCCTTCTCTTGTACGCTGGGCCTCCTCTAATCGAGAGGTTCCCTTTGTGGATCTTCTTTATTTATAAACTTTGACAGGTAACCCCTTCTTATTAGGGCTTCGATTTCTTCCTTCAACTAGATGCATTCCTCTGTGTTATGGCCATGATTCCTATGGAATGCGCAGAACTTGGACATGTTTCGCTTGTGAAGAGGTGTTCGCATGGGTTTGGGCCATGAGACGTAGTCCTTCTTTCTGATCTGCATCAGTAATTTAGAGCGCTGTACATTCAGGGGTGTGTAGGTGGAGAACTTATTGGGTTGCCCTCTTATCTTTGGGCTTGCGTGTAGTGCACTAGTCTCATGTCTTTTCGCGGATCTATAGGATTCTCCCGTCTCCCTACTACTACTTTTCCTTTTCCGTTCTATACGACTTCCTCTTGTGTCCATTATCTCCTCTAGGTTGATGTATTATTGTACTCGAGCCATCAACTCCCCCATATCCACCGACGACTTTTTCCCTAGAGAGTATAAAAAACTTCCGGGCTGAAGGGCCGTTGTCAAGGCTGCTAAAGCCACCCCCATGTCTAGGTTGTGGATTTCTAGGGTTGTCGTGTAACGACTTGCTTAATTAACATGATTTTTTTTCCCACTGTAATAATTATCATACTCTGATACCATAACATTATCCTAAGCAGCGAGAAGCATAATACAAATAAACATTTTCATACATAATGATATACCATACTGTACAATACCAGAGTGCTATCATGTTTCCCAAAAGAATATATACATGTGTTACTAAATCCCCAAAATTGCCCTCAGCTAGCTAGGACAAATACAAAAACCCTCCACTGCACTCACTTTGCTGTCAGGGCACTACAGATGCCCCTCTACCTGCGAGCCTGATCTGCTCGCCTACCTGGATCACGTGAAAAAGGTTTCAACATTGGGATGAGCCAACGCCCACTAAGACGATATATGCTATTATTAGTGTGGCAAATGAGTCATCATATCATAAAAAATCCATTTCCATATAATCATGTATATCTGGATTTATAAATACAGTACAAATCATAATATTCATTACCATTTTCATGTCATTTAACACATCTGTATTTAAGTTATTATTCAAAATACTTCTAACATACATAAGTAATTCTCTTGTCTTTGTAAATCAGAATATACATAATAATAACTATAAACTTTTCCCTGTGGATATCTGTATGTCATGATTTAACCTCTCATGACAGGGTTTTGCGGCCCGTAGGCGGGATCTACACTAACTGGCCGACCAGGTAAATCACTATACTCCCTTGGTCGATCTGCCCACCTCTACCCATATCTGATGGGGAGCCTGTCCACATCAAGGGCACTATATGATCAACCTACAGCCTATTATCTGAATAGGCGGTTGCACTCTGTAAAATGTATACTGCATGTAGTTACGGTGTCGTGCTCTGTAAACTGTATAGTCCAACAGGGTCTAATACTATATACATACTCATATATATACACTTTCACTGTTTTCATCATGTTTTCAAAATTACCATAACGCTATCTTTCTGTTCTGTACATACTATAACTGTAGCATCTCGATGCTATCTCTATATAACTATCTATATATTCTGTAAATGCTCTGTCTGTATACTTTGAATGTTATGGTAATAGAAAACATGGCATGTTTTAAACTTTGTAAATCATAATACTGGAACTACGTAATCATAATACTGTATCCGTAATTCGTGTAATCATTTTGTTAAAATCCGTAAAATCATGATACTGTAATTCACATAATCATAGCACTAAAATACATAAAATTATGAAACTACAATTCATAAAACATACTCCCATACTACATACATATTCTCAAGCCACACCATACTTGAGTACATAATTTTCATAAATAAATACATTGCATAATATTTAGAAATTTCCTAGCATAGCATATATCCCTTACTTTATCTCTGAAAAACCCCTACTGTACTCTAACCCGATACCCGTAGGGTCTCCTACAAAACACCCTGAAAATAATATTTTCCAGAACTAAACATCAATATTTTTCTACCTGTATCATTTCCTATAACTACCACAAGGCCAAAAGGAAACTAAAAGGCCTTACCTTACCCTTAATTTGGGATGATTTCTAACTCCAATTTCCCAATGATCCGCTTCGGTAGATGCGTAAAGAACTCAGCCAGGAGCGTCGTGGTAGCTTCGGATTGTCGATCCGGCGACTGGTGGGTCCGAAAATTAAAAGAGAAGGGAGAGAGAGTCGTAGGAGAGGAGAGAGAGAGCGGCGAGAGAACTGATAAAAATCCCGATTTTCCTCCTTTTATACTGTCAGATTCGTCGATGAGCCACGTCACTTCGTCGACGAATCTTTAGTAATTTCATCGACGAAGCCCTATATTCGTCGACAAAATTCAGACCACCCTAGACCCTCTCTCGGTATTTTCTCGTCGACAAAGCCCTGTGTTCGTCGACGAAATCCTTGAGGCCTTCGTTGACGGAACCCTGTATTCGTCGATGAAGCTTGGCAATCTTCTGAAATTTTGATTATTTAATATTATCTCCAAAATGTAATGTTGTCGACGAAGTCTACGGCCTCCTTCTGTTTTTGTTTCTATTTTCTCTTCCTCTTATTATTAAAATATTATTATTCTTCGGGTCACTACATGCCGTGTTGAAGCGGTGCATGAATTTTTTTAAAGTCTCTTGCTCTCCTTGCGCCATACTCATGAGATGACCCATTGTTTTAGCAATTCTCCGACTACTAAGGAAGTGGACGGTGAACAGTTGTTCCATCTCTAAAAAGAAACCGATCGATTCGGGTCGCAGAGTTCGGTACTAGTCTCTGGCAGTACCCTTAAGGGTTGTTGCAAAAGCTCGGCACATGATAGCTTCTGGAGCACCTTACAACTGCATCACCATCCTAAAGGTGTCCAGATGATCAATTGGGTCGGACAGACCTTCGTAACTTTCGAAGGTGGGCATCTTGAATCTACTTGGCAGTGGAGCTTCCATGATCTCTTTGTTGAATGGCGGCTCTGAGGACCTTTGGGACGCTTCCCCGTAGAAGGGTTTGGTTCTGCCCTCTTTCATCATCTTTTCTATGTGATCTATTTTCTTGATCCTTTCTTCGAGCTCCATGGATCTTTGTTGGTTGACATCTACGCTGTTTGAGTCCTCTACCTTCTTGTTGAGGTAGATTTTTTCCTCGTTCTCCTTTGATTTGTCAGCTTTTTTGTCTGTACTGGGGCTCTCTTGCCGTTGGTGGAGGATGTGCCATTCCTGACTCTTTTGTTGTAAGAGTTGGTTGAACATATCCTTCATTTCCTTTTGGAAAGCGAGGAATTCCTCCCTGCTGACACCCAATGGTTGTGCGGGTGTGGAGTGGATGGACTGGGACGATTATTTTCTCGCGACAGGGATGAAAGTAGAACTGTGTGAGGTCGGTATTGCCTGAATGTCGAAAGTCAAAAGCAAGATATGATCGCCTCTCAAAAGCAAGTTCCCACAAACGGCGCCAACTGTTGCTGGGTAAAATTAGCAGGGTTGCTCTTTCGACTTCTTCTGACCTAAAAGGGGAAGAGAAGAAAGGCTTGGAGGACCCGGGGTGAACTCCGGGGGATCACTCTGATACCTAAGTAAGAGAAATGCTTTTAGAGAGGCTGAATGCAACAGTAAAATGAGTTGAATGGCTTACCTTGGCCTCTTCTCCAGATCCCTTCTTATAGGGGTTCAAGTTGACCCTTGGTTGATTCGCCTTTATTGCGCGGGGCTTGAATTGCTCCCGGGTCATAAAGTGTTCGTGCACATCACTTGGCCATTTAAGTCGCTGGCGTAGATCTCTCCTCCTCTTTATTGAGTTGGAGTTGATTGCTCTCGTCAGATTGTTTGACTTCCGCGCCCGAGGGGGGGGGGGGGAGGGGACCACGGGCTAGGTGTTGTTTTGCTTTTATTGGCTAGTTTATTTTGGGCATATCAGAACCTAAAATTGAAGAAGATATGATTTGTGAAAGCCTTATGTGAGAAAGAGAAGGAGAGAACGATTGAATATTTCTGTAGGATTCTTGGAGTTAATTCTGTCTTTAAATAAACAGAATTATGTCTATTCCTAATAGTTACAAATGTGGTTATTTGAATAAGCAGTTACATCTATTCAAATTTAAACAATAAGTTAAATAATTGTTTTATTAATTGCCACTTGTCAGATTAAAATATGACTGTTAGATTATTTATACGGTTCAGATCGTACCACTTGATCTTATAAAAAATATAAGAACACTAGAGTACACACTAGCAATATCTCTTTAAGAGAATATTCCATTTTCTCATTTATTAATGAATTTTATTTTTTCACTCTTTTGGACAAATCCACATAACATTGAATGCTTCTCATAAACAGAAATGAAAGACTTTGAAAACTCATAAAATCGATTATTTTAGAAAATATTTTAACAAGTAAAATATAAGCGAAAATGAATTTCCCCGTTAATTTTCTAACCAATCCTAAGGGAATCATAATACATGTTTTCCAATAAAACACCCAAAACCAGAACATTTCAGCTCTGAGACTTTTGAGTTGCATAGTTTGAAGTCTCATTTCAACATACCTTACATAGTACCATATGAGCAAATTTACCTATTTTCTTCAGTTCACATCTCACCAAAAAAAAAAAAAAAAACCCAAGTGGTTTAAACTTCCAAATTTATTAAAATACCTGCCCAGAGAGGCCTATTTAAAGAGGAAACTCTGCACTGGTGGATGCCTGCTTTGTGAGTGCACCCCCAAGGTAATCATTGTTTGCTTCTTGTATTTGGAGAGTGGATTTGGTCTTTGCTTTTATCATTTTGTGGATCTTAGCTTGACATACCAACAATTAATTTATTTTTCTTCTTAAATTTACCATCCATCTGTTGGGAAGCTGGCTTTGCTATAACCACAACTAGTGAGGTCATGTACCACATGCAGGGTTGTTCAACTAAGGCGGATGCAGGAATTACAGTCAGGGGTGCAAACTATATAAGTAAATAATTTATTTAATACTCATTATAATTGTTACATCTTAACTAGACTAACCCTGTCTTATGGAGTTTAGATTTTAAGTTTTGAATTTAGATTTGTATGTATTTGAACAAAACTCAATGAGAAGTGGTGTTGCTGATCAACTCTTGATTCAACCATCAGAGTTTACCCTAGACCAATTTTTGCTTTAATAGATCAATGTCATCAATCCACTTCCCAACAATGTAATGGCATTGTCTTATTGCAAGTCCCTATCGTACAAAAGCTTGGACAATTCCCGAGGGCTACAAACCCAGAATGGAGGAAAATGGCGTAGAGCCAAAGAAACCCCAATAGCATAAAAGTTAAGGGCAAAAATTGCTAAATGCTATGAGCCCATAATGAGAAAGGGGTATAGAGTTGAAAAATGCCTCAGTTGCATAAAAGCTTTGGCACCCTTTAAGGTTAATGCTTAAACTTGCATGCTCAAATCTTAAGAGGGGTGAAAAAGAATATGGCTATATGGCCTACCACATTTGTGCAGTCATGCTCAGTGTGGGCTTCTGATTGTGTTGTGGGTTTTTGTCATTAGTGATAGTGCACGTATAAGTCTATTGATGCCACTGTGGGTGAGGAAGCTAAAGCATTTGTCCAAGTTGTAGAAGTAAGCACTGCTCTTGGGTAAAGAAAATTTTTTCCCTAAAAAAAAATAATAATACTAAACGAAGCTTCAAAGATTCAGATTGAGGGGACTTCAAGATTGTTACTAAACAGTTTGTTGGGAAAGTCCATCATGTTACTGATCGTTCTTTGGCACACAACTTACACGAGGACAAGAGGTTGGGTTTCCTTCGTAATCAATCTCACTCAGTTTTCCATCTTTCGAACTCAAGTTTTCTTTCTCAAGCAGAATGTACATCCCATTTTAGGCTGCAGATTTATCATCACACTCTCAATTTCAGGTTAAATTGAAAAATAATAGGAAAGATCTTTCAGGTTCGCAGACTTCAACATTATTCTAAAAGGAATGATATGTGATATAACCTAAAGACACCCCAACATTAACTTTAGCATTAACTTACAAAAGGCTAAAAGACAGCCTAGTGCACAAAGTTTGCGCATATGTAGAGTTCGGGAAAGGGGCAGACCAGGATAATCTATAGTATGCAGTCGTATCTTACATTTTTATAGATGTTATGTCCACCCCTCGAACCCCTGACCCCCGGATCATATAATGATAACTTTACGGTTGTGCCTAAACTCCCTCAAGAGATGTTACAAAAGAGGTAGCATTCATTAAAACCAAAGGGATGACACCTCAATCTTCACTCCCTAATATAATGTTTGTTTGTAATTCCTATAATTCAAATAAAATATCTATTAATAAGAAGATTAATAAGGAAGTATCCATAATGCATATAAAAGGGATTCCATAAGAAAGGTAAGACATCTTATTTATGTCACATTCTCACTCACTCTTTTTCTTGTTGCAATCATATAATCCTTCTAAATTTCTTAACTTAAGCATCGGAGTAATCCCCTAGAGTATATTCTGGGTCCTCCAAGCCATTTTTCCTTCATTCTTGGCAGGTGATTAAGGTCATGATTGATCCAAACTCTCCTAAATAAATTTGGGTAGCAATAGTTGGCGCCATATGTGGAAAGATTGGAAGCATTGAAAGAATAATGATCATGATTGCATCCTATAATTTTGATTCTTATCATCCTTTTGGGACCACTCACCTTTATCAATTCAATCAATGCAACCTTATGTTTCTTCACGAGGACAAATGGAACGAATGGAGCAATTTTTTATTCTAAAAGGATTATTGAGAACAAAATCTGGAATCCTTCTTTTGGATACGTCACCAAAAGGTAGATCACTAATGCATCGAGAATTGATTTTGAAGATTTCAAATCAGATAAGGAAGAAGCATGATTTTGAGGATTCCAATTAGTATTGGCATTGATGAACAATGTTTGTTGGCATATGAGAATAATTTTTTTTTTAAAAAAGGATCGATCAATTTGAAAATAAAAGAGGTTTGCAATCAATCATTATTAGATGAACTCAATATAACTTTATTATAATATTACTATATATATATATATATATATATATTTTCTAACATTGCCGACAGGTAAATAACCTATAGGGATTGTAAGATTGATTCAACAAGCCAAATAGACCTACTTGATGAAATGTCTATCTAACGCGCACTACTTATGAGACAACAAGAGAAGAGACCTACACGCTAGGATATTGACCCATTTGATGAGCACCGCTTATATGACCCAAAAATGTCTATTTGATGAACATCACTCTTGAGACAACAAAAGACAGGCCCTGCTCGCTAGAATATTGGTCCATCTGATGAGCATAACTCATGAAATGAAGAAAATGTTTATCTAATGAGTATCACTCATGAGACCCAAAAGAATAAATTTAATGCGCACTGCTCATGAGGAAACAAGAGATGAGTCCTACTCACAAGAATATTGACCCATTTGATGAGTATCGCTTATGAGACTTAAAAATGTTCAACTGATGAATGTTGCTCATGAGGCAACAAGAGACGAGTCCTATTAAATAGAATATTAGCCCATCTAATTTTTATTTTTATTTTTATTTTTATTGAAAAAAAAAAAAAAAAAGGGTAGCACCTCCTAAACTTTATTAGAAAATCCCTCACTTATGGCGAAGGAAAACCGTGGTTACAACCCATCTAATGAACACTACTCATGAAACCCAAAAAAAATGTTCATCTGATAAGCATCGCTCATTAGGCAATAAGAGACGAGCTCTACTCGCTAGAATATTGACTGAGCACACTCATGAGACTAAAAAGTGTCCATTTGATGAGCACCACTTATAAGGCATAAAGAAAGCGAGTTTTGCTCTCCATAAATATGATACATTAGATAAACACCACTCAAGAGACACTAAAACAGCCATTTGAAGAGCACAACTCTAAGATATCAAGAAACGAGCTCTAATTACAAAAAATATGACCTATCTAATGAGCGCCTCTCATAAGGCCCTCCAAATGCCCACTTGGTGAGTATTAATCACGAGTCATAGTATTATTCAACCAAAAGAGTTGCTTAGTGAAAAAATGAATAAAATTGCTCATCCAAGGGTTCATGAGCACGACCAAAAGAGCTACTCAACAAAAAGGCAACTCAATTTGGTCAAAAGACTCTTTAGAAAAGCTACTTGACCAAAGATCAGCTCAATCTTGGGCTCTGATCAAGCCATTTACATGAGAAACTAGCTTAAATTCTGAAATGCGGCTCGGATGAAGCCTCCCATATCAAGAATATAGCTTGGATCATTAAAAACAACTTTGTTGAAGCCATTACATTGATTGCAACTTGGATCAAGTCATGTGTATTGAGAATTTGATTCAGATAAAGAAAAATGGCTCTATTGAAGTTGTTTACATTGATTGAGGCTCAGGTGATGCCGTGTAATTGAGAAGGCTACTCGGGTCTTGAAAAACGGCTTAAATGAAGCCATCTAGTTAACAATAGGGTTTGGACTGTTTGAGATCAGCTTAGACCAAAAGCAAGCAACTCTCAATGATAATTGGCCTAAGTAAAAGAAGATAACTCAAAACTCATTTCACTTTAATTCAAGCCAAATTTCATGATAACAAAAGGACATTACAAATCCGACGTACTCTCGAATCAAGAGATAACTCTAAGACTTAAGAGTAGAGGAAACAACTAATATAACCTAAAGAGACCCCAACACTAATCTCAACCTTTACTTACAACAGACCAAAAAAAGATGTTACAAAAGAGGTAGCGTCCATTAAAGGTAACACCTCGATCTTTACTCCCTACTAAAATGTTCATTTGTAATCCCCAAATTGATATCTATTAGTAGGGAGATTAGCAAGGAGGCATCTAGAATACATATAAAAGGGACTCCATAAGAAAGGTAAGACATCTTATTCATTCTCATTCACTTTTTAATCATTGCAATCATATAATCATTTTAAATTCCCCCTCTAAGCTATTTTTTCTTCATTCTTAGCTGGTGATTGAGGTATGATGATTCAAATTCTCCCATACAAATTTTGGCAACATTAAATTGAGAGAACAGGCATTCTACCAGCATCAAAGGCCAAAAGCCAACTTGTGGACAATGGTCACATTTTTTTTTTCAGTTTCAAATTTCATTGTCGATCTAGTCTGTCTATTTTTTTTTCCAAACAAAATATGAATCATTCAGTCGTATCTTCAGTGATTTAACCCACGAATGACATGACCTGCTGAGTTTGTAGTGTGTGCACGAGTCAAACTGTTACCCATGATAAAAAAAAATAAAACTATAAAGATATCAACAGGGTAAGGCATTAAAATATATCATATAATTTGGCTCAAGACTTTTGCGTAAAGTTTATATTTATCTTCGCAGAGAAGATAAAAAGAAAAATGTGTTGGTAACGCGGATGATTTACCCAGTTCAACAGTAATTGACATCTCAGAATCAAAATATCACTATTTGAATCTAAAACTATTCCAAGAATCCATAGAGTGACACAAATTCAACTAGCCTCCAAAAGCCTGTATTTTTTCTATAGGTAACTTTCAAAAAGTTTGGGTGGTCATATAATACACTGGAAAGACTTCTTCAGAGGTTGACATTATAAGTGAATCTTGGGTTTCAAGGAACTTAACAAAATTTTTAACAGGACTTCCTTCAGATATAGGAACGAAGTCCAACTGAAATTGCTGATTTTTGAGATCCCAAATCTAGACCTATCACTCTGACATTAACTACAGATGAGAGAGAGAGAGAGAGAGGGCTAGCAGGTGAAATAGAAGAGAATAGTGAACTAGCATTTTCATTTCCAGCATTATTACATGATTTTCCGGCCTTTCACAGGTTATATACTACATTACACCCAGTAATTGACTTCTGCCTTTCCACATGATGACATCGTTGGCATCACTGGCACCGCCAAAACCAGTAGATGTGAAAAAAAATTCCATCATTTTCCTCTTCACTTTTCCATTTTCTTTTCCTCTCCAACAAGATGAAACTGTTTGAGCTTTAGGATCCAAAACATCACTCCCCAAGTTACTCATCCTTCTTGCATGAGACCATTACCGTGTCAACCTAGATACCAAGAAAGAACCAGCCATGCTCAATAACCACCAGAGAAGTTTGGCACTTCCATTTGAGCCAGCTTTTGGTCAGTTGGCATCACCTGAAACAAATGCACAAGACTGCCAAATCCACAACAAATTCAAGAATAGAAACCGATCTTCATTAGGAAAACCATCAACATGACTATTCTGTCTTGTTTTCCTCATTTGAAATGCTTTCAAGTAACACACCATTGTCAACATCCATGAGAACTCCCGAATCTGCCTCCCCTTTCAAACTACTCCCAGGTGGTAAATCCCCATTCTGACCATTTGTGAGGATTTCCATTGTTGTAGCCTCCTCCGACTTGCTTTCAGGTAGCGAATCCTGAAAAACACGACTTTCAGAGGCAGGCATATTGGCATCACCTGCATGGTCTGGGGATGTTGAATCCTGCCGGCTGTTTTGCTGCTCAGATGAACCCATGGATGGAGCTACTTGTCCCGAATAAGCTGAAATCTGATCAAATTGCTGTTTCATAGCCCGTGCCTGATATCAAGTGCAGAATGGTACTAGATATCAACTTCAAACATAGTGAATTGGACAATTACAGCTAAAAATATTAAGAAGGCAACAATTGCTAGGCCATGCACAAGACACTGCCCACTGACTCCCAAAACAAGCTGTGGCAGCTGGCATATGATCTTACTAAACATTTGATGGGCCCAGTCGCTAGCCATTTTTTGCAGAAAGCCCAAATTATGCACAAGGCTTAACTTGTTTAAGATATTAGCTAGCTAGAAATTTATAGAAGTTTTAACTAGAAACAAATGCATCCAAATTAATACAAGGTTCAAGTGTCAATGACAAGTGACAAAAGTTCAAGACAAACAGAAATAAAATTTTATAAAAAATGTGCCAAGATGTGCTAAAGAACTTTAGCAACTTAAAAAGAAAAAAAAAAGGACTAAATTAACAAAGTAAAGAGTAAGAAAGAAGAAACACAAGACTTGAAAACTCGTTTTCTATTTTTAAAAGGGGGACTATACACATTGACATAAGCACTTTCCCACAGCCTTCAGGTACAAGGGAGAACAAAAGCATTTTGAAAATAGATGTGAGAAAATTCAAAAGCATCCGGGCAGAGAGCACTACACGCAAATCAAGCTAAATGCAAGCAACTTCAAAACAACTCACCAGAAGCTCTAGCTCAAGTGAACAGCTATAAAGTTCAGGTTGAGTTTGAGTAGCTTGATCACAATTCTAGTAGAGCTCCAGTTTGTTAATACTTGAACGGCATACAAGCCTAAACAAGTACTGCTTTTTTATATGTTTGCAATATATTTCACATATAGTATATATGTGTGTGTGCATGAGTCATATAGTGTGTGTGGGGGGGCGAGAGAGAGAGAGTGTAAAAGACACAGTTTTAAACCCTGAATCAGAGTGGCTGGTCCAAAGGTGTTGGACCAGAACCAGTCCCATTACCAGTCCAAGTTACACCATATTGTTGCATAAAATGGAAATTAGGCCAAACCAGGTCAATTTGGCATAACTTGGCCAAACTTGGAGGACCATCCAGATTGACCCAGCGGCTGACACAAAAAATTATAAATCTAGTTCCTGGCACATGATTAATTTGTACAAGCATCTATTCTACAAATTAATTGATATGAATTGACATACATATTCATTAATAGTCTAGATCAGGATACATACTTATCCATCTAGGTGTCTAGAGATATACTTCATCTCAAGTTGGAGCCTGATACGTTTAGATCTAGTCAGGCTTTGTGAATAAATGCTGAATATAATGTATGTGCATGCACAGAGTGCAATTGTTTTGTACTTTGTGTGCACACATATACACACATTGTATCTAATAATAATCAATAACCTCTTCAGATAAATAACAATTTTCAAAAATAATAGGAAAATTTCATACAAAACTAGGACTGCTTGTTTGCTGATGTTTATTGTTTTTGGCTTTGATTTGCTTATAGGTAACTGTGACAATTTTTTGCACATGGGTGACGTTACTGGTTTGGCTCATTGTGGTTTGACCAGGTTGGTCACCATTCTTGGTTTTAAAAACATGGCATAGAACAGTAGCGTACCCTACATTAATCCTTTCCGCAATTATATATAAAAGACTCAGCAATTGGGATACATAGAACTTAAGTATGCCAAGTATGTATTTGAGGCCGAGCTAAATCGAGTTTCGAGCAGCAAGTTTTTGAGTCCCAGAATCAAAAGGCCAAAACACGGAAATCTGTGTGAGCTTACAGGATTTGGGTTGCTTGAAAATCTTCAAATCAGCTTTTTTTTTTCCTTCTTTCAGTCGGTCCAAAAATCAAGAGTCAAGACCTACCCCTGACCCCGCAGCAACAAGGCTGTTCACTTGGCTCTTCAAGGAGCAGTGGGGTTCCAGTTCAGCATGAGGTGAAGTGGAGTTTGAGTTCACAAAACTCTGGAGATGCATCCTCTTAGAAAGGGAGGCAAGACTCAGAAGCAAATCACGGATAAGGTTATGGCAGTGTTGGAACGGCAGTGAGCGTGGAATCTTCAAATGGACCTCCAATTGATGGTGCGTTGATTTTTTTGAGTTTGGTGGAGAATCAGAAAAGCCACAATCAGAATCTACAGTAGCAGGAATCCAAATGAAAGTCCTTTGATAATGCAGCTATTGTAACAAAGAGAATAAAAAATCAAGAGCAGGTGTGGAGAATGTCTTGGATGTGGATAAGGGACCTGTTTGGGCTGGTATCTCCAAAGTTTATAATCAGGGACTGGCTAATACAAGCGCTGCTTTGATGTGAAAAGTGTTTGAATAGAGACCAGTTAATACAGATGCGAGGACAAGCAAATATATAGAGAGGAATAAGGATGCAAGTTTTACTTCTGTGGAGAGTGACAATGTGACAGATGTATCAGAAGAGAAGGTTAGGGAGAGAAAACTCGTAGAGGTTAAAAAGAATTGGAGTGATTATTCTGATGATGATAGTAATTATAATACATAATAGTGAGTTTACACGTGATAGTGGTTTGTCAGTAGATGAAGTTTGTGAAGAATTTGTATGTGGCTCAGATTCAATGGACTTATTGGGTGAAAATCCCAGGGCATCTGCAACAATGTTAGAAGGACTAGAAGCTATTCCTTCCACTAGGGCTGTTCAATCAGTTGGTTGGGAGTGAAAATTAGAGAATCAACCAAAGTTATGTAAGAACCCACCACTCAACCAGCTGACATGGTCAGTACACTAGTGTAAAATATCAAAACCAAAAGAAATCAATCAGATTCTGAAATCCTCCAATTGAGAGAATAGAAGGTAGGAAATGAAGTGAAGCTACAAATATACAATGCTTATAGAGGCCCTCATCTCAAGACTCAAAGCCTTTATCTTATGGAGAGCACCAAGAATTGAACACCCATATAAAAGAACCTAGTTTCGAGCAGTGACCATGAACAGAGCTGTCAAGAAGCTTATGCAGGAGGGTTTGAGGGTCCAGGCATCCAGGTGTCAAAAAGAGGGGGAAGAGGAAGAAAGATCAAGCCAGTGAAGGACTGAGTTCAAAGCCTGAGCCTGAGAATCAAGTCGTCGAGGAGTGAGGTCCAAGAGAGTGTAACTTGAGGCTGAGGGTCAAAGTCCTTGAGGAGCGATCCTAAGCCCAAGCTCTAATTGAAGCATTGGAGGACAAGAGGATGAGAGACTTGAGTGACCCATGACCAAATTAAGTTTAAGTGTTTATGTTGAAAAAAAAAAAATCAGTTTTTAGTTCCATCAATTTTTTTTGTTATCAAAATACAAAAACCAAACACCAATAATTGCCAATTTAAAAAAGTTAAACCAAACAGTACCATTTTCAACTGAATTGGGTCAGTTAGATTGATTAAAACGAACTTTTGCAAAGACCTAACATATCTTTTGCAAAGCCAACCTGTACTTGGCCTGCCCCAGTATCTATTGGGAAGGAAGTTAGTAAAAACTAAAAAGGATATAGAAGGTCAACAACTATTGAGAAGATGGGAGTACATCCCCCCACTTGAATCAATGGCTTAAGGCCTATCCTTGAGGGTATTACAGGCACTAGTTTGGGCATTCCATACATTGCTGCCATCCTTTGTGAGGTCAGCTGATCCCAGAGGCAAGAGGTCTGGGTGGTGGTAGAGTAAGGAACAAAAGGACAATGTGGACTAGCTAATTTAAAGTGCTCATTAATTATGATAGAAGGGGTTGAAAAGGGGTTTGTCTTAGCTGCATAAGGTTTTCTTTTCTTATTTTCCTTTATGCTTTATATTAGTTTTTTGAGTGAGGACTTCTTGTCTTCCTGTTGATTGTAGTTTCTCTTTACTCCCTATTAATAAATTTCTTTTATTATCAAAAATAAAAAGAAAAAGAAAAGCTGAGTTCCATTCTTCCAATATGATGGCACAAATTCCAAAGATTAATGTATAGCAAACTTAGCAGTTCAAGTTTGTGCCCAAAAAGATGGAAAGAGAAGGCAGGAAGAAATGAGGATTGGTATCTGTTGAAATAAAAGCGGAGTTCATTCTTACAACCAGCTCTTTGGATCACCAAGTCAAGTGAAAGGTCCCTACTCAAAATTTTGGCCTCAAAAGCCCTATGAATTCACCTCATCTCTCATTTTGAAGTAGCCACCCCAAGGACACTCCACTCAAAAACACAAAATTTAAAACAAGGAATCACTGTGCTCCTCTGTACAGCAAATAAAAAATCACTAAGGATACAAAAGTATCATCAATAATATACCGTAATCACGAGTCGATAAAAAACACAGGACTTTCACAAGATAATAAAAATAGTTGATTATAACACCAAAGTCTACAACATTAGACTTTCAACCAGGATATTCCGCCCCTTCAGTTGCACTAATGCAACTAATTAGTTAAATGGATACTTTGTTAAAGCTGCCATGAATATGATATCGAATGACTAATTTAATATGGATTCTATTTGATGGCATGAGATGCACATGTAGTCAATCACTAACAGCCTCTCACCTTAAATGTAAGCCTCAGATCAACTAAGAATTGAGGTTAATCCTCTAAAGCTTTTCAAAGATTCTTGCCCTTTGAAAGAGTATGGCACTGCTGAGTACAAAAAGGCTAAGCTATATCCTACTTGTTGACAAGTTTGATGAGAAGTTTGTTGCAATTTAAAATTGAAGCATTGATGAAGTATTTTATATGACCAGGAATTAAAGTAGCCTCACTATAATAATAATACTAGAAGTGAAGTAATACCTGATAGATCTGATGTATTTTAAAATTGATGATGCTAGCCATCTCTTCAACCCCACTGACAAGATGTATAGATCCAGTATCTTCAACATGGCGCTCCGTGAATGGTATACTCTCACTCAAATTTAATGCAAGGCAATCAGGTCTCTGAAGCAGAAGTTGAAATGTAGGTTGTAGCTCATAGCATTGTTCAAACAAAGACCGGCGGCAAAACACGTACAAACCAAGACGAGCACGAGACATGGCAACAACCAATCTTCTAACATCACGAAGGTGGCCAACAAAGCGAGTACGCACAAGAGAAAGTAAGATGTAATCATTTTGCTGACCTTGGAATTTATCAACTGTTGTAACCTGTGAATTCAAGATAAAAGAAAGCACCAACATATGAACAAGGCCCCAAAGAATCCGCTAAAACCAATTAGATTCAATAAATAAACTAATTCTATGAATATATGTATATAAAAGAAACCGACAGCTCCCACCAGAGTCAAATTTTTTGGTCTTTTCCAACCTGATCAAGAGTAGGAATGTAGAAGAATTCACATTGGTGGAACTCCTGCCTCGTTCTGCCCGTATAAGGGCAGATTTGGTAGTTCCCTGAACAAATTAGGGCCAGTAGTTGGGATAAATTTTGTGATTCAAGTTGAATTTGGGGCAATAAGTGGAAACTGTTCTCCCGCCCAGAATATTCCTATGCTTAACAGACAGCTTCCCTGAATACCCTTACACCAAAACAAAACCCCCCACCCCAAATCCGCCATGAATATAAATAAACAAATATATGCATGCATGTAAATCTGTGTTATATGTGTGTATAAGTAAAGTATTTTCATTCAATTGTTCATAGCTACCTAATGTATTGATGTCATTTTATTTTATATTATTCTGCTAGTAATGTTAGCTTTGATCAGCACTATAGTTATATTAAAGTAAAATAAGTTATTTTATTTTAATAACATAAAGACATAAATATTGTTGTTTTTTTTCTTTTTTCAAATCCTGTATGTTTTTTTCCAAATGATCAGAGGTGGATTCAGGGCTGCAGGCAGGATGGATTTCAATTATGCCCCTCCAGCTCCAAATCCACTCAGTTTTCATCCTTAATCAAGAGAAACCTCACCAGCTAAACTACAACACAAACCATTTGAAAACAGAACAAAAAGAATTATTCCCCAAATGGTGATTCACCAAATCAAGTAAAAATGCAATCTGTACATGGGTTATTGGTTGGGAGATTTCAACAATGTTTCTGCTGTACGTACAATAGTATAAGTCCCACCAATTTAAAAAAAAAAAAAAAACAGGACATCCTGACAACTGGCAATGTCACCCAAAACTTTAAGGAGGAATTATCATGATAGCATACCTTGCTTGGTGGTCCAATGAAATCATATGGAACACAACGTCTGTTAATAACATCACGGATCAGAAGCTTTTGGCCATTGTAAGTCGTCAGGATAGATATCTTATTTGCAGGATACCCTAGTAAACGCATGTACATATAGACACTTACAACATATTCAGCCTCTCCCTCATTTTGATAGAACCAAGGCGAAGGGGCAGTCTCACCTCTCCCAAGGTAATCAGGTACATCTACCAACTGATAGTCATAGGAAAGGCCAGCATTTGCCCTATGAAAGATACCTCCCTCCTTTACATAAGGAAGGTCCCCTAGATCTCTATACCTCCAATTGTAAAGTTTGGCTATACTGGGCCTGGCTCTACCTTGGGCATTGAGCTCAATGTAAGGAATACCCAGGCGAACAAACCTTGTAAACAGACTCTGATCCATATGGCTGTACTTCTGGAAAGCCATATTCTTTACAACAGGAGGCAACTGGTGATGATCGCCAATCAATATACAGCGCTTAAGCCGTGCATAGCCATCTTCCTGCCTCTGGAGCAACATGGGGATGAAAGTTTCAATCTCCAAAATTTGTGCACTTTCTTCCATCAACAAGTTGTCATACTTGAATCCTAGCTGAAGAAAATCTTTCCTCTTTAAAGCAGCATGAGTGCATGTCATTGCCACAATTTTCGCCTGCTTGGTCATCAAGTAATTTGCTCGATCAGCTGTAGACTTCAGCAATTCAAATGCCCTACATTCTTCAAGCTCTTGGAACATAGTTTTAAGGTGACGAAAGCACCCCTTGGCTGCTCGCATGTCTTTCTCAAACGACTTGCCAGTAAATACTGGCTGAGGGGTGTTGGAGAAGAATTCCTTAAAAGGGAAACAGTCCTGAACAAATGTTGCTTTCTCTTGGTTCTCCGCACAAGCTGCAAGGAATTGCTCCCAGCGGGAGTAGACATGGAGCAACCAAAAGTATCCTGCAGTTTCACAAGTGTAACCTACATCCTCAGGCAGTTGAAGAGAACGTGCAAGCCTCTCTACTTCACTAAGCAGTTCTAACCGTCGCACCAGCATTGCATTTACCCGGCCTTGACGGCTGAAGTCAAGATCAGTTGCTAATTCTTGTTCACCCTGACCTAACCTAAGAAGATAGCGTGCTGGCACATCCCTCTGATGCATACCAATACACAATCAAAACAAAATTGTTACAAACTGTCACCAAATGATGGAACATGATAAAAGCATCATTACTAGAGAGGCGTTAAAAGAGCCATTTTTGCTGACAGAGCAACATCTCTTGGCATTTATCTCTAATGATCATACCTGCATTATCTTCTCAAAAAGATCATTCAAAGCCTGATTTGAATGGGTTATAATTAATGTTCTCTGAGAAGGGCAATTGTGATAAAGAACATTCAAGATTTGAACTGCGGTATCAGTCTTTCCCGTACCAGGAGGACCAACAACCATTGTTAGTCCTGGCTGAATACCTGAGATGATTGCTCCAATCTGTAGAACAAAAAATAAAATATAAATTAGTGACATTAGTCTATAATTCGTAAAGTGAATTATGATACCAACATTGATTTTCATTCAAAACACATTGCTTCAATGTTCTTAACATTGCATATGAAAAAGTCATCAGAAAGGCAGATTTGTGTATGTGTAACACTCTTGCCTATCCTCCCGAAAAAATAAAGATAAAAACAAATAAAAAAATACAAACACCCCCTACCAATCCCCCAGGAAAAAAAAATTGAAAGGAAGACTTTATATCAATTATTTGATCATGAAGCCCAACTAAAAGTTTTGTATACAGGTCCCCAGACAATGTTTTCTTCCAATATAACTATTGAAACAACCCCATCCCCCTCCCCCAAAAAAATCCAATATTAATGATGATGAAAAAAAAAAGTCTAAATTAAAATTAATATTTTGGATACACATTTCAAGTACAACTGTACGAATATAATTTTGTTCTGTTTCTAGTAAATATTGGTAAGACAAAACCTAAAGCAAACAATGCAACAATATAAGTACAACTACATCACAAGACTTCCAGTAGGACTGGTGCTATTGAACTATTATATCAATTCAATGCCAATGATCGAATAGAGAAACAAAGCAACATGTATAAGAATAATTATCTCATAAATCAGTATTGCATAGTTGAGATCACATCATAGGCCAAGTAAGGCACTAGTGAGGAGGAGCAAACTGGTTATTGTTAATGGTACTAGAAGAGGTAGTGAAGAAAAGATTTAATAGCTCTTAAGTTAGTCGAGGAAAACGCCCTTGATCATGTGAATTGGCGGAAAGGAATTAATATAGTCAACCCCACAGAGTGGGAATTGAGGCTGGTTTGAGTCCACACAGTTTCTAGAGTTGGGCAGGAACCTCTCCAGGGCTACGCTGTCAAAAAATTTATCCACTACTATTTTTTTTTTTTGGTTGGCAAGGCCAAAAAGATTAGAAAACAACTGCTAAAATCTAGAAGTTGCAAAAAAGCAGAGTGAACACTTCGAGGTGCAAGCCCCAGGTCAATAATCACCCCTGCTCAAAGAACCCAATGAGCAAAGGCATGGGCAGCACAACTAGCAGCACAAGGCACAGGAAACACCCACCTCTTCAGTCAGACTACTCAATTTTAGAAAATAAACGAGAGAAAATAAGAACTCCTCTGAATTTATCATGAAGTTGAAAACACGAGTTCCAATGGAACATTGATGCCCTTTAATATATTAAAATTTAGTCATAGCAGTGATTTATACCATGATTTATAGCATTTAGAACACATTATTAGAGGATATGTTGATGCCTACTCCATGAAGAAAATACCCACGATATGAAGGCATCAATTCTTTCACTTAGAATTGCAGATGCTTCATTTTATTTTTCCATATTTGATTTGTTTTCTATGGTAAGGCTATGCATTATCACAAAAATGTATAAATCAAAATTCATAAATCAATAAAAATGTAGTAAAAATGGCAACTCTCGCTCTCGCACTCGCTTTTGCTCAATCATTTTCGCTCTCGTTCTCCTTTCCAGTTTTCTCTCATTCATCTCAATGGAACAACCATATATTGGTGCGGAAGTGAACTTCCACAAATAAGTGCAAATTGTGATGGTCCCACATTGGATGTATACTAAGGAGATCTTAGGCTTATAATGATGGTTTGAGTTTCAACTATGTGAGACGCCTTTAATATGACAAACTCGGAAGGCCAATGGTCCAAAGCGGACAATACCTCACTGGAGTTGGCCCCAAGACCGTTACATTTGGAGCCACCCCAGGGGTACTATCATGTGGGTGGATATTACACAAAGGAGTTAGCCACTCTAATGAGTGTGTTAGAGATCAGACAGGAAAGCCCATAACAGTCCCACATTAAATGTGTACTAGGGAGATCTTGGGCTTATAAGGATGATTTAAGCCCCAACTATGTGAGGCACTTTTTATAGGAACCCATGAGGCCAGTGGGTCAAAGCGAATGATACCTCATAGAAGTTGGGCTCAAGACCATTACATTAGTCTATCATTGTCCCACATCGGATGTGTACTTGGGAGATCTTGGACTTATAAGGTTGGTTTGTGCTCCAACTATGCGAGACGCCTTCGATAAGACAAAATTGTGAGGCCAGTCACCACTCACCAGTGGACCAAAGAGGGCAATACCTCACCGAAGTTGATCCTAAGGCCGTTAGATTTGGTATCGAAACCACCCTAGGAGTACTATCATGTGGGTGGATCCTATACAGAGGTGAAAGCCACTTTGACAGGGATGACAAAGATCGGACAGGAGAATCTGTCACGGTCCCACATCGGATGTATGCTAGGGAGATCTTGAGCTTATAAGGTTGGTTTGGGCTCTAACTATGCAATGCGTCTTTTATAAAACAAACCCGTGAGGCCAGCGGGCCAAGCGGACAATACCTCATTAAAGTTGAGCCCAAGACTGTTACACAGATTGAG
Source organism: Malania oleifera (assembly GCF_029873635.1). NCBI lineage: Eukaryota > Viridiplantae > Streptophyta > Magnoliopsida > Santalales > Ximeniaceae > Malania > Malania oleifera. Next base: position 92,523,620 of record NC_080425.1, read on the forward strand.
GACAAGTCCTTCAATGTGCAACTAGAAAAGGTTGGGGTAGGGAGTTAAAGTTCATCTCAAGGAGAAGACCCAAAATCGCAGCCAATGGATCCAAACTCCCCTGTCGGCGGCTGCTAGATGGTTTTGAGATTACTTGCCTTGTCGTGTATCAAAATCAGAGAAGAAAACAGTTATGCAAAGTTCGGCAATGTAAAGGTTAGGTAAAGATTAGATCAAATTAGAAGGGTAAATTTATGAGATTCAGCTTTTGATTGAACGGCAAGAGTTATGCAATTTTCATTCCTGGAAGTGGGCAAAGTTGGGCCAGTAGGCTGAGATTGTAGCAAGAGTTGCAGATCACTGTGGGTTTGGAAAAGATGAGTACAGTTGTGGCTCAGTATTCAGTGAATCATAACAGCCATTGCTGGAAGGAGCTCCAAGCCAGATGTTCAGAGACAAAGAAGGGTGGGTGGAGACAACGTGGGAGTAGTAGAGGTTCCCAAATGGTGAATGCCAGAGTGGTGGCAGGTGGTGGTCCAGGAGTTCTTGGAAAAGCTACAGTTTCTAAAGGGAAGGGATGACCAAATAACGCTCCAGAGTGTGGAGTGGGCTTCAAACAGGCTGGGCCAAATGTCCTTAACATCATCCATTGGGCCTGATTACTGGGAAATAAACCAGGGCTTTTAAGGGAGATCTGACCCAATTACAGCTCATTGGGCTCTTAAAGGAAGCTTTTAAGGGTTTTGAGATCTCAAATGCCAGAATGGGGCTGTTTCATCTTCAGTAGCCCAAGCTCCAGGGGAATAAAGAGGCTGCAAAGTTGAGTACACCTCAAGCCCAACAGCTATTTCAGCAGATTGGGAGTAATGAGGGTTGCACACATGAGGCTCATGACAGGGTGGGCTTCAAAAAGGAGGGGACAGCAGGTACAGTGGGCAAAGCAGGCAGAAGGAGGAAGCAGAGCTTCGTACCAACTCCATGGTGAAATGAGTTATGCCAGCATACAGCATGTATCCTCTTCCGGAGGGAAGAAAGATGAAGGAATTTTATGAGATCTGACAAGCCCTTCTTTGGAGGATGGTCTCAATGCGCAGGAGAAGATAATATGATTGGATCAGGCTGGGAATCAAGATAGTGTGAGTTCAAGTAATAAGAAGATGGGGATGGATAAGGAGACAAAATCTCAGATCACCTGAAAGTCAGTATAACCACAGGTTTATTCTGACGGGGGTAGAATAGTATGGAAGAAAAAGACTACTTAACTGAGAGGTATTCTAATGCAGATGCAAGGAAAGTTAAGATCTCAAAGAGGCATAGCGATGCCAGTTTTTACATCAAGGAGCCTTCAATTGGGTCGAAAAATTGATCTACCGAAAAAGTTAGTGAAGGAATTTCTATTGGGAAGAAGAAATGAGGTGATCTTTCAGAAGAGGAGGATGACTTGGACTGTGATTTTGATTATGATGGAGGGCTAATCATCGAAAGAGGTTCATTACGGGTTTGTATCAGATTCTTCTGATTTTCTGGGCAATTCTTCCTTTAAGCAACTATCTCTGTCAGAAATTTTAGAAGGAATTTTAGGTCAAAGAAATATGAAATAGATAACGCTAAGCAGACTGAGCCTGATCCAGGCTCCCATATTCAGCATTTGCTAGATAAAATGGGCTTGAAAGCTAATTCAGAGGTCAAAAAGATCTGCTCGGATGCTGGTAGAAGTAAGGCTACAGAAGGTCAAAGGGAGTAGCAAATTTGCAAAGCTCTATTAACTATAACGGAAAGGGTCTGAAAAAGGATATCTTTGGTAGTGCTTGTTAGGTCTTTGGGGCGGTGGGCAATTATGTTTTGGGGTTGTTTTGTTTTCTTCAATTTTAGAGTTCTTTTTTAGATGCCTGGCCTCTTTTGCTTGTATACTCTTTATCCCTTAATATATCTTCTTTTTATCTTTTAAAAAATAGAAAAGTAAAATTGTAGTTTTTAAAATAGTTGCCTATTGTTAAAGGATTCAATTTACTCTATTAAAGCCTGGTTTTTCTGCTATGGTGCTTTTCAATTCAAATTCCTTTCCTTCCATCACAAATGATATTTCATTTCCTTTCATCACAAAAGAAATAAATAGTAACTATATGCAACCTTTTCCAGATTAATAGTGAATATTACATTACAAGGTAAGCTTTCTTAAGCACATGCCCTCTACTGCTTATTCAGGAGATTATATGAAGTTAACAATATCTAAAATTAAAGATTATATGCTTAATCTCATACAAAATGAAGTAAATTCACTAAATGAGTAGCAGCATCACCATTGAAGCAGGATGAAACATCCTTTACCACAGTGATTAGCATACAAACTTGGATTCCTAATGATTTTTAGAAAATGTGCACAATGGAAAGCACCAACTTGATGAAACATATCAAAAACCAAACTCCTGAAAAAACATTGAATACTTAAATGGAGCAGCAACGTACCTGTGTGGGCGTAAATCTCACTGAATTCTGTTTTGGCTGATCTTGGGGATAAGGACCTGGATCAGGAGGGATGTATGCTTCAACAACAAGTCTTTCCTTGTCAGAGCCAGCATCTACCATACTGACATCATTCATTGAAGCTATTGTAGACTTGTTATTTCCTGGAAGAGCATGAGTGTTGCCTTTCAATGTCCTGGGAAGCCTAATCCGAAAAGGGGGACTTGGATGCATGTTTTCTGTGCCATCTGGATTTATAAAACAAACCTAAAAAATGACACAAATTTTTACATTATTCTTTACAGCATGATAACAATCATCCGTGATTCCACTGCATCAAAAGGATACGGGTCAAAGGCACAAGAAAAGTAACCTGATAATCCGAAAAACTCTCTCTCAAGTGATCTGCATCAAGAAAAGTATCTTTGAAATCTACCATCTCCAGAAGATCAGGCATATTAGTCCATTGTGCAGCAGAAGGATTCCCATAACCAAGAAATATATTGTGCAACCAGTCAGGTACAATACAGGTTTCATTCATAAGATCTCGTATGGATTCCAAAATTGCTTTAAAATTATTTTCCTTGGGTTTCCTCCTCATCAATATATTGAATGTCCCATAAACGTCTTCTGCACCTTTCTCAGCAATATCAGTGACATCCATGTGGTATTGTGCCGTATCCAGAGCGATGGTCACAGTTCTCAGTTCACCTTTTGGTGGCTTCCACTCGTCCCGTTTTATTCTCCCAGTGAAATCATTCATGAGAGCTCCCTCCTCATCACGTATCTCAATAACTTCACATCCACGTACGTACTGAAGTCCAAGCCTCTGCGGCACACTGGCCTTTGCAGCTTCCTCTTCACTTAGTGGCTCAAATGAGGGACGAATGGAAAGCAAAAATAAAACATCATGCTCTTTAAGGGCATTCCATTCTGATCTTATTTGCGCTTTATAACTAGATATGCTAAAAGTAACTTCTGCTGTCACAGATGCTGGCTTAACTTCACCAATGTTTGGCTGCTTGACCTCAGTAATCCTAAATTCTTTAATTGGCACAGCCATTCTTGACCAACCACGAAAAGCAGAATCCCCCTCACTATTGATGTAGGCAAGGAGGTGTGGTACAGCCTCCTGAATATCCTCGCGAATCTCATATGTTGATTCAAGCCGGAAGAGGTTGAAATTTCTTAACAGATAATCATGTAAGGTTAAAAATTGTAGATTAAGTTTTGGAAGAGCCAAACACCCTTCCCCAGAGTAATTGATACTCGGTACAACACTTTCATCCCACATAATCTGCTCATTTGGGTAAAGTGGGAGAGCATTTATTGCTTCTTTTTGAGACTGATGTTTCTCAAAAAATGAAATCATGACTTCAATAAGAAAATCAACCCGTTCGGACCAGGGATCTTCCTTTGAAACCAGTTTGAGCTGAAATAAGGGGGCAAAATTCAGCCACTAAAAGACATAATATACAATGTTCCAACATTTAAGATATTCACAACAATAGCTCTACATATACACATGCCACAGAGTCCTACACACACCTGTACACATAGAGCAGGCTAAATTCATAACACAAAAAAAAAAAAAATACATCTTTGTTAATTGCATAGAACTAAAGCAAACAGTAAGAGAAACTAGATTTAAACAACATAATGGTAAAGTGAAACTGGAAAGACACATTAATTTTTTTTCCCTTAATTTATGCACACATTTAACTAGAAAGAAGCAACTCTTGGGACCTCATAATACATCCTTTTTCTTCCCCCCTCCCCCCCCCCCCCGGCGCGGGGGGTCAGCTACGGTTCTAAAAAATTAGAGAATGCAATTAAATGCAAAATTTAACTCACATTCAGCTGGTTTATGCCTATAATATCAGAAAATAAATTAAACTGTCTTCATTACTCCTATATTAAAAATAAAAAAAAATTAAATAAAAAAAGAAAAGATTGGAAGGGCAAAATATTTTCCAGGAATAGACAAGATTTCATATGTGCAAACACAGATACACTACATTTTTTTCTCCATCCACATGTGTATAACCACTAAAAGCCTCCATTGCTATCAAATTAGCATATAATTGCGCAAGCTGTGTAAAGTGGGCTTGATAACTATCCACCCAACATCAACCCTTGCCCCCCAGGTTAACCCATACAACCCAGCCCATAGTTCACAGAACATAGATGGCAGGGAAAAAATAAATAAATGAAAGAATGAACCCAATGATCACCAAATATGACACGACACTTCTAAAACTCCATATAAAACAGCTTGCTGCTGTTCTTCTACTTTAGTCATTAGCTAATACAAATGTATTGAGAGTGAAAATAAAGCTTCAGATATAATTGGGAGAGAAAAATGTGATCTTGATTGTGCACATAAAAGATATTTTTAACAGGACTCATGTCCATCACTGATAATCAGAAAACTATATAAAAATAAAAGTTCTGGATTGATTACACAACTGCTACGGGCATCAATATGAAAATAAATGGAGAACAATGCTCTAAATAACCACACAAAGCTTAACTAAATAGAATTTAGTATAACCACATAAATCGCATAAAATACAATAGAAATCAATTTGTGGAAATACAAAAGAATATGATGCCTAAACTCAGACAAGTTAATCAGTTCCTTTACATACCTTACAGCAGACTAAGTCTTTCAATTCTTCAGGAGAAAGTACAGACAATTTCTTTGAAAGATCAATGCGCTTGTGAATCGCACCAATGTTGGCCAGTGCCAGTTCCCGCAACTGTACGGGTCAGAAGGAGCAAACAGAAAAGAAAATGATAAGATATTTTTGCAAATACATATATGAACAACTAATTAGTTATAAAATTGGTTAATTTGTTTACAAAGCAAGAATCTTATCCAGTGAGAACCCATAGCATAACTTCTTGTCAACAGACCTTGGGAATCTTCTTAAAAGCCAGTAACTGGAAAGACTGAAAACGATCATAATGAGATTGGAGCACCTCATCATCGTTGAGTTGTGTCCCTACATGATCATTGATCTCAAAACCCTCATAGAACTGTAGCAAGTCAACCAATTGAGCAAATAATTTCCCTTTTTCATGAGTATAAAGATCACTTAAGTGGCATTTGGCAACAACAGCTACATCAGACACAAGAGGCCTCAGATATCTGCATCCATGCAGGGCCACAAGCCCAAAAAAGGCACAACAAAAAAAGGTCAGAAAAGGCAAAATCAAGAAGAAACTAGGTACAGCAAAATATAACAAACTGCTCAAAGAGGCCAATCATTCTTATAAATAATAAATAAATAAAAATAATAATGGCCCATCATTCATGATACAAAGCACTTTAACTGGCACTTTGAAACAACTGAATCATCCAAAAAAAGCTTCAGAAAACGACAGTCAGCGCATGGAAAGTAAAGAGAGAAGAGGTGAAGGATGAAGAAAACCATAAAAAAAAAGTTCAACTATTGAGGCTGGGGTCAATTAACCCAAGTCTGGTGGATTCTCACAGAAATTTTTTTAAAAGAATCTGACAATTATAGCTAAATTCCACGATATAATATCTACCAAAACGCACAGACCTGCATAAAATTTTTCTTCTTGAAATTTTCACACCACTATTACCCAACAGGCACAAGTATAAGAATCATTAGATGAGAAATCCAAAAGCAGCCGCAAAAGACCACTAGATAAATACACTTCTTTTATGGTATACAATATGGTAATAGCAATATTTTAGCAAGCTTGAGAAGTGTTGAGGATTACAAAACAATAAAGGTTGGAGAGAAAGAGGGATGAACATAGAGAGGGGCATAAAAGGTGGCACCCTTGAACTGAAATGCATAACAAGAAGGGCCTGACAAACTTATCCCTTGTGTCTCTCATTTGTGACTTTGTGAACCAACTCAGAATTCTAATTCCCTTCTTGTATTGTATCCTCACCTGTGCAACTGAATTCTTCTTTACAGAAGATTCCCACAAAACTGTTCCTCAATTTGGTTCTCTTCAACCCAAGATCATCAAAATAAAGCATTCTCCATCAAGCATAACTACCCATCCAATTTCCTTTAATAATTAGGTCTTTTAATTTTCTTAAAGTTTAACAAATTTCTGTTCCGTTTGAATATTCCTTTGATGTGCTTGAGATACTGTATAAAATTAAACCCTTCTCCCACATTTACACTAAATAGCTGTACCAGTTCTAAAAATTAGAGGGGAAAAAAAAAAGTGAGCAAGACGCACAATTAAAAAAGAACATCAGTGCATGACGCATGAAAATATTCCCAAAACAAATATGTGAGCCATGGAGAGATCTGAACAACCCCTTGGAAATAAAAATCCAACTTATTGCACACAAAATACTCCTGAGAAGGTGTTGCTCCTCTGCAGTGTGGGGTGAGCAGAGCAGAGGTGCTCTGGAACTCCTGTTGTGCAACACCTGGCCAACAAGTATGGACAATTGCAAACTAAATAAGTGTACCAGCTTAACATTATCCTGTCTAAATTAGAGTGGACCAGGTTAGACGTTAGGGGAAAATATAGTGTGGGGAATCTAACTAATTATTAAGTCATATTCCAAATACTACCTACAAGAGGCATCCTAATTTTAGACCAGTTCCATGTCACCAAAACCATTTCCAAATAAGACACCAACAATCTGTCACGGACTAGAATGCACTACAAGGCTTTGTCTCCTCATGTTTGTGAAACATCTTTGCTAACAATGAGAACATATTCATCTATTTCTTCAGTGTGGTCCGTGCTTGCAGTCTATGGATTTGGTTTACTTGGTGAGTGTTGGGTATGTCTTAACCCTTTGGAAATTGGAAGCTGTTTTATTATTTGCTTTTAGATGATCTGGCAGTAAAAAAGAAGTGAGGAAACTAGGCAATGCGTAGTTTTGGCTATGTTAGTCTAACTGATGATTTGGCTACGGGAAATGCTTATATTATTTACAAACGTCTGCTTATTTAATTTGGGACAAGATTACATTTTGCACCTGATGGATCTTCTTGAGTCAAGGTTTTTGGGTGCTTTGGCAGTTTTAGCTTGATCTCTTGTAGTTGTTTGGTTATCTTTTGTTCTGTGTTTCTTGTGTTTTTTAATAAGATTTCTTATATTCCCTTTTTTTTTAATAAGATTTTTATTCTCCTTGTGTGTGTGTGTGTGTATTGATGGCAAAAAAGAAATATACTAATGAAGAAAGAATATACAATACAGGCATCTAAAGAATCCTCCAAAAAAAGAGAAAAAACAGAAAAACTAGAGTAGAAAAACAAACAATTAACAAAAACAGCAAATCAATCACACTGATCATCTTCAAGACATAGTCCCTAGAAATAACCAGCAGCAACAGCCCATAAAGAAGCCAAATACTGAATCTTATGCCAGACAAAAAACCAGAAGCTTTCTTCCCCTTAAAAATGCAACTGTTCCTTTCCATCCAAATACCAAACAATACATCAAACAAACCACAAATCCATAGAACAGCCTTGCCTTTGCTCCTTCTGAACCCTAAAAAAGTTATAAACAAAAGACAAACCCAACTTTACCCGATAAAACTAAATAACCTGTGCCAAATCCTCCAAGATAAAAGACAATGCAAAAGCAAACAAGAGGCAGATTCAGAACTATCAAAGCAGAGAACACACGTCTGGAGACAATGATAATGACTCAGAAGGGCTCCTACTCTGGAACAGATTGTTAGTGATAACTCTATTAAGAACCATCAAGCGAATAAAAGCCTTAAGGGCTGTTTGTTATCACTGTCAAAAATAATGAAAATGAAAACTAGAAATGAAAACTAAAAATCAGAAACAAAAACTGAAAACAAAAAACCAACAACCTGTCTGGTTAATTTTTAAAAAACTTAAACAAATTAAGAACTTTATTAAACAAGTGCTCATTTTTGTCCTTAAATCAAATAATAATTAAAAATTATGAATAAAATAATAAAAAGTGCAAAATAATACAAATTAAAAATACTATAATAAAATTTAAAATACAAAAACAATAAAACCAAGTCTTAAGTCCCACTAAGTGGGGTCGGCTATATGAATCTTTTTCTGCCAATTCACATGATCAAGGGCATTTCCCTTAGCCAACTTATAATAAAAATATATATATTATAATTATTTTACTTGATTACTATAATTTAAATTCATTTTAGAAGAATATTCAAGAGATTAATAGCACTAATAGATTTAGATATCTTGATCTATTAGGCAAGCGGAAGGGGAAACTGAAGATGTAGAACATAAAATTAAAACAAATTGGATAAAATAAAGGAGTGCTTCAAGTGTGTTGTGTGATTGTATAATACCCTTAAAATTAAAAGTAAAGTTCTATAAGATGGCCATAAAGCCGCCTATGCTTTATGGTTCAAATGTTGGGCAACTAAGAAACAACATGTGCAAAAAGTAAGTTGCTGAAATGTGAATGTTAAGGTGGATGAGTGGTATGACTTTAAAAGATAAAGTAAGAAACAAGCATATACGCAATAATTTTGGCATAGCATCAGTTGAAGACAAGATAAGGCAGAGGCGGCTTAGATGGTTTGTGCATTTAAAACAAAGGTCTAGCAAAGCACTTGTGGGTAGAGTCAGTTAGTTACTGTTTCTAGCATGAAAAGGGGTAAGGTAGATCTACAAATAACTTGGAATGAGGCAGTAAGGAAGGATTTAACAGTCCTTTATCTCATAGAGGTAAATGCACAAGATCGGGTAAAATGGCGAAAAAAGATTCAGGTAACCGAGCTCTACCTAGTGGGACTTGAGGTTGCTTCTTCTTCTTCTTGTTTGTTTACTTTACAAGAACAATCACATTGTACATGACAATTGGAAAATAGTTAAAATATTTTGCAAATGGCTTTAATTATTTTCAAAATTACATGAACATTTTATATGAATTCTATTTTAAATTCTTATGATCATTTTATTTTAGTTTTAATTAAAAATATGTATATAATGAATGATTTAATCCCAAAAAACATAATTCTGAATATTAAAATATTTAAGCAACAAGTGACCAAAACAACTGAAAACCATAAAATCTGATTTTCAATTTTTTCGCAAACCACTAAAAATCGACAACAAAACATAATTAGCAATGTAAACACAAATGCATTTTTATAATCTGTCTCTTCACTAACAGAAACGAAAAAATAAGATAAAAAATAGAAATGATAGCAAACAAACCATCAACTTTAGAGAGAACTTTAGCCTTCCAAATCATATGAAAGAAAGAGAAGGAGATATTCTCTTGGGTCAATAACTCAAAGAAAGAAGTGCAAAAAAATTCTCCTAAAGACTCAAACACCCACTTCCTCACATCCTCCCTATTGGAAAGAAACAACCCTCCAATCAAGTCAACAAAGATGCAAGCTCCTTCACCTCTCTATCATTCAAAGATTGTAGAACTGAAAATCCCATGAAAATTCTCCCCCTTTAAAAAAGAAGGAAGAAATAAGGCCATTATGCAATGGAGAAAGACGATAAAATTGAGGAAACAACATGAAAAGACCCAAATCCTCCACCCATCCTTGTATATTCTCTCCTTTATAAATAAAATTTTTACTTTCCTATCCATGTTTATGAGTGGTGGTTTTTTTTTTCTTTTTGGCCGGGGGGAGGGGGGGAGGAGGAGGGGATGTAGCAAAGGGCAAGGTAGGTTTAGCAATTTCCGAAGGTTTGAGCAAGAACCATAATTTTATTCTGCCACAAGGCTGGAATCGTAAAGTGGGCTAGAGAGAAAAGTTTATTCAAGTAAAGAATGAGAATCTGAGATTCCAGCTGACTAAACATTGGGGGAATTGACCAATTCTGACTCTCAGATGCTCAATTGCCAAATACCACCAGGACAGGGTGGTTTTGCTCGAGTAGAGCTGATTCATCATCTTTGTTTTCCGCAGGTTTTATTTTGCTCCTTTTCTTTAGTTTAGATATCCTCCCTGTTTTTCTTTTCTTTTTCTCTTGTACTCTTTTTCTCTCTCTCTAAAAAATTTCTTTTTTTATAAAAAAATCTCTATAATGGATCAGGTACATAAATGTAGAGTACTTTATAGCAAGAGCCAATTTACTTGTTTAAATTTATGAAGATTTGTTGATAACAAATCTACCAGAAAAGAAGTGCTTACTGGCCCGTCAGCAGGTGTTATTCTTGTTGATTGACTATACATCCTTGAAGAAGACATCTTACAACCTGCATTGTCCTAATAAAGTACCGTGCTTAACTTATTATAAGAAATTAATTTGGTTTCCCTCCTACCTTCACATCAATATTTGCATGAATAAGGATCGTTTAAAGGATTCAAGTACACATTGATGTGCATGAATACAGGAGCCATAGCAATCCTTATTTAATTGAATGTCACATGTTCTTAATTTTTTAAAAAGCATTTGTCTAGGGAATTTCCAATCACAATAAGTGTACATCAAGGATTTACTCTGAGCCCTAACATTTTTGCATTAGTGATGGATGAACTTGTTAGAAATATCCAAAACAAGGTTCTATGGTGTATGTTGTTTGCAGATAATATTGTCTTGATTGATAAAACTAAGGATGGAGTAGAATGTAAGTTAGAATTATGAGGAGAAACTTCAAAATCAAGAGGCTTACAATAAATAGAAATAAGACGGAATATATGAAATGTAATTTTAGTTATGATAGGAGGAATATTGCAAAAAAGATTAAACTTGATGATCAAGAAACAAGTAGCACTACTAGGTTTAGATACCTTGGATCTATTATGTGAGCTGAAAGTGAAATTGAAGAAGATGATGCATATTAAGGCGGGACGGATAAAAATGGAAAAGTGCTTCGAGTGCATTGTAGTATTGTAGATTACCCTTAAATTAAAAGGCAAGTTTTATAGGACGGCTATATAACTAGAATGTTGGGCAACTAAAAAATAACATATCCAAAAAATAGAAGTTGTCGAAATAAGAATGCTAAGGTGGATGAGCAGAGTAACATTAAAAAATAAATTAAGGAACGAACATATTCGTGGTAAGTTAGAATCGCACCTATAGATGATAAGAGAGGGGCAGCTGAAATGGTTTGGGCATGTGCAACATAGGCCAAATAGTGCACCTATAAGGAGTGAGCTAGTTATCGTTAGAGGCAGTAGAAATAATATGGGTAGACCTAAAATAACTTGGAATGAGATAGTGAACAAGAATTTAATGGCCCATAAATTGTCAAAGGAAATTGCTCATGATCATGAAAATTGGTGGAAAAGGTTCCTTGTTCCAGACCCCAGCTAGTGGGACTTAAGGCTTGGCTTTTGTTGTTGTTGTTGTTGTTGTTGTATGAGTTTTGATTTAAATTATCACAAAATGATTTATATGATGGTAAGGTATACTGTATACAAGCCTATAGGCATGCTTCCAATGGAAACAGTCTATCCAAATGCAAAGGCTATGTACAACTGCTCACCCTATACACCATGCATCAGCTGTCCTGCTACATAATGAGGTTCCTTATTCGTCATTTTCTTTTTCAAAGAAAGAAATTTTTTCCATCATCAACAAGCAGAATATTGTTAAACTCAGATGTTGTTAAATTAAACCCAATCAGATACACTGACACCCCACCAAAAAAAAAAAAAATCCAAACAAACAAACAAACACATAAACACACACACAAATCCTCTACAGTCGCCATCAAGCAAACTCATTGTACTGAAAAGAATATTAGGATTAATGCACTGTGAAAGTCTAATGACAGTGAATTCAACCAAAGGGCTTAGCTTGACTGCTCGCCCTGACTGATAAATAAATTTGATTTAAAAAGAATCCACTGAGTTTACTGTTTCCTTTGTTCCTCAAGCCCATTTATTTGTATTCTATCATCTCCTCTCAAACATCAATTGAAACACACCCACACGTTACATCATTTCCTGTTGATTGACCACATCATTCACAATTTCATACCATAGAATTATGTAAATATTAATTTTTTTTTTTACACCACCTTTCTTGCCAAAGCATTTATATATGTTTTTAGAATTGCAGAGTCAAAATGTCAAATATAAGGCTACAATGGAACAGTAAATGCATGAGGCCAAGTTGAATGTTGGAATGAATAGTGTCAAAAATTCAACCAGCCATCTTTTTCCTCATATTAGTTGGCACAGCATACTTGCAGGATTTGGATACAAATATTGTATGTCAAATTTTCACACAAGAAGAACTCAAAGAGACCTATATAAGTTTATTTTTGGCAACTATACCATATCAGACATATTAGTTACTAGCAATGTTTTAAAATTCTTAATTGAGGCTCGCCTCAAGGCAAGGCATGCCTAAAATGCCTTAACGCTCAATCTAAAATACCAAATCCCAAAAAGGCTAACACATTACACACTGAGGCTTACACATTTGCACAAAAGGCATGCCTTTAAGCCTTTTGCACCTTTTTTCTTGAGGCTCATGCATTTTGGGTGAGTGATTCTCAAGTAAGATTTGGCTAGAAAATATTAACTCCATGTCTATATAAAAGGAATGTCACAATATGAGTTGATTTCTAGAACTCTTGAACCTCAACCTTTCCAAAATAATTGAGTTGTATCTTAGATATTGAAAAATAATTTGAACTTTGTAACAATATAGCTATCTCTTGTCATGATTTACAAAATTAATTTGAGTTAGCAATTTTTTTGAATGGCCAACAAGTAGTTTGCAAATTATATTTGATTTGTATTTTTTTTACATTATATGTGTGATCTTCTTAATTTTTAAAATTTGTAATTTATTTATATATTTTTACCTAAAAATAAAATCTCAAAAGGCCTACTCTCCAATGCCTTAAGGCTGACACCTCACCTCTAAAGGGTTAGAGCGCCTTGCCTTACGCCTTCGCCTTTTAAAACGTTGGTTATAATCAAGGTCTTAAATTTCGATTTCGACTCAAATTTCGAAGCTCCAAAAGTACGGAAATTTCGATTTCAATGTCAATTTCAATTTCAATTTGAAAAAATAACAGAAACTAGTAGTAAAGCATGAAATTATTTGTGAAACTTTAGAAATGGTTAACAAACATAATAATATAAGTTTTAAGACTAATATATTACAAATTAAATACATCTATGTTTTGCATGAAGTGGAAAAGTCGTAAAATAGTATGTGTATCAAACATGCTTGTAAGATAATGTACATTAAACATATTCAGTTAATGCAAATGAAATTCATAAATCATTTAAAAATTATTTATTATACAAATATTGATAATTTAGACATGAATGGTTAAATAAAATATTACTATAAGTTTATTTTTTCATATAATTTCAAAAGCACTTGTGATAACCTTTTGTTTCAATAAAATAAATTAAAAGAGAAATTTCACTTCACTCTTGAATCTCTAGTTTGAATTTCGACAAAATTTCATTGCTGTTAAAATTTCTACAAATTTCGCTAAAATTTTGAGATTTCGATAAATTTCGGATGATTCGTTGAGATTTCGACGGAAATTATGCAAGACGGAAATCGACTGCCATTTCGATTTCGAGGGTGATAGAAATCAGAAATTTTAACGGAAATTTCGACAATTTCGTGGAAATTTAAGACCATGGTTATAATGTTAAATGTGCTTGCATGAAAAAGTTACCATCCATTTTCCATTTTTATAAACAAATATCAGGATTTGGCATGTCGAAAGGAGAAATTTGCAAGGAAAAATATACCTCCTTGTTGGGAGTTGGCTTAACAGATCAATGAGAAATTCCATAAATCTCTCACAATACAAGACACTGGCATCATCAACATGCTCAAGACCACTAGCATCAACAAATTCCTCCCCTTCAGCATCCCCATCTTTGTGGAGAAAAACGTTAGAATCCAGTACCTGATAAGCACAAGGAAATACAAATGAAAGAGTAATGGTCCCCCAGAAACATTTACAGAACAAAACAAATAGTACTATATTGAAAAATTTTTAAAAAGGTACCTCCAGAAACTCTTTGATAAGATCTTTCAAAAACTTTACTTCAGGTGTTGTTGAGGGGTCAAAACGCTCTCCCTGTTTCATGGCATCTTTAGCCTCTCTCTTAATCATCCTTTTCCATTTCTTGATCAAATCGAGATTTAGACAAAGCTCCATCTACGGACAAAAGAAGCAAATCACACACCAAATTCTAAGCAGTGAAAAATAAACTTCAAATCTTTTTAAAATATTAGTATAATAATACAATTGAAATGTTACCTGGAACCGACCATATGACAAACTGTGCCAAGACTGTAGACTTGCTAACCTAAGAACAGTCTCACTGACAATTTCATCTTCCAAACTCTGCAACATATGGTGAAGTATTAGAATTATTAATAAAGGGGGAAAAAATCTCAACCACCGCCACCATCCGAGAAGATCTTCTCAACCCTTCATCAGCAAAAATAGAATATTCAAATTACCAAATGGGAAAAAAAAAAAAAGAGGGTGAGGGAATCACTCTTACCACCCCTGGTTGCAGGAACCTTCCCTAACATTTCAAAAAATAAGTGATAGAATCAGAAAATCTTGTGGGAGGTTGAAGTTATTTTTGAAACATCAGGGAAGGTTGCCACAGTTATAGAAACCAGGGAGGCAAGAGCAATTTGCCTCAAGTAGAAGGAAATGTGATCAGATACATTTATAATCAACAAAGGGAAAAAATCAATCATCATATACACATTGCTGTTGTATATATTTCTTCAAATACTGTCTCTTCCATTCAGTATGCACATGCTATAATCTCGCTCCACAATTTTGGGGCGTTATTATCATAGCTGGATTCTTTTGACAGAGAGAGAGGGAAAAGGATGTCAGAGCTTTTAAAGGTGTGGAAAATTCTCTAGAAAATCTCAAGGGGAAGTGCTCTGTTCTATATTTTAGATGAATAGTTTCATCTTTACATTTTGTTTCTTCCATAGATTTTGCATACAGCTTCTTTTGTGAACAATGAACAGTTTTCCTTTCTAGATTCTGAATTGGGTGAGCTCCCCTTGGGGTCCTTTTAGTAAATATACTTCCATTACTTATCAAAAAATATAATTTGCAATATAGCTACACTATATCATACAACAACATACGACATCAATACAAATACACTCCTGCGCACACTGACATACACACACACGCAGAAATCAACGCAACAAACACATTTCCCACCTCCCTCCTGAGAGAGAGAGAGAGATTGCCACCTAACAATGAAAAGAAATATGTGCATATTCACACGGAGAAAAAAACAAGGGGGAGAGAGAGAGAGAGAATGCATCTCCAAACACAAAGATAAATGTTTACAGGAATCTATTGCAGCATAAATAGTTTGACTTGTTTTCTCAAACAATAAAATGAAATAAACAGAACATAATTGATTACACCAAGTTTGTTCCCTTCTTGCACAATCTAATTTTTTCCCATCAAAATAACAATCTTAATAATACATCCAAGCATATAATAGGATGTGAAGATACCTGAAAAGCATTAATCATGAAGAGCAAATAATTAGTCTTCTCCGCAATACTTAAGCTTCTTCCCTACACACTCAAATGACAGTGATCCAATAAGATACGTATACAATGCAAAAACAATGTGAACAGGCCCAATTCCCCATACCATAATACTAAAAAGCATTACAGAAGGCTAGAAATCAGATATAACATATAAAAAAGGTTCTTATCAAAAAAAAAATTGAGACTGAACTTCCTCTTGGAAGCAGTGAAGCACATTTAAGATATCAAATACTCGATAACACATCTATGAGCTTGTAAAGACTTACTCAAAATGCAAATCATTTTATGGAAAGGCAGTAACAAAAATCTCACTAGTAATTTTAGCACCATCTGGAAACTTGTAAACAATTTCGCAACACATATCTAAAAGCAGATGTTACCATCTGGAAGCAACTTGAAGCAAACAAGGAGTGGGAGTCATGGGACTCAAATGATTTAGCCTCAACTATTCTAAATGTTGCACACTCATATTTGTTAATCGTGAGAAAGGCAGAACATCAATATAAGTGAAAATAAAGGGCTCATAATGGTCCAACAATAAAGCGAATGCAATATCATCAATATAATTCTTTGTTTAATAATAATAATAATAATAATAATAATAATGATGATGATGATGATGATGATAACAACAAAGCATGCAGAGATTTCACAAGTCATACCACATGCAAAATGAAAGTTTGTTTTACAATAAACAGAGAAAAACAACTGATCATCAAGATCACTAGAGTATAAATTGTTCAGGAAAGAAGCTTCCTAAAAGGCAACAGGCCTCTGTGGTTTTAAAATTCAGAAGCTGCCCGGCCAAGAAAAATAATAATAATAAATAAATAAATAAAAGCCATGAATGAATTCAGATACAACTACTTAAGCAAAATAGGATGTGTGAGAACAGATCTATCTACCATATTCTTCAGGAATCTATCTTATCCTTGGGTAATTTTTGAAATGGGGATGCGTGGTATACAACAGAAATGGAGGGATAAGACTTGAACAGCCAAGAGCATTCAAACATCAAACAGTCACATTGGAATCAAAATCTGGAGCCATTCTCTAAAAACCACCAGGAGTGTAATTTCAAATTATTTTCATTGTCTATAGTTGGTAAAATATTTTTTGATATCGGAAATTTATTTATGCTTAGGCCAGCAATGCCAAGCAAAAAATTGCACAACTTCAAGAATGGTTATAGGTAAAATTGTGTCCAGATAACTTCCAGCTTTCAAAATCTAGTTTTGCTCACCAACAGTCCCATGGGATAAAAACTCCATAGGAAAACTGTGTAATAGAGCAGTAGTGTTCAACAAAATTTATCAGTAAACTGTAAAATTAAAAAGCAACAATTATAAATTCAGAGTGGACCATGCACTCTCCACATGAATGGACTGCAAAAGTCAATTACATTCTAAAAGAAAGCAACCATAATCTTGTTAAAAATGGCAAAGCCGCTTCAGAATGTGGAGTTCTTGGAAATTTATGCTATTTTAACTTGAAATGTCAAAATAGTAAACTAAAAAAATCATAAAATTTTAGGTTTCACTGCCTCAATGCTAAATGCCTATTCTTCCCACCAACTAGCAAGTATACAATCATGAAAATAAGAATTGCGGGAGAAAGGATAGCAGGCAAAATTTTCAAGTTGCAGGACTTTGAAAGATCTCCAAATTAATCAGCAATGCAAGAAAGTGTACACACCTGCTCCTTAAGACGAAGAACCCTATCAAGAAAAGCCTTGAACGCATCCTTCCTATCATAGAAGCACGTCCAAGCAGCCACATTCTCTCGAAACTGCATGCCATAATGAAAGTGTCATTTGTGAATTTCACACTTTTTTCTGCAATCAATAATGGTCCTCTTTGCTAAGAAACCAGTCAAAAAGAATAGGAAAATCCTTATAATCCACATTGTTTTTTCCCATGAGTTCTTTACAATCCTTCATAACCAAAACCATGAAAAACGAAAATTGACTGTAGTGGCACAAGCTGAGCAAACACATTACATGTGCTCTACAGCTCTAAATTTATTAGTTTTATAAAGATAATGGGAGAATAACGCACATAAGGGGAGAGTTTTGGAGGAGTAATGGGGATCGTTTTCTTTTACACAAGCTATGCACACACATTGTGAGTGCTCTACAGCTCTAAATCTAGTATGTTTATAAAGATAATGAGAGAATAATGGATGTAATGGGAGTTTTGGAGGAGTAATGGAGATAGGGAGAGTTTAGGACAATTTTTACAATTTTTAAGAAATATTAAATTACTAATTTATCCTTTAATTGAAAACTTAGATTTAATTTTAAACTAGCAGTTGAAGGGTATTTTAGGAATAATTAGAAAAAGGAAGGTCGAGAACTGCCTCTCTTCCCTTGAGTAATAGTCAAGGACTCAAGATTACACCTCAATTTCCTCAGCAAGCAATCAAAATGTAAACCTCTGTTTAGTAACTTACAAAACAAAAGCAAAGAAAAGAAACAAGATCTATTCAGAGAGAGAAAAACGAATTCAACTAGGCAAAATGAGGCAAATGTTCCGGTTTGTGAATTGGAGAACACTCTTTACTGCACAGATTGCTACTTCTTTATACAAAAAGAAAAGACTTCAATAAAGATGACAATGTAGAAAAAGAAGATAAGAAATCCTCAATTGAATTAAAGAGAACAACAATAGAGAAATCAAAATCAAAATAACAATGCCTGCTAATCTCATTGTAGATCTGGAAAACACACTCCTTTAAAACAACCAGCTGGAAAAGACCAAAGTGATGCTGCATAATGAATCCTGTCCCAAAGCAACAAACATGTCATCTTTTACCCGGTAAAGACACACGCATTCTGTTATATCCAAATTCCTCGCAACAACGCAAAAGCACACAATGCCACAAAGCTGAGGCATCTTTAATCCCACCAAGTCCTGTAAAAGAAATAGCCAACAAATCCTCCACCAGTTTTGGACAAACTCAGTTCTCTCCAAATAAACCAACAACTTATTCCAAATCCTCCAAGTGAAAGAGCAACGCAGAAGAAATTGAGAAACTGATTCTGAACTATCAAAACACAAAGAACACCTGTCTGGAGATAACGCCTTCAAGGGTATCATCCTACTCCACAGCCGTTGTTGGGACTTGGGATTAGCTCTATATTAAGAACAAGTTGAACAACCAATCAAAAAACAGTATTAATCTTAGTGGGGACTTCGGCTTTCCAAATACTGCAATGAAGTGAAAAGGATAAATTAGCTCTAATCCAATTCACACAAAATATTTACAAAAACAACCCCCCCCCCCCCCCCGGCGGGGAAAATGGAAAAATCTCATGACCGAGGAGCCCAACTATCAGGAGAATGACAGCCCTCCAACAAAAAAAAACAACGAAGAAGAAGCTCCTCCACCTCCTTGTCATTAAGAGAACTACAAAAATGGAAATCCCAATAGGTACCACTACCATTAGAGATTAAAAAGGAAGAAACAAATTCTAATGCATCCTGCATAGATGACATAATTGATAACAAGTTAAAAATGCAGTATTGCCCAACCAAATGTCTTCCCAAAAACAAATAGGAGAACCATCACCCAAAAAAATGTTTGGTATGAGGGATGAAGAGAGAAAATTCGCAAAATAAACCTCCTGAACTCTCTAAAGAACATCTTGTCACCAAAGCATCCCACCATTTACTTGCACGCTAATTCTACTTCTAATAACTTTGTGCCACCTTTAGTTCTCCTCAAATGAAAACAGCCTCATTTACCCATTAAAGCAATGTTTTTTGACACCAACTCATCAAGTGATCCCTTTTCTCCCCCACCCTAGACCAAACGAAATCTCTGATGACTTTCTCAATTTTACAAGATGAGTCCAATAAGAATTCTAAAGTAGAAACATAATAAAGAGTAGGACTTTTCAAAAATATTTGAAAACCGATCCGATCCAAACCAAACCGAACCGAAAATTCGGCTAACCAATTTGTTCGGTTCGGTTTCAGTTCATGCTTTCTATGGTTTTAAGTTTTCGGTTCGGTTTCGATTTTTATGTTTAATGAACTAACAGTTACCCGAATCGAACCAATATATATATATATATATTGATTTACAATATATATTATTTATATTATACATTACTATATAATAATTTATATAATATATCTTAAAGTTACAAAATAGTATGCACTAAATATTTTTTGGGTGATTAGTTTATATAAATAAAGTGTAAATGCACACACCAAATCATAATCCAAGTAAAATATCTATTTTTCTTTAAAAAATTTATAATGATTTAAAATTGGTTCGGATAGAATAACCGAACCAAACCGTTGGTTAACTGAAGGGTTCGGGTCAGTTTTAGTTCACAAAAACACCAAACTAAAACTTTCGGTTCTGTTCATTTTTTGAATG
Organism: Malania oleifera; assembly: GCF_029873635.1. Classification (NCBI taxonomy): domain Eukaryota; kingdom Viridiplantae; phylum Streptophyta; class Magnoliopsida; order Santalales; family Ximeniaceae; genus Malania; species Malania oleifera. Next base: position 92,543,926 of record NC_080425.1, read on the forward strand.
TTCAATTCGAGTAACCAAACCATGAACACCCCTAATAAAGAAGGATAGTAGACAGATAGGACTGAAAGAGTTTGATATGACCACCTAGAGAAAATAAAGCACCCTTCCATCCATCTAGACCAGTACTAGATAAAAATACCTAAAATCATGGCCAAATTTTGATAATATGATTTTCCCCTTATTCCTCCAATTAGTTGACAGGCTAAATTATCAACCAACGGAGTTTTAAAAAATGGTGCAGCATCCATTAAATTAAATATTTATTAACTAATAATTTTCCAAAAATCTTTGAGATTGAATTTTTCTACATTTGAGTGAATGTTTCAAATTTGAAAATTTTTGCTAAATGCAAGAACCCTTCCAAGGTCACCAATATATACTATCATATCAGCTATGGCCCAAACGTCGCCTGTGATGCATTCGATGTCCTAATCTTTTTATCCCAAGCCAAGGCAAAGGAGGAGGATTGTGTTAGGAAGCTGATAACCAGGGTAAACTTGTCAAATCTCTAATTATATGAATCCTAACCAATTATTTGTAGGGCACCCTTTACGAGTGGCGCATTGCACTTATACCACCTGGTGTAGCGAAAAATGTGGAGAGTGAGCTAGGTCGTTGCCCCAAAGAGATGCACCATGTTAGCACCTAAGTACGAAGTCGAAGATGCAAGTGTTCCAGCATCATGCTGGACATGGGTCGGTAACAAAATTAGACAAAGAGACTAGTATTAGATTAGCAACTTAGAATGTAGGAACACTAATGAGTAAAAGCATGGAGATAGCAAACACAGTTATTAGAAGAAAACTTAATGTAATATGTCTTCAAGAAACTAAGTGGGTAAGAGAGAAAACTAGAGAAATTGAAAAATCAAGAATTAAACTTTAGTACGCTAGAGAGAAAAACATAGGAATCATTTTTCTTTTATAGCAAAGGCTTAAAAGACAGTGTTGAAGATGTCATAGTGCTATGGATGTCAAAAAAGTAGGGAATAGAATCATAAAAATCAAGATGGCCTTAGGCCAAGGCCAAGAGATAATAAGCCTCTATTTGGAAGCACTAAAAGAATAAGTGCTTATGGCATTTATTGCTTAAATTAAGTACTTGTAAATATAAGTGTTGTTTAACTTGAACAAAACAAGTACCTAATACAAGAAGTGCTTTTTGAAAGCACTTTTTTTTAGGATAATGAATTTGGAGAAGCTATCTAGGATAGCTTTTTGCCCACTTATAAGTGGGCACTATTATAGAAACAACACATTTTTAAAAAGATTAATGGAAAATATTAGGAAAAATGAGAGGGGCTTGCATATTGTTTTTATTGACTTAGAGAAAGCATATAATGGGGTACCAAGGGAAGCTCTATGGTTGATTTTAGAAAAAAAGAGCATAAGTAGTAGGTATCTAATATCATTAAATATATGTATGATGGAATAATGACTAGCATTAGGACTTCAGGTGGAAAGGCTAGTGAATTTACAACCACAATAGTTGTACATCAAGCACATAGTTTGTTTTGCTCTACTGTTGAATGAAATTACTAGAAGTATCCAAATTAAGGTTCCACGGTGTATTTCGTTTGTAGATAATATTGTCTTGATTAATGAAATTGTGGGTGGAGTAGAATCTAAGTAAGAATTGTGGAGAGAAACTTTAGAATCTAGAAGCTTTAGGATGTGTAGAAATAAGACAAAACATATAAAATATAATTTTAGACATAGAAAGAGGAATATAGGAGAAAAGACTAAACTTGATATTCAAGAAATTAATAAAGCTATGAGGGGCAGTAGAAATGATAGGGATAGACCTAAAATAACATGTAATGAGATAAGTGAATGAGGATCTAATAGCCCTAAATTTGTCAGAAGAAATTGCCTATGATCATGTAAATTGGCCAAAAAGGATTCATGTACCTAATTGCACCTAACTAGGACGGCTTTCTTTGTTTTTGTTGTATATTAGCTATGAACCAACCATATGTGACATATTGACTAATACATGTTCAAAGAGAAACAAGATGCATGTACTGATTTGTATCAAGTATTGTGGTATCATATGTGGTTTGTGGATCACAAGATAGACAAGTGATAGGAAAAGCAATGTTCAAAAGTAATACAAATAGATTTACGGACAAACAGTGTCATCTCGTGCATCAAATGTTTTTAGTAACTACATTCAAGTGGTTCTATTTCAACCCAAGACAAGAGACCTAGCCAACTCTCATCTCATTTCACTAAACTTCAGTAATTATCACAAAGGTTTTGGTAAAATATCGAGATTAGTTTAAATATTTTTATTTTTTCCCTGAAGTTCATCACCGTTTCAGATCATGATTTTCTAAGCCCACAATTTTTTCCTTCACTTCCTATGGGTGATTTTGTTTACTTGCTACGGCCATTTCTTCTTATCCATTATTATCCCAATTAGAATTCCAGAATACAGGCAAACTCTAAATTCAAATGTATCATGTTTGCTAGAAGTCTATAATCAATATTTTTCATTCTTGCATATCCTGGTGTACTGGACAACACAGTTTCTCAGCAACCAAACATAACGCAGCCAACCAAACAAAGACTTAAAAATATGGGTTATTGAACAAAAGCCCGAACCTTCTCATTCACCATGACTATCATTGACATAACATGCTCGAAGGTCGCTGTCTCGGGATCAAAATTCGGCCACAGATAATTCTCCAGATACTGACTCACTTCCAAAATCATCACCCTGTGCAACGGCACTGGCCAGCGCCCGCCCTTCACTGTCAGCTCCGTCTCGTAAATTTCCTTCACCAGCTCGGCATCAAAGGGCCTTCGCTGCTTTCCCACATCGCCACCCACTGCCGCTGACCAATTCGACGCTGCAATCTTCGTCAACCGGTCGCTCTGAATCTCGACCAGCGTTATTGAGCCCGGTAGATTCGATCCGGGCTTTGCATCAGCCCCTTTATCAGCAAGCTGGCTGGCTGGGTCGACTGGGTACTCCGCGACTCGGTGGCGCTTGAAATCATAAGTTCCAGTTCCGTACACCCTCATTCTAGTGTTTGAAGGCTCTCCTCTGGAAATCGAGACAATACAAATCACAGATTACGCCGCCGTTAGCAGGGAATGCAGCGCAATAGCACGCAGAGAGACTGTGTGGGCAGCGGCCAAGAATTCTTTCGCAGCGATCATGGAGGTCTCATTGAATTGAGAAAGCAGGGCTTTGAATAAGACCGTTCGATTATATGATCAGGGTTTGGATTCTGCAATGTTGTTTCCTGCACAGATGGGGGGTTTCGTTGGGTTGAGAAATCACGACTCCAAACGCATGTGTTTGATTTGGGTCGCAGTTTTGATCCGCAGAACCTCAGATAAGCCCTAAGCAGCGACTGAAGAAAAAGATACAGTCCCTGGATTTCTTATATTTACACTTAAACCCATGGTCTATTTTTCTTTTTCTTTTTCTTTTTCTTTTTCTTTTTCTTTTTTTCATTTTGGATATTGATTATAGGGTGCAAATATTTTTGCTACAGCAAAGCAAAACACAGTATTTAAATTACACATTAAAATTTAAATATTTTATTTTAGAAGTGTATGACTGACATTGTAATATAAGCACTTAGTAAAAAATGTATACAAAAGATGTTAATTTCCTCTCCAGCTTAGTAAAAATGGCATATAATCTCCACATTTTTTTTAAAGTTTCGAATATTTTTATGAAAATTTAATTTTAGGACATTTATACTCCTTATAAATTTTATTAATTTACTAAATATAATGAGAGTTTAGTGTATGTTCGATAAATTTTAATCGTGGTATCAAAAAAATTGTCTTTAAATTATTTTTAAAAAATCAAAAAAAATTTTAAAGAAGATGAATGTGTTTTCTTTAAATTTCAGAGAATGACAGTATCTTTTATTCAAAAAAAGTATGTGTAAATTATATCAAAATTTAACAAAAATTAACTTCTACAATTGTTACTTTATGTCTAAAACGGGGTTGAAATTTAAACATTGCATGCATTAGAACATGGTTCATAATTTCGTCGTATGGAGGGCTCTAAATTTTAAAGACTACGAACATATCTTCTCCACTTATATTATTTTCAATTGATTTGTAATAATGGTATGACTACACCACAACTAGCACCATAGCCTTTTTTTGCTTAGCCAAAAAAAAATGAAAAAATAACTTTTTTTAAAAATGTAACAATAACTTTTTATTTTTTGGCTATAGATATGAGTTTCAATGAGTATTTTTGAAGGGCTATTGTTTTGAATGTAGATGCAAACTTGCATATTAATTTTTTTTACATTATTTTTTTAATGGTTTGAACTATTTAATTTAAAGTTTCTTATACATACAAATTGTCTTCAAAATTAAGAGGAATAAACATTTAGTTTATTAATTCTTTTTTTCTATGATTTTTCGTTGATTATCTTATTAAAACAGTAACTATTCAAACTAAACAAATGCAATCTAAGAATTGTAGAATAAGTCACACAATAACATTTATAGATCAGTATGGTTCTTAAAACCTTCTCGTAAATATTTTAAGTCCAAACTCAAACATTCATAATCATAACTTTCAATTTGAGAGTTACAATATCAGTAATACATGCAAACTCTTCATTTTTTAGTGATTTTTATTGTCGGTTGATGCGATGAGAAATTTATGATATTTAGTGTATTTTGTCATAAAAATTTAATAATAATTAATTATTAGTTCAAAATTAATAATAATAATAATAATTTAAAAAATTAAAAAAAATAATTAATTAAATAACTAATTAATTGATTAACTATTATTAATTAAATAATATAATATAATATTATAATGCTTTTATATATATATATATATATATATATATATATATAATTAGATCCAATCTTCCTGAACAATGGGAAGAATGGAATTTTATTTCCAATTCATCATAGGGGAAGAAGGAGATTAGAAAGCCATGGAAAGAAACAAACACAAAGAAAATTTTATAATTCTTACTAGCTCTGATTTCCATCTAACTAGCTCTGCCTTACAAAAGGGAAGGCAGTCCCTTATATAGAGGTCTGAGACCCCGAGACTTACATGATACGCAAACAACGAGAGTGACATAAAGCAAACTCGAAAAAGACATAAAGTTGGACGACGACATAAAGCAAAGTCGGTAAAGACTTTGTGGCGTCGGCTGACAACTTTGTCAAAGAGGACTTAACGACTGACAACTGACATAAATAAAGGTGACAGCACATGGGCGGCTGTATTTGTGCAGGAGTGACCCACCACCTTTAATTATGCAAGACTTATTGACGTATCAAGCCAACAACCTAGACTTTAAGCAAACTTACAATACACACAAACATAGGATGGCCCACCAGTGTGGACTTTAACAACAATAATACATAAAGTAGACACGGATGTGGCTTGCTATTTTGGACTTCTGCATGATGGTGAGAGATTCAGGTTGACGTAGTCTTCATCCGTTATCTGTCCATGAATCGGATGGTAGAACGTCATTTTCTTGTATGGATTATCTTCATCATCTGTGTCCATTGGATCATCTGGATCTGGAGGATCTGGGGGCTTTGGAGCAGGAATCTTGTCAGGGATGAGTGTGACGAGCTCGGAGCAGGACATCAGGTCATTCACTTCACAGAGGTGGTTCAGCAGTGAGAACTTGTATCTTGGCCAGGTAGAAAGGTTGTATAGGGTATCCCATTCATAAGTTTGATTCTAGGACCATAACAGCTTTCTGGTAGGATTGTAGAAATACGGTCGATGGAGTATGAAAATAATATGTACGGCTTCTGCTTCTGCTGGCTCCATTTTCCAAAGGTTGTGGTTTCCCATGAGAGCTGTCAGCTTCCTTCTCCATGTGGATAGTGGATCGAACAACTGGAGGAAGGTCCAGAACAGGGATTTCTGGTTGGCTGGATCATGAAGATGGGTATACGTCTCTTATAGAGGGAAGAATACAGCATGTACCTGCAAAACAGAAATATACCAGAGATACCATAATACATGTGTATTGAAGGATGATGGGTTGATAACGTATGGGTTAAGGAATGGGTAGGCTAGAAAGGTTTGGTGATGACCAATGACCTTAGCATAGTGGTAACAAGAAGGCTGTGTGTAGGTTTTGATCTTATTTGGATCAGTGATGTCAGGGTCTATTTCTGGAGGAAAATATATCTGGGTAGAGGCACTGAGGTAGAGGATATCAGGAGGAGAGGATGAGGACGAGGCCATAAGTATCAGTGGTATGGCTTGGTGACCGGTTATGAGGAAGGCTGTTTTCCTGGGGCGAGATAGCATGTCTGCGAGAACATTATGGTCGCCTTTTATATGCTTCACGGAGAAGTCATATCGGGAAAACCAGTCTTTGAGTCTGAGAATCTGTGGATCGAGGAGAATCTTGTTATGGAATTCAAGCATCTTCGAAAAGGATGAGTTGTCCATTTCAATAGTGAAGTGCTTCGATCTGACGTAGAAGTCAAACTTTTGGATTCCATTCTTCACCGCAAATATTTCCTTGAATACGGTGTGATAATGTTTCTGTGAGTCTTTGAATTCTCCACTTGCGTGTCCACAATAGGCTCTTCTGTTGTCCTTATCTTCAAGTAATAGTGCACCTCAATAATGGTCACTTGCATCTGACTGGACGATAAGATTGCCGGTAGATGGAATAGTCAGAGGCGGTGGATCCTTGGCAGCTTTTTTCAAATGTCTAACAGCATTTGTCTGATCAGGGCCCCATGGGTGAGGTTTCTTTTTCAACAGCTGTGACAGGGAGCTAGTGTGATGGCTTGCGTGCGGGATGAAGTCTCTGATATAGTTAATTATGCCAAGAAATTGTTGGATTTCTTTGACAGAAAGATAAGTATCTGGAAACTTCAATAATTGCTCTGCGAGATGTGGACCTAGGCAGATGGTTCCATGGGAAATTTTCATCCCCAGAAAATCAATTTCTTTTTGTCCAATCACGCTTTTCTTTTCTGATAACATAATCCTGTACTGTGATGCCAGCTGGTGGAAATGTTCAAGAAGCTGATGGTGATCTGCATGACTTTTTGAAAACAATAATATATCATCGATGTAAATCAAAGTACTATGCAGAATAGGATTGAAGATCCTGGTCATCGCTTTTTGAAACAGTGACGGCGCGATCTTTAAATCGAAGGGCAAAACTGTCCATTGGAACTATTCATTCGGAATACAGAACGCTGTCTTGTATCTGTCATCTGGGTGAATACCGAGTTGCCAAAATGCACCTTTTAGATCGAACTTTGAAAATACCTGTGCTTCAGCGAGATGGATGAATTGTGTTCTTGCTTTTGGAATAGGGAACTTGTCATCCCTGATGAACACATTCAATGGCTTGTAATCAATAACCAATCTCTTTTTTCCTCTGATCTTTTCTGATCTTTTTTCAACATAGAATGCTTGACATGCCTAAGAGGAATTGGTTGGTTCGATGAGACCTTGTCTTAATAAAGAATAACATTCTTCTCTAGCAAGCTTCAGGTCTGAAGGAGACATTCCCAGATGTGTAGCTTTAGTCGGACTAACATCTTCATTAAGCTTGAAGGGAATGTGGATAAAGAAATCTGGGTTTTTCCAAAGTGGATGATCATGAATGAACTGATCATGACTTTCTGCACATAACTTCAGAAGTCTGTTTTGAATGGGCTGGAAATCTGGAGAGGAATACGAAAGAGAATAAATTTTGTTTGTCTGGGTAAAAGGCTTGAATTCTCTTTTGTACTTAATTCCAGTGGGAATAATCCTTAAGGATTTTGAAAGACAATAAACATCCCATCCTAAAAGAACATCCTTTTGAGGAAGTGGACTACCGATTACCTGAGTCCAAATGATGCAATTAGGAAGGAGTTTAATCCCAATTTTCCTTTTGGAAATCAAAGTGGTTGTAAAGATTTGATCATTGGCTGCTCTGAAAAACTGAGTATGGGAAGACCAACAGTCTGGTGGTAAGACTTTAGGATTGATCATGGTCTTATAGGATCCTGTATCAATGAATGCAACAGCAGAAATGGGTTTACCATGTTTTTCAGGAAGGAGCTGGATCTGGACATGAGGACTGATATGAGAGTCTTGAAAGAAGAGAATAGGTTGAACTGGTTGAACTTGAAGGGATTCTTCCGAGTGATCATCAATGTCTAAATCAGAATCTTCTGAATCTGTGAGGACGAGAATAGTGTCTTTAGTCATTTCTTCTTGCTCTGAGAGAATAGATTCTGCATCTGCATCTGCATCTAATTCTTCATTTTGTAACTGTTGGGCAAGCTTTGCAGATTTTGTCCTGTTTGTCGGGCACTGTTTTGCATAGTGTCCTTTCTTCTTGCAAATGAAACAGCGAGGAGATTTGTCATGTCCTCTTCTGTTATTTTTCTTGAAGAATCTGAATCTTTTCTTCTTTCTGTGATCTTTCTTGGAAAGCTTGTCAGAACCGTAGTCTTTGAAATGCTTCTTCTTTTTGGGACTACAGATGCAATTCTTCTCTTTGCATTTGATCTGTAAAGTAGGGCTTTTTGTATTGCTTCGTGAACTTATGATTCTGCTTGATCATCTTTGAGAACAGTTGATGAGTATCACATAACTTCTCAAGAGTAGTGAGTTCCAGTTGATGAATTTCTCTTAAAGAGATATCTTTGAGAGGTCGAGAGAGTGAAGCGATCTTTCTCTGTAAGTCTGGCTGGATATCTTCTGGTAATGAATTAATATAAACTTGTCTGAGATTATCATCATGAAATCCACCAAGAAGATAATACCGTTTAGACATCCTTTGATAATGAAAATCAAGATCCTTCTTCTTTAAAGAGCAACATCTCATTTCAAAATATTCTTGACGAACAACATTGGCATGCATGTCTGGATCACCAACAAATTCTCTGTAGAGTGTTCCCAAGGCAAAGGAGGGAATCTAGGAATTAATGAATGTGACTTGTCTGAATTCACCAAGACTTTGGAACCAATCTCTTAACGTTCCAGTAAATCTGGATGTAAATTCAACAAGTACTGATTGTAATGTGTTCCCGGGCTTTGAGAGTTGGAGATCAATCCATGCACCGAATTCACCAATTCTGTCTCTCCACTTAGTTGGAGGTAATCCATCAAAAGAGAACCATGAGTTGTTGTTTGAATGGTGAGGAGCCGATTGAGGAGGAGTCGAGGTGGCTTCGGAGGGTTCTTCCACAATAGGGACTGTGGTATCGGACTCGTCATGGAATTCTTGAGTTCTGGACGAACCTGGTTCTGTGGGAGATGCCATCATCATGTTGGTGAGATCAGTAATCTCTTGATCTGAGGAAGAGGATGATGTTTCAGATTCAGTGGAAACATCACTATTGTCTTCAATAGGCATTTCAGGAAAGGAATCAGCAAGGAAGGATGGAGATTGATCACGTGAAACAAATGGGCTTTTGAGTTTCTGATCAACAGGTTCAGGTGGCTGATGAATAGGTTCAGGTGGCAAAGGTTTTGCTGGGATTGGAGATCTGCGAGCGACAGGAGCTGCTGGAATAAGGGAATGTTTCTTCAGGATTTCAGCAGTAGATTTGAAGTGTTTGGAATAGCAGGCTGTCTGTAGGATGGTGTAGGTGGCGAATGTGGAATGAAGGAATATGACGAAGAATATGGAAAGGCCTTAGGTGTGTAGGTTGGTGTGGGAGGAGTTGGACGATATTCTCGTTCAATCTGTGATACTTCTTCTCTGAGTCTTCTGATTTCTTCTTCTTTAGCACTGAATAAGGATCCAAAGTATCCTTTAGAGATGAAATGTCTAAGTTCAGAACTAAGAACATCAATTCTCCTTTTGAGATCATCATATAATGCTTCGATTCTGGAATCAAGGGTATCAAATCGTTGATTCATCTGAGCGCCATGGTTGATGAGTCTGTCAACTTTGTTGTCAATGGCATTCAGCGTCGTGTTCTGTGTTCTAGCATTCTGGGTTTGCCAGTTCAGAACTTGTTCAGCTTGAGATGGAAGTTTCCTTGATCCGTCTGGTTGAACTTCAGAGGGTTGGATGAATGGTATAGAATGAAGGTTAGAATCGTATGATTTGGGTTCCAAGGGTGGAAACTGTTTGTCATATGGAGAAGCCATGAAACAGGGAATTGGCTGAGTTTCTGGTAGTTTGGAAACTGGAGTTTGGTAGGGTTCAGTTTGATAGGGTTCTGGTTCAAGTTCTGGTTCGGGTTCTTCAGGAGGAAGGAGACCTTCTTCTCGAAGAATTTCAAGGGCTCTATCGTAGATCCACAAGGGTTTTGGTTTTAGATCTGGGCGTCGGATGCCTATTCATGGGCTGGATGGGTCATCGGGTTTTCTGTGAGGAGAAAATGGTTTGCAGGATGTTTTAGTTTCTCTTTTTTGTGTTTGGCGACAAGAGCAGTCTGGATCGCACATGGAGGGATCAACATCCCATATGAAGTGACCTTCAATCTTGTCTGTATAGATGGGAGATCCATCTGCTTCAACATGACTAACTGGAATGTCATCCTCGAAAGTAACAGGTCTTATCATTAATGACTGGAACACCGGAGGTGTACTGGATGATGCCGTATCTTTCGGGTTGAAGACAGTCTTTACCGTACCATCTGGAAGTCTATGGAATTTTGGGTCTGAGAGATGGATAGGTGAAGATTGCTGATGAAGCTGCTCATAGCTAGAGATCCATTCTAGAGGAATGAGTTCTTTCAGCTATTCTCTAGGGATTTGGCGTGGGATCTGTAGAATGGTTGGAACATCATCTTCTCGTTCTGCAGTGATTAGGATGGTATCTTCAGACTGTCCTGGTAAAGGAAGATCAACAGCATGATCTTGCAGTCTATAGATCAATTGATGATGCAGGGTAGCCATGTAGGCTGATGAGACTTGTGGAGCACCGATGATTTGCAGTTGAACCTTCATACAGTTCCTCAGGTTCTTGTCTCTGAGAGGAATGTTGAAGTTGGGAAAGAAGGTGAGACACACGCTACCAGCTTGAAGAGTGGTTAGCGAGGTACCGATTGCTGCATGTTCATACTGCGTGTACGTTGTATTGAGTAAGGTGATCCTGGTGGCGACTGGAAGACCTTTTCTGCCATGAAGAGTGAGTAGTAGTCTGACAGCACCAAAGTGAAGATGCGTGTAGCCTTCTCGAATCCACTGGTTGATAAGATCTTGATCGAGCTCAAGATCGACATACTGTTCTTTGGATGAGGCCGGAATGAGACACTTGTCAAGAGCGGTCGTCTGAACGAATTCCTTGACTTGTGGTCGGTTGTGAGAAATAAGCAAAGTACGAACTTGATTAGCTAAAGACTTTTTTCTTCTGAAAATATTATAAGGATTTACAAGAGGAAGAGAGGTTTCCTGTATCTGTGCAGAGTCAGGAATGTTTTGGGATTAAGTTAAATTGCAGGGATTTGATGAAATTAGATTTCTGATAATATCTTGAAATTAGATCTAACTGTAGGGATTTGATCATATTGGTATTTTTAAATATATTAGAAATTAAATTAAATATGGAAAGTGGATCATACACATGTTTTTTTTGTTAGAATCTGACTGGTTAATTGGAGTACATGGGTCTAAAAAATGTTAAAATAATTATAATTTCGGGATAAAGCTAATTAAACCTAGGCATGTGAATACATGGATTCGTGCGAACACTGCGGGCATCGGTTTAAGATCCTTGCAAACACGTTCTCAATAAATAGGTAAGGGAAATAAATTTACATCATGACTTTTTAGAAATTAATTGATTAATTGAAAGTAGGATATGAATATATATTATATGTAATTTTCAGTATCAGACATATGAAAATAATGGTTTTGGATTATTATATGTTTTTCTAGACAAGTATTATGTTATGAAATATTACTGCAAAATCTATGAGGCATGATGAATGGTTTTGATTACTGAAAAATAAATATGTGAAAATATTATATGATGAAATGTGATTTATATTGAGATATGATTTATGCAAAAATAATGATATGATATATATACAGACATGATTTACACGGATATGATGATATGATTATATAAAGATATGTTTTAGACAGATATGATGAAACGAAATTTATACAGACATGTTTTTATCAAATATGATGATATGTGATATATATATAAATACGATGGTTTTATGCTAACAAATATGATGAACAATCATGAGTTACAGACGAGAGATGTGTAACATACGTTGATACTCATGAGCTTGAACATGTTTATGAAAAATGAAAACTTTTGGAAATATATTATTATGTATATTAAGGGGTGAAAATGAAAACTCGATGGGTTAATGATATGAGAGCACGGTACCGTTGCTAGAGATTGAGTTAGTACAACCACACAGCTCGTGGAGCGTGTTGGTAATGGAAGTCAATTGAGCATGCGAAAAAATGTTGACCGCCCTTGGGTCTCGACCAGGTTGCGGTGGGCCAATTGTACTATAAACGAGGTATTTTGACTTAATCTGGTAGACCAACCAAGGTTAAGTCACACCTTCGGGCCGCACAACTTGGTCTTGTGGGGTTATTACTTGACGGTGATATGAATGGGTTCCTTATTACAGACGTAATATATTCATATGATTGTATTTTGACAGATATGTTGTTTTGTACATAGAAATATTTACTAAGCATGATTATATTTTTAGAGAAAAGTATATGGTTGCAAATATATATATATATATATATATATATGAATGTGATTATGAGTACAGTTACCATGATTTCTCAGTTAAATTATTATTTATATGAACATATTAGGATACACTAAATCTCATTAGCCAAACTAATAATATTTTATCCCCCCCTCACCGAGAGGTGTCTCATCCAAAGATTTTAAACATTTCAGGAAATTCAAGCAATCAAGCAAAGCGAGCTTCGAGATAAAGTTGACATAGTTCCTATAATTTAGGGTATGTGTTTTTATTTTTTGGAGTGGGGATATGTTGTATAATCCTTGGGATTTCTGATGAATTTTGGGGGTTTGTATGTATTTTTTTGGAGACTTTAGTACTCTGGCATTGTATGTAAAGTTAGGTGTATCATGTTTTCCGTTGTACTATTAGAATGTGAATATGGACAGGTGGATCCCTAGTACCCCACCTTGGGTTCGGGTTGACTTGGTTAATGTTACTACGGTAACAGAGGTATAAAATTATAATATATTTATATATTTATAAAAAAATAAAAATTAGGGCGTCACACTACTAATATCATAGTTTAATTTTTAAAATATCAATTATGTTCATTCCTTTTTGTGAACTAACTAGCCCCCATGAGTAATATTTTTCCCTTTAAATTTACCAATGATCCCAATATGTAAGTCTATTTATAAATTAATAAAAAGGTATATTTTTTAGAGATCTCAAAATTGGGGCAATCCCATAACTATTAAATATTATATATCCAAGGTCCAATATTAAAACAATTTCAGAGGCTTTCTCCATCGAGATTTACTTGGCTTTTAAATTACAAGTTACGCACATAAGGGTTTTTGATAATTAAGTTGCACTCAAAAAATTATTTTTTCTCATTTAATTTGGAAGAACATGGAAAGAAGAAAGCCAAGATACAAAAAAGAATCTTTATACCCCTTCTCACTTATGAAAAAAAAATACGAAGCGAAAAACAATGTCACCAAAGTGATATATTTTTCAACAGTGTACTATCAGTTACCACCCAGGAAAAGCAAACGTGGTAGTTGATGCACTGAGCAGGAAGTCTAGAGTATCAGCGTTGACAACTATGGAGATCCAGTGTCCGATCATGATAGATCTAGAAAGACTCGGTATTGAATTATTAGAGAGTAATACTCTAGTATGTATCGCCAACCTAGTGGTACAGCCTACTCTGCAGGAAAGAATTAAAGCCTCCCAGAATGAAGATCCATAATTGGTAGAGGTGATGGACAGAGTGCAGAGTGGTCAGGGGGAGGAATTCTGCATTTCAGATGATGGAGCTTTACGATTCCGTTCCAGATTATGTGTTCCTACTGAGGCTGACATCAGGAAGACTATTTTAGATGAGGCTCACAAATTTTTGTATACAGTTCATCCCGGCAATACGAAAATGTATAGGGATCTACGAGAGTTTTACTGGTGGAGTGGAATGAAGAGGGAGATTGCCGAGTATGTAGTCCAGTGCTTGACGTGCCAGCAGGTAAAAGATGAGCACCAGAGGCTAGTGGGTCAGTTGCAGCTGATATTTATCCCAGAGTGGAAGTGGGATCATATTTCCATGGATTTCGTTTTAGGGCTGCCATCGACATTGCATGGTCAGAATGCGATTTGGGTGATAGTAGATCGGTTGACTAAGTCCGCCCATTTTCTCCCTATCAAGATCAGCTATTCCCTCAGCTGATCGGAAGAGATTTACGTCCAGGAGATAGTTCGTTCTCATGGAGTGCCTGTATCTATTGTGTCAAATTGAGACTCGTGATTCAGGTCACAATTTTGGAGGAGCTTGCAAGAGGCTCTAGGGTCTCAGTTATTGTTTAGCATGACATTCCATCCTCAGTCTGACGGACAGACTGAGAGGACAATATAGATACTAGAAGATATGCTCCAAGCGTGTGTATTAGATTTTGGGGGTAGATGGACTCAGTTCATGCCACTGGTAGAGTTCACGTATAATAACAGTTACTAGTCCAGTATTGACATGACACCATTTGAGGCCTTATACGGTAAGAGATGTCGATCTCCTTTGTATTGGGATGAGATAGGTGAGCAACGAGTTGTGGGTCTAGAGCTGGTACAGCAGGCGTACGATAAAGTTCGGCTTATCAGGGAAAGAATCAGTACATCTTAGAGCCGACAAAAGAGTTATGCCGACCATCGCTGTAGGAATTTAGAGTTTGACGTGGGTGATCACGTATTTTTGAAGGTAGCTTCATTAAAATATCTAGGATACATGACGTATTCCACGTATCTATGTTGAGGAAATACGTCCCAGATCCTTCTCATATTATCAGCTATGGTGAGTTAGAGCTCAGTGATTCACTAGTTTATGAGGAGGTACCAGTGCAGATTCTGGACAGAAAGGAACAGGAACTACGTAGTAAGAAATTTCCTCTAGTAAAAGTTCTATGGAGAAATCATGCGATAGAAGAGGCTTCTTGGGAGCTTGAGGAACAGATCAGACGGAAATATCCGCAACCATTCCTAAAAGTTTAAATGTAATTTGAAATGTGAGTAAATATGTAATGTTTCTTGTACAGGTACATGTAAGGTTATAGGTAGTATGAGATATTAAATTTTGGAAGAATCTTCTTTTAGTATATGTAACCTTCAAGAACTTGAGTTGTAACCACGGTATTCCTTCACCATAAGTGAGGGTAAGTAATAAAATAAGTAAATCATTTTGCCTAATAAGGGATGATGAATTATGTGAATAGTAAATTTCGAGGGATGATAAATTTCGAGGACGAAATTTTATAAGGAGGGGAAAATGTGACAACCCAAATAAAATAGAATTTAAATAATAAAGAGGAAAAGCGAATCATCAGAGGACTCGTCGACGAAGACAGGATTCGTCGACGAGGGTTTAAGAGAACTCGTCGACGAAAACTGAATTTCGTCAACGAAGAAATACCGAGAGAGGTTTTGAGCCGACTGAATTTCGTCGACGAGGACTGAATTTCGTCGACGAATGACGTGGCTCGTCGACGAATTCCCTGTTCTATAAATAAGAATAGTCCAGATTTTAACTTTATTGCTAAGCAACCATTCATCTCTCTCCCCTTCATTCGCCCCTCTCTCTCTCTCTTTCATTGATTTTGGGTCAGATTTACGCCGAATCGACAATCCGAAGTCACCACGACGCTTCTGTGGAAGTTCTCTCCAAATCTGTCAGAGTGGATCGCTGGTGAAAGCAAGTTGGAAATCATCCCTGAGTTGAGGTAAGGCTTTTTAAGCCATATTTGGTCTTACGACAGTTATACGAAATGATGTACATGTAGAAATACTGAAGTTTAATACTGAGAGTTTTCAGTTTCAGGGTATTGATCAGGAAATTCTACGAGGGTTAGACCAGGATATTTTAGGAGCTTTCTCAGTAGTCAGGTAAGGGAATAAACTAAAACAGTCATTTTCATACAAATTATTATTATTTATGAGAAAAGTTATTTTGGGAAAGTATGTATTATAGCTATAGATTACGAAGGAAAATGTATGTTTGAGAAAATTCTACTATATGTTGAAATGTGTATATATATGTATGAGATGCTAAAATGTATTGTAATAACCCTAAAAAGGGGTTATAGAAGATTAGTAGAGTGATTCCAAAAAAATAAAATAAAAATAAAAAAAATAAAAAAATAAATAATAATTAATCAATTAATTAATCGAATAAAAAAATTAATTAAAATTTATTTTTTTTTATTAATAAATTATATTATTATTAATATTAATTAAATATATTATTATTATTATTATTATTATTATTATTATTAGTTATCCTGAAGCTTCTCAGCTTCAGGATTCTTCTTCTTCTTCTTCTTCTTTCTTTTCTTTATTCTTCCTGCAACGCAGGACTCTCTCTCTCTCTCTCCTCTCATTCTCTCTCATTCTCTCCTCGATTTTATGATGGATTTTTGCCCGATCGAAAATCCGAAGATACCACTGGATTCCATTCGCCGCTGCCATCATTTATACTAGAGCAGATCGGTGGTAGGAGCGGAGTAGGTGTATTCTCTAAGGTAAGTCATTTTCTCCTTCTTCTTTAATTTCTTGCAAATTTTAAGCCCAATTGACGAACAGACACCACCACGAGAATCTAGGGATGATTCTCTACAAGTCTAGTAGGACGGAATTCTCGTGGGATTGTCGGACCAAAACCCCAAATTTGGGATGCGAAGGTTATTAAGGGGCTTATTTTTAATTAATTAGTATTAATTTAGAAATGTTAAAATATTAAGCATCTGAGGCTGAAGTAGGATTTTTGGAATTTAGGACCCGGGTGAGCGCCGCGGGTGTAATTTTGGGACCTGTAGGTAAAATTCAGAAAATTAAGTGGGAGTATTAAATAATAGTTTGAATATTAATTTGAGGTATATGAAGCCTAGGGAAGGTTAAATAAGTATTATTTTAGAGAAATAGATTAATTAATCTAGGAAAAATGCAAATTATAGGAGTGAAATTTCGAGAGCCAAGGGCGTAAGATTTGGGATGCTAGTGAGACTCTCAGTAAGCCAGGTAAGGGGAATAAATTATATGGGTTGAGAAATATGTGAAAACAACGTATGTTAGTTTACCTTAAATTTATTATGATATAAATATCAGATGAAATTGTGTGGCATATGATTTATATTGAGAAATGTTTAAACTGAATTTGATGATTTATCCTGTGAAATATGTGATACTGAAATGTGTTTTAATATGAGAACTGAAATGTGGGAAAATGATGAAAGTGAAATATGCAAGAAATGTATTCTCTGAGAAAATGAAGAAAGGTGAAATATAGAAATGTGTTTTGAGAAATACTGAGTAATTGTGAAATAAGATATGTATATGATAGTATGAGATGAGATGAATTATGAACTAAGAAAATATTATTTAAATGATGAAATGTGTTGAGAATACTGATATTGAAATGTGAATATGTGTAATGAAAATATTACAATATTAATTCTGTAATATGAAAATGAGAAATGTGGACATACGTAAAATATGAATGATAAAATGCCAATACCGCATAATGATTGCGGGTATGTGGTGGTAAACCCTGTTGGGTGGTTATGATTAAGCACGGTACCGTTGCTAGTGGTGTTAGTGCAACCACACGGACTCTTGGAGCGTGTGGCGTGATAGTCGAGTATGCCATTGTGTAGGGTTGTTGGGTCCCCTGAGTCCGGATCAGGGTTATAGGCCGGCCAGTCGTACTACATACGCGATATGTGATATGATATTTGATTTAACCGGGTCGGCCAACTGCGGTTAGATCCAACCTTCGGGCCGCACAACCTTGACCATGGGAGGAAGCATGGTGTGTATAGAAAGATCCTCAGGGTGGCCATGAGTTACAGACGTAATGTTGGTATTTGATATCGATGATACTCACGAGTCGAAAAGTAAAATGGAAACGAAAAGTTAAAGAATGATAAAATTGAGAAATAAAGAATGATAAAATTGAGAAATGGAATCGTGTGAATTAATAATATAAATAATTAAGGCGAAGTGAAACTCTCCTCCTGAGGGCTTACTGAGTAAGGTGAGTGCCTTAACAGGTATCAGATATGGCCATTCTTAGCTGCATAACGTGTTAGGGCAGAGGGAAGCTACCTGTATGAGCGAGTAATCTTCCTTATTCTCAAGAACTTCGCGGATAATTATGTGTTGGATATTATTGAATTTGATAATTGGTTTTAAAGCTTATAAAAGCTTGTGTTGTATATCTATACGATTATGAAACTGTGTATATCAGTGTATTTTCTCAGATGAAATGGTGATTTGAAAAGTAAAGTGTATTATAATTATACTCATATGGTCACACACTATAAATAATTTATTCCTTCTTACTGAGATGTGTCTTACCCAAATTATCTAAATTTTTTAGGGGACAGAAATAGGCCAGGTGGTAGAGTTCCGTGATCATAGGGAGCTGGGACCTTGATATACAGGGTGAGTTTAGACTAGGAAGGTGTGATTCCTTAGGGTTGTATTGTTTTTGGATATGAGATATTATTGTATATATGTGTATATGGATACTCTGGGTATTGTATTCTGACTGATATGTGTATATTGTCTTCTGCTGTTAGGTTGTATAATAAAATAATTTTTTACTCGATACCTAATGTGGGTCGGATTGTATGAATGATAGTAGGATTGTTGACATGACCGATTTGTGGATTTATGACGTGATTATTTATTTATTATTGATTATTGGAAAAAAAAAATTGTACAAAAATCGGGTCGTTACATGTATGATTTTAAAATGTAATGTATAGTTTCATACAGCAAATGTGTGGCATGAATATTATTTTATGTGAAAAAAAATATTATGATATGATGATGTTATGAATGCAGTATGATTTGAGAAATTATGAAAGTATTCAGTACATTATGATTCTGACGAATATATGATTAAATGATTATTTTCAGAATGATATGTAATTATGATATGTTCGGCACAAGGTCGTAATTTATGATATGTTCGGCGCAAGGCCGTAATTTATGAAATGTTCGGTGCAAGGCCGTGATATATGAAAAGTTTGGCGCAAGGCCGTGATATATGAAATATTTGGCGCAAGACCATATTTATGTAATTATGAAAGATGTTATACGTTTATGTATTATATGTTATCAGAACCCGGATGTTAGTTTAGTTCAGTTCAGGAGCTCGGTACCGTAACTATTTATAGATAAGATATTTATGTTCAGACTTGTGCTAACCACCTTACAAGGGGGTGGGAGATGGATAGTCGGTGTGGCTTCAGTCTAGAGTTGTAGACGTCCACCTAGCAGTCCGAACCAGGGTGTGGCGGACCCATCGTACTTACAGACATATTTGACTCGGCAGTGGTCGGCCAACTATTGTCGGGTCCCGCCTTTAGGCTGCACAACCCGTCATGGGGGGTAATACATGACATTAGTTAGCTATTCATCTTGGGTACGTTTTCAGTATTATCAGTTATAACAGATGTTTTATGTACGATATGACTTATTAGAAAATATGAAAGCATGTAATTATTCAGTATGATATGATGAACATTTACGAAAATATGAAATGTACTGTATATGTATAATTGCCTTAAATGTTCATGTTGCCACACAACTGTATTTAGTTTATTTTCCCTTACTGAGAAGTGTCTCACCCCCCGAATTTAATATATTTTTCAGGAGACCTTCAGTGACCGACGAGTCGTGACTGCCGTTTGTTGGGAATAAAGAATAAATTCCCGAAACCTGTGAGAAACAAAATAGAGGAAAAATAACGCTAAAGAAAAATCAATCACACGCACAAGACGATATTTACGTGGTTCGGCAATTTTGCCTACGTCCACAGAGTTGCAGGGATTTCAATATTATCAGGAAGAAAACACAGAGAGTGCGACGATACAATGCTCTCCCTCTCGTTCTCTCGCAGGTACAACCACGCCAACCCTAATCACCCGAAAGCAATCCTTTTTATATGTTGTGCCTAGGGTTCCGTTCCGAATGGGCTCCAAAATTTTCAGCCCAAGCCTTCGCTCCATGGACTAAGTCTTAGGATAGAAATCTCTAATTAAATAGAGGTCGGGTCGTCATCCAAATTAAAACACAACTAGGCTCCACAAAAACCCAACACCATTGAGTTTACTAAGCTACCTCGTTAGGAGGGTAAGCATTGTACTAGGGTCAGAATTGTTTTGATTATGGGATCCTAGATGTATTTTGAAATATTTGGAAGAATGAAAATAAATACAGTATTTTGGGAATGTAGATAACTCTGGTATTATGTTTTATGGTTGGATAATTGAGATTTTATGCTTGCTGTTGGTTAGGTTTCCATTGTGATTGACAGGTGTCCCCGTTACCCACAGGTTCGGGTTGACCATTTTATTTATTGTATTTCATTTCATATTCTGAAATTGAGGTCATTACAGGTGGATCCCCGGTACCCCCACCTTGGATTCGGGTTGACTTGGTTAATGTTACTATGGTAACAGAGGTATAGAATTATAATATATTTATATATTTATAGAAATAAAAATAAAAATCAGGGCTTCACACTAGTAATATCATAGTTTAATTTTTAAAATATCAATTATGTTCATTCCTTTTTGTGAACTAACTAGCCCCAATGAGTAATATTTTTCCCTTTAAATTTACCGATGATCCCAATATGCAAGTCTATTTATAAACTAATAAAAGGTATATTTTTTAGAGATCTCAATTGGGGCAATCCCATAACTATTAAATATTATACATCCAAGGTCCAATATTAAAACAATTTTAGAGGCTTTCTCATCGAGATTTACTTGACTCTTTAATTACAAGTAGCTTTTTTTTTTTTTTTAAAAAAAAAAAGGAGGGTGGCACTTTCATTTATTTATTGATATACTCTGACTTTTGACGAAAGAATGCCATTGTTACAAGACAAGCATAGAGAGATTACATATAGAAAAAAACTAAAGGCCTCCCAAAAACAACACCAACATCCAACCAAAATAGAACTACAAATCCAAACAAATCTAAACAAAAACCTACTAACTAATAAAACACCCTACGCATTAAGCCAAACAAAAGGAAAAAAAAAACAAACCTATACCAATACCAAAAGGAAACCATCTAAACATACCTCATGTAAGTCATACCAATCTTATCCAGTTTATACAAGTCATTAATAACTTTAAGAAATTAACTACTATTTGTAAACAAACTATTCCTCCTCATAGCACCTTACCGAGCCAAAGCATCTGCCACTTTATTCCCTTCTCTATACAAATGATTTATAAAAAAGTCTACTCCCTCCAATAAGGGTTTTTGATAATTACAAGTAGCGCACATAAGGATTTTTGATAATTAAGTTGCACTCATACAATTATTTTTTCTCATTTAATTTGGAAGAACATGGAACAACACAAAGAAGAAAGCCTTGAGATACAAGAAAGAATCTTTATGCCCTTTCTCACTTATAAAAAAAAAATACGAAGCAAAAAACAATATCACCAAAGTGATATATTTTTCAACAAGTGACTTTTTTTTTTTTTACCGAAAAGAAGAGAATGTGTTTCCTTCCAAACAATAAAGAAAAGAAAAAAAAAACATTATATGTTATCTTATGTTTGCGATAAGTCTTAAATTTGTAGAAAAAGTAATACAAAATTGAATTGAATTTAAAACAAGTAATTCATGCTGTCAAACTTAGTGTTAATGTCTTTTATTTGTGCCTCTTAGTATCAAACACGGGACATAATTTTGGTAAAAATTAATCCTACTACTCAAGTAAGAGTTCAAACTGAAAATAAAAAGTTACAAAATAAGAAGGCAGGAAGATTTTGAAAGGATAATATGAAGAAAAATTTTAAAATAGACATAGGTTAGACGAGGGAAAAATAAGATTTTGAATGGATGTATGAAAAAAAATTAAAAAATTAAGGCTGCGCCTAGATTTTCTAAACTGTGATAATGTATTTCAATAAATCTACCTTGTGATTGTATTCCAATTTTATGAGTAGAAGCCTTTCATATGGGTAACTTTCATAAATAAAAAAATATCTACCATAAAATCCTACATGTTTATAATTATTGTCCTGTTGCTCATTCAATAATAGTTTGAGATCAAAATAATCTTAATTATGAAATTCATTAATTCCACTAGTCATGCTTCAATTGTGTAGTTATTGAGAATCACTTAGAATGAATCATTCCTCGATGCAAAATTTAGAACCCATTGATAATAAAATGTCACGTTAGTATTTAGGCTCATACAAGTAAAAGATCTTGTTAAGTGTAGGTCTATAACATCGTGGCTGGCTCAAACATTAATTTAACAACTTGTGATTATTTGTAAATTTCATATTCTATATGAAGAAATTATTTCTTCTAACACTACGTTTGAGAGTATGAATTTTGAATTTTAAACTTAAATTTTGATGAATTTGAACAAATTTCAATGCAATTTTATATTACATCTTATTTAAATCCAATGCTTACAAGGAACCTACCCCTCATGTGCTTGTTTCTTAAATTCTAAATATGTTAAAAACGGATCCCTGTTTATATATATAATATTAATAACTGAATGATCAATTTAATACATGTTTAACATCTAAAATATGGATACATGGACACGTGAATAGATAAGACTTCTATATAATTTGTCTTATATTTCATAGAGATTTGTAAGTGTTCATGTGTTGTTCCCCATCTTTCTCTTAAACCAAATGAAGGGTAAAATCAATAGCTAAAATCAATATTTGTTTGGAAATAAAGGGTGTAATCTTGTGATTCAAGTAACATAACAGCTCATGCACTAACTTTTATGAAAGCTTGGAGGGTCCTCCATCCCTTACATAGCTACAAGAAGCACCCAATAAATCGTGTTCTCCTTAACATCATGAAGAAAAGAATCACATAAAATTAAGCTTGCAAACCTTGTTACCAAAATAAGATGCCAACCTTAAAAGATTCTTTACTTGAAAGCTTATAATGCCACACGATTCCATTACACTATAAAAACCACATGAATATTATTTTCTCTTCACCTCGCAATTCTTCCTCTTCTGATTGCTTTAGAGCTTCCATCATAATCCAAAACCTCTCACTTTCTCTTTCCTTATCGCTCTCACTTTCTCGCCTTATCTTTCCAACCTCCTTTGTTTCTTAAACAAATCATGGAAGCTATTGGGGAAGCACTTCTCTCATCATTTATTGAAATGGTGATAAAAAAGTTGACTTCTGAGGAGTTCAACTTCTTGCATGGGTCCAAACTCAATGAGTCCGTGCGGGAATTGAACTTGAGTCTATCAATCATAGTAACAGTCTTCAATGATGCAGAGGAAAAACAATTTGACAGACCAAATATTGGAGCTTGGCTGAAGGAACTAAAAGATGCTATCTACGATGCAGAGGACATATTGGACGAGGTTGCCAACTCAACTTTAGAAGAGCAATTGAAACCTAAGGGAATGGTATATGGATTCTTCAATTCCTGTGCAAATTTTCTTCCTGCTCTCAATCAAAATAAGAAAAAAATGGAAGCCATAATAATCAATGTGATTAAGAAATTAGAAGGTCTAGTAAAACAAAAGGATCTTCTTGGTTTGAAAGAGAGCTCATCTCAAGTTTTACAAAGAGTAAAAGAGTCATCTTCTCCACTAAGTCATCCTTGTGTTTGTGGTAGAGATAATGATAAGGATGTGATAATTGAGTTGTTATTGTCAGATGAAATACCCAATGCTAATATGATTAGTGTGATATCTATAGTGGGCATGGGTGGGGTTGGTAAGACAACCCTTGCTCAATGGGTGTACAACGATAAGAAAGTGAACGAGCACTTTGAGCTAAAAATTTGGGATTGTGTCTCTGATCCATTTGATGTTAAGAAATTAACAAGAACAATACTGCGGTCAATTGATCCAAATGTTTCTGTTGGAGAAGCCCTCAATAACCTTCAAGAAAAATTGGTAGATAAACTAACTGGAAAAAGGTTTTTACTCGTTTTGGATGATGTATGGAGTAAAGAGAAGAAATGTTGGGATGACTTTTGGGCACCTTTTAGAACAGGGGCCAAAGGTAGCAAAATTTTGATAACGACTCGCAATGAAGATGTAGCACGAATCATGCAAACTGTTCATACGCACAAGCTAGAGTCATTACTTGAAAAAGATAGTTGGGAATTGTTTAGGCAACATGCATTTCGAAATTTGTCCCATGTAGATTCACGAAAGGAATCCATTGGCAAAGAGATTGTGAAAAAATGCAAGGGCTTGCCCTTGGCAATATCAACAATTGGAGCACTTTTGTGCTCCACACCAAATGTTGATGGATGGGAAGAGATATTAAAGAGCAAACGATGGGGTCAGTGGGATGATAAACACGATGAAACTCTTTCATCCTTGTTAGTAAGTTATCACTATCTCCCTGCACCTTTAAAGCGATGCTTTGCCTATTGTTCAATATTTCCGAAGGACTATGAATTCGATAAGGAAAAGTTAGTTTTACTATGGGCTGCAGAAGGCTTGTTGCCAATTACGCATGGGGATACAGTGGAGCAAATAGGTCGAAAATATTTCGACAATCTACTTTTAAGGTCATTTTTTCAGTTGTCTCGCAAAAATACTTTCACGATGCATGATCTTATGAGTGATCTTGCACAGGAGGTCTCTAAGGGAGTGTGTTTTAAGTTGGATGATGAAATGGAGGTTGATGGGCAATATGAAATTCCCACGGGTGCTCGTCACTCTTCGTACATCCAGAAGGAATATGATGCTTTCAGCAAATTTGAGCCCCTCTCTAAATGTAAGGCTTTGAGAACCTTCCTACCATTAGAAGGTGGTGGCGTGGAATGTTTGTTGCCTAATAAGGTATTGTTTGAGTTGTTGCCAAAACTACGGTACTTGCGGATGTTATCCTTGAATAGTTACCAAATTAGTGAATTGCCAGAGTCAATTAAGAATTTAAAACATCTACGGTACCTAGACTTGTCTTCGACTTATATTGAAAGGCTACCTGAATCAATATGTTGCATCTACAATTTGCAAACCTTGCTTTTACATTATTGCCGTAAGCTTCATCAGTTTCCGGATCCAATTAAGAATTTGAAACATCTACGGTACCTAGACTTGTCTAGGACTAAAATTGAAAGGTTACCTGAGTCGATATGTGACCTCCATGAGTTGCAGACTCTGCTTTTGAATGGATGTAAATGTTTGTTTGAGTTGCCTATGTCCATTGGCAAACTAACTAGCTTGCGATGCCTTGATACTTTCAGAACGAAGTTGGAGAAGATGCCCACTGGAATTGGCAATTTGAGAAGTCTCCATGCGTTGCCTGAGTTTATTGTTGCAGGGGTGGATGGACAAGGAAACGGGGCTTCCATAGAAGAGTTGAAGGAGCTGTCAGATCTGAGGGGAAGCCTCTCCATAAGAGGTTTGCAGAACGTGGACAATGCGAGGGAAGCAATGGAAGCCAATTTTGCGAATAAGCAATATTTGGATGCACTAATCTTACAGTGGAAAGGGGGGCCTGATACTACCGGTACCATTCATGAAGAAGAAAGACTTGATCAGCAAAGCAAAGTGCTTGAAGCGATTCTAAACCAACCAGTACCCATGGACACCTTAAAAAACCTTGTGGTTATGGGTTATGAAGGTAGATGTATTCCTGGATTAGATTTGGACAGAGAAGTATTTGAAGATGGAGATGAAGGGAGCGGTAAACATATGAACGTTAACTTCCATCATCTTCAGTCACTTGTGATTGGGGAATGCTCTCGATTAAAGAGAATACAGCAGCTCCATTTCCCTGCATTGGAGGTCATGATCATTCATGGTTGTGCAGAATTAACGGCCCTTTTTTCAATGGAAAAAAGGAAAAAATCTCAATGCAGCGATCTCCCCCTCAATTTAACAGTATTTCCCATCCTTCGTGAACTCAGAATTTGGAATTGTCCCAAGTTGAACAAATTACCCAGTAATCTTCCCAGCTCTTTGGTGAAGCTCGAAATAACGAGATGCTTGGAGTTGGAGGCACTTCCCAGATTCGCATCAATTCGCGAATTAAATCTGGGCACTTGCAATGATGTGGTTCTGGAAACCGTGGTTGGCCTCACCACGCTCGTCTCCTTGACGATTGCAGGTCTCAAGAAGTTGAGGGTTTTGCCGAAACAGCTTTTGGACCAGTTAACTGCACTTGAAGATCTCACCATATGTAAGTGCAATCGGCTGGAGTCTTCGTACTACTCATGCCCGCCACAAGGACAAGGATGGCCAGTTTCTTCTTCTTCTTCTTCTTCTTCTTCTTCTTCTTCTTCTTCTTCTTCTTCATATTTTCCTTCTCTTGTCAATTTGCGTATAAAGGATTGTGCAAAACTGGAAGTGGTTCAATTGTCCTCTCTCATAGCACTCGAGAAGTTAGAGCTAGAGCGTGTTCTAGTTCTTCCAATCACCAGCAATCAGCTTGGGACAATGCTGCCACCCACGCTTCAGTGTCTTGGGATAGAGGAAATCAAAGATTTGGAGTGCTTTCCCGATGGGATGATAAGCAACAGTCATCTTGAAAACCTAAATATGCAAAGCTGTAGTCGTCTCAAAAGGTTTACAAGTGGAGGCGGCGAGCGATTGCCGTTGTCCACTACCCTCAAAACACATTAACATAGAGAACTGTGGAAACCTAGACATCCTACCGGAGGAGCTGTTGCGTGACAACACTTGTATTGAAACTCTATATATTTTGAGTTGTGAATCTCTTCGATCCCTGGGGTTAACGGCTTTCACACCCGCTGATGCCACTAATCTCAAAGACCTTTACATAGCCGACTGTAAAAATTTGGAGTCCATTCCTGAGGGTCTCCACAACCTCAGATCAGTCTGTGTGTTGGTTATCCATACATGTCCTCTTATCGAGTCCATCATCATCACTCAGGATGATAATAATATTGTTGGAGGAGGAGGAGGTTTTGGAGCCATTACCACTGCCGCTGCCATCACCAATCTCCAAAGGATTGATGTCTGCAATTGTGAAAGTCTCAAGTCCATTACACTACAACACCACAACCTCTGCCTCTCCTCCCTTAAAAACTTGAGAATACGCTGGTGTCCCAGGCTGCAGCACATTCCAGAACATGGTGAATGGCTCTCCCCCAGCCTTCAATCCCTTAACATTGAAGGCTGTCCAAATCCCAGGCCCTTGGCACAATGGGGTTTCCACAAACTCTCTTGTCTGACAAATCTCTGCATCAGGGGTGGACGTGAGGATTCCTTGCTAGAGCGGTTGCTTCCCTCCACTCTCACCTCTCTTGAGATAGGCGATTTCTCAAATCTTAGGTCCCTATCCAAGGGCCTCCACCACCTCACCTCTCTTCAAAAACTGCAAATTGTCGAGTGCCCTAAGCTGTCAGCCCTTCCAGAAGATGCGCTGCCTGTGAATCTCTCTGCTCTTTATATACAAGACTGCCCTCGATTCGAAAAGCAGTACCTAAAGAAGAAGAATAAGAAGAATGGCATACATATGTACTCTCACATCTGTGTATTTATCTAAGATTCGATATATCATCTACTGCAATCCTGAGGACCCAACCTAGTCAGGTAATCTTTCCCTCTCTCTCTCTCTCTGTATTTCTAATTAAGTACCAGTTTCATTCATCTCTAATGATGCATGCGTTCCTTCTACGCAGGGTTTTTTTTTTTTTTTTTTTTGCGACATTTGACAATCCAGCTTTCAACATCATCTTCCAATTTTCAACATCATTTTTCCAAATTTTCAATATCATCTGTCAACATACATGCATCTGTACTCTCAAATCTATGTTGATATCGACCAACATTATGATTTATGAGGAAGCAGAGACCCAACCTAGCTACTCAGGTAAATGTTCTTCCGCATGAAGTAAACTCTCTTTCCCTCCTTTTTTCTCTCCTTGTTTCTAATAAATTATCACTTTCATTCATCTCTAATGATGCATGCGTTCCTTCTAACTTTTGTAGAGGCCAATTTTCAACATCATCTGGCGAACTTTGAATATCATCTGTCGATGAACATTTGGTAATCAATTCAAGTGTTTTTATAGTCTCCCAATGAAACAGGTTAGTTTCTTTATTACCACTTAATTCTCATATTTCTTGATGCTATCTGTCATTTTCGCCAACTGAATTTCTGGTTAATTATTTGGAGGAAAACAAGTAGCGAATTTCTTGGGAAGGAATATAAATGGGTGAGTGTGCTGTGCAGTGCTATGATGTGGGGCTGTTTCAGCCAAAAGAAGAATTTCTTTAGAAGTTCCAAGTTCCATGGGTTTTGCCTGCATAAATGACAATGCTGAAGATGCTGAAGAGACGGGAGGACCTGCATTATCTGCGCAACCTCTGACATCCATGCAGGAACAGTCTTTTTGCCTATGGCTGATACTAACTATAATGACATGATTTTCCATGCCATATTTTATCATTATTATATATTAATATAAACAACTGTGAAATATCACTATCTGATCAATCAAACCCTCATCATGGTCTAGATATATATGACCCATGAAATTTTGAGACTCGACATACAACCTAAGCAGCGAGAGGCTAATTTCATTAAACCATATCCATATATATATATATACAATACTAGAGTGTCTGAATAATTCCCAAAACCTACAACCACAATTATTCTCGAGGATTCCTCCAACCGAAATTATGGCAATACAAAAACAATCCCCTAAAAGTTTACCTTATAAATAGGGTAGTACTATAGTCTCTCTATTTGCGAGTCTGATCTGCTCGCCTTGCGAGATCACCTGAAAAATTGTTAAATCACTGGAGTGAGACAACGTTCAGTAAGACGAAATATGTTATTACTAGTGTGTGACGAATGAGTTACGTATTTGTAAAACCTGACATAAAAATACTATAGATAACTGAATCCGAGAAAACATGTATAAATAACATACTGTATATCTCATACCTATGTTACTTAACATAACTGTCTTTACGAATTTTCTATTCGTAATACTTCTAATATTCATAAATACATCTACGGTTTCTATAAATCTGAATATACATATAATAACTGAGAAAATTTTTTCTGGATGGATAACTGTATGTCATGATTTAACCCCTCATGACAGGGTTGTGCGGCCCGTAGGCAGGACCTATAACTGGCTGGCCTACCAGGATAAGTCACTATACTCCGAAAGTCAGATCGGCCTCCTCAACCCTAACTGACGGGGAGCCTGTCCACTAAATAGGCACAATCGGCTGCTGTAAATCCATATATTATCTGAGTTATGTGGTTGCACTCTGAACTGTAAATAGTTACGATAGTGTGCTCTGTAAACTGATCTGTAATGATCTATCAGAGTCTAATACTATATAATACATTTCTATATAAAATCTATCTATTTTACTATCATCCTGTATTAATTGTATTAATCATGACGTTGTAATAAACTGTATTTCTGTATCAACTGTATTTCTGTATGTCATGGTTCTATGATCTGTATATCATGGTTCTGTAAAACTGTATAATCATGGTACGATAAAAACTATAAAAAAATCTTCCTATTTGTATATACTGCAAATCATGATCCTGAAAATACTGTAAAAACATCTTTCTATATATATACTATAAAACATGATTCTATAAGTATTATGTAGCCATAACTTTGTAATAAAACCGTATAATCTGTATATCATGGTTTTGTAGAAACTATATAATCGTAATTCTGTAAAAAGGTTGTGTAGAATTCTGTACTATATCAATATTCTCATGCCACACAATAATTAAAACTCATTAAATATAATTTATAAAATTGTATAATTTCCTACTCTAAAAACCCATAAACATATACTATATTTTATTGATAAAAATCTCTATTTTAACAAGCATAACATATTTTCCTTACCTGATTACTGGAAAGCCCCTAATATGACTGGTCCTATACCCGCAGGGTTCCCCACTCAACACCCTGAAAACAACATTTCTCAGAACAAAACATCAGTATTTCTCTATGTACTACATTTGTTATAACTATGGGAAAGACAAATACTAAATAAAATGTCTTACCTTGAAATTGAAATGAATTTCAAGTTAGCCCCACCAACGATCCACTCCGGCAGATTCGGAGAGAACTTTCCCAGGAGCATCGTGATGACCTTGGATCATTGAACCGGTGAGGAACGGAACGGGAATCGAAGAAAGAAGGGGAGAGGGACGTTTTCTAGTGAGAGAGAGGGTTCTTGCGCAGGTTTCCTTGTGAAAATCCTATTTTAAGTGTACTTATAGACTCGGATTCGTCGACGAGACACGTCATCTCGTCGACGAGTCCATGAAGGAAGTTTGTCGACGAACCGAAATCTCTTGTCGACGAATTTCAAACTACCAAAAACCCTATTTCGGTATCTTCTCGTCGACGAGACATGTGTCTTCGTTGACGAACCCTAGTAGAGTACTCGTCGATGAAGTCTGCCTTTGTCGATGAGACCCCCTTGAGTCCCTTTTAAAATTTTCCTTTCCCTCTTATTTAATTCCAATAATTTTCTGGGTTATTACATTCTTCCTTCCTTATAAAAATTTTGTCCTCAAAATTTACCATTTGTATCATACACTATTCTCTAAAGAAAATTGTCTACTTATTTTATTACTTACCCTCACTTATGGCGGAGGAATATCGTGGTTACATAAGCAGTTCTGGAAGATTACAATTATACTTAATAAAGAAAATTCTCTCAAAATCAAAACACTACCTATCCTATACTCTATATTACAATTACACTGTACTTCATAAAATAAAATTAACATTAATTTAATTTACAAATTACTACTATATCCCACTAAATAATTGTGGGTATTTCTACCTAATTCCATCTTCAAGCTCCCAAGAAGCTTCTTCTACCACGTGATTCTTCCACAGGATGTTTACTAGTGGTATCTTCTTACTACGCAATTTCTGTTCCTTTCTATCAAAGATCTGCACTAAAGCTTCCTCATATGCAAGAGCATCACTGAATCCTAATTCTGCATAACTGATAATATAGGAAGGATCTGAGACGTATTTTATTAACATAGAAACATGAAATACGTCATGTATTTTGGATAAAACGAGTGGTAAAGCTAGCCGATAGGCGATTGGCCCAATTTTCTCAAGTATCTCAAATGGGCCAGTAAACCTAGGGCTCAACTTACCCTTCTTCCCAAACCTCATGACTCCCTTCAGTGGTGCTATTTTCAAGAACACATGGTCCCCCACTTCAAATTTCAATTCCTGGTCACGAGTATCTACGTAGCTTTTCTGCCAACTCTATGCTGCAATGATTCTATCTCGAATAAGTTGAACTTTATCATACACTTACTGCACTATTTCTAACCTCAAAACTCGCATCTTACCTAGCTCACTCCAGTATAAAGGTGAACGACACCTCCTACCATAAAGCGCTTCATAAGGTGTCATGCCTATACTAGCCTCATAGTTGTTGTTGTAGGCAAATTCCACTAGTGGCAAATATTGGGTCTAGCTACCCCTAAAATCCAATACACACACTTGTAACATATCCTTGAGTATCTGAATTGTTCTCTCTGTCTGACCATCTGTCTGAGGATGGAAAGCAATGTTGAATGCTAACTGAGACCCCAAAGCCTCCTGCAAGCTCTTCTAGAATCGTGATGTAAAGCATGGATCACGATTTGAAACTATAGATACCAGTACTCCATAGGGTCGAACAATCCCCTGAATGTAAATCTCTGCCAATTTGTTCATAGAATAGCTGACTTTGATAGGTAGAAAATGAGCTATTTTCGTCAGCCGATCAACCACCACCCAAATGAGATTCTAACCTTGCAGTGCTGGTGGTAGTCTAGTAACAAAATCCATGGATACGTGGTCCCATTTCCACTCGGGAATGTAGAGTGGCTGTAACTGCCCAGTCGGTCTCTAGTGCTCAGCCTTAACCTGCTGACACGTTAAGCACTGTGGCATATATTCTGCAATTTCCCTTTTCATGCCACTCCACAAGAAGTACTCTCGCAAATCTCTATACATTTTAGTACTACCAGGATGAACCGTATATAGAGATCTGTGAGCCTCCTCTAGAATCGTTCTCCTAATATCATCATCCGCAGGCACACATAGTCTAGTGCGAAACCTTAGAGCCCCATCATCAAAAATGCTGAATTCCTCTCTTTGACCATCCGGTACTCAGGCTATTACTTCTGCTAATTCTAGGTCATCCCCCTGAGCGGCTTTAATACTTTCATATAGCATAGGCTGCACAACCAGGCTAACAATAAATACCTAAGGATCATCGTCCACTAACTCCACACCGAGCCTCTCCAAGTCCATCTGAATTGGGTGTTGAATTACTACAGCTAACTGCCTTGTACCCTCTGATTTACGACTCAGTGCATTAGCCACCACATTTGCTTTACCTAGGTGGTAGCTGATGGTGCAATCATAATCCTTGATAAGTTCTAACCACCTCCTTTGCCGCATATTCAACTCTTTTTGTGTAAAGAAGCACTTTAAACTTTTGTGATCAGAAAATATTTCACATTTCTCACCATACAAGTAATGCCTCCAAATCTTTAGTGTGTGTACCACTGCAGCCAATTCCAGATCGTGATTAGGGTAGTTCTTTTCATACTCTTTCAACTGCCTGGAAGCATACGCTACCACCCTACCATGTTGCATCAATACACAGCGGAACCTTTTCAAAGATGTCTCACTGTAAATTACATAACGATCGCCTCTTGATGGAATCGTTAGTACTGGTGCAGTGACGAGCCGCTGTTTTAATTTCTGAAAACTCTGCTCGCATTCATCATCCCATGCAAATCTGACATTTTTCCTGGTCAAATGCATGAGAGGCCCTAATAAGGTCGAAAACCCCTCAACAAATCGACAGTAATAACCTGCCAGTCCCAAGAAACTTCTGATTTTCTGAACATTCTTCGGCCTAGTCCAATTCACCACCACATCAATTTTATTGGAATCCACGGAAATACCATCTCCTGAGATCACATGACCCAAAAACGACACTTTCTCTAGCCAAAATTCACATTTACTAAACTTGACATACAACTTCTTCTCCCTGACCATCTACAATACCTGTCTCAAGTGCGCCTCATGATCCTCAAAACCCCTCGAGTAAATTAGTATATTATCAATAAAAACCACAACAAATTAGTTTAAATATTGGTGAAAGACTCTATTCATCAAGTCCATGAACACAGTTGGGGCATTCGTCAGACCAAATGGCATAACGAGGAATTCATAGTGCCCATACCTAGTCCTGAAGGCTGTTTTTGAGACGTCCTTTGCTTTTATCCTCACTTGATGATAGCCTGATTTGAGGTCAATCTTGGAATACACTCGTGTACCCTGGAGCTGATTAAACAAATCATCTATACGGGGTACAGGATATTTGTTTTTAATAGTTACCTCGTTTATCTCCCTGTAATCAATACACATCCTCATAGACCCGTCTTTCTTCTTTACGAATAACACTGGAGCTCCCCACGGCAATACACTGGGTGGTATAAATCCCTTATTTTGCAAGTCTTGCAACTGATCCTTTAACTCTCCCAACTCAGCTAGAGCCATACGGTAAGGAACCTTAGAGATCAACGCTGTCCCTGGAGGTAAATTTATAACAAAATTGACCTCGTGATCGGGAGGCAACCCATCTAGCTCTTTTGGAAAAACATCTGAAAATTCCCTTACCATTGGTGTACTGTCAAGTTTCGATTCATTTTCTAACATCTCCTTTACAAAAGCCATCAACCCTTGATTTCCATCTAGGAGCAATCTACTCGCCTGCACAGCTGACACTAACTATTGCAAAGCCCGTACACGTGAACTAACAAATTTGAATTCTTGCTCACCAGAGGGTCTAAAAATTACTTTTTTTTTTATGACAATCAATACTGAAATGATTAATTGTCAACCAATCCATACCTAGTATTACATCAAACTCATATATATTTAGTACGATCAGGTCATCTGGTAACACTCTCCCTTGAATTTCTATTGGCTAACCCCTGAGCACTTTTCGACACCTCATCACCGACCCTAACGGTGTAGCTACTGACAATTCTACATCTAATAACTGGGTCTCATTTCCAGACAATTTGACATAGGTCGTAGAAACAAAGGAATGAGTAGCACTTGAATCGAATAAAACAATAACTTGATATGGTAGAACAGTAAAAGTACCTGTCACTACATCTGTGGCAGTCTCAGCATCACCCGGAATCAAAGCATAAACCTTCATCGGGGCTACATTCCTTTGTTGGCCTCCACGAGACGTTTGATAACCTCCCCGATAAGGTCTAGGAGTTAGGACCTGGATCGGTGGTCCTGGGCATGCTCGTGCCAATGGCTGGGTCTCCCACAACGATAGCAAATATCTCCCCCTACCTGGCACTCCCCCAAATTTCGTCTCCCGCACGTTTTACACACTAGGTAGGTCTACATATCCTAATTCTCACGAGGTCCTGTCGTCTGTCTCTGATCTCCCCTATAACAGTCTCCTCTCCATGGGCCCCGACTAGAACTTGCTTGAAAACCCCAAGGCGTTGGCCTTTTTCTCTGACTCTGAGTTGTGATACCTCTCTGTAGGCCACTCTCAATAACCGCAGCCCTATGTACAACTTCTGCAAATGTCTGAGCCCAAAAACCAATAACCTTCTCAAACAAGTTATGTCTCAAACCTTCTTTGAACTTCCTAGCCTTCTTCTCTTCATCTGGTGCCAAATGTGGGGCGAACCGAGACAGCTCAATAAACTGAGCTGTGTATTGCGATACTGTCATTTGCCCCTGTACTAAGTGCCTAAAATCAGCTGCATTTGCACTTCGAACGATAGCAGGGAAATATCACTCCAAGAACAGCTCCTTAAATCGACTTCATGTCATCGGCACTGGACCAACCTTTGCTTCTCAATCAGTCATGATGATCTCCACCAACGTTTTGCTTCTCTTTTCAATTTAAACGTCGCAAATACCGCCTTCTGTTCATCTGTACATGGAAGCACTGCCAACGTCTCCTCAATGTCCTGGATCCAATTTTCTGCCATAATCGGGTCAGCTCCTCCAGCAAAAGATGAGGGCTTCATCCGCATAAACTGCTAAATCTTGCAGCTACGCTTCCTGGAGCTCCTGGCCATTTCAGCCATTACCTGCTGGGTAACACTACACAATATTGCATCAGTATATGCAGCACCTGGCCATTTCAGCGTTTGTACCACTACTTCTTAGGTCCATCATGAAAAATAAAGAACACATTTTAAAAACCTATCTCCCGTGCAAAACCCATTCTATTTCATTCAATTGAAGTACTATATCCACAATTAAATACCCTTTCTGATCTTAATTCAAAATCCATTTTTGCAATTTAGACACACGACCCAACAATAGTTTACTATGGCTTTCCTAAAATCGTTACCCTAGGAAAGACATAGAAACCACCATCGAAATCCTGTACCTAGACCATAGAACAAAACTTCAATCATTTCCTATACTCTGGTATTGCTTGCACTGCACTCTAAAATCTACAGAACCTATCAACTTAGGCTCTGATACCAAACTGTAACAACCTGATTTTCCATGCCTTTTATCATTATTATATATATATGTAACGACCTGGAAATACTGATATTTTAATATTAAAGAGAGAGGAAAAATGGAAACAGAAATAGAAGTAAGCAGTAGACTTCGTCGACGAACGCTCCACGTTCGTCGACGACATCGCATTTTGGAAATAATAATAATAATACTAATTTCAAGGAATTACCCAAGGATTCGTCGACGAATACAGGGTTTCGTTGACGAATTCATAAGGAAATTCGTTGACGAATATAGGGTTTCGTCGATGAGAAAATACCGAGAGGAGTTCTGGGGCAGCCTAAATTTCATCGACGAATACAAGGTTTCGTCGACGAGTGACGTGTCTCGTTGATGAATCTGGCAGTATAAATATTTGAAACCAGGATTTTATCTCATTTCCAACGCCTCTCTCTCTCTCTCCTACGACTCTCTCTCCCTTCTCTCTTTGATTCCGGCCCCACCAGTCGCCGGATCGACGATTCGAAGCTACCACGACGCTCCTAGCGGAGTTCTCTACAAGTTTGCTAGAGCGGATCGTCTAGGAAACGAAGTTGGATTTCATCCCAAATTCAGGGTAAGGTCTTTTATTGAGTTTTTGACTTCCTGACAGTTATAGAAAATGATGTAGACTAAGAAATACTGATGTTCAATTCTGGGGGATTACGTTTTCAGGATGTTGGGTTAGGAACCCTGCGGGTATAAAACTAGATTTTTATAGGGGCTTTTCAAAGTTGAGGTAAGGGAAATATGCTATGTTAGGAATTTTTATAAAGTTTTTAGAGATTTTATAGACATATATTCATATCAGTTTATTATCTAATTTATACACAATATGAGTTAAATGTTTGTGTGGCCTGAGTACATTTTCATGAGATAAAAGAATTTATATATTTTTGTAATGTATCATACTATACTAAGTACACAATTAATAACAGTATATACAGTTTATATAACTTTTCCAGTATGTGGGTTTACACAGAATATACAGATATAGATTTATATTCACAAAGAAATGTACATGCATATACAACTTTAATATGAATAGTTTCATGAAACAGATATATACATATATATATATACATATACATATACATGTATACAGATACTCAGATCAGTATTTTATAGTATAGCTTTATACAAATCAGTAATACAAGAGTTATAGTATTCCATGTTTCATATTACCATAACATATAGAGTATACAGATAGATATACAGAGGTAGCATCAAGATGCTACGAATATAATATATAAAGATTACAGTATTATAGCACAAAAAGATAGAGTTATGGTAATTTTGGAAACATGATGAAGAAAACAGTAAAAGAATATATATGTATATATGTATATAGTATCAGATCCCTGTGGAAAGATTATAGTCAGACACAGTACAGATACAGATTACAGAGCACGGTACCGTTGCTATATTCATATAGAGTGCAACCACACATCTTAGATAGTGTGTGGGTACCATCTAACCGTGTTCGGAGAGGATGCAGCTCCCCAGTACGCTGGCTAGAGGGGGCCGGTTAGACGAGGTAGCAGCCAATCCCGTGCCTAGGAGAGGATGCAGTTTGGCCGGGCTGAGGTAGTGTAGAGTATATTGACTTATCTGGAAGGCCGACCAGATAGAGTCCCGCCTACGGGCCACACAACCCTGTCATGAGGGGTCAAATCATGACGTACAAAGTCCCAGGAAATAAGTACAGTTATATATATGTATACAATTTTACAGTATATGATGAGTATAGTATGATATAATATCAGTATGAAAAGTAGAAAACAGATGATACAGTATGTTTTAAATAGAGAAAGAAAGATATGCTTGAAAGATATGATTTATAGATGATTTATCGCATTACAGTTCAGTCATTATTTTAAAAGTATTCTTAACTTAGTTGCCACACACTAGTAATAGCATATTTCCACTTACTGAGCGTCGACTCACCCCATTATCTTAATATTTTTCAGGTGAGCCAGTGAGGCGAGCAGATCAGGCTCGCGGATAGAGTGTAGCTCAGATCACCCTGGTTATAGGGTGAGTTTTTATCAGAGTGGTGTATGTTTTTGGATAGATGACACTGGAGGGACATTTTTGTATGGTTTGTATATTCTGGATTTTAGTATTGTACAGTTTATGTATAATGGTTATATGATGTGTTTCCGCTACGTAGGAATGTTTATTGTATATATATATATATATATATATATTTTAAAAATGTATGAATTTTGAGGTGGTTACAATATATATAATATAAACAACTGTGAAATATCACTATTTGATTAATCAAACCCTCATCATGGTCTAGATATGACCCATGAAAATCTGAAACTCAACATAGAACCTAAGCAATGAAAGGCTAATTTCATTAAACCATATCCATATATATATATATATATATATACAATGAAAGGCTAATTTCATTAAACCATATCCATATATATATATATACACAATACTAGAGTGTTAGGATAATTCCCAAAATCTACAACCACAACGATTCCCAAGGATTCTTCCAACAGAAATTATGGCAACACAAAAATAATCCCCTAAGAGCTTACCCTATAAAAAAGAGCAGTACTATAGTCTCTCTATCTGCGAGCCTGATCTGCTCGCCTAGCGGGATCACCTGAAAAATTGTTAAATCACTGGAGTGAGACAATGCTTAGTAAGACGAAATATGCGATTGCTAGTGTGTGGCAAATGAATTACATATTTGTAAAATCTGACGTAGAAATACCATAGATAACTGAATCTGAGAAAACATGTATAAATAATGTACTGCATAGCTCATACCTATGTTACTTAACATAACTGTCTTTATGAATTTTCTATTCATAATACTTCTAATATTCATAGATACATCTACTGTTTCTATAAATCTGAATATACATATAATAACTGAGAAAATTTTTCTGGATGGATAACTGTATGTTATGATTTAACCCCTCATGACAGGGTTGTGTGGCCCGTAGGCGGGACCTATCACTGGCTGGCCTACTAAGATAAGTCACTATATTCCGAAAGTCAGATCGGCCTCCTCAACCCTAATTGACAGGGAGCTTGTCCACTACATAGGCACAATCGACTGCTATAAATCCACATACTATCCGAGTTATGTGGTTGCACTCTGAACTGTAAATAGCTACGGTAGTGTGCTCTGTAAACTGATATGTAATGGTCCATCAGGGTCTGATACTATATAATACATTTCTATATAAAATCTATCTATTTTACCATGATCCTGTATTAATTGTATTAATCATGACGTTGTAATAAACTGTATTTTTGTATCAACTGTATTTCTGTATGTCATGGTTCTATGATCTGTATATCATGGTTCTGTAAAACTGTATAATCATGATACGATAAAAACTATAAAAACATCTTCCTGTCTGTATATACTGTAAATCATGATCCTGAAAATACTGTAAAAACATCTTTCTATATATATACTGTAAAACATGATTCTATAAGTACTATGTACCCATAGCTTTGTAATAAAACTGTATAATTTGCATATCATTATTCTGTAGAAACTATATAATCGTAATTCTGTAAAAAGGCTGTGTAGAATTATGTACTATATCAATATTCTCATGCCACACAATAATTAAAACTCATTAAATATAATTTATAAAATTGTATAATTTCCTACTCTAAAAACCCATAAACATATACTATATTTTATTGATAAAAATCTCTATTTTAACTAGTATAACATATTTTCCTTAGCTGATTACTGGAAAGCCCTTAATATGACTGGTCCTATACCCGCAGGGTTCCCCACTCAATACCCTGAAAACACCATCTCCCAGAACAAAACATCAGTATTTCTCTATGTACTACATTTGTTATAACTATAGGAAAGACAAATACTAAATAAAATGTCTTACCTTGAAATTGAAATGGATTTCAAGTCAGCCCCACCAACGATCCACTCTAGCAAATTCGGAGAGAACTTTCCCAAAAGCGTCGTGGTGGCCTCGGATCATCGAACCGGCGAGGAACGAAGCCGGAATCGAAGAGAGAAGGGGAGAGGGACGTTTTCTAGTAAGAGAGAGGGTTCTTGCATAGGTTTCCTTGTGAAAATCTGATTTTAAGTGTACTTATTGACTCGGATTCGTCGACGAGACACGTCATCTTGTCGACGAGTCCATGAAGGAAGTTCGTCAATGAACCAGAATCCCTCATCGACGAATTTTAGACTGCCAAAAACCCCCTTTCGGTATCTTCTCATCGACAAAACACATGTCTTTGTTGACAAAGTCTGCCTTTGTCGATGAGACCCCCTTGAGTCCCTTTTAAAATTTTCCTTTCCCTTTTATTTAATTCTAATAATTTTCTGGGTTATTACACTAACTGATGCGGGGAACATACCTGCGATCCCACAAATTTAAATTCTTACTTGCCTGGTGGTCTGAATATCACCTTTTTCATACGACAGTCAATATTAGCATAATTAACTGTCAACCAATCCATCCCCAGTATTATATCGAATCCATACATATGTAGCACAATCAAGTCAGCTGGTAACATCCTCCCCCGAATCTATATTGGATAACCCCTGAGCACTCTACGACACTTCATCACTGACCCTGATGGTGTGGCTACTAACAATTCTACATCTAATAACTGATCTCATTTCCAGATAATTTAACATAGGCCGCAGACACAAAAGAATTGGTGGCACTTGAATCAAATAAAACATAATTGGATATGATAAAACAGTAAAGGTAAATGTCACTACATCTGCGGCAATCACAACATCTCCCGACGTCAAAGCATAAACCCTCACCGGCGTTACATTTCTCTGCTGACCTTCACGGGACGCCTGATAACCTCCCCCGTAGGGTTTGGGAATTGGGACCTGGATTGACAGTCCTGGGCATACTCGTGCCATGTGGCCGGGTCTCCCACAATGATAACAGATGTCTCTCCCAGCCCAGCACTCTCCCAAATGTCTCCTCTCGCACGTCTGAGACACAGGGTAGGTCTACACACCCTGATTCTCACGAGTTCCCATCATCTGCCTTTGACCTCCCAGATAATGGTCTCCTCTCCATGGGCCCCGGCTAGAACCCGCCTGAAAATCCTGAGGCGTGGGCCTCTTTCTCTGACTCTAAGCTGCGATGCCTCTTTGCATGCCACTCTCAATAACTGCAGCCCTATCCACAACCTCCGCGAATGTCTGAGCCCGAAAACCAATAACCTGCTCAAATAGGTTTTGCCTCAGACCTTCTTCAAACTTCTTTGCCTTTTTCTCCTCGTCCGGTGCCAAATTTGGGGAAAATCGAGAAAACTTAATAAATCAAGCTGCATACTGTGATATTGTCATCTGCCCCTCAGCTAAGTGCATGAACTCTGCTGCCTTTGTGCTCCAAACGATAGTAGAGAAATATCGCTCAAAGAAAAATTCCTTAAATCGACTCCACGTCATTGACACAAGATACGATCTTTACTCCTCAATCAACCTCGCTGATCTCCACTAGCGTTTTGCCTCTCCTGTTAGTTTGAAGGTCGCAAATACTACCTCCTATTCGTCTGTACATGGAAATACTGCCAACGTTTTCTTAATGTTTTGGACTCAATTTTCAACCACAATCGGGTCAGCTCCTCCTGCAAAAGATAGAGGCTTCATCTGCGTAAACTGCTCGATCATGCAGCTACGCTCCCCCGAGCTCTTAGCCATCTCAGCCATCACCTGCTAGATGACGCGCAATACCGCATCAGTATCTTAACCTCCCATACTGGAAGGTCTTGCTCCAACACCTCCAACATTCGTATCACTTCTTCGTGGGTTCATCCTAAAAAGACAAAGAACACAATTTAAGGACCCTATCTCCCATACAGATCTAATTTATTTCATCTAATCAAATTCTCATATTCACGATTAACTATCTTCTCCGATCTTAATTCAAAATCAAATCTTGCAACTTAGACACACGACCCGACAATAGTTTACTATGACTTTCCTGAAATCGTCACCCCAGGAAAGACATAGAAACCACCATGGAAATCCTATACTCATACCACAAAACAAACCTCAAATCCTTTCCAATACTCTGGTATTGCTTCCATTACACTCTAAAGTCTACAGAACCTAACAACCTAGGCTCTGATACCAAACTGTAATGACCTGACTTTTCATGCCATTTTTTTTTCCTTTATAATATATATATATATATATATATATATATATATATATATAACTGTAAAATTTCACTACTTTGATACCTTCTAATAAAACCAAACCATCATCATGGACCAGATAGGGACCATGGAATCTGGAACTCAATAAACTACCTATGCAGCGGAAAGCAAAATACATACAACCACGTCAATATATATACAATACCAGAGTGTTAGAATTCTTCCCAAAATATGCATACATAACCATTCCCAAAATACACTCATCTGAACCTAGGGACTACTCAAAAAGTGACCTAAAAATACTCATCCTACAGACATGGCAGTACTGTAATCTCCTCTATCTACGAGCCTGAACTGCTTGCTTGGCTGGATCACCTGAAAAATGTTAAATCACTGGGATGAGACAACGCTTAGTAAGACGAAATATGCTATTGCTAGTGTGTGACAGATGAGTTTACATAATTGTAAATTTTGATTTAGAATTACCATAAATAACTGAGTTCAAGAAAACACGTATAAATATTACAATATATAGCTCATACCTATGTTGCTTAACATAAACTGATTTTTTGAATATTCTATTCATAATACTTCTAGTATTTATAGGTATGTTTACGAGTATGTCTACGGTTTCTGTAAATCTGGATATATATATAATAACTGAGAAAATTCCCTGGATGGATAACTGAAAGTCATGATTTAACCCCTCATGACAGGGTTGTGCGGTTCGCAGGCGAGACCTATCACTGGCTGGCTGACCAGGATAAGTCAACTGAACTCCAAAAGTCAGATTGTCCTCCTCAACCCTAACTAACAGGGAGCCTATCTACAACATAGGCACGATCGACTGCTGAATACCCACATACTATCTAAGTTATGTGGTTGCACTCTGAACTGAAAATAGCTACGGTATCGTGCTCTACTGAGTGAATCTGGTCCATTAGGATTTGATTATATATATATATATTTAACTGATATTTCTATATTACTGTTTTACCATGATTTTGAAATAACCATAACACTGTAAAACTGATCTGAAAATCTAAATAATTGACTGAATTCTTAATAACTGTGTATCTGAATATCTGGCTGAATATCTGAGTATCTATGCAATGATCCTAAAAAATATATAAAAATAAAAATAAATAATTAAATTAAATTAAATTAAAATTAAAATTTAAAATTAAAATTAAAATTTTTAAAAAATAATAAATAAATAGGTAAAAAGGTTACTTTTGGGGGGGATGCCACAGTTACCTTGCAGTGGTGAAGGAAGCGCCAAAGGAGGAACTCAAGTAGGAAGATATCCCAGTGATAAGGGAGTTCTCTAATATTTTTCCAGAGAATTTACCGGGGTTGCCTCCTAATCGTGAGGTAGAATTTGCAATTGATCTAATCCCAGGGATAACACCAATCTCCAAAGCCCTATATAGAATAGCTCTAGCTGAATTAAAAGAGTTAAAGGAGCAACTACAGGAGCTTCTAGATAGGGGGTTTATCAGACCAAGTGTATCGCCCTGGGGTGCACCGGTGTTGTTTGTGAAGAAAAATGATGGGTCGATGAGGATGTGCAACGACTATCAAGAGATTAATAAGGTAATAGTGAAGAACAAGTATCCATTACCCTGAATTGATAACCTATTTGATCAACTTCAGGGTACACAGATTTTCTTTAAAATCAATATGCGATCTGGATATCATCAGGTGAAAGTTAGATTAGATGATGTATCGAAGACTACTTTTTGGACTCAGTACGGCTATTATGAGTTCTTGGTTATGCCGTTTGAGCTGACGAATGCTCCAGCTGTATTTATGGATCTGATGAACATGGTATTCCATTAGTACTCAGACCAGTTTGTTATTGTATTCATAGATGATATTTTGGTCTATTCGAGGAGCCCTGAGGAGCATAAAGCTCATTTAAGACTAGTACTTTAGGTGCTCAAGGAAAATAAGTTATTTGCTAAACTTAAGAAATGTGAATTTTGGCTAGAGTAGGTTGCATTTATGGGTCATGTGGTATCCAAGGAAGGGATTTCAGCGGATCCGAGCAAAGTAGAGGCTGTAGTTGATTGGGCAAGGCCGAAAAATGTGCAAGAAGTCAGAAGTTTTCTAGGCCTTGCCAGATACTACCGCCGATTTGTCGAGGGATTTTCCAGATTATCAGGGTCTTTGACACGACTCACGAGGAAGAATGTGAAGTTTGACTGGACTGACGAATGTGAGCAGAGCTTCTAGGAATTGAAGCAGCGTCTAGTTACTACCCCAGTGTTGATCCTTCCATCAGGTGAGGGTGGATTTGTAATTTATAGTGACGCATCGCAGAAGGGATTTGGTTGTGGTCTAATGCAGCAGGGGAAAGTCATTGCGTATGCGTCTCACCAGTTGAAAGAGTACGAAAAGAACTATCTTACGCACGACTTGGAGTTGGCAGCAGTTGTGTTTGAGTTGAAGATCTAGAGACACTACCTTTATGGTGTAAGGTGCGAGATATTTACTGACCATAAGAGTCTTAAGTATTTCTTCACCCAGAAGGAGTTGAATATGAGGTAGAGCAGATGGCTCGAGTTGATAAAGGATTACGACTGCACCATTAGCCATCACCTAGGAAAGGCGAACATGGCAGCCGATGCATTGAGTCGGAA
Organism: Malania oleifera; assembly: GCF_029873635.1. Taxonomy (NCBI): domain Eukaryota; kingdom Viridiplantae; phylum Streptophyta; class Magnoliopsida; order Santalales; family Ximeniaceae; genus Malania; species Malania oleifera. The sequence goes on from NC_080425.1 coordinate 92,588,430, forward strand.
ATCTGGGGGTACATTAGCCTCAGCAGTTATGACTTCTCACCATATCATGATGGACCTGGAGGGGTTGGGTGTAGAATTGGTAGAAGGGAATCATCAGGCGTTCATTTCTAGTTTGGTGGTTCAACCGACTTTACGGGAGAGAATCAGAACAGCTTAGTTGAAAGATGCAGAGTTGATGGAGATAGTAAAGAAGATATAGAATGAGCAGCACACAGACTTTAATGTTGCTGAGGATGGAGTTCTCAGATTTTACACTTGATTGTGTGTGCCAGATGATGCAAAGATAAAGAGGACGATTCTGGGGGAAGCTCACCGCTCTCTCTATACTATTCACCCAGGTAGCACGAAGATGTATAGAGACTTGTGTGAAACATTCTAGTGGAGTAACATGAAGAGAGAAATTGCTAAATTGATGGGTCAGTGCTTGACATGTCAGTAGGTGAAGGCAGAACACCAGAGGCTAGCGGGACCACTTCAACCACTGGACATCCCTACGTGGAAGTGGGAGCATATCTCGATGGACTTTGTATCGGGATTGCCTTCAACGTTGCATGGGCATAATGTCATATGGGTAGTGGTTGACAAATTAACGAAGACTGCCCATTTTGTTCCGATTAGAACCAGTTATTCTATGGATAAGCTGACAAAACTCTATGTCTAGGAGATAGTCAGAATACATGGCGTGCCCGTGTCCATCGTTTCAGATCGGGATCTGCGGTTCACTTCCCGTTTCTGGAAGAGTTTACAAGGAGCGTTGGGTTATCAACTCACTTTCAGTACTGCATTTCACCCTCAGACGGATGGACAGTTCGAACAAATCATTCAGATTCTCAAGGATATGCTACGGGCATGTGTGTTAGATTTTGGGGGCAATTGGATCCGATATCTGCTGTTGGTTGAGTTTGCATACAATAACAGTCACCAGACCAACATTGGAATGACATCATATGAGACTTTGTATGGTCACCAGTGCCGATCTTCGTTGTATTGGGATGAAGTAGGCGAGCGACAGATTTTGGGATCAGAACTTGTTCAGCAGGCCTTTGCAAAGGTCGAAATTATCAGGGAAAGGATCAAGGCAGCCCAGAGTCGACAGAAGAGTTATGCGGATACTCGCCGACGGGAGCTAGAATTCGAAGTAAGTGATATGATATTCTTGAGGATTGCTTCGATGAAGGGGGTGATGACGTATGAAAATAAGGGCAAGCTGAGCCCTAGATACATTGGGCCGTTCGAGATTCTACAGAGGATTGGTTTGGCGGCGTACAGGATAGCACTACCCCCAGCGCTGTCGAGGATACACGACGTGTTTCATATGTCCATGTTGAGGAGGTACGTTCCAGACCCCTCGCATGTGATCAGTTATGAATCGTTGGAGATAAGGGATACTCTGGCATATGAGGAGGTACCAGTTCAAATTTTGAATCGAAAAATACAGGAACTGCATACTAAGGATATACCGTTAATGAAGGTGCTGTGTTGAAATCATGCAGTTGATGAAGCTTCTTGGGAGTTAGAAACGGAAATACGCCAGAAGTACCCACAACTGTTCAGTGAGGGCTAGTGCCAGACGGGTAAGGGTATGGTTGTAACCACAGTATTCCTCTGCCATAAGTGAGGGTAGTTAATAAACATGGGACGGGGCCGCTATATAGGTGGCTACTAACTCTTCTGTAGACAGGGATCGTAAATTAAAAAGATAATTGGTAATACTTAAATAATTTTGAGGACGAAATTTTTATGAGGGGAAAATGTAGTGATCCTAAATAAAATTAAATTAAATTTTAATTTTAATTTTAAAAATAATAATAAAATAAATAAATATATTATTATTAATAAATAATATAATATAATATAATAATAATATAATATTATAATGATATATATATATATATATATATATATATATATATATATATATAATATACCCTAAAGGATCCTAAGATCCTTTAGGAAGAAGAAAAGTGCAGAGCTTTTGCAGCGTCGTTCTCCTCCGTCTCCTCTATTTGGTCTTCGATATTCGGCCGATTGAAAATCCGAAAATATCATTGGGCTTTGCTCGCTGCCACCGACAGTTCTATTGGAGCGGATTTATCGTGGGAGCGGCATAGGCATAACTCCTGAGGTAAGGTCAATTATGAAACTTACCTCAATTTATCTTAAACTATAAGCCCAATTAACGAACGGAAAATTGTCAAGAGATTCGTGGGAAGATTCTCTACAATCTAGCAGGAGTGGGTTTTTGAATTGGAGCTCTAGGGCACCAATCCTAAATTAGGGGTAGGTTTAATAATTAAGGTTTTATTAAACTATTTAGGGTATTCATAGTTTAGGGGAATTTTAGGAAAAATTATTCTAGGGATTGTGATGAGTAATGTAGTGAAATTTGAATTTTAAGGTTTCAGGGGTTTTTGAACGCCTGGGGTGTAGGCCGGGGTATTATCGGGTTTTTTCAAGAATCAGGTAAGGGGATTAAGTTAAGTTAGTAATTTTATGAAATTTGAATCAATTTAATTGTTATGTTTATATAAATTTATTTATTTATTTATTTAGAAATTTAAAGGTTATTTTGAAAACCAACCGTTCTAAATGGATTTTACAAACCTAAGATATATGGTATGGTATTTTTGAATAAAATGAATGGTGGAAAGTTTGGTTGTTTGTATGGATATGTTAAAATGTGGAAAATTGTGTGGCAGATGATTTAATTTGTTTGGATTATTGTATATATGGATTTGAGGATTTTGAAATACTGAATTGTTTGAAAAATACTAGATTGTTGTGAAAAATACTAGAACTGTTTGTGAAAAATACAGGACTTTGATTTGACGGCCGAGGGGCAGGATTTTGTTTAAACGGCTTTAAGCCAGGATGTATTTTGTGGTCGGAGGCCAGGTTTTGGAATAATAGGAAATATTTGTGAAATGATGTTTTGAATGGTATTTTCTATTATCTAAATTGCATGATATGTTTTAGGAACCCTGGGGACCAGTGTACTGTGAGCACAGTATCGTTGCTAGAGATTTGTTATGTGGCCGTGTGCGCCCACACCTGTGCTGAGAGCTGTAGGGTGACCTTGTCTGATTTGCTTACGTGAGGTGAATGCACCCCCTAGGTCAGGGCAATCAGACCAGCAGTTGGAGCTGCATAGACCCGCGGAGTATGTTAGCGGAGAGTACAGATGACTATTGTCTAGGTGGATCCCCTAGGACAATAGTCTAGCCTTTGAGCCGCACAACCCATGCCATGGGGAAGTAAATGGCGTGTTTGTCACAGGGAGTGTCTTATATGCATATCTGTTAATTTATGTGAATATGGTTAATTAATAAGATAACTTTGAGGGCTTACTGAGAAAGGTGAGAGCCCTGGTAGCAGTAATGGTACTAAAGCAGAGGAAAGCTACTTGTATGGGCGGGTAATCTTCCATATCCTCGGCTAATTGTGTGTATAAGTGTAAAATAAGAATGTTTTTATAAATATGTTTATCTACTTAGTGAACTGGTTATTTTCTGTACACTAATTGCAAGTTGGCCACACACTGACATTAACTTAATGTTTCCCTTACTAAGCTATGTCTCACCCCTACTTTACAAACTATCTTTTCTGGAAATCCTAGAAATCGGGTCTAGTGAGTTAGAGGAGCTGGGCTAGTGGTGTAAATTTATGTAGGTAGTGTGTAGATAAAGATTTTATTTTTGTTTAGTTTTATGAGATGTAATTATGTGAAAATGGATATATTTATGTATAAAGATAGTTAAAACTCTGGTAATGTAAATTGAGGATTTTATATTTTATTTCTACTACATATGTGTGTTTTATATTTGATAAATAAGGTATCAAGTACATCGACGTCACTAAAGTAGCACTTCGAGCCCACGTGGTCGGTCGGGGTCGTTACAATTTGGGTGTTATGGTTCTGAAATCATGGTATTTTGAAAATACTGAAAATATATATTTCTAAACATATACTGTAAATCATGGTATGTTGGAAATTATATAAATCATGGTATTCTGAATATTCTGTAAAATTCCTATCTGTATGTATACTGAAAATTTATCATTCTATAGAACATGTATATTCCATGATATTTTCTACTAATATGCTGTAAAACATAGTATTTATAACTGCAAAAAAACTGCGCTAAATTGTTATGAGCTCATGTCACACAATTTAAATAATTAAATTCACGTGCTCTAAAATCTATGTTTTCTGCTATACAAATATTTTATGATCTGAGTAATAATAATCTGGTAAAACATGTAATTTATGCTGATAACCATACTAAAATTTCTAGCATAGCATATTTTCCTTACTTAATAATAAAGCTCGCCTACTAACGTTCTAAATTACACCTTTGGCATTTTTAATTCTATAACCCTCAAAATATTATATATATCTTGTCAATCAACTAAATGCCCAAAATATTCTTCATTTTTTCCATCTTCGGAATTATAAACTATTCATTATTTACCTGGACTTCTAAAAAGATATCCACTGGGGTCCTCAACCCATTCCTACAGGGTCCTAAAACACCATATTTCTAAAAATATAATACTCTAATTTTACTTCACAAAACCCTAGTATATTCTCATATAATACAAAATTTAGGCTCAAATGAACTCGGTAATATTGGAAATACTCAAATAATTCACGTACCCTAATTTTGGAATGGTTTCCAAACTTCTCAAATCAACATTTCGCTCCGGCTATGTTGTAGAGAATCTTCCTAGGATCACCGTGGTAGCTTTTAATCGTCGAACCAAGGAGAGACAGAGCCGAAAACCTAGAGAGAAGTGATAGAAACTCGTTACTAGAGAGAGAAATTCTTTTGCTGAAAATCCATTTTGGGCTTTATATAGAAAGCTTGTTCACATGGACTCGTCAACGAGACACGTCGCCTCGTTGACGAGGCAATGAAAGGATCTCTTTGACGAACACTGTATCCTTGTCGACGAGTTTCAGACCCTAGAATAGGCCTCTCAGTAAGTTCTCGTCGACAAGACGCTCGTCCCTATTGACGAGCTTAAGAGTCTGCTCGTTGACAAGCACTTCTATACTCTTACAAAATTCCTTTTCTCTCTTTTCTTTTATTATTTAATTATTATAATTCTTCGAGTTTCTACAACTATAGCCAAGAAAAACACTTGAAAGAGACCTAAAATTCATTTTATGATTATTATATGGCCTAAGATTAGGCCAACAAAGGCAACCAAAGGTTTTAAGAAACAAGTAATCTAGTTTTTTATTAATAAAACCCCAAAAAGGTGATTTGTGATGTAAAGTGGGAGTAGGAAGGCGGTTGATTAGAAAAATAGCAGTGACAAAAGCATCGGACCAGTAAGAATGAGGTAGCGAGGAATGGGCAAAAAGAGTAAGACCTGTTTCCACAATGTGTCTGTGTTTTCTTTCAACTGAACCATTTTGTGAGTGAGCTTATGGGCAAGAAATGCGATAAAAAATACTAAAGGATTGCAACACTTTATTAAGAGATCCAAATTTACCACCCTAATCTGACTGTAAGGAACGGATTTTTGCATTAAAAAGCGTTTCAACATGACGCTTGAACAAAAGAAAAATTGGAACTACATCAGATTTACATCACAAAGGAAACAATTAGGTAAACGTCCTGAATTCATCAACAAAAGAAAGATAATACTTAAAACCACCACGAAAGAGCACTGCAGCAGGTACCCAGACGTTTGAAAACACAAGATGGAGAGGTGCAGGAGCACGATAGGAGGATCGGCCATATGGGAGTTGATGGAGTTTGTACTTGCAGGACAAGGGACATAAACCCAAGGAGGTGGAGGACCTAACAAGTAGAGAAACTTGGGAAATTATTTTGTGAACAAGTTGCATGGAGGGATAACCAAGCTGAAGATGCCATTGGGTGGAGGAGACACATTCACCAACTGAAGCTTGCAGAGAAGGAGAAGATTGTGGAAAAACGTACATGCCATCTTTAATAGGACCATGGGGACAAACTTGCTGAGTTCAGGAATCCTTTACACAGAAAAAAGAAGAGTGAAATTCAAAATAAATAGAATTATCTTCACACAACTGTCGGACAGAAATTAAATTCTTCGAAATTAAAGGAACATAATAGAGTTTAGAGAGAAGGAGATTGCCATTAGTGGAAGAGATGGTTGAGCTGCCAACATGATGTATAGGTAGGGAGGTACCATCACCTACACGAACTTGTTCATCACCCTTGTACTCAAAAGGATTAAGGGAGAGGTTAGAAAAATCATGAGTAAAATGGTGAGTCGCAGCTGAATCTGGGTACCTAATGTTGTTTGCAGAAGTGGGAGCAGGGGGGATTATGTGGACCGGAAGTGAAATGAGCCGAGAGGGAAGGTGGAGGGGGGGATTGAAAATTAAAATCAAATCTGTGATAGCAAGAAATTGCTGTATGACCTTGCTTATGGCATACTTGACAAGTGGGTCGATTAGACGGGAAGAAGGATGGGGAGGGGGGAAAACCATGGCCAACATTTCTGCCACGACCACCACGCCCTCTGAACTTGCCCCTGCCATGAGAGAAACCACATCCTCGGGAGGCTGTGTTGCCGGAGTGTTTTAGAGTGGCATTAGCCGAGAATTCAGTGGCTGTGGTAATGCCAGTAATTTGATGTGTTATTCTGGACTCATGAGTAAGAAGATGGTTATAGACATGTACTGAAGTAAGAGGATCCACACGGGTGGTAATAGAAGTGACCACTGAATCATAGTCTGAGCCCAAGCCAGCCAAGAGGAAAGTGATGAATTTAGAAGATGATAATGTTTTACCAGACAGAACAAGTGTATCTTGGAGAAGTTTGGCACAGCGGTAGTACTCAGAAATGGAGTCCGAACCCTTTTTGAGAGCTATGGGTGAGTTGTAGCAGCACTTGCATGATACGAGCTTGCGATATTGCAGCAAATAAAGCTTCGAGGATGGTCCATAGTTCACAAGAAGAAGAGGCCTCTAGAACATGAGCAATCAAGGATTCAGAGAGAGAGAGGCTACGAGGACACTCATGATGGCTTGGTCTTGTTGCTGCCAAGCAAAGAAGGCTGAAGTTGGTTTGGAACTTTCATCTAGCAGTTGGGGAGGAACAATAGAGCCATCAACATAGCCGAATAGATTCTGGCCTTGGAGGTAAGGTACGATTTGCGCCTTCCACGGGAGATAATTGTCATTTGTTAATTTGATAGAAATCAAATTGGTTGGGGAGGGAAGAGAGACGATAGATGTTTGAGTGGAAGGTGTCGATGTAGCAGGTTGCTGCGATGTAGCAGGAGATTCCGCCATGGAAGCCGATGCTGGAAGCTTAGACCAGCAAGTGGAGAAGATGGACGTGATAGAACAGCAGTGAAAACAGAAACTAAACAGAAAGGAAAATGAAAAGAAAGGTGCACTCTGTTAATTACAATGATGCAGCTACATGATATATATATATATATATATAACAAAAAAAGAAAGAAAGAATATTGTCGCAATAGATTTCAGCCACAACGAATGGAGCTTTTACACGTGTATAACTGAAATTATTCTTGAGCATGCTGACGTGGCACATGCCCAGATGAGGTGTCGATTAAGAGCTGCTCCTGTGTGGGAGAGGTAGTGCTAATAAAGAATGGCAGTGGGTTTAAATACAGGTATAAAAAGAAGAAATAGAAAGCTTATACACTAAGCAACTTTCTGAAATTTCAGTGAGCATGTGAGGGTAACACTGCTGACACAATTGAAGACTTTGGTCAAACAAATATGGAATCACTTCCAAATTTAGCATTATTATACACTTCTGAATCAAGCTCTTCCAAATCGAGATCTTTCCGAATCGAGCTCTTTCGAATCGAGCTTGGGCGACAGTGCCTGAATGTCCTACAAGCTGGCATTGTTAGGGTTTTAGTGCACGTTTGGAAGGTAGTAGGCAGGAGATTTGGCGAGATAGGGATTGACGAAGACATTTTTGATCAATCGCGATCCCTTTCCCAATGACGAAGTTGGATTTTCAATATATAATGAAATGTTACAAAGCGAAATGCATCTTACACCAATTTTCACTGAGTTTTAGAAATCAAAGGAATGAAGAGGCCCTCACTTTGCCTCCTCTCAGTTTTCATTGCTGTTTTCTCAAAGCTCTCATCATGTTTTCTTTATTATTTTACTTCAATATTCAAAATACATCAATTCAATTTTGAATATTAAGAAGTTATGTTTTTGGAAATAATGATAATAGGGAAGTGTTTGGAAGTGTAAGTTTAAAGTTTTGATTTTATGCATTATTTCAAATTTAATGTAAGATATTTATTTGAAATTGTCTAACTTTTTCCACCATGTCATAATATCTCACTTTTGAAAAAAATTTTAGATCCATTATAGAATTCTTTTCATTTTTGTTACGCTTTAAATTTATATGTGGAAAATTGATCGTGGCAAAAGTAATTGGACTCAAATTTATTGAATGGTTCATGTCCCAACACCATCACAAACCCACATGCCATAATTAGAGAAGAGGAGATGTGGTAGCTTAAATCACTTAAGCTTGTGAAATTATGGATTTTCCAAATTTGTCTTGTCACAAATTATTTATATATGCATGGACATGAAATTGCAAAATCATTCTTTTGAGAATGAAAAAATAATAATCATGAAAAACGAACATTGCAACCGTAAGGCATGACTCGTCCCAAATTATATTTAGTTTTTTCTTCTTGCTTAAATTTTAATTTATTTTTTCAGAAAACAATGTGAGATTTTTTTTTTTCTCTCTTTCTATTTCATGCAGTGGCAGTGGCTCAACGGACATGCGACTACTTATCCACACTTTTAGGACGATGTCGCTAGGTATGCCAAAAATCTCTAAATTTTCGATTGTTTTGCTCTTCTATTCTAATCCTTTCGTTTAATTTATAGATTGCTTTTGTAAAAAAATATCAATCCTACATAACTATGATGACAATCTTAGTTTTGTAAAAATTATCGTTCCTTCAAAGCTATGATGACAATAACAATTGTAACTAGATGTATTTTTGTTTTTTTAACTAATAGATAATTTTGGTTCATTTTGTAATATTCAAAATCCATGATTATAGATAAATGTAGTGGTGATAAAATGGGTCAATACTCAATGAATGATTTGTCATCTGCATGTTTTTCTAGATATGGATGTAAAATATGGTGATTGGTTGGTTACGATGAGATGCGTGTAGATCCTTCTTTACAATTACAGAGTTCCATAGTCTTTGCTTCAGCCATACCAATATTATCGCACAAACGTATTTCACTCCTTTCACATAAATTAAGTGTGCATTCTTAGTATTGATGAATGTTTTTGGACTCGTTGGGTCAATAGGGCCCATGGTATATTTATACTGCTGCATTTGAAAACATGGATTTCACTGATTTGAATTTGTGTAAATTTAAATAAAAATTTGACAAAATTTTATATTATATTTGGTACAAATGAACACAATACAAACTCAATGTCTCTCTTGGACACTAGGTAAGATTAAACGTTATAAGTTGATCTCACATTCAGCTCTTACATGAAAAGAGCATCATGATTTTGCCTGGCATATGAAAAGGGAGCAAAAGGGAAGGTACAAAAAGGGCTGGCGTTTGTATTAAAGTAGGAACATTGATAAGCTACCAAACTCATAAAACGAGTTTGGTTAGATACACAGAGAAGAGGAAAGATTAGTTGTGACTTGAAGCTATCATTTCTTACATTGAAGTTGAAACCAGATGCACATCAATGTTGGTTGTGGAATTTGATGTTCTTGATCCACATCTAAAGGAGATACAAACTGACCAGTCACATCCAGACAAGGCATGCTAATAACTGGAGTGGTAGTCCATAGTCTCCCCATATACCTTGTTCCTTACCTGAAGACTCTAAGGGAGTGATTCACACACGTGAAGCCCCCATCAACCATGAGATTAAGACCACTTACATACCTTGCTTCATCACTGGCCAAGAAGAGTACTGCATTAGCAACATCATTGGGTGTCAAATCAATCCCCTGCAAATTGGCATTTCTCCCAACAAAGGAATGAAAACCCACCATTGCATCCTCAGTCCTCTCCTCCTCAGGCAAGTGAGCCAAAGCCAAGCTTGTTCCCACAGCATAAGGAGAAACACAGTTCACACGTATTCCATGTGCTCCTAACTCCGCTGCAACATTTTTTGTGAGCCCCAAAACAGCATGCTTGGATCCCGTATATGCATGGGGACCTAAGCCCCCAGTGGTGCTCGAAACACTACAGTTAGAAATGATATTGCCCTTCTTCAGCGGAATCATGACCCGAGCTGCATGCTTCATTCCGAGGAATACTCCCTTCACATTTACATCAAACACCTTTTCAAACACTGATAGGTCGACGTTACGGATATCAGGAGAGGGTGGCCCTCCCAGCCCAGCATTATTAACCATGATATCAAGTGCACCAAATTTATCAACTGTAAAGTCAACTGCACGTTGAACGTCCTCCTCCATCGTGACATCACAATGACAAAAACACACATTTGAATCACCACCAAGGGATTCACAGAGATGCTGGCTGAGGTCATCTTGAATGTCAACTATACAAACTTTAGCACCATGTTTGTGAAATAGACGCACAATGCTCTCTCCAATACCAGTGGCACCACCTGTGACCAATGCAACTTTCCCTAATAACCTATGAGATAAATGCGTAAGTAAACCAAAAAATAAATTATTAGAATTTTAGTACAAAAGCAAGTCCGCATGTGCGCTTTGGTGTGAATGCATGATGTATGCAATCTAGTGCAATATGTAGGTCTTTGTCATGAAATCATCCACTGACAGCTTGATCTTATTTTCAGCAAAATGCACTTTCCGCAACTAGGAGGCCTCAATGTCAAAAGCTCAATAAAAATCAAAGAACATATTAGCATGAAGAGTCAGGTATGATCATCCCTCTCTTCCTACCTTTTGAGGGTAAACTTTTCACATTATTATTATTGCCAAAAAAAAAGGATATCTTTGGTTCCCAAAAACAGCTGCATTGTAGTCTTATGTCTTTAGCAAGCTGCGACATATCATGAAAATGATATGATTCTGTTGTCTTTTCCACAGTAACTTTGATATGCTGAAGCCAAAAAGAATCAGTTTCTTTCCATGCATAGTACCAGCTTTAATAACATGAATGAAATGATGCCATTCTTATTTTTCCAAATCACATTCACATGGCTCCACTCCTTTATGGTTCTAAACTATATTTTTTCATTCAAATGCCAAGAAAAAAATGTTGAAACATATCATTCTCAGGAGGTATCTGAGTGCATCCTTCAGCATTAGTGATCAAAACTTGTTAACAAAAAAGTAATATGCCACTTGAAAATTTAAAATCTTAATCATAGGACATTGATATGACACTCGGTAGATGCATAAATGGTTCATATACCCAGTTGGTTTGCAAGAGAAAGAGAGAACAAAACAAAAAAAAAAAACGAAAACGAAAAAAACATCACTGTTTCAAGCTTTCAGCTAAACTATAAAAAAATCATTTTTCTTTTTTCATGATCAAATGAAATAGTAAACATAAACTAAAACTGCATCATGTCAAGGAAACAGTAATCCAGGTTTGACACCTACCAAATATCAAACCACTGATCCAGGAAGAAAAATAAGTTCAAATCAGTTGAATGTAGTTAACCTAATGTATTTCATGTTGCCAAATCCACAGATGAAAGTTCAAGCAATCAACACATGTACAATAATAGACTTTATCTCAGTCAGTTTGCTAAAAATGTCAAAACCAAAACAGGGAATTCTTATGGGACAAAAACCTTATATTATGTTCATAGCATTTCATGCAAATTTATATTTTACACTTTACACAAAGGAACTAAGGCAGGAACATGCAACACAAATAGAATTCCACTACATCCAGTTCTGCTTCAGAACAAACAAAATTTTCGTTCTCCCAAACAGTAAGTATTTACACAATTGCTAGGATTCCAAAAATTTAAAAGTTGGTAAACAGCTGTTCATGCTAATTAAATCATGGTTTTATGTAGCAATAGTGGGTACCATAGTACTACAGCTGTTGGGGATCGAGGAGCAACAATCACGCGACGAGCAAGAAATAAACAAGCAAAATGAACACCAAGATTTAACGTGGTTCGGCCCAAACTAGATTACGTCCACGAGTATACCAATCTTCACTAAAAACTGGGAGAAAATACAAGAGGATGAGGAGGCAACTGCACTCCACTCAACTCAACTCACTCTTTCTCACACCTCTCTCTCTCTCTCTCTCTCTCTCTCTCTAACCTTCAACTCAATTATACTCACATATTTTACACGCAAACACATCCATTTATATAGATGAATGGGGATGGATAGAAATGGAAGGTGGTAATAAGATTCAACGAGGCGAACTGGGATTGGCACCGACAATACAGCACAACAATGCTGGCACTCTACAGCTTATCAAAGCTAGCTCCGTTTCCATTACAGCTCAACAATCTCCCACTTGGAGACGGAGACACCATCTCAACCAGTATATAGGTAAATGATGTGCTCAAATTTGTCTTCAAACATGAATACCAACTGAAGTTGAGCACAACTTCAGCTTCTCTGTAGTCACCACATTTGTCAACATATCTGCTAGATTCCTACTACCTTGAATTTTTTCAAGTGTCAACACTCCGTCCTGTAATAGAGATCTAACGAAGTGATAACGAAGTCCAATGTATTTGGTTCTAGAATGAAATGTAGAATTTTTTGCCAGATGTATAGCATTCTGACTGTCACTGTGCAAAACATTTCTCACCTGCTTTATTCCAAACTCTGTCAACAAACTTTGAAGCCAAATCATCTCTTTGTTGGTTTCTGTCACTGCTACGTACTCAGCTTCTGTAGTGGATAGGGCAACAATATTTTGTATCTGTGACATCCAACTAACAGTTGTTGTACTAATAGTGAACACATTTGGTGGTGCTTTTGTGGTGATCAACTTCACCAGCAAAATCGGCATCAACATACTCTTAAATTTTCAAATCTCCTTTGCCGAAACATAGACACTTATTAATAGTGTCACGTAGGTACCTCAACATCCACTTCACTGCTTCTCAGTAAGTCTTCCCTAAATTTGACATGAACCTGCTGACAGCTCCCACTGCTTGGCCAATGTCTACTCTGGTATAAACCATGACATACATGAGACTTCCAATGGCTAAGGCATAAGAAACCTTAGCCATGAAATTCTTCTCTTCATCTGTCTGGGGAGCCTGATCCTTGAAGAGGCGGAAGTGATCGGCCAATGGTGTATTTACTGCTTTAACACTGCTCAAGTTGAATCTCTGTAAAAACATGGCTAATATACTCCGACTTAGATAACTACAACATTCTCTGTTACTTATCTCTAGAGATCCACATCCCAAGTATCTGTTTATCTGAACCCAAGTCCTTCATGTAAAACTCCTCTGAAAATTGCTACTTCAATTTTCTAATCTCTTCTATATCTGGTCCTAAGACTAGTATGTCAATGACATATAGAAAAAAAATGATATAGCTAGACCGATACCTCTTGAAGTAGTAACAGTGGTCGACATTGCACTTTTGAAAATCTTTCCTACACATAAAGCAGTCAAATTTTCGGTACCATTGCCTAGGAGCTTGTTTGAGACTGTACAAGCTCTTCTTCAATCTACACATAAGATTCTCTTTACCTTTCACTGAGAATCCTTCTAGCTGGTACATGTAAATCTCCTTATCTAGATCACCGTGAAGAAATGTCGTCTTCACATCCAACTGCTCGAGATGTAGACCTTCCGAAGCAACAATGCTCAAAATTGATCGAATGGTTGTTAGCTTCACAATTAGTGCAAAGATTTCGGTGTAGTCGATTCCTTCCTTCTGCTCGAAGCTTTTGACTACAAACCGGGCCTTGTACCTCTTGGAACAATCATGCTCATCTTTGATCCTGTACACCTACTTATTGTGAAGAGTCTTCTTACCTTTGGGCAACTTAGCTAGTTCCCACGTTTTGTTGGAGATGAGGGACTATATCTCGTCCTTCATCGCAAGCTCTCACTTGCTCAAATCTCCCACCTGACATACTTCATCATAGCATTTAGGTTCTTCTATATCTGTAAGAAGTAATATAATTCAAATACCTTTTATTTGGTACATCGAGCCGAGAAGATCTCCTAAGCTTTGGAGCTGGAGTAGAAGGCCGTGGTGCGACGATCTACTCCACAGGTTCCTCCGCCTGAGGATTCTCAGCGTTTTGCTGTTGTGTCTCCTTCGCCTAAGAATTCTCGGTGTTTTGCTGTTGTGTCCCGACACCTTCTAGGACATCATCCAAGTCTACATTGGTTGTTTCATTCTAAATTGATTCTGTGGGTTCTGTTGTGTGTTTGTCCTTGTACATCACTTTTTCATTGAAGATCACATCTCTACTTCTGATTACCTTCTTGTTTTCATCGCCCCAAATGCGATACCCATACTCACCACCATTTTCGGTTCTCAGCTTCTTGATTTTTAAACGAGTTTCATTTTCAATCATTGCTTTCCATATCTTGAAAGCATCAAAGACATCTGATTTATATTTTAGAAAGCAAACCTATACCTTCTGAGAATGATCGTCGATAAATGTCAAGAAGTAATTCTTTCTGACTATGGATGAGACGGTTGTCAGCCCCCATACATCTGAACGATGTGCTTAAATCTGTCTTCAAGCATAAAGACCAACTAAAGTTGAGATAGTGACTCCGTCTCCAAGTGAGATATTGTTGAGTTGTAATGAAAACGAAGCCAACTTTGCTAGTTTGGGCCGATCCACGTTAAATCTTACTGTTCATTTTGCTTGTTTATTTCTTACTTGTGGTGTGATTGATGCTCCTTAATCCCCAACAATAGATGGACTTGATACACATGAGTGAACACCAACTTGACCCAAAAGCTTAAACCTATTAGGCCTTGGGTCCAACCATATATATAAGCACCCATCATCATGGTTTTAATTAAAGGCTTCGACCGTTACGCAACGCCATTAAGTAACGGTTTTTTGGGTTATCGATACCGTTACACACTGCAAAATTGGTGAGAAAAAAAATCACGGCTGTAGCGCCCATTACGGACCGCGACCTTTATGTAAAGGCTGCTACGGCCGTTACGTAACCGCTACAGGACCGTTACACCAAAAAATATATTTTATTTTTTACTTTTTCTTCTCACTTTTCCCCTCTCTTTCATAAATCATTCTCAATAGGCGAGAGGGGGAAAATATTACAATGAGGATGATAATGATACAAAATTTACTATTTCTTTAAATACTCACAATAGATGCATTAATTAACAATTTTAAAATACTTGTTAGTAAAATATTTTATTTTGATAATATTAGTAATGTGATATTTATGTTCTACATTTTTCAATTCCAGCCATCTTTCTTTTCTACCTATTTTATATTTGTATTATTATTATGTCTTATGTGTCCCAGACAGTGCAATGACTCTAACTTATTGTGGCAGATGAAACTGCTAGCACCGGAAGAGCCCACGAGTGGGTTTGATACATATGGGTAAACACCAACTTGACCCAAAAGCTTAAGTCTATTAGGTCTTGGGTCCAACCATGCATATAAGCACCCATCATCTACTTAAATTTTCCAATATGGGACAAACTCACAAGTGAAATTCTAAATAAACTCTCCCTCACTTGTGAGTTCCAACTGCTCTGCCTTGGACGAAAAGCGTCTCCCTTATGGGAGTAAGCCCAATTCCCTAACAGTTGTTCAAGTGGGCCTTACCACTAGCGCCTTACGTGCCTCAGATTGCATTCCACGTGCCTTCGAACCAATCCTGTCTCCCACGTCTTGACCCTATTCAGATTCATCTCAGACCTAGATGATCCTTATTGGCCTTGGTCACACACTTAGTCCTCAAACTATTAGCACGTCAAGAGAATTAGTTTCACGTATCGACTTTTACGATGTCGTTCACCCAGAATTACGAACCATAGGCTCTAATACCACTTGTTAGCACTGAAGGAGTCAATGGCTATGCTTGATATAAATGGGTGAACACTAACTTGACCCAAAAGCTTAAGCCTATTCGGTCTTGGGCCCAACCAGGTATATAAGTACCATCATCCACTCAAATTTTCCAATGTGTGACAAACTCGTAAGTGGAATTCTTAACAAAAACAACAATAATTGCGTTTTTCTAGCATCAGATAACCATATGAATTTAGAACTCTCTAAATCATATTAAGGTGAAACTAACATGGAGAAGTCATGAATTCAGTGGCATATGAAACAACGATGCTTGTGTTATTCTGGTGTCATATAGCCATCCTAATTCAGAACTCTCTAAATCATATTGAGGTGAAACTGATCTGGATAAGTCATGAATTCAGTGGAATGCATACCCATTTATGTTTATGTAGGGGGGAATTTATCTGGAGGAAAAATTGAAGAAAAAAAACCTGAGGTTTAAGAAATTCTGATCAAACAATCACAAAACCCATAAAATTTTCAGCTGTCCAAATTTGTCAAAAAATTCTACAATCCAAAATAAATCCAAATTCAAGATAGCTAAAACAGTCTTCCTGAGCATGTGAATGATGTTGGGAAGTGATCTACGAGCAACAATCGCACAAGCAAAATTACGCAACCTAAAATACGAGACCAGATTTACGTGGTTTGGTCCACTGTGACCTACATCCACAGGAGAGCAGAAAATCCACTATAACCGTCGGGAGAATTATATAAGGAGAAGGAGAAGGCTATTGCCCTCAACTCCTCTCTCACTCTCTCCACAAGGATTCACTCTGCCTCACACACAGCACACCACACCTCTCTGCAACACACAGCTCTCAGCTTTCTCATAATACAGTTCTCTGCACGCACACAACACAACCCAAAGCCCACACAACTTGCCACTCTACAACACTACACTCACACACATATATACACATATGGGAGGGGGAGGAAGTCAAACAAGGCAGCTGCAAAGTCAACATGGTAGGCAGAGTTTGGTGGCCGTCCGTCTCCAGTGTCAACGACTGCGGCTGGGTGATGTGGCTGCCGACACCAATACGAGCCACACCCTAACAAATGAATCAATGTACTAAACGCTGCCAAACAGGAGCTAAGCATCTCAATTCTAAGGTGGCATTTGGTATATGTACTATTTAGAATCCAAATTCAAGCTAAAACAGTCTTCCTCAACTATTGCGACTGTTTTCAGAAAGTTTAGATTTCACTTATATCTATTGTGTCCTTCAGAGATTAAATTTAAATGCAAAGAAAACATAAACAGCTTCTGACACTTTATTCCTCCACAAAGGGTCAACAAACCAAATGATCCCCAAAATTTTGACTGCCAAATTTACCAAAGTTAAGAACTTGGGCAGTTAACTACACACTCCAAATCCTAGTTTCCAAAACCCAAAGCTCAATTAATAACCAAAATCAAGAATACTCAAATGTAATCAACATAATCCTATGGCTCATAGCATCATACCACAGCCGCAGTAACCCTGTTCCAGCCGATTTGTAATCGTTGCTCTGTCCTTGATCCTACTTTAAAACATAAACAAACAGCAATACAAACATACAAATAAAAAACCCAAACCAGCCGACAGCCAAATCAAAACCGATAAATCAATAATCACCAACCACCCACAAATGAAAATCAACAAAGGAAAGTTAAAACATATTATAGCTCGGACCCAGAAGAGCAAATCTTACAACCATAATGATCAAGCATAGAAACGACGAAACATAAATTTAGAGAAAAGGGAATCTGGAAAATCATTACCTTCGGGTTGCAAGTGGGGCATCCTCGGATATTGAAGAAGCTGCCATGGCTACTGCTGCTCCTTGTCAACTCTATCTCTGTCGCTCCTTATTCACCACTTCCTAAATCAACTTGTATAAGAGCAGACGACTCTCTCTCTCTCTCTCTCTCTCTCTCTCTCTCTAGGAGTGCGTGAAACACGAGGCCAGAAAGTGCGCGGTGGACCCACGATGAGGTCGAAAGCGATGTTTAGAACATTTGTGCCCACTTAAAAATTTAAGGCACTCTTTGATTAAAAATTTTATTTGAAAAAGAGATGAAAAGAAAAATAAAAAAAAATTATATTTGAGCCTAAGGAATTATCAATTTCTTATTTCATATTATTATATATTTTTAAAAATTTAAATTTAAATTTTTAAGATAAAAATTTTAAATTTTGAATATTAGGATGGTGCCTGGAAGATAATAAAATATAAAAAAAAAAAAAAGTGTTACAAACTAGTAGAAAGATTGACAGATAGGTAAAGTACAAAAACCAATACCAAAAAAGTATTTTTAGGGGGTAATCTAAAATTTTGATTGTAAATTAATAATAATATGTAAAAAACAATAAGAGTTTCTAATCTTTAATGTTCAATATAATTGAATAGTATATCGTGGTCCACTGTAATTGTAGTGACCCAAAGAATAATAACATTTTAATAATAATAAGAGGAAGAGAAAATAGATACAGAAACAAAAGGAGACCGTAGACTTCGTCGACGATATTGTATTTTGGAGATAATATTAAATAATCATAAATTCCGAAAATTGCCCAGCTTCGTCGACGAACACAGGGTCTCGTCGACGAAGGTCTTCAGAATTTCGTCGACGAACACAGGGCTTCGTCGACGAGGAAATATCGAGAGGCGGTTCGGGCTGCTCTAAATTTCGTCAACGAACACAGGGTCTCGTTGATGAATTTTGTGAAGGGCTCGTCGATGAGATGACATGTCTCGTCGACGAACCTAACCCTATAAATATTGGAAACCCGAGATTTTTTACCATTTTTCTCTCTCCTCTCTCTCTCATACGACTCCCTCTCCCTTCTCTCTTCGATTCCGGTCCCACCAGTCGCCGGATCGACGATCCGAAACTACCACGACGCTCCTGGAGGAGTTCTCTGCGAATCTGCCAGAGCGGATCGTCAGGAAAACAGAGTTGGAATTCATCCCAAATTCAGGGTAGGGACTTTTATCCAGTTTTTGACTTCCTGTCAGCTATAGAAATTGATATAGGCGGAAAAATACTGATGTTTTGTTATGAAAAATGTTGGTTTCAGGGTGTTTTGTAGGAGGCCCTGCGGGTGTTAGGCTTGTATTCCCTAGGGGCTTTCCAGTATTCAAGTAAGGGAAATATATTATGCTAGGAAATTTCTAAATATTACACAGTTTATTTATTTATGAAAATTATGTATTTTAGTATGGTGTGGCTGTGATTATGTATATGGTACGGGGATATGTTTTACGAATTTAGTTTCCTAATTTTATGAATTTCAGTATTATGGTTATACGAACTTCAGTATCATGATCTTACGGATTTCAATACCATGTTTTATGAATCTCAGTACCTTGATTATACGAATTCCAGTATTACGAATATGCAGTTCCATGTTATGATTATTCAGATTTCAGTACGTTATGCAGCATCATGGTTATTTCAGTACTTCAGAATCATGATAAATCAGTTAGTTATGTATAGAAATATATTATATGATATCAGACCTTGTTAGACTTGCAGTTACAGAGCACGGTACCGTTGCTACAGATACTATGTTACTTTATGAGTGCAACCACTTATTCAGATAATACGTGGTACGATCGACCACCTAAGCCCTTGAAGAGGTTAGGCTCCCCATCCAGATATGGGTTGAGGTGGGCAGGTCGACTGACGGAGTTCAGTGATTTATTCCTAATTGGCCAGCCAAGGTAAATCCAGCCTACGGGCCGCACAACCTCGTCATGAGGGGCATGTCATTACACAGATAGTCACAGGGAACAGTTTCAGTTACTATTACTTACGTATTGATTTACAGAAACAGGGATCCTACTATATATACTAAAAGTATTTTGAATTATAACCATAATACTAATATGTCAAGCAATAGGAAAAAGGGGTGGTGTACTTTATTATTTGTGTTGTACCTTTGTACTCAGTTCTTCATGTTTATATGAAACAGATTTCATGATATATATATATATATATATATATATATATATATATATAGTAGTTCATTTGCCACACACTAGTAATAGCATATTTCTTTTTACTGAGCATTGGCTCATCCCAGTGTTGAAATATTTTTTAGGTGATCCAGGTAGGCGAGCAAATCAGGCTCGTAAATAGAGGGGCGTCTGTAGTGCCCTGTCAGAGAGTGAGTATCATTTTTTGGAGCATTTTGTATATCCCAGTATAGTTGAGGGAATTTTTGAAAAACAATTATATGTGTATATTTTGGGAAACACAGTACTCTGGTATTGGTTTTGTATTATATATAATGGTTATGTTTGTATGATTCTGCTTCCTACTGCTTAGATATATCATGGTATTAGAGTATGTTATTTGCCATTAAAAAAAATCAATTTATTAAGCAGGTCGTTACAATAATCCACAATTATTAGGAAGTAATATTATTCTCGGGGACCCTAACTTAGGTACGAAGTGAGTTAGGGCCCATATGTACCCCTTTGTCCCATTTGTCTTAGCGTAGTGCGGAGCTCCAAACCCATCAAGACATGTGTGTTGTTTGTAAAGTTAACTAAACATTTTGTTGAAAAGGTTTATCTAGTATTTGATTTATTAGCTAGAAAGATTTGTTTAACAATATGTCACGTCCCGAACCCGCGGAGGGGTCCCAGGTGTGATTTAGTAACCTAACATGTCTCTGTATCATTTAAAACATACATGATACTATACTGAATGAGGGTCCGGCCCCGTGGGGTACACGTAAACCCTATACACATTCACATACATATCCATACACATTAAATACGCAACGGAATTATTATTTCTAATACATACAACGTACCATACCAAAGTCTATACATGACTAGAATCTATGCTCCAAAATTTAGTACATACCCCGGGTGTCTACAAAACCCAACTATGACAACCCGGTTACAAATTTGTACTCACATAAGTACTCTACGTAGGTAACTGACACCCACGCTCCTGAACGCTAGGATGCTAGCTTCGACTACTCGAAGGACCTGAAAAACATTCATATATTCGGGGTGAGACACTTCTCAGTAAGGAAGAAAGCAGGTTATATTAGTGTATGGCATACAAGTGTTATTTCAACATAAAACATAACAAGATACAGTTCTAGTATTTTCATAATACAGTTCTAATACATACGATACCAAATATACGGTCAGTGTCGTCACACTCAAGCACCCGATACCCTGCAATAACCGAAGCCTCACAACGATATCGTTGCCACTACGGTGTCCACTCACACCCATCGATGACCAGCCGTAACAAACAAGCGATATTTCACACCCTCGAATATAGAGTCGGACACTCTCACCCACGGTATTTAGCCGAGACATGGCGTTTGCTCACAATAATTAGCTGAGACGTGGCAGAATTTCACAAACCTGGAACAATTTTCGAACTCATGTTCCAATACCCATCAGCGTATGGTAATTAGCCGCCCCTAACTGTTTTACAAAACCTGGAACATTTTACATACAACAGTTCATTTCACACTTATTTGAGTATACAACAATCATATTATTTTCAATTTGAGAATACAATTTAATACAAATACAGGTAAGATCATCTCATTACAACAGTTTTATAATACAAATGATTTTTCCACCAGAACTAGAGATGATACCTGAAACCCTCAATTTTCCCCAAAAATTGTAACCCGAAAATCCCATATTTTCACCCGATAGATTTTTCCAAATAAGTAGCCAAAACATACATACAATCATAAACTATAGGTTTACCGATCCCAATTTTAAAAATAATTGATATAAACAGAATCCCCTTACCTTTTCCCAAATACCACAAACCCGAACTCTACGGCTCCAAAACTATGAACCGAGTTCCCAAAACCTACACATCCAAGAACTATACTTCACTATAATTCGTACTACTACATATATACCGAAATGAAACTGAAATTGGACCCTTACCTCGGTTTTGGGTCAAAACCCAAAAATCTTCAAAACAAATTTCTGATTTGCCAAAAATGTAAAGATTCCTCCCTTGATCCACGCAGTAACGTCAAATTGTTGAATCAAGCTACAAACAGCAAAGAATTGAAGAGAGAAAGAGAGATTTCGCTGGTTCTAGAGAGTGAGAGAGGAGAATTTAGCCTTTTTAGCAACTAAGCAATAAAGGAGGCTATTTATAGCCCCTTTGACTCGGCCAACCTCGTCGACGAAACTGCACCTTCGTCGACAAATCATCTACATATTTCGTCGACAAATCGATTCCTTCAGCAACGAACCATATTCCGATATTTTACAACTCATTTGGTATCTCTTCGTCAACGAGATTTTGAATTTCGGCGACGAAGAGTATGAGGGCCTTCGTCGATGAAAACAATGGCTTCGTTGACGAAACCTGCTAAATTTATCTTTTCACCTTTTTGTTATTTATTAAATCTGAAATTCTCGTGTCAGGTTTTTACAACCTCCCCTCCTTACAAAAATTTCGTCCTCGAAATTTGTAATCTCTCATTTACAAACTCAACAACATACCCGAACGCATACCCGACTCTAGGAAGAGTCGGTGGCCACCCACATAGTAGCCCCGTCCCAAATACATACATACCCTCACTTATGGAGGAGGAATACCGTGGTTACATACATACACTATCTCGGGAGCTCACAATATTACAAAACTCTCCCAGAGACTAACCACACAACGTTACTACAATAGCAGAATATTACATACATACATACATACCCTGTCACGACCTACTCATTTTCACATATATATATATAAAATCAATAACCCAAATTCCACATCCAGCTTAGCAGGTCACCATCCACCTGGACCCGTGGGTACCAGGGATAAAACACAACATACAGCAGAAGCCTACGCAGCAGAAAATATAAAATCATATACATTCCATCAAAATGTGCATAATACAAATACCAGAGTACTACAAACACTATCTCTCAATATATACATATCTCAAAAATGAACTCTAGGGACAATTCCCACAAAACCATACTATCCCTACCAAAACTTACCTTTCCAAAGAGGACAACCAACGGCTCTACAACAGCGGAACTTTTCCCGCTTTCCTATGAGGGGCTCCTTAAAAATGCATAAGATTTAGGGGTGAGACACCTCTCAATAAGGGAAATAAACTAATACTAGTGTGTGGTAACATGAGTAATCCATGTTCTACATATAACATACATATCATATCCAATACTGTTTAACAAATCTGGGAAAACATACGTATATCAAAATCATGGCAGAATATACTACATTTCATAACATAACTCATCTCATATCATTATAATAATAACGTAAAAACATCCTAGTAGGTTAGCTGGCTGTTGTCATGTATTACCCCCACATGACTGGGTTGTGTGGCCCGAAGGCGGGACCTAACAATGGTTGGCCGACCATTGCCAAGTCGATAATCTAGTCTGTAGGTTCGATGGGTCTACCCAGACTGGTCCCTACCCCAGGGGCGATAACAGCACACTTCTTGAAAATAACCACATCGACCATCCAATCTCACACCACTCCGTACAGCGGCGTTAACACAGATATCATGATCACGAGGACCATGGACACAAAGCAACGGTACCGTGCAAGTGCTAGCCTAAACCAAGCCAACCAGGTTCTGATATCATATACTTATACTGAAACCGTGATACATAAATATCTCATTTCATTTATTTTCACATTAATCGTATCATTTCACATATATACATGTATCATAAAAATCATCGGCCCGTACGCCGGTATTTCTCATTTTAACATAGCACGGCTCGTACGCCAGCAAATCACATAGCACAGCCCGTACGCCGGCAAACCACATAGCACGGCCCATACACTGGCAAATCACATAGCACGGCCCGTACACCAGCAAATCACATAGCACGGCCCGTACCCCGGCAAATCACATAAAATCTCATCATAAAAATCTCGGCCCAAAAGCCGGTTTTCCCATCATAATAACCATATCACCACATTCCCAGAACAATAGTATGTCACAATCATTACTACTCATGCCACACTAAACCAGCTTTCCACGTATACAACATATCATTATTTTCAACAGGGTTTTCTCAAGTATAAAACATATACATAAACATATGTATTTTCCTGAAAACGAGTGTCATAAATATATACATACATATTACAAAAAGAACTAACTTAATTTATCCCCTTACCTGATTCCTGAATAGCCCCTAAGAAAATCTTCCCCGCCCCCGCAGGGTTCCTAAATCAACACCCTAAAAATGAAAACTCACAGAATTAAACTCTAGTATTTCAAAGTGTATAACATTTCTTATAACTGCCATTAAGTCAAATTCGGCTTAAAAGCCTCCCCTCAACTTAGGGATGATTCCCAACATTTCCAACCAACACTTCTGGAAACGAAAACCCCCAGTATTAAATTTCAGTACTTTTAAAACATTTTTCTCAACTATCACAAATCCAAAAATTGAGTAAAAAGGCTTACCCTGGATTTGGTATGGAATCCAACTTCACTTCTTTAACGATCCGCCCCGACAGACTTGTGGAGAATTCCGCCAGGATCGTCGTGGTAGCTTCGGATCGTCGATCTAACAACTGGTGTGGCCGAAAACATAGAGAGAAGGGAGAGAGAACCGTAGAGAGAGAGAGAGAGAGAGAGAGAGAGAGAGAGAGATGAGAGAGAGAGAGAGAGGTTTCGTTAAAAAGTGATATTTCTCTCGGATTTTTCGTTCTTATAAAACAGGATTTCGTCAACGAGACCCTGTGTTCGTCGACGAAATTCAGGCTGCCTCAGAACCTCTCTCGGTATTTTCTCATCGACGAGCCCCCTGTGTTCGTCGACGAATTCTATTAAGCCTTCGTCGACGAAGCCCTGAAACTCCCCCTTTTTGTTTTTTCTCTTGCGAAATGCAATATCGTCGACGAAGTCTACGACTTCCTTCTGTTTTCGGTTTCCATTTCCCTTTCCTTATTATTTAAATTTCATTTTAAAATTCGGGTCGTTACATCCCCATACCGATCCTGCTATCAAAACTACTACTCAGAACAATTGTGGATATTTCTGGCGTATTTCTGTCTCTAACTCCCAAGAAGCTTCCTTAACCACATGATTCCGCCACAATACCTTCACCAACAGTATCTCCTTGGTACGCAGCTTCTGAACTTTACGGTCCAGAATCTGAACGGGTATTTCCTCAAACACCAAAGCATCCTCAATCTCTAAAGATTCGTAACTAATCACGTGCGACAAATCCGGCACGTACCTCCTCAACATGGATACATGGAACATATCATGGATCCTCGAGAGCGCTGGGGGGAGTGCAATCGTGTAGGCCACCGCACCCACTCGTTCTAGTACCTCGAATGGTTTGATATACCTCGGCCTTAGCTTGCCATTCTTTTCGAATCTCATCACCCCTTTCATCGAAGCGATTCTTAGGAATATCTTACCCCCAATCTCGAATTCCAATTCATGACAGTGAACATCCACGTAACTTTTCTGCTGACTCTGAGCTGATTTAATCCTATCCTGATCAATCTGATCTTCTTAGAAGCCTGTTGCATGAGTTCGGGCCGCAATATCTGACGTTCACCAACCTCATCCCAATACAGTGGAGACTGACACCTCCGAACATACAATGCTTCGAACAGTACCATCCCAATACTAGCTTGGAAGCTGTTGTTATAAGCAAACTCCACCAATGGTAAAAACTGAATCCAACTACCACCGAAGTCTAATATACAAGTCTGTAACATATCTTCCAAGATATGTATCGTTCTCTCTGACTGTCCATCCGTTTAGGGGTAGAACGTTGTATTGAAAGTAAGCTTCATCCCCAGTGCTTCCTGCAAGCTCTTCCAGAATCGAGAAGTGAATCTCGGGTCTCGATATGAAACAATTAACACTGGTACTCCGTGCATTCTGACTATCTCTTGTACGTACAAATTTGCTAGCATACTCAAAAAGTAGCTAACCTTCATCGGTATAAAGTTAACAGATTTAGTTAACCTATCCACGATTACCCAGATGGCATTATGCCCGTGTAGTGCAGGTGGTAACCCGATGACAAAGTCCATGGAGATGTTCTCCTATTTCCCCTTAGGGATGCTTAATGGCTTCAATGGCCCTACCGGCCTTTAATGTTCAACCTTTACCTGCTAACACGTCAAACATTGCTCCACAAACCGAGCAATCTCAATTTTCATGCCACTCCACCAGAAAGATTCACACAAATCTCGATACATCTTCGGACTATTCAGATGTACTGTATACAAAAAACAATGCGCCTCCTCCAGGAGCGTTCTCTTTATACCTTCGTCGTTTGGAACACACAGCATGGTCCCAAACCTCAACATACCTCCCTTAAAGATGTTAAAATCGGTAGCCAACCCTTGCTACACTTTCTCTACAACCTTGACTAACTTCGCATCATTAGCCTGCGCAGCTTTAATCCTTTTAAATAACGTCGGCTGGATCACCAAGCTAGCAATGAAAGCCTGGTGATTACCATCTACCAATTTCACACCAAGACTCTCTAGATCTCGTCTAATATGATGTTGACCTACTACTGCAGATACTAATGCAATCTTTGACTTCTGACTCAACGCATCAGCTACCACGTTAGCCTTTCCTGGGTGATAACTAATAGTGCAATCGTAGTCCTTGATCAGTTCCAACCACCTTCTCTGCCTCATGTTCAACTCCTTCTGTGTAAAAAATTATTTGAGGTTCTTGTGGTCTGTGAAGATCTCACACTGTTCACCGTACAAGTAATGTCTCCAGATCTTAAGTGCATACACCACTGCCGCCAACTCCAGATTGTGCGTGGGGTAATTTTTCTCGTACTCCTTGAGTTGCCAAGAAGCATAAGCAATTACTTTCCCCTATTGCATTAGTGCACATCCCAAACCCTTCAGAAATGCATCGTTGTAAATCACAAAACTACCATCACCAGATAGGATGGTTAAAACCGAAGTTGTGACCAGTCGGTATTTCAACTCCAGGAAACTCTGCTCGCACTCATTAGTCCAATCAAATCTCACACCCTTCCTCGTCAACCATGTCAGATGGCTAGATAACTTAGAGAATCCCTCCACAAACTGCCAGTAATACCCAATCAGTCCTAGGAAACTCCGTGTTGGCTTTTTGAGTCCGATTTTCCGTTTTGCAAACACAAGCGGTTCTTACGTGTGCTTTTAAGTGCGTGAACAAGTATGATTCAGATCACACATAAGATCAAGAGGACATAGAAGCCATGACACGATTCGAAGCTCATATCTGGAGTATTCCATAGAGTTAAAGAGCAAAGAAGAAAGAAGAAGACATTTGTGTTTTATTTGTATTGCATTTATTTTCATATCTCTGGTCTATAATAATGCATGCATCTGCATGATATGGATTATATGCTCAGATGGCCGTAGTTTGACCATAGGAAACCGAATGACCTTAGGTGTAACGACCCGAAGAACAATAGTATTTAAATAATAAATAAGAAAGAGGGGGAAATGGAAAATAAAGGGGGACAGTAGGCTTCGTTGATGAACGCAAAGCGTTTGTCGAAAACGTCATGAATAGGCCTCGTTGACGAAGGTGCGCTTTGCCGACGAGAAAATATCGAGAGGATAATTTTGGAGTCTCTGAATTTCATCGATGAAGAGGAGAGTTCATCAACAAATTTTCTATTGACCTCTTCGATGAGGTGACGTGGCTCGTCGATGAAGCCCATAGTATAAATAGTGTGAAACGTACACAGAATCCGGTGAAAATCTCTCTCTCTCTCTCTCTCCTCTCCTACAGTTTCTCTCTCCTCTCTCTACGATTTAGGATCCGTTGGTCACCGGATCGACAATCTAAGGCCACCACAACGCTCCTAGGGAAGTTCTCTCCATATCTGCCAGAGTGGATCGTTGGTGGAAGCAAGTTGAAATTCATCCCTAGTTTCAGGTAAGACTTTTTATGCCAAATTTAGTCTTTTCATAGTTATAGAAAATGATATTCACGTGAAAATACTAATGTTTGGTTCTAGGGGTTGTCGTTTTTAGGGTGTTGGTCTGGAAACCCTACGGGTGTTAGACCAAGGTTTTTAGTGGCTTTCTCAGTAGTCAAGTAAGGGAATAAACTAAAGCAGTTACTTTCCACACGTATTATTATTATTATTATTATCAGCAAATTAATTTTCAGAGAAATATGTATTATATTTGAATATTATTGAGAAAATGTATGTTATTGGGAAAATACTACTGTTATACAGAAAATGTGATTTTAGAATGAAATGTACTGTTTTACTCAACTTTGCGTGGCATGAATGTTATTTTTCAGGAAAGGTATTTTGATATGGCAATTTTACGAGCAAAAAATGTTTTCAGGAATTATGAAAAATACAGTACATTGTGATTTTGAAATACATGATAATTGATTTAATTGTTCAGAATGATATGTATATGATTTCGGTGCAAGGTCGTGATTGATAGCCGGTGCAAGGTCGTGCTTTACATATGATGTTAGCGCAAGACCGTATTTATGAAATATTCGGCGCAAGGTCGTATTTATGAAATTATAGAAAAACGCTATCAATTTATTTATGTTAAATGTTATATTATCATGTATTATATGTTATTAGAATCCAAATGTTAGTTTAGCACAGTTTCAGGAGCACGATACCGTAGCTATTTATAGATCAGATATCTATGTTCAGATTGGTGCTAATCACCCCACAAGGGGGTGGGAGATGGATAGTCGGTGTGACTTTCAGTGTAGAGTTGTAGACGTCCACCTGACAGTCCGAACCAGAGTGTGGTGGGCTCATCGTAGTTACAGACATTTTTGACTCGACAGTGGTCGGCCAGCCATTGTCGGGTCCTGCCTTTGGGCTGCACAACCCATCATGGGGGATAATACATGACATTAACTAACTACACATCCTAGGTGAATTTTTAGTATTACCAGATATACCAGATATTTCATGATCAGTATGAATTATTAGAAATTATGAAAGTACATAATTATTCCAATATGATATGATGAATGTTTTCCAGCATACAAAATGTATTGTATATGTATAACTGCATTAAATATTCATGTTGTCACATAACTGTATTTAGTTTATTTTCCCTTACTGAGATGTATCTCACCCCCGAACTTAATTAACTTTTCAGGAGACCCAAAGAGACTGGTGGGTTGAGGCCGCTGTTGAAATAGTTGGTGCTACCCTGTTAGGAGGGTAAGTATTGTATTAGGATCGAGATTGTTTTTGCTATGGGATCCTAGTTGTATTTTGGAGTATTTTTGGGGATTGTATATGAATACGATATTTTTTGGAATTTAGTTAACTCTGGTATTATGTATTATATGGTTGGATAGATGTAATTTATATTACTACTGCTTAGGTTTCTGCTATATATGTCAGGTGTCCCCGCTGCCCATGGGTTCGGGTTGACTATTTTATTTATTATGTTTTATTATATAGTAAGGTAAGCAGGTTGTTACATTTGGTATCAGAGCCTAGGATGCTAGGTTATGTAGACTCTAGAATACAACAGTAAATAATACCAGAGTATAGGATAAGGGATTTGAGGTCTAGTTTTGTAGTCTAGATACAGGACTTCCGTGCTGGTTTATGTGATTTTCCTAGGGTGACGATTTCAGGAAAGTCATGGTAAACTGTCGTCGGGTTGGGTATCTAGGTTGCAGGATTAAACCTTGAATTAAGATCAGGAGTGATGAATTAATTAAGGAAATATTGTATTGGTTAGATTATATGTTATGGAAATAGGGTCCTAAATTAAGTTTATTGTCTTTTCAAGATGGACCCTGGTGGTAGTAGTGCCTATGCCAATGGGAATGAGGGTGCTGAACCCTCAGGCGCTACGGGTGGTGATTCAAATGCTATACTACGCAGCGTGGCACAACAAGTTATGGCCGAGATTGCCAGGAGTTCGAGGGAGCAGGGTGGTCCGCCGGCAGGCCACGATAGCTCAATCGAGAAATTCATCAAGATGAATCCTCCAGCTTTCTCAAGGGGATCTGATCCTACCGTCATTGAAAACTGGGTGCATGAGATTGAGAAAGTATTGTCAGTGCTGCAGTGTTTTGAGGAACAGAGGGTACTATTTTCTACATATAAATTTTCTGAAGAGGCTGAGCGATGGTGGTCAGCAGTGCGACTCCTAGAATAGTAGAGGATAGTGCCTGTGGAGATGACATGGGAGCAGTTTAAAGAAATATTCTTCGACAGGTATTTTCTGGCTTCGTCTAGGGAAGCTAAGATAAAGAGTTCCTGAATCTGAAGCAGGGACAGCAGACTGTACAGCAGTACACGGCGAGGTTCATCAAATTATCTCGCTTCAACTCGTAAATCATTCCAGAAGAGGTAAAGAAGGTACGACCTTTTGAAAGAGGCGTACGACCTTTTGAAAGAGGCCTGAGGAGAGAAATATATAAGCAGGTGTCGATTTTGAAGTTGCAGGATTTTGCTGAGTTGGTTGATAGGGCCACCATAGTAGAAATTGGAGAGCGATTAGAGGCCAAGGAGTAAAGGTAGAAGAAGAGATCCACACCTTCTGGTTCCCAGCAGGGAGTCGACCGTGGTTCGTGGAAGAGAGGTGGTTATTTCAGAGACTGGAGGTAGGAGACCGAGAATCACGGTGTTCAGGGGATGGAGACACTTCCAGCCTACCCGACTTGTGGGAAGAGGCACCCGGGTGATTGTTGTGTCGGGCGGGGTATCTTCTATCGATGTGGGGAGCCGAGGCATATGATGAGGGATTTTCAGGCTCAAATTGGTGCAGCTCCTGCTCCTGCTCCTAAACCTGCTCGTGGAGGCTATTAGGCGCCACGTGGAGGCCAGCAGAGGAACATGGCTCCAGCTAGGGTTTTCACTCTGACGTCGGGTGATGCTGAGGCAGCCGGCGATGTGGTGACAAGTATGATTAATATGTTTTTATTTAAAGTCGTTGCATTATTTGATTCAAGTGCCACACACTCTTTTGTTTCTATGGGGTGTGTTAAACTGTGTGGGGCGGAAACGCAATCATTAGATGTTGAACTGTTAGTGGCTGCACCGATTGGGTCAGTAATAAGGTGTAGTAGTAGAGTACTTCGTGGCTGTCCAGTTGATGTTCAGGGGAAGATTCTATCTGTTGATTTGATAGTGATAGATATGCATGGGTTTGATGTCATTTTCGGCATGGATTGGCTAGCAGCTAATTCTACCATTATTGACTGTCGTGTGAGAGAAATGATATTCAGAACGTCAGGAAAAACAAAATTTAGATTTTCAGGGTCACGAGTGCAATCTCTACCTCAGATGATCTCAGTTGTTCAGGCGAGGAGGCTACTTCAGAGTGGCTGTTAGGGATTCATGGCTTTTGTAAAGGAAATGTCAGAGAGTGAAGTGAAGCTCATTAATAAGCCAGTAGTGAAAGATTTTTCATATGTATTTGCAGATGAATTACCAGGTTTGCCACCTGATCGTGAGGTAGATTTTCCTATTGATCTACTTCCAGGTATAGTGTCGATCTCTAAAGCACTGTATCGAATGGCGCCGGCAGAGTTGGTAGAATTAAAAGATCAGTTGCAGGATTTACTTAATAAGGGTTTCATACGACCTAGTGTATCTCCGTGGGGAGCTCCAGTTTTATTTGTGAAGAATAAAGACGAGTCTATGAGGATGTCCATAGATTATAGAGAGATTAATAAAGTGACCATCAAGAACAAGTGTTGTAGTAACCGGGAAAAAAATAAAATTTTTAAAAAATAATAATAATAATAATAAAATAATAAAATAAAATTAATTAATTAAATTAACAAGTAAAATGAATAGTATGATAAGGAGCAAATATATATATATATATGTGTGTGTGTGTGTGTGTGTATATAAAGTATGAAAGCTTCTTCAAGAAGCTTTACTTTAATTAAGGTTTACTATTATATATATATATAAACTAAAACAAGCTTCTTTAAGAAGCTTTGAAAGCCAAATCCAAATTGAATTGGATTTTGGTGGGCGTGAGTGCACTCTCTCTCTTCTCTTTTCACTCTCTCTCTCTCTCCTCTCTCTCTCTCTCTCTCTCTCTCTCTCTCTCTCCTATGACTCTCTCTCTCTTCGATTCCGGGCTAGTTTTACGCCGGATCGACAAACCGAACCCACCACGACGCTTCTGGCAAAGTTCTCTACAAGTCTGCCAGAGCGGATCGTCAGGGAAACGAAGTTGGATTTCATCCCAAATCCAAGGTAAGACTTTATATTCAATATTTGGATTTTTGACAGTTGAAAAAAGTGATATACGCGTAAAAATACTGAACTTTAATACTGAAAATTTTCAGTTCCAGGGTGTTGATTGGGAACGTTGGGAATCATCCCTAAGTTGAGTTAAGACTTTTTAAGTCGAATTTGACTTAGTGGTAGTTATAGAAAATGTTGTACGTACGAAAATACTAAACTTTAATTCTGCGAGTTTTCATTTTCAGGGTATTGAGTTGAGAACCTTGTGGGTACAGGGAAGATTTTCTTAGGGGCTTTTCAGGAATCAGGTAAGAGGATAAACTAAGCTAGTTTTGTTTTGAGAAAATGTATGTATATATATGTAGCATCTGGTTTCAGGAAAAATAAATATATTTATATATATGATTTATATTTGGAAAATACTGTTTAAATGATGATATGTTGAATACGTAGAAAATTTGTTTAGTGTGGCATGAGTATAAAAATGTTGTGAAATACTGTTTTTTTTTTTGGAATGGGGACGATATGGATTTCTATGATGGAAAATCGGCGTACGGGCTGAGATATTTTTATATGTATATGTGATTTGTCGGCATACGGGCCGTACTATGTGATTTGCCAGCGTACGGGTTGTGCTATGTGATTTGCCGACGTACGGGCCGTGCTATGTGGTTTGCCAGCGTACGGGCTGTGCTATGTGATTTGCCGGCGTATGGGCCGAGCTATGATAAAATGTGTAATACCGGCGTACGGGCCGATGATTTTCATGATACACGTATATATGTGAAATGATATGATTGATGTGAAAATAAATGATATGAGATATTTATGTATCACGGTTTTAGTATATGTATATGATATCAGAACCTGGTTGGTTTGGTCTAGGCTAGCACTTGCACGGTACCGTTGCTATGTGTCCATGGTCCTCGTGATCATGATATCTGTGTTAACGCCGCTGTACAGAGTGGTGTGAGATTGGATGGTCGATGTGGTTATTTTGAAGAAGTGTGCTGTTATCGCCCCTAGTGCACGGACCAGTCTGGGTAGACCCATCGGACCTACAGACTACTGTTTGACTTGGCAGTGGTCGGCCAACCATTGTCAGGTCCCGCCTTCGGGCCACACAACCCAGTCATGTGGGGGTAATACATGACAACAGTCAGCTAACCTACCAGGATTGTTTTTATGTTATTATTATTATGATATGAGATGAAAAATGTTTATGAAAATGTAGTATGTTCTGCCATGTTTTGATATGCATATGTTTTCCCAGATTTGATAAACAGTATTGAATATGTTATGTATGGTATATGTAGAACACAGAATACTCATGTTGCCACACACTGGTATTAGTTTATTTCCCTTACTGAGAGGTGTCTCACCCCTAAATCTTATACATTTTTCAGGAGCCCCTAATAGGAGAGAGGGAAAAGCCCCGCTGATCTAGATCAGTTGTTTGCCCTCTTTGGAAGGGTAAGTTTTTGGTAGGGACAGTTAGGTTTTGTGGGGATTGTCCCTAGATTTCATTTTTGAGATGTATATACTGTGAGATAGTAATTGTAGTGACTCTGGTATGTGTTATGCACATTATGATGAGATGTATATAATTTTATACTTTCTGCTGCGTAGGCTTCTGCTGTATGTTTTGTTATATCCCTGGTGCCCACGGGTCCAGTTGGATTGTGACCTGCTGAGTTGGAATGTATGATGTGATGATAATTTATTTATATAAAAAAAATATATGTGAAAAAGGAGCATGTCGTTACAGTTGGTATCAGAGCCTAGGTTGCTAGGTTTTGTAGACTTTAGAGTGCAGCAGGAACAATACCAAAGTTTAGGAAATGATTTGAGGTTTTGTTCTACAGTCTAGAGGCAGGACTTCCGTGGTAGTTTCTGTGTTTTTCCTGGGGTGACGATTTCAAGAAAACCATAGTAAGCTATTGTTGGGTTGTGTTCCTAGAATGTAGGACTGGGGATTAACAATGAGTTAGAAATGTTGAGATGAGTGGTGAGGATAGGTGGGTAAATTATGAGGATAGGATTACTAAATTGAAACTGCTATTTTCCAGGATGGATCCAGAAGGAAATAGTGTCCATGCGAGTGGCAGTGATGGAGTAAGACCATCAGGTACAGCTAGGACCGACTCTGATGCAGTATTACGTAGCGTGGCTCAGCAGGTTATGGCTGAGATTGCTAGGAGCTCGAGGGAGCAGAGTGGTCCATCTACAGGCCATGGGTGCACTATAGAGAAATTTACAAAGATGAATCCTCCGGCGTTCTCAGGTGGAGTTGATCTTGTAGCTGCTGAGAACTGGATGCAGGAGATTGAGAAAATCTTGGCTGTGCTGCAATGTACTGAGGAGCAAAGGGTCTTCTTTGCCACCTATAAATTGACAGGAGAGGCTGAAAGGTGGTGGACTGCGGTGAGACTATTAGAGCAGCAGAGGGTGACTCCAATAGCTATGACATGGGACCGGTTTAAAGATCTGTTCTTTGACAGATATTTTCCAGCTACTGTGAGGGAGGCTAAGGTAGAAGAGTTCCTGAGTCTGAAGCAGGGACAGCTATCCATCCAACAGTATGCAGCACGTTTTATCGAGCTCTCTCGATTCGCCTCATACATTGTTCCTGATGAGGTGAAGAAGGCAAGGCAGTTTGAGAGAGGCTTGAGGCATAGTATATTTAGGCAGGTGGTGGTGCTGCGGATTCAGGACTTTGCTGAGTTGGTCGACAGGGCAACCTTGGTAGAGATTGGTGAGCGTCTTGATGCGGATGAGCAGGGACAGAGGAAGATATCTGCATCTACGAGCTACCAGTAGGGTCATAGGCCGGGTTAGTGGAGGAGAGGTAATCTTGGTAGAGGGCGGAGACAGGAGATAGGAGGACACCAGGTGCAGATAGGGCAGGGTTCTCTAGTTTGTCAGACTTGTGGTAGGAGGCACTGGGGAGAGTGTCAAGTTAGTGGTGTAGTGTGCTACTGCTGCGGTAGATCGGGACATATAGTGCGAGATTGTCCTACCCCGCCAGATGCAGCTCCGGTGTCCTATCGCTGCGGTAGATCGGGGCACATGGTACGAGACTGCCCTACTCCACCAGATGCAGTTCCAGCTCCTAGACCATACTGGGGAGGTTATCAGGTACCACGGGGGGGCCAGCAGAGGAATACGGAGGCGTCAGGTGACGTGGTGACAGGTATGGTCATTATGCTTTCTTTTAAAGTTATTGCATTATTTGATTCAGGAGCCACACACTCGTTTGTGTCCTTGGGATGTATTAAATTATGTGAGACTAAAACACAATCATTAGATGTTGAACTGTTGGTATCTACACCGACTAGGTCGGTAGTGAGGTGTGGTAGGGTAGGGTACTTCGTGACTGCCCAGTAGAGATTCAGGGGAAAACATTGTCTGCTGATTTGATAGTGTTAGACATGCATGGGTTTGACGTTATATTTGGCATGGATTGGCTAGCAGCTAATTTTGCCAGCATAGATTGTCGTGCGCGAGAGGTGATATTTAGACCCCCGGGGGAAGTAGAATTCAAGTTTGTAGGGTCGCATGTACAATCCCCGCCTCAGCTAGTTTCAGCTATTCAAGCCAGGAGACTACTACTGAGTGGTTGTCAGGGGTTTGAGGCGGTTGTGAAAGAGATGTCAGAGAATGAGTCGAAACTTGCTAGCACGCTTGTAGTGAAGGAGTTTGTGGATGTTTTCCCAAATGAGTTACCAGGCTTGCCACCCGACCGTGAGGTGGATTTCTCTATTGATCTACCTCCCAGTACAGCGCTGATTTCTAAAGTACCTTATCGAATGGTGCTAGTGGAGTTAGCAGAATTGAAGAATCAGTTGCAAGATCTGCTAAATAAGGGCTTCATACGGCCCAGTGTATCTCCGTGGGGAGCTCCAGTTTTATTTGTGAAAAAGAAAGACGGAACTATGAGGATGTGTATAGACTATAGGGAGATAAATAAAGTGACAATCAAGAATAGGTATCCTCTACCCCGTATCGATGATTTGTTTGACCAACTCCAGGGTACACGAGTGTATTCGAAGATTGACCTTAGATCTGGCTACCATCAGGTGAACGTGAAAGCAGAAGACGTCTCAAAAACGGTCTTCAGGACTAGGTATGGGCATTACGAGTTTCTAGTGATGCCGTTTGGTTTGACGAATGCTCCTGCGGTATTTATGGACTTGACGAATAGAGTCTTCCACCAATACCTAGACCAGTTTGTTATTGTTTTTATTGATGATGTACTAGTCTATTCTGGAACTATGAGGAGCATGAGACGCACTTGAGGCAGGTTTTGCAGACACTTCGGGAAAAGAAGTTGTACGCCAAGTTCAATAAATGTGAATTTTGGCTTGAGAAGGTCGTGTTCTTAGGGCATGTTATATCTAGAGACAATATTGCTGTGGATCCTAGCAAGATTGAGGCTGTAGTGAATTGGGCTAGACCGAGAAATGTCCAGGAGATCAAGAGTTTCTTGGGGCTAGCAGGCTATTACCGTCGTTTTGTTGAGGGATTCTCAGCTTTGTCAGGGCCCTTGATACAACTGACAAGGAAGAATGTTAGATTTGAGTGGGACGATAGTTGTGAGTAGAGTTTTCAGGAGCTGAAGCAGAGACTAGTCACGGCACCAGTGTTGATCATCCCATGTGGGGGTGAAGGGTATACCATTTACAGTGATGCGTCCTTGAAGGGACTTAGATGTGTATTAATGCAGCATGGCAGGGTAGTGGCGTATGCATCCAGGCAATTGAAAGAATATGAGAAGAACTACCCTACCCATGATCTTGAGTTGGCTGCAGTGGTACACGCACTGAAGATTTGGAGGCATTACCTGTACGATGAGCAGTGTGAGATCTTCTCTGACCATAAAAGTTTGAAGTATTTCTTTACGCAGAAAGAACTGAATATGAGGCAGAGAAGGTGGTTGGAGCTGATGAAGGATTTTGATTGTACCATCAGTTATCACCCAGGGAAAGCAAACATGGTAGCTGATGCGTTGAGTAGGAAATCCAGGGAGCCAATGTTGGCGGCTATGGAGATCCAGCATC
Source organism: Malania oleifera (assembly GCF_029873635.1). Taxonomy (NCBI): domain Eukaryota; kingdom Viridiplantae; phylum Streptophyta; class Magnoliopsida; order Santalales; family Ximeniaceae; genus Malania; species Malania oleifera. The sequence goes on from NC_080425.1 coordinate 92,625,700, forward strand.
CGATCATAATGGATCTGGAGAGACTCGGCATAGAGTTGGTGGAGAGTGATCTCCCAGTATGTATTGCCAGCCTAGTGGTACAGCCTACCCTGTAGGAGAGAATTAAAGCTGCCCAGAAGGAAAATCCAGGGCTAGTGGAGGTGATAGACAAAGTACAGAGTGGGCAAGGGGAGGAGTTCAGTATCGCAGATGACGGAGCTTTGCAGTTCCGTTCCAGATTATGTGTTCTCGCCGATACTGAGATCAGGAAGACTATTCTAGAGGAGGCTCACAGATCTTTGTATACAGTTCATCCCGGTAGTACGAAGATGTACAGAGATCTGCGAGAGTCATACTGGTGGAGTGGTATGAAGAGAGAGATTGCCGAGTATGTAGCGCAGTGTTTGACGTGCCAGCAGGTAAAGGCTGAGCACCAGAGACCGGCAGGACAGTTGCAGTCGTTATTCATCCCGGAGTGGAAGTGGGATCACATATCGATGGACTTCGTGTCAGGACTGCCGATGGCGTTACATGGTCATAATGCCATCTGGGTGATTGTTGATCTATTGACGAAGACCGCCCATTTTATTCCCATCAAGATTAGCTACTCCCTCAGCCGTTTAGCGGAGATTTACATTCAGGAGATAGAATGTTCTCATGGGGTGCCTGTATCTATTGTGTTGGATTGAGACCCACGATTCACATCACGATTTTGGAGGAGTTTGCAGAAGGCTCTGGGGTCTCAGTTATCGTTTAGTATGGCATTCCATCCTCAGTCAGACGGGCAGACTGAGAGGACGATACAGATATTAGAGGACATGCTCAGAGCGTGTGTATTAGACTTTGGGGGTAGTTGGACTCAGTTCATGCCATGAGTAGAATTTGCGTATAATAACAGTTATCAGTCTAGCATTGGCATGGCACCATTTAAGGCTCTGTACGGTAGGAGATGTCGTTCTCCTTTGTTCTGGGATGAAGTGGGTGAGCGGCGAGTAGTGGGGCCAGAGCTGGTTCAGCAGGCATGTGATAAAGTTCGTCTTATCAGGGACAGGATCAGTGCAGCTCAGAATCGACAGAAGAGTTATGCCGACCATCGCCGCAGGAATTTAGAGTTTGACGTAGGTGATCACGTATTTTTTAAGATAGTTCCAATGAAAGGGGTTATGCGATTTGGGAGGAAGGGTAAACTTAGTCCTAGGTTTATCGGTCCATTTGAGATTCTAGATAAAGTGGGACCGGTAGCCTACAGGCTAGCTTTGCCACCTGTATTGTCCAGGATTCACAACGTATTTCATGTTGCTATGTTGAGGAAATACGTCCCAAACCCTTCTTAGGTCATCAATTATGATGAGTTGGAGCTTAGTGATTCACTGGGATATGAGGAGGTACCAGTACAGATTTTGGATAGGAAAGTGCAAGAGCTACGTAACAGGACGATTCCTCAAGTAAAAGTCTTGTGGAGGAATCATGCAGTAGAAGAGGCTTCTTGGGAGTTTGAGGAGCAGATGAAGCAAAGGTATCCGCATTTATTTCAAGAAGTCTGAGTGAATAAATGTAAATAGTTAAGTAGTTTTCTATTGCAGGTACATGTAATGGTTGAATAGTGTAGTACTTTAGTTTTGGGAGAATGGTTTTCTTTTATATATGTAATCTTCAAAGACTCAAAATGTAACCACGGTATTCCTCCGCCATAAGTGAGGGTAGGTAATAAAATGAGTAGACCCTTTTTCCTAATTAAAGGATGGCGAGTTACGAAAATAGTAAATTTCGAGGACGAAATTATTTTAAGGGGGGAGGAATGTAGTAACTGGGAAAAAAATAAAATTTTGAAAAAATAATAATAATAATAATAATAATAATAATAATAATAATAATAAAATAATAAAATAAAATTAATTAATTAAATTAACAAGTAAAATGAATAGTATGATAAGGAACAAATGTATATATATATATATATATGTGTGTGTGTGTGTGTGTGTGTGTGTGTGTGTTTATATATATATATAAAGTATGAAAGCTTCTTCAAGAAGCTTTACCTTAATTAAGGTTTACTATTATATATATATATATATATATATATATATATATATATAAACTAAAACAAGCTTCTTTAAGAAGCTTTGAAAGCCAAATCCAAATTGAATTGGATTTTGGTGGGCGTGAGTGCACTCTCTCTCTTCTCTTTTCACTCTCTCTCTCTCTCCTCTCTCACTCTCTCTCTCCTATGACTCTCTCTCTTTTCGATTCTGGGCTAGTTTTACGCCGGATCGACAAACCGAAGCCACCACGACGCTCCTGGCAAAGTTCTCTACAAGTTTGCCAGAGCGGATCGTCAGGGAAACGAAGTTGGATTTCATCCCAAATCCAAGGTAAGACTTTATATTCAATATTTGGATTTTTGACAGTTGAAGAAAGTGATATACGCGTAAAAATACTGAACTTTAATACTGAAAATTTTCAGTTCCAGGGTGTTGATTGGGAACGTTGGGAATCATCCCTAAGTTGAGGTAAGACTTTTTAAGTCGAATTTGACTTAGTGGTAGTTATAGAAAATGTTGTACGTACGAAAATACTAAACTTTAATTCTGCGAGTTTTCATTTTCATGGTATTGAGTTGAGAACCTTGTGGGTACGGGGAAGATTTTCTTAGGGGCTTTTCAGGAATCAGGTAATGGGATAAACTAAGCTAGTTTTGTTTTGAGAAAATGTATGTATATATATGTAGCATCTGGTTTCAGGAAAAATAAATATATTTATATATATGATTTATATTTGGAAAATACTGTTTAAATGATGATATGTTGAATACGTAGAAAATTTGTTTAGTGTGGCATGAGTATAAAAATGTTGTGAAATACTGTTTTTTTTTTTTGAATGGGGACGATATGGATTTTTATGATGGTAAATCAGCGTACGGGCCAAGATATTTTTATATGTATATGTGATTTGTCGGCGTACGGGCCGTGCTATGTGATTTGCTAGCGTACGGGTTGTGCTATGTGATTTGTCGGCGTACGGGCCATGCTATGTGGTTTGCCAGCGTACGGGCTATGCTATGTGATTTGCCGGCGTACGGGCCGAGCTATGATAAAATGTGTAATACCGGCGTACGAGCCGATGATTTTCATGATACACGTATATATGTGAAATGATATGATTGATGTGAAAATAAATGATATGAGATATTTATGTATCACGGTTTTAGTATATGTATATGATATCAGAACCTGGTTGGCTTGGTTTAGGCTGGCACTTGCACGGTACCGTTGCTATGTGTCCATGGTCCTCATGATCATGATATCTGTGTTAACGCCGCTGTACGGAGTAGTGTGAGATTGGATGGTCGATGTGGTTATTTTCAAGAAGTGTGCTGTTATCGCCCCTGGTGTACGGACCAGTCTGGGTAGACCCATCGGACCTACAGACTACTGTTTGACTTGGCAGTGGTCGGCCAACCATTGTCAGGTCCCGCCTTCGGGCCACACAACCCAGTCATGTGGGGGTAATACATGACAACAGCCAGCTAACCTACCAGGATTGTTTTTATGTTATTATTATTATGATATGAGATGAAAAATGTTTATGAAAATGCAGTATGTTCTGCCATGTTTTGATATGCATATGTTTTCCTAGATTTGATAAACAGTATTGAATATGTTATGTATGGTATATGTAGAACACAGAATACTCATGTTGCCACACACTGGTATTAGTTTATTTCCCTTACTGAGAGGTGTCTCATCCCTAAATCTTATACATTTTTCAGGAGGCCCTAATAGGAGAGCGAGAAAAGCCCTGCTGATCTAGATCAGTTGTTTGCCCTCTTTGGAAGGGTAAGTTTTTGGTAGGGACAGTTAAGTTTTGTGGGGATTGTCCCTAGATTTCATTTTTGAGATGTATATACTGTGAGATAGTAATTGTAGTGACTCTGGTATGTGTTATGCACATTATGATGAGATGTATATAATTTTATACTTTCTGCTGCGTAGGCTTCTGCTGTATGTTTTGTTATATCCCTGATGCCCACGGGCCCAGGTGGATTGTGACCTGCTAAGTTGGAATGTATGATGTGATGATAATTTATTTATATAAAAAAAATATATGTGAAAAAGGAGCAGGTCGTTACAAGTGTCGCGCCCCGAACACCAAAATGGGACCCAGGGGTGAAAATATAACCTAACTTGTCCCTGTATCCGATAAAAATCATCCAAAGATACAGTACAAAGGATGAGGATCCGACCCTGTGGGGTTCCCAAGCACCCTAAACACATTCATACATAGTCACATACGCAGCAGGAAAAGGTTAATCTATATGTACATATGCAGTACCATACCAGAGTCTATACAAGAGCAGAACAGGCTCTATTAAAATGTACAAATGGGTGCCTAAATACATCTCAAAATTGCAACCCACCAAATTACAGTCCTAGCACTTACCCAGCGCTAACCACAGTACACCGACCACTACATTCCCTATACTAGGATGCTAGTTCCGGTTACTCGAAGGACCTGTAAAAATGTACGTACAGCAGGAGTGAGACACCACTCAGTAAGGAAGAACACATGTTATATCGGTGTGTGGCATTTGAGTGTTATCATGATACAACATACACGTAGTTAAATGCATTCTAGTACTAATTTTCACAGTGCATAAATGCACCCATTCACATACACATGATTAGTAATCCTGGTGTCGTCACACCCTTCGGCCCGAAGCCAGCCCGCGATGTGACGACTTGTTTAATTTCCACACATTTTTTTTTTATAAAATCAATAGCATAAATCTCAGCAGATCATAATCCACCTAGATCCGTGAGTACCAGGGATACATCAGAACATATAGCAGAAGCCTAAGCAGCAAGAAATACACAATCATATCCATCTCATTATACCATACATCACAATACTAAAGTTACTACCATCACTGTATATATATATATATATACAACACTCAACCCAAAAGGATGTCTTAGGGCCATTTCCACAAAATACATCCGACCTTATCAAAATACTTACCCTTCTAGAAGGGCAGATCTACAGCTCTAGATCAGCAGGGCTTTTCCTGCTCTCCTATCTGGGGCTCCTAAAAAGTTTATAAAATTTTGGGATAAGATACCTCTCAGTAAGGGAAATAAACTAATATCAGTGTGTGGTAACATGAGTATTCTGTATTCTACATATACTATATAGAACATAATTAGTATCGGTTATATCAAATCTGGGAGAATATATATATATATATATATATATATCATCAAAACATGGCAGAACATACTGCATTTTTATAAACACATTTCATCTCATATCATAATAATATAAAATATTCCTGGTAGGTTAGCTGGTTGTTGTCATGTCTTACCCCCACATAACTGGGTTGTGTGGCCCGAAGGTGAGACCTAATAATGGTTGGCCGACCACTGTCAAGTCAAAAGTACAGTCTGTAAGTCTGATGGGTCTACCAGACCTGGTCCGTACACTAGGAGCGCTCACACACTTCTTATAAACCACATCGACCATCCAATCTCACACCACTCCGTACAGCAACGTTAACACAAATATCATGATCATGAAGACCATGGACACATAGAAACGGTACCGTGCAAGTGCTAGCCTAGACCAAGCCAACCAGGTTTTGATATCATATAACATATACTGAAACTGTGATACATGGATATCTCATATCATTAATTATCAGATCAATCATATCATTTTGCATATTTACATATATCATGAAAAATCATCAGCCCGTACGCCGGTATTACACATTTTATCATAGGTCGGCCCATACGCCGGCAAATCATAGCACAACGCGCACGCTGGCAAATCATATCCATAGCTCGGCCCATACGTCGGCAAATCATATCATAGCAGAGCCCGTATGCTAGAAAATCCCATCCATAGCACGACCCGTACGTCGACAAAATATATCCATAGCTCAGCCCGTACGCTGGCAAATCATACACATATCACGACCCATATGCCGGCAAAACATATAAATATCTTGGCCCGTACGCCGATTTTTCGTTATAAAAATCCGTATCATAATCACATTTCCATAAAACAGTATTTCATAACCATTTCTACTCATGCCACACTAAACAAGTTTTTCATATATTCAACTTACCATCATTTTCAACAGCATTTTCTCAAATAATCAATCATATATATGAACATATTTACTTTCCTGAAATCAAATGCTATATATACATACATTTTCTAAAAAAGAACTAGCTTAGTTTATCCCTTTACCTGATTCTTGAAATGCCCCTAAGAAAATTTGTCCCACACCCGCAAGGTTCCTAACTCAACACCCTGGAAACAACATTCCCTAGAACTAAAGTTCAGTATTTCTAAACGTATAACACTTCCTACAACTGCCAAAAATCCAAATATTGAGTAGAAAGTCTTACCCTGGATTTAGGATGGTTTCCACTTTAGCCCCACCAATGATCCGCTTCGGCAGATTTGTAGAGAACTTTCTCAAGAGCATCATGGTGGCTTCAGATCCTCGAACCAACGGAAATTCGGCGCGAAATCAAAGAGAGAAGGAGGAGAAACCGAAAATCTAGAGAGAGAAGGGGTTTCTCGCGAATATTCTACAGAAAAACCCAATTTTAGCATATTTATACACAGGCCTTCGTCGACGAGCCACGTCATCTCGTCGACAAGGTCAATACAAAATTCATCGACAAACTCTCCCCTTCGTCGACGAAATTCAGAAACCCCAAAATCATCCTCTCGGTATTTTCTCGTCCACGAGCCACGTCACCTAGTCGACGAGCCTAACTATATTTTCGTCGACAAATCCCCTGTATTCGTCGATGAAGACCTAAAAGATTCTTGAGATTTATCCTTTCCAAAATGCAATGTCGTCAACGAAGTCGACTGTCTCCTTCTGTTTTTGGTTTCCATTTCCATTTCCATTTCTTTTATTATTTAAATACCATTATTCTTCGGGTCGTTACATGCGACATACGGCGTTGGCCCGTAGCTAACCCGCAAACACGGCGCCACTGGCACATGGCTAGTCCCTGACTCCCATGGCATCATACCGGCATATAACTGATGGATCCACACCCTTCAGCCTGATCTTCCGGAATAGGCTCACGCCCTCGAATATAGAGCCGGACACTCTTGCCCACATGGTAGGCGATATACACGCCCTCAGATATAAAGCCTGACACTCTCAGTACCTGGAACAATTTCAGAACCGCGTTCCTACTAGTATTTCAACATATGACACACACATGCATGCTCATATAACCAAAAAAACCACACCCATTTGGTAATCTAAATCATGGTTTTCCAAACAAATACATTTTAAACAAAGTCAAGGCATGGTCATCCCAATATCACAGTATAAATCAACATATACCCACGATTTTCAATAAAACCAGGAATGCAGCCCGTCGCCCCCTTTTTCCCAAAACTGTAATAATGAAAAACTCATAGTTTTCCCCGTTAGATTCCCCCAAATGAGTAGCCAAAACACACACAGGACCGTAAACCACAGTTCCACCGAGTCCGATTTAAAAAATAACCAACATAACACAGTTTCCCCTTACCTTTTCCCCGAATAACAAATCCCAAACTCCAAGGCCCCTAAACAGCGAACCGAGTTCCAAAACCTACAAATCACAGTACAGAATATGCTCACAAGACCATTACCTACAAAACTACCGGATAAGAAATGAAAATCAAGTCTTACCTCAACTTTACGCCGAAACTTGAAAATCTCCGAAACGGGATTCCAATCCATAGAAATTGTAGAGAATCCTTCCACGATCCTCGTGGTAACTTCAGATTTTCGATTCCATTAATGATAGGAGAAGAAATCTATAGAGAAGGAGTGTAGAGGGAGTTCTAGAGAGAGAGAGAGAGATATGTTTGTAGTTTCTTAGTGAGGAAGTAATGAAAATTCCTATTTATAGCCCTTTGACCCGGCCCAATTCATCGACGAAATGGTGCCTTCGTCGACGAATCTTCCACTGACTTCATCGACGAATCGGTGGCCTTGTCGACAAATCTGAGATCACTGGTTTTTCCGAGACTCCTCGGCTTCTCCTCGCTGATGAGTCTCTGAATTTCGTTAACGAGAAGAACAAAGGCTTCGTCGACGAAATCTGACTTCGTCGACAAAATATGCCAAATTCCCATTTTTCCCCTCTCTTATTTATTTAACCCCAGTTATCACAGTTCGGGTTCTTACAACCTCCCCTCTTTACAAAAATTTCGTCCTCAAAATTTTCCATTTCTCATTTACAAACTCGTTCATACAATCGAATACATAAACACAACTCTAGGGAAAACTTGCGACCACTATAGTGTAGCTCCATCATAAACATACACATACATACCCTCACTTATGGAAGAGGAATACCGTGGTAACATATACAACTATCTCGGGAGTTCACAGTACACACACACTCCCAACGACTAACCACCTATCCCAACCCACATTAGGATCATGTACAAGTGCTTAAAACAATTGTGGATACTTCCGGCATATTTCCGTTTCCACTTCCTAAGAAGTTTCCTCAAAGTCGTGGTTTCACCACAATACCTTCACTAACGGTATCTCTTTGGTATGAAACTTCTGAACTTTACGGTCCAGAACCTGAACAGGTATCTCCTCATATGCTAAAGTGTCCCCAATTTCCAACTCATCATAACTAATAACATGTGAAGGATCCAACACATACCTCCTCAACATGGATACGTGAAACACATCGTGGACCCTCAAAAGTGCTGGAGGTAATGCAATCCTGTAGGCTACTGGACCCACTCGCTGGACCCACTCGCTCAAGTACCTCGAATGGTCCGATATACCTCAGGCTTAACTTGCCCTTCCTCCCAAATCTCATCACCCCTTTCATCGAAGCGATACGTAGAAATACCTTACCTCCCACATCAAAATCTAACTCACGGTGATGAATATCTGTGTAACTTTTCTGCCGACTCTGAGCTAATCTAATCCTCTCCCGGATCAAACCCACCTTTTTAGACGCCTGCTGCACAAGTTCAGGTCCTAACACCTGACATTCACCAACCTCATCCCAACACAAAGGAGATCGACACCTCTGACCATACAAAGCCTCGAACGGTGCCATCCCGATACTAGACTAGAAGCTGTTATTATAAGTGAACTCCATAAGTGGCATAAACTGTATCCAGCTACCACCAAAGTCTAACACACACGCTCGTAACATATCTTCCAATATTTGTATCGTCCTCTCCGACTGTCCATCAGTCTGGGGGTGAAACGTTGTAATGAAAGTAAGCTTCATCCCCAATGCCTCCTACAAGCTCATCCAGAATCGAGAAGTAAACCTCGAATCCCGATCTGATACTATGGACACCGGTACTCCGTGCATTCTCACAATCTCATGTACATACAACTCTGCTAGCCTATTCAAAGGATAGCCAACTTTCATCGGTATGAAATGAGCAGATTTCGTCAATCTATCCACGATCACCCAGATAGCATTCCGCCCGTGAAGCGCTGGTGGAAATCCGGTCACAAAATCCATGGAAATATGCTCCCATTTCCACACCAGAATAGGCAAAGGCTGCAACGGCCCTGCCGACCTCTGATGTTCAGCTTTCACCTACTGACACGACAAACACTACTCCACAAATTGAGCAATCTGCCTCTTCATACCAGACCACCAAAAGGTCTCGCGCAAGTCCTGATACATCTTCATACTACCAGGATGTACCGTATACATAGAACGATGTGCCTCTTCTAAATTCGTCCTTCTGATCTCATCATCATTCGGAACACACAGTCTGATCCCAAACCTCAATACACCCCCTTTGGAGATGTTAAACTTTGTGGCCAGTCCCTGCTGTATCTTTTCCATAACTTCTGACAACTCTGCATCACTAGCGTGTGCAGCCTTTATACGCTCAAGCAAGGTCGGTTGGATCACCAAACCAGCCAAATAAGCCTGATGATCACCAACCACCAACTCTATACCTGAGCTTTCCAAATCCCGTCTAATGTGACATCGAGTTACAATCGCAGATACAGCCGTAGGCCCTTACTTCCGACTCAACGCGTCAGCTACCACATTAGCCTTCCCCGAGTGATAACTGATCGTGCAATCGTAGTCCTTAATCAACTCTAGCCATCGCCTCTGCCTCATGTTCAACTCCTTTTATGTGAAGAAATACCTGAGGCTCTTATGATCAGTGAAGATCTCACACTACACCCTGTACAGATAATGTCGCCAGATCTTTAGTGCATATACCACAGCAGCCAATTCCAGATCATGCATAGGGTAATTCTTCTCATACTCTTTTAATTGCCGAGAGGCATACGTTACTACCTTACCCTACTGCATGAGCACACATCCCAAGCCTTTCAGAGACGCGTCGCTATAAATCACAAACCCACCATCCCCCGAAGGAATGGTTATCACTGGAGCAGTAACCAGCTGGTGCTTTAACTCCTAAAAGCACTGCTCGCAATCACTGGTCCACTCAAACTTTACTCCTTTCCTGGTCTGTGATGACCCAAAATATATATATATATATATATATATAATTAAAGTACAATAATAATAAAATAATAAAAATGGTCATTAAGTTAATATCAATACAGAAGTGTTTTTCTGTAGGATCCTTGATTCCATGTTTGATGCTTAAGAAAGACCTTGTCTTAGTGAGTGCTCAGAGACCATTGCGGCTCAGTCGCTCCCTGGAGGTCGGCCTGGTCAAAATGGAATTTCATAAGATAAACAGGATAGACACTGTTTGTACACGTAAATAAGTACATAAAATAATATTTTGACTGACATAATTTGCAGAAATATATGATAAAATAATAATAATATAGGTATCCTATGCGAGGCCCATAAGACTGTGTGGGGCCCACATGAGTCCCGAAACCGTGTGGAGGTTTACACGAGTGTCAAAATTGTGTAGGGCTAATAAAATCGTATGAGGATTATTGGAGTTACGTAGGATCCGTTTGGGTCTCGAAGTGGTGTAGGGCCCATATGAGTTTTCAAAATTCAAATTTAATTCTTATTCAAAAATAAATAATAAAATAAATAAATACTAAAAATGGTTCAAAATTAATAACAATGATAATAATGATTAAGAAAAATAATAAAATAATAAAATAATTAATTAACTAATTGATTAATTAATTAGGTAAGTGATTAATTAAAAATTTATTTAATAGGAATGGTGGCAAGCACTCCCACATGGCCTCCATCCCCATCCCATACTCAACTCATACCTTGCCCATTCCTTACCCATTCTTTAATTTTTAAAAATTATAATTTCACCCATCTCCCCACACTTTTATAAATTTCATTTCTTCCCCAAAATTTTCCTAAAAATATGTAGCCCTCAACCTTCATTTTTCACAACAATTTTTCCAAGGAAGAGAAGAATTAGTGAGTGGAAGAAATTGTGGTAGAGAGAAAATTTTTGAGTAAGTTCTCAATCACCCACTCTTTCCAATCTCATTTCTTGAAAATAGTTACAGTGTTTGTAAGGAAGAAGGTAAGTAAATTTTGATTATGTTAGTTTTTTTTTATTTAAAATTCATACCCGAGTTTATTTTATAAGTAAATTTCAATTATGTTAATTAGTTCCACAAAATTTCCATGAGTTTATTTTTACGCATATTTAATTATATCAGTTATATCTTTAATATACTTGCATCTATTTTTGGGTTAAGAAATGTTCTAATCCCCTCGGGTAAATTTTCAACATTTCTTTCTATTCAAAAATAAAATTATATATATTTTTAACACAAAAATTGTGTGGCATGAGTTTATTTCTACGTTACATTTTTTTTATGAAAATATGAGTAAAGATGAGATTTTCACGATATTATTTTAAATTACATAAATTATAATAAGATGAGTTTAAAACCCCTTATGGCAACGAAAGTTCAAAGTTACAGATACTCGGTACCGCAGCCTAAGGGTGGTTTTTATAATATATGTTTATACATATTTAATTATGTGTACAAAGTTACTCATGATTTGAAGGAAAAGTGTAAGTTTACGTGAAAAGAATCATTTTGGTGCTTAAATAACGATCTAAGGAAAACGTATAAGGAAAAGTATATGTACGTTTATCATTAAATGTTTATACAGTTTTAAAGTTAAAAGTTTAATTTAATAGTTATAGTATATAATTATAAAATTTTATTGTTGTAATTGATGACAAAAGTTTTATGCAGAAATTTTTAAATTTATATTTATTCTAAAAGAAATTTTGAAGTTATAGTATTAAATATTGTTTTACGAAATTTTTTAAAAAAGCTCATTTTGGCCACACACTAATAATAATCTTATTTACTTATTGAACGTCGTCTCACTCCAATCATATTTTTATTTCAGATAACTCTGAAGAGCATGTTCGAAAATCAGACTTAACAAGCACGCGGGTGGGGATAGAAAAATAAAGATTGATTAGAAATATTAGCATGATACCAGATATTTATGTTGTGAAATTTTTCTTTTTTAAAATAAATGATTGTAATGTGGATAATTAGCGCTCTGGTTTAATAACAATTGAGTTTATTTTGCTTCCGCTATAAATTAGTAGTAAAAAGTTAATATCCCAGGCCCTTCGGGGTTGGGGTGTTACATGGTCAATCATGTCAGAGGTCCAGATAGTTTAGAGAAACCCTCTACGAACCAACGATAGTAACCCGCCAGTCCCAGAAAGCTCTGAACCTCCTGCACATTCTTCGGCCTTACCCAGTCGACCACAATTTCAATTTTGCTATGATCAACTGATATACCATCCCCCGTAACCACATGACCTAAGAACGCAATTTGACTCAACCAGAACTCACACTTCTTCAGCTTAGCATACAGCTTCTTCTCCCACAGAATCTGTAACACTAACCTCAAATGTTCCACGTGCTCTTCCGTACTCCTCGAGTATACCAAAATGTCGTCAATGAATACCACTACGAACCGATCTAGGTACTCATGGAAAACATTATTCATCAGATCCATGAACACTGCCGGAGCATTCGTCAACCCAAAAGGCATGACCAAAAACTCGTAGTGGTCATATCTGGTTCAGAAAGCAATCTTTGCTACATCCTCCACTCAAACCCTCACCTGATAATATCCTGACCGTAAGTCAATCTTCGAAAAGACCCGTGTGCCCTGCAACTGGTAAAAAAGATCATCTATATAAGGTAAAGGATAGCAATTCTTCACAGTTACCTTGTTAATCTCACGGTAATCAATGCACATCCGCATCGACCCATCCTTCTTCTTCACAAACAATACTGGAGCTCTCCAGGGCAAAACACTAGGTCGAATGAATCCTTTATCCAGTAATTCTTGTAACTGATCCTTCAACTCCCGAAGTTCTGCTGGAGCCATCAGATACGGAGCTTTAGAGATAGGTGCCTTACCATGCAGCAACTCTATCGTAAACTCCACCTCATGATCCGGAGGTAAACCAGGTAAGTCATCTAGAAACACATCCAAGAACTCGTTAACTACCTGAATGTCCTTAAGTCTCAACTCATCCCGCTGCCGTTCCTTCATACAAGCTAAGTACCCCTAACATCTGTCCAAGAGTAGCCTCCTCACCTGTAGAACCGATAGAATTTATGGAGCTGGACGCACACACGATCCCACGAATTCGTACTCCTGCTCCCCAAGAGATCTCAAAACTACCTCCTTCCTATGACAGTCAATTATGACTTAACTGGAGAACAACTAATTCATACCCAGAATGATATCGAACCCCAATATGTCATATACAATAAGATTTACCGGTAGCAGCTTTCCCTGAATTTTCACTGGGCAGTCTACCAACATCTTCCTACATAAAGATGTACTCCCAGATGGCGTAGTAACCGATAACCTCTCAATCATGTCTCGGGTCTCAACCCCACACCGTCCAACAAAACTCACAGATACAAAAGAATGGGTTGCACTTGAATGAAACAAAACAAAAGCCTTATTCAAAAGCAATAATAAGGTACCTGTCAACACGTTCCCTATATGCTCAGCGTTCGCTGGAGTAAGAGAGTATACTTTGGTCGAAGCTGTATTCGTCTGACTGATTCCCGAGGTATCTGATTGCTCCCTCGGTCCCCACTGAATGCAGGAACATCTCACTTCGGTGCACGACAATCACGAGACATGTGGCCTAGCTGGCCACAGTTATAGCAGTTACCCCCAAATGACTGGCACTCACCCTCGTGCCACCTGTGGCATCTGGTACAATGACCACCAGTTTGGCTCATCTGAGAATCCTTGCGCTCGATATTCTGACGATAACCTAAGCCCTTGATCCTCTTCTTCCACGATCCCTGACAAGATCCTGTTTGAGAACCAGAAGGTACTGTCTTCTTCCTCAATTCCTGATCCACCTCGCCCTCTCGGATACCGATCTCAATCACCGTGGCTTTATCCACCAACACCGAGAACTCGTAGATCTGAAGCGTACCCACTAGTCTGCAGATATCCTTCCTCAAACCCTTTTCAAACCTCCGAGTCTTTTCATACTTGCTCGAGATCAAACATGGAGCAAAGCAAGACAGCTTTATGTACCGAGCCGCATACCCCTGCACCATCATACTCCCCTGAGTCAGAGCAGAAAACTCATCTGCCTTCGCATCACGTATGGAAGCTGGGAACTATCTGTCAAAGAACACCTCCTTGAAACGGCTCCATGTCATCTCCTTATAACCACCCGTCTGCTTCTCCAGCAGATTCAATGCAGTCCACCAACGACCCGCCTCCCCAGACAGTTAGAAAGTAGCATAGAGGACTTGCTACTTATTCGTGTAGTGCAGAACTCCCAGAATCCTCTCAGTCTTTTCCATCAAGTCCTCTGCTGTCGTTGGGTCAGGTCCTCCAGAGAACGTCAAAGGATGCATGCGTGTGAACCTCTCAATGGTGCACCCCGCAGCAATAGAAGATCGCTCACGTCTCCTTACACTCCGTCCGATCTCCCGCAATACCTACCTTATCAAACCTCAAGGAACAGAAGGAGACTCATCACTCGCAGTCTCCTCAGAGCCACTTCCCAGGTTATTATCTTTGGGCTCCATTCTGTAACACAATAGGAATCTATCAGTATCCCTACAACACATACAGTTAACACAATGATCTACACTAATCGGGTTAACTACTCCATGCCAAGTCTAGGTCTGTCATATCGCACCGACACGAAAGTCATCAATGATCTACCCTGCTTTTACTAGAATCGTCATCCTAGGAAAAACATGCAATACCATCGACAAATCCCGGTCTAGCAACCGAAAAACCCCCAACCAACTCTACCCATATCCACTTCCTATACTCTGGTATGTACTCACAACTAAGCCTAACCAAGGCTACAAGATTTAGTAACCTGGTTAGCTCTGATACCAAGTTGTCATGCCCCGAACCCCGAAATGGGACCCAGGGGTGAAAATGTAACCTAACCTATCCCTGTATCCGATAAAAATCATCCAAAGATACTATATAAAGGATGAGGGTCCGACCCCGTAGGGTTCCCAAGCACCCTAAATATATCCATACATAATCACATACGCAGTGGGAAAAGGTCAATCTATATATACATATGCAGTACCATACCAGAGTTTATACAATAGCATAACAGGCTCTATCAAAACGTACAAATAGGTGCCCAAATACATCTCAAAATGGCAACCCACCAAATTACAGTCCTAGCACTTACCGAGTGCTAACTGCAGTACACCGACCACTACGCTCCCTACACCAAGACGCTAGTTCCGATTACTCGAAGGACTTGTAAAAATGTACGTACAGTAGGGGTGAGACACCTCTCAGTAAGGAAGAACATAGGTTATATCGGTGTGTGGCATTTAGGTGTTATCATGATACAACATACACGCAGTTAAATGCATTCTAGTACTAATTTTCACAATGCATAAATGCACCCATTCACATACATATGATCAGTAATCCTGGTGTCGTCACACCCTTCGGCTCGAAGCCGGCCCGTGACATACGACGTTGGCCCATAGCCAACCCTCAAACACGACACCACCGGCACATGGCTAGTCCCCGACTCCTATGGCATCGTATCGGCGCATAATTGTTGGATCCACACCCTTAGGCCTGATCTGCCGGAATAGGCTCATGCCCTTAAATATAGAGTCGGACACTCTTGCCCACATGGAAGGCGATATACACTCCCTCGGATATAGAGCCGGACACTCTTAGCACCTAGAACAGTTTTGGAACCGCGTTCCTACTAGCATTTCAACATATTACACACACATGCATGCTCATATAACCAAACAAACCACACTCATTTGGTAATCTAAATCATGATTTTCCAAACAAATACAGTTTAAACAAAGTCAAGGCACGACCATCCAAATATCACAGTATATATCAACATATACCCACGGTTTTCAACAAAACCAGGGATGCAGCCCGTCGCCCCCTTTTTTCCAAAACTGTAATAATGAAAAACCCATAGTTTTTCCCATTAGATTCCCCCAAATGAGTAGCCAAAACACACACAAGAACGTGAACCACAGTTCCACCGAGTCCGATTTCAAAAATAACCAATATAACACAGTTTCCCCTTATCTTTTTCCTGAATAACAAATCCCGAACTCCAAGACCCCTAAACAGTGAACCGAGTTCCAAAACCTACAAATCACAGTATATAATATACTCACAAGACCGTTACCTACAAAACTACCGGATCAAAAATGAAAATCGAGCCTTACCTCGACTTTACGTCGAAACCCGAAAATCTCTGAAACGGGATTCCATTCCATAGAAATTGTAGATAATCCTTCCACGATCCTCGTGGTAACTTCAGATTTCCGATTCCATCAACAATCGGTGAAGAAATCTAGAGAGAAGGAGTGTAGAGGGAGTTCTAGAGAGAGAGAGATATATATATATGTTTGAAGTTTCTTAGTGAGGAAGTAATGAAAATTCCTATTTATAGCCCTTTGACCTGGCCCAATTCATCGACGAAATGGTGCCTTCGTTGATGAATCTTCCACTGACTTCGTCGACGAATCGGTGGCCTCGTCGACAAATCTGAGATCACTGGTTTTTCCAAGACTCCTCGGCTTCTCCTCGTCAGCGAGTCTCTGAATTTCGTCGACGAGAAGAACAAAGGCTTCGTCGACGAAATCTGACTTCATCGACGAAATATGTCAAATTCCCATTTTCCCCTCTCTTATTTATTTAACTCTAGTTATCACGGTTCGGGTTCTTAAAACAAGTATCTTCTACCCCGTATCAATGATTTGTTTGATCAGCTCCAGGGTACACGGGTGTATTCTAAGATCGACCTCAGGTCAGGCTACCATCAAGTGAAGGTAAGAGCAGAAGATGTATCAAAGATGGCTTTCAGGACCAGGTATGGTCATTACGAGTTCCTTGTAATGCCATTTGGTCTGACGAATGCTCCTGCAATATTTATGGATTTAATGAATAGGATCTTTCATCCATATTTAGACCAGTTTGTTGTTGTTTTTATTGATGATGTACTGGTCTATTTGATGAGCTATGAGGAGCACGAGATGCATTTGAGGTAGGTTTTGCAGATGCTCAGAGAGAAGAAATTGTTTGCAAAGTTTAGTAAATGTGAATTTTGGCTTGAGAAGGTTGTGTTTTTGGGGCATATTATTTTTGGTGATGGAATTTCTGTGGATCCCAGTAAAATTGAGGCGGTAGTGAATTGGAACGTCTAGGAGATTAGGAATTTCTTGGGGTTAGCCGGTTATTATCATCGTTTTGTTGAGGGGTTCTCAGCATTATCAGGGCCTCTGTCACGACTGATTAGGAAGAATGCCATATTTGAATGGGACAACAGTTGTGAGCAGTGTTTTCAAGAATTGAAGCAAAGGCTAGCCGCGGCGTCAGTATTGATCATCCCGTCAGGGGGTGAGGGTTACGTCATTTACAGTGATGCGTCCTTTAAGGGACTTGGTTGTATACTGATGCAGCATGGCATAGTGGTAGCATATGCTTCTAGGCAGTTAAAAGAGTATGAAAAGAACTACCCCACCCATGATCTTGAATTGGTTGCAGTGGTACACGCATTGAAGATTTGGTGGCATTATCTGTATGGCGAGTGATGTGAAATTTTCTCTGACCACAAGAGTTTGAAGTATTTCTTCACTCAGAAAAAATTGAATATGAGGTAAAGGAGGTGGTTGGAGTTTATCAAAGATTTCGATTGTACCATCAATTATCACCTAGGAAAAGAAAATGTGGTAGCTGATGCGTTAAGCAGGAAGACCGCGAGCCTAGTGTTAGAAGCTATGGACATCCAGCATCCGATCATGATGGATCTGGAGAGACTCGATATAAAGTTGATAGAGGGTAGTCCTTTAGTGTGTATTTCCAGTTTAGTAATGCAGCCGACTCTGCAGGAAAGAATTAAAGCTGCTCAAAAGGAAGACTCAGAATTAGCATAGGTGATGGTCAGAGTGCAAACTGGTCAAGGAGAGGAATTTTGCATTTCAGATGATGGAGCTTTGCGATTCCGTTCCAGATTATGTGTTCCTGTTGATGCTAGCATCAGGAAGACTATTTTAGATGAGGCTCACAGATCCTTGTATACAGTTCATCCCAGTAGTATGAAAATGTACAGGGATCTGCGAGAGTTTTATTGGTGAAGTGGCATGAAGAAAAAAGTCGCCGATTATGTAGCCCAGTGTTTGACGTGCCAGAAGGTAAAAGCTGAGCACCAAAGGCCAGCAAGGCAGTTGCAGCCGTTATTTATCTTAGAGTGGAAGTAGGATCATATATCTATGGGTTTTCTTTCAGGGCTGCCATTGGCGTTGCATGGCTAGAATGCGATTTGGGTGATAGTAGATCGGTTGACTAGGACCTCCCATTTTCTCCCTATCAAGATCAGCTATTCCCTCAGACATTTAGCGAAGATTTACATTTAGGAGATAGTTCGTTCTCATCGGGTGCATGTATCTATTGTGTCAAATCGAGACCCGTGATTCACGTCACGATTTTGGAGGAGCTTGTAGGAGGCTTTGGGGTCTCAATTATCATTTAGCACGACATTCCATCCTCAGTCTGATGGGAAAATTGAGAGGACAATACAGATACTATAAGATATACTCCGGGTATGTGTATTAGATTTTGGGGGTAACTGGACTCAGTTTATGCCGCTGGTAGAGTTCGCGTATAATAACATTTATTAGACCAACATTGGTATGACACCATTTGAGGCTTTATACGGTAGGAGATGCCGATCTCCTTTATATTGGGACGAGATGGGTGAGCGGCGAGTTGTGGGACCAGAGCTCGTGCAGTAGGCGTACGATAAAGTTTGGCTTATCAGAGATAGAATCAGTGCAGCTCAGAGCCGACAAAAAAGTTATGCCGATAATCGCCGCAGGAATTTGGAATTCGATGTTGGTAATCATGTATTTCTGAAGATAGCTCTTTTGAAAGGAGTTATGAGATTCGGGAAGAAGGGTAAACTTAGCCCTAGGTTCATCGGTCCGTTTTAGATTTTAGAGATGGTGGGACCGGTAGCCTATAGGCTAGTGTTGCCACCTGCACTATCCAGGATGCACGGCGTATTCCATGTATCTATGTTGAGGAAATACGTCCCAGATCCTTGTCATATTATCAGCTATAATCAATTAGAGATTGGTGATTCACTAGTTTATGAGGAGGTGTTGGTACAGATTCTGGACAGAAAGGAGCAGGAACTACGTAATAAGAAGATTCCTCTAGTAAAGGTCCTATGGAGGAATCATGCAGTGGAAAAGGTTTCTTGGGAACTCAAGGATCAGATCAGTAGAAATACCCACAATTGTTCCAAGAAGTTCAGATGTAATTAGGAAATGTAAGTAAGTACGTATTATTTCTTTTGCAGGTACATGTAATGTTTCAGTTAGTAAGTGGTATTTTTGTTTTGGGGCAAATTTTCTTTTGTATTTGTAATCTCCCAAGACTCGGAATGTAACCACGGTTTTCCTCTGCTATAAATGAGGGTAAGTAATAAAATAAGTAGACCATTTTACCTTAAGGGATGATAGATTATATGAATAGTAAATTTCGAGGATGAAATTTTATAAGGAGGGGAGAATGTAACGACCAGAAGAATAATAGTATTTAAATAATAAATAAGAAAGAGGGGAAAATGGAAAATAAAGGGGGATAGCAGCCTTCGTCGACGATGTCGTATATAGGCCTCGTTGACAAAGGTGCGCTTCGACGACGAGAAAATACCAAGAGGATAATTTTGGAGTCTATGAATTTCGTCGACAAAGAGGAGAGTTTGTCAACGAAGAGGAGAGTTCATATATGAATTTTCTATTGACCTCGTCGACGAGGTGACGTGGCTCGTCGACGAAGCCCATAGTATAAATAGTGTGAAACGCGATTTTTTACGCAGAATCCGGTGAAAATCTCTCTCTCTCTCTCTCTCTCTCTCTTTCTCTCTCTCTCCTTCTACGGTTTCTCTCTTATCTCTCTTCGATTTTAGCTCCATCGTTCACCGGATCGATGACTTGAGGCCACCACGACGCTCCTGGGGAAGTTCTCTCCATATTTTCCGGTGTGGATCGTTGGTGGAAGTGAGTTGAAATTCGTCCCTAGTTTCAGGTAAGACTTTTTATGCCAAATTTAGTCTTTTCATAGTTATAGAAAATGATATTCACGTGAAAATACTGATGTTTGGTTCTAGGGGTTGTCGTTTTTAGGGTGTTGGTTAGGAAATCCTACAAGTGTTAGACCAAGGTTTTTAGGGGCTTTCTGAGTAGCCAGGTAAGGGAATAAACTAAAGCAGTTACTTTCCACGCTTATTATTATTATTATTATTATTATTATTATTATTATTATCAGCAAATTAATTTTCAGGGAAGTATGTATTATATTTGAATATTATTGAGAAAATGTATGTTATTGGGAAAATACTGTTGTTATACAAAAAATGTGATTTTAGAATGAAATGTAGGGTTTTACTCAGATTTGTGTAGCATGGATGTTATTTTTCAGGAAAGGTATTATGACATGACAATTTTACGAGTAAAGCATGTTTTCAGGAATTAAGAAAAATACAATACATTGTGATTTTGAAATATATGATAATTGATTTAATTGTTCAGAATGATATGTATATGATTTCGGCGCAAGGCCGTGATTGATAGCCGACGTAAGGCCGTGTTTTACATATGATGTCGGTGCAAGGCCGTATTTATGAAATTATAGAAAAATGCTATCAATCTATTTATGTTAAATATTATATTATCATGTATTATATGTTATCAGAACCCGGATGTTAGTTTAGTATAGTTTCAGGAGCACGGTATCGTAGTTATTTATAGATCAGATACTATGTTTAGATTGGTGCTAACCACCCCACAAGGGGGTGGGAGATGGATAGTCGATGTGACTTTCAGTGTAGAGTTGAAGATGTCCACCTAACAGTTCAGACCAGGGTGTGGTGGGCCCATTGTACTTATAGACATTTTTGACTCGGCAGTGGTGGGCTAGCCATTGTCGGGTCCCACCTTCGGGTTGCACAACCCGTCATGGGGGGGTAATACATGACATTAACTAGTTACACATCCTAGGTGAATTTTTAGTATTACCAGATATACTAGATATTTCATGATCAGTATGAATTATTAGAAATTATGAAAGTACATGATTATTCCAATATGATATGATGAATGTTTTCCAGCATACGAAATGTATTGTATATGTATAACTGCATTAAATATTCATGTTGCCACACAACTATATTTAGTTTATTTTCCCTTACTGAGATGTGTCTCACCCCCGAACTTAATTAACTTTTCAGGAGACCTAAAGAGACCAGCGGGTCGAGGCCGCCGTTGAAATAGTTGGTGCTACCCTGTTAGGAGGGTAAGTATTGGGATCCTAGTTGTATTTTGGAGTATTTTTGGGGATTATATATGAATACGATATTTTTTGGAATTTAGTTAACTCTGGTATTATGTATTATATGGTTGGATGGATGTAATTTATATTACTGCTGCTTAGGTTTCCGCAATATATGTCAAGTGTCCCCGCTGCCCATGGGTTCGGGTTGACTATTTTATTTATTATGTTTTATTATATGGTAAGTTAAGCAGGTTTTTACGTTAGGTCCCTGAATATTTCATTAAAATATGTCCTATAGGCTTAACATTAATCATCATATGAATAGGATAAAATTTTATGAGAGAAAAAGGACTGAAAATGCCCAAATTGGCATGTTCGGTCAACCGAACTCAGTTCTATTGAGTTCCTCAGTCGATCGAACACCCACAGGGTCAACAAGTTGACCTCTAGGTCGACCGACCAGATATATACATGCATGACCTGATCAACCGAACTTCCTCCGATCAACGAGTTGACCTCCCTATCGACCGACCAGAAATATACGGGCCACGCCCTGGTCGACTGAACCCACCCGTGGGAATTGCCAACCGCCCGGTCGATTGAACTACCTAGTTCAAATTCTCTTGGTCGACCGAACCGCGCTAAAATGGAAAATCGCCATTGGGACACTAAGTCCGGTCGATCGAACTCTCAATTCAAAATTCTCCTAGTCGATCAAACTTGAACACTCGGTCAACCGAACCTCAAGTTCAGTCAATCGGTGCTCTCGGGTTGGCGAGATTTACCAAGGTTAAAATGCAGTGAAAATTGTATTAATCTCACTTAAGCTTTTTCAAAAATGCCTAATATGTCCCTAACGGTCAGATTTTATGAACATTCTATAAATACCCACTCATAACTCCTGATTAGCAACTTTGATTAGCCAAAATTCTCTCTCTAATCTTTTGGGCTAATATTTATCAAAGCTTCCCCGAACTAATTTTTCATTGCAAAAATTTTTCTTTGGAGTAAAATGTTTTTAATCTCTCATACTCTCTTTCACTCTCTATGTTTGAAAAATAATTTTTGAGAGAGAGCACTTATCTTGTTTTTAAACTCTCAAACTCTTTTTCCATTTACTTATTTCAAAATCATTTTGGAAGAGAGCATATTCATTTTGGGAGAAAATATTTCTGTTGCACAAATATTTTCTTTAGCTTAACTCCTAAATTTTCCAAGTATTTCTCATTTGCATAAATATTTGTTGGAGAACAGAGTACTCATTTTTCATACACATTCTATTTGTGCAAAAATCATTGAAAGAGCAAAACCCTAGGTTCTTTTATATTATTATTGAAATAACTTTTTAGAGAAAACGTTTTATTAGGGTTAAAATATAGTTAATGTAAAAACCCAAAAAAAAAAAATATATATATATATATATATATATAACAGATTAGTGGATTGATTTCAAAATAAATAAATTATTATTATTAATAATTAATTAATTAATTAATTAATCGAATTTAAAAGAAAAAGGAAACAAAAATTTAATTAATTAAAATTTAATTTATTTTTTATTAATAAAATATATTATTAATATTGATTAAATATATTATTATTATATTAATATATAAATATATATATATATATATATATATATATATATATATATATATCTATGGCTCATTGGTGTGATATTAGTTGTAAGTTTCATAGTTGGAATATTCTCGATAGGGAAGAGGGTTGGAAGAATGGCAGGGGCACTACTTGGGTCGGTAGTGGCGGAGGAGGTAATATGGAGAATTGATGGGGCAGTAGTTGAGATAGTGGCTTCTCCAACTGATCCCCACCTACGCCTACGGTTCTCAAACCAAAAGCGTATATTTTTCGGCTCAATTGGACCATACCGTCGGAGTTGTGCTGTAAGTAAGATAGTCTGCTCCACTGAAGGGAGTTCCCCTTGACTGTTGTGGAAGGCCTCCTCTAGAATCTCCAGCTGTGCCTTACTGGGTTTCCATCTTTGAATCGACGATCTAGTGCTGCTCTCAGCAACTTGGGGAGTTGGGTGATTTGGCAACATTTTCGAGTAATGAGACAACTAAGAGAGAAGTTGGGAAGAGCTAATCACTACAAACCGAAATGTGATTGTTCAAGATGATAGAAAACTGTGATGCTTAGAATTCGAGGAGGGCGTACCCTTTTTCTAAGGGAATGGCCGCGTGTTGTGGAAATCGAGAGAGAGCGACATGTGTCACGGATATCGAGCAACGCATTTTGCACAAATCGAGAGAGAACGATATGTGTCACGAGAATCAAGAGAGGGCGACGCGTGTCATGGATATCGATCAACGCCTTTTGCACAAATCGAGGGAGAACGACGCGTGCCACGAGAATCGAGAGAGAGCGACGTGTGTCACGGATATCGAGCATGCGTTTTGTAAAAATCGAGGGAGATTAATGTGTGTCGCAAAAATCGAGAGAGAGCTACGCGTGCCTCGAGTAATGCATTTTTCAAAAATCGAGGGAGAGTGATATGTGTCGCGAAAATCGAGCGAACGACATGTATTGCAAAATTTGCGGGCTCTAGGTTCTTTTTATGTTTTTACATCTTTATTAATGCTTTAACTATAATTAATTTCATCCTTAGATCACCACTTGGGTGGGTGGCCTAGTGGTAAGGAACCGGCCGTGCATCCATGTGATCGCGGGTTCGAGTCCCCACTACGCCCAAGTAGTCTCATGCCCTGACCTTGCTTCGGGGGTAAGTGAGCTATAGCCGATGATTTCCACCCATGAGGCCCCTTTTTTTTTTTTTATAACTACAAGAGTACCCCCTTTATATATATATATATATATTCCATTAACATTAGTATTATTATTATTATTATTATTAGATCAAATATATGTTGGGCATGTTTAGCCAATTGATGATTTGACATTGGTTAGTTATTTGAAGGAAATTAGTTAATTTTTATATTGCTTTCATTAATGAAATTTTTACTATATAAAGTTTTTTTTTTTTTTTTTTTTTATAGAAAATTTTAAGTTGTATTAACTTTAATAAATTTATACAAAATTTAAGATTTTGTCAAAATTTGTACTCCTAAATCAAACTTTGATACTTGATGGAAATTGAATATGCAATGGAAAAGAAAAAAAAAACAAAAATAGATATACATATTTAACTTGCGCATGTTAAGGGATTTTTTTTTTAATTTAAATGTAATAAGTAATATTTAAATGATATTCAATTCCTTATATACTAATACAAAATAAAAATTAAAGTTTTTGTCAAAATATATATTCCTAAATTAAGCTTGAATGTTTTGTTGATAACTGAATATGTAATGTAAAAATACATATTCATATCCAACTTATACATGCAAAGAAATTTTGGGTAAATTCAGATTTCATAATAGACCGTTTGTTCATATCTATTTGTATGTGTAGCACTTTTAAATTCAGTAGGGTCTAATGGGTTATTTCTTATATATTTAGTGAAAATAATAGCAATAAAAATAATTAAATCTCAGATATTATTATTATATTTATATATATATATATAAATTTTAAATTATTAATGCATTTGACAATTAATTATGAATCATCAATATGGGTACGTGTTTCTACAAATATAAATAACATATTTAAATTAATTAACGTGTCTTCAATAATACTACTATTTTTCTTAGAGAATTTATAATTATTACCTGTCCTTGGGGGCTTTTACGTAAATCTCATTTCCTCAAATGCTACTATCTTTAGGATCAATTCTTAAATAATGATCAAATGTTATTTTAAAATCATAAATCTATTATTAACGTATAATAATATAACAAACTAAAATAAATATTCTAAACTACCCAATCCTACCCAAATTATATTTTATATCTAAGCTTTGGTAAAATTTATATATTAGAGTATGCAGAACTTATATCCTATGCTCTGGTAAAATATATATATATATATATATATTTAATCTACAGAACCTATAACCTATTGCTCTGATACCAAATGTAACACCCCGACCCCGAGGGGTCTGCGATATTAACTTTTTACTACTGATTTACAGCGGAAGCAAATAAACTCAATTTTTATTAAACCAGAGCGCTAATTATTCATGTTACAATCACTTATTTCAAAAGAAGAAAATTACACAAACGTAAATATCTGAAATCATACTAATGTTTCAAATAAATCTTTATTTTTCTAATCCCCACCCGCATGCTTGCTAAGCCTGATTTCCGACATGTCCTTCAGAGTTATCTGAAATAAAATATGATTGGGGTGAGACGACGCTCAGTAAGTAAATAAGATTATTATTAGTGTGTGACCAAAATGAGCTTTTAAAGAATTTCGTAAAACAATATTTAATACTATAACTTCAAGACTGCTTTTAGAATAAACATAAATTTAAAAATTCCTACATAAAACTTTTGTCATCAATTTTAACAGTAAATTTTATAATCATATACTATAACTGTTAAATTAAACTTTTAACTTTAAAACTGTAAAAATATTTAATGATAAACATACATATACTTTTCCTTATACGTTTTCCTTAGATCGTCATTTAAGCACCAAAATGATCCTTTTCACGTAAACTTACACTTTTCCTTCAAATCATCAGTAACTTTGTACACGTAATTAAATATGTATAAACATATATTGTAAAAACCACCCTTAGGCCTGTTTGCCGTAAGTCATGTTTACCCCCATGACTGGGTTGTGCGGTCCGAAGACTGGACTTAGTTGACTGGCCGACCAAACTAAATCAACGTACGTAAACTTTAAGTGAGATTTTCTTTATTAAGTCCTGGTCGGGAACCAGGTGTGCACTCAGGAGAAATCCACTAACATAAATAACCAATTTGTAAATAGTGTGGGTGCACTCTGATCCGTATAAACTTTAAGCTGCGGTACCGAGCATCTGTAACTTTGAACTTTCGTTGCCATAAGGGGTTTGAAAATCATCTTATTATAATTTATGCAATTTAAAATAATATCGTGAAAATCTCATCTTTACTCATATTTACATAAAAAATGCAACGTAGAAATAAACTCATGCCATACAATTTTTGTGTTAAAAATATATATAATTTTATTTTTGAATAGAAAGAAATGCTGAAAATTTACCCGAGGGGATTGGAACATTTCTTAACCCAAAAATAGATGCAAGTATATTAAAGATAGAACTGGTATAATTAAATATGCTTAAAAATAAACTCATGGAAATTTTGTGGAACTAATTAACATAATTAAAATTTACGTACAAAATAAACTCGGGTATGAATTTAAAATAAAAAGAAACTAACATAATCAAAATTTACTTACCTTCTTCCTTACGAACACTGTAACTATCTCTAAGAAATGAGATCGGAAAGAGTGGGTGATTGAGAACTTACTTAAAAATTCTCTCTCCACCACAATTTCTTTCACTCACTAATTCTTCTCTTCCTTGGAAAATTGTTGTGAAAAATGAAGGTTAAGAGCTTCCTATTTATAGGAAAATTTTGGGGAAGAAACGAAATTTATAAAAGTGTGGGGAGATGGATGAAATTATAATTTTTAAAAATTAAAGAATAGGCAAGGTATGGGTTGAGTATGGGATAGGGATGGAGGCCATGTGGGAGTGCTTGCCACCATTCCCACTAAATAATTTTTTTTAATTAATTACTTACCTAATTAATTAATCAATTACTTAATTAATTATTTAATTATTTTTTTAATCATTATTATCATTATTATTATCATTGTTATTAATTTTAAACTACTTTTAGTATTTATTTATTTTATTATTTATTTTTGAATAAGAATTAAATTTAAATTTTGAAAACTCATGTGGCCCCACATGGTCTTGTGGCTCTACACAACTTCGAGACCTTAATGGATTCTACGTAACTCGAATAACTCTTATACGATTTTATGCATCCTACATAGCTTTGAGACTTGTGTAAACCTCCATACGGATTCGGGACTCATGTGGGTCCCACACAGTCTTGTGGGCCCCGCATAGGATACCTATATTATTATTATTTTATCATATATTTCTACAAATTATATCAGTTAAAACATTATTTTATGTACTTATTTACGTATATGAACAGTGTCTTGTGGCTCCGGGACTCATGTGGACCCCACATAGTCTTGTGGGCCCCACATATGATACCTATATTATTATCATCTTATTATGTATTTCTACAAATTATGTCTGTCAAAACATTATTTTATGTATGTATACTTATTTACGTGTACAAACTGTGTCTATCTTGTTTATCCTACGAAATTTCATTTTGACCAGGCCGACCTCCAAGGAGCGACTGAGCCGCAATGGTCTCTGAGCACTCGCTAAGATAAGGTCTTTCTTAGACATCAAACATGGAATGAAGGATTCTACAGAAAAACACTTCTGTATTGATATTAACTTAATGACTATTTTTATTATTTTATTATTATTGTACTTTAATCATATATATATATATTTTTGGGTCATCACAATACATCCAAGAGATAGTTAGACTCCACGGCGTCCCAGTGTCCATAGTTTCAGATAGAGACCCATGGTTTACATCTCGTTTTTGGAAGAGTCTGCAAGGGGCCATGGGTTCTCAGTTGTCGTTCAGCACAGCTTTTCATCCTCAGACAGATGGACAGACAGAGAGGACAATATAGATTTTGGAGGATATGCTGCGAGCATGTGTGCTAGATTTTGGAGGTCGTTGGATGCAGTATTTGCCACTGGTTGAGTTTGCTTATAATAACAGCTACCAGGCCAGCATTGGGATGGCACCGTATGAGGCACTGTATGGCAAGAGGTGCCGATCCCCATTGTACTGGGATGAGGTTAGTGAGAGACAGGTATTGGGGCCAGAGCTGATACAGCAGACTCAGGATAAAGTCAGACTCATCAGAGACAGGATCAGGACAGCGCAGAGCCGGCAGAAGAGTTAGGCTGATACTCGTCGGCAAGAATTGGAGTTTGACACAGGAGATCACGTGTTCCTGAAGGTAGCACCGCTGAAGGGTGTTATGAGGTTCGGGAGGAAAGGTAAGCTGAGCCCTAGGTATATTGGACCATTCAAGATTCTTGAGAGAGTGGGTCCAGTCGCCTATCATTTGGCATTACCACCGGTCCTATCTAGGATCCATGACGTATTCCACGTTTCTATGCTGAGGAAATATGTCCCAGACCCCTCCCATGTGATTAGATATGAAGCACTGGAGTTGGGTGATGCTTTAGCATATGAGGAAGTGCCAATGCAGATTCTTAACTAGAAGGAACAGGAACTACGCACGAAGAAGATTCCACTCGTAAAAGTTCTGTGGCGCAACCATGCCATTAAGGAGGCTTATTGGGAACTAGAGGATCAGATGCGCCTAAGATATCCGCACTTATTCAGTGGAGTTTAGAGCTGAGCCAGTCAAGTGAATGGAATAGTATTATAGTTTTTAATTGTATAGTGTAATGTAAGATATATAGGGTTTTTAGTTTTGAAACGTGAATGGTTTTGAGAGAATTTTGAATAGTTGTGATCTCCCAGAGCCATTGTTGTAACCACGGTATTCCTCCGCCATAAGTGAGGGTAATTAATAAAAATAAGAAGTGTTTTCGCTAAGGAAGGGAAACAGGGGAAATGGCAAATTTCGAGGATGAAATTTTTATAAGGATGGGAGAATGTAAAAACCCAAAAAAAAAATATATATATATAAAACAGATTAGTGGATTGATTTCAAAATAAATAAATTATTATTATTATTATTAATTAATTAATTAATTGAATTTAAAAGAAAAAGGAAACAAAAATTTAATTAATTAAAATTTATTTTTATTTTTTATTAATAAAATATATTATTATTATATTAATATATAAATATATATATATATATATATATATATATGTTAAACCACCTGAAGTTAAGCTTCACGTGGATTCTATTTTAAATTCAACCCCCCCCTATCATCTATCTTCTTCTTCTTCTTCTTCTTCTTCTTTCTTTTCTTCTTCTTTTATTTTCCTTTTCCTGCAGCAGCGCAGGTCCTCTCTCTCTCCTCACGTTCTCTCTCCCTCTCTCCTCGATTTCGTGACGGATTTTCGTCCGATCAAAAATCCAAAGATACCACTGGATTCCATTTGCCGCTGCCGTCATTTCTACCGGAGCGGATCGGTGGTAGGAGCGGCGTAAGTGTATTCCCTGGGGTAAGCCATTTTTTCCTTTTTCTTTAATTTCTTGCAAAATATAAGCCCAATTGACGAACGGACACCACCACGAGAATCTAGGGATGATTCTCTACAAGTCTAGTGGGACGAAATTCTTGTGGGGGTATCGGGCCAAAACCCCAAATTTGGGGTGCAACGATTATTAAGGGGCTTATTTTCAATTAATTAGCATTAATTTAGAAATGCTAAAATATTAAGCATTTGAAACTGAAGTAGGATTTCTGGAATTTAGGCCCCGGGTGAGCGCTGCGGGTGTAATTTTGGGACCCGCAGGCAAAATTTGGAAAATTAAATAGGGATATTAAATAATAGTTTAAAAATTAATTTGAGGTATATGGAGCTTAGGGAAGGTTAGATGAGTATTATTTTGGAGAAATAGATTAATTAATTTGGAGAAAATGTAAATTTCAGGAATTAGATTTCGGGCGCCAAGGGCGTGAAATTTTGGGTTCTAAGGAATTTCTCAATAGTCAGGTAAGGGAATAAACTAAAGCAGTAATTTTCCATACAAATTATTATTGATTATGAGTAAATTTATTTTCAGAAAAGCATATGTTATATTGTGTATTACGAATGACATGTACGATTGGGAAAATACTGTTATGATGATTAAAATGTATATGTATGTATGAGATGTAAGAGATTCACGATTTTAGAATATGAAGTATGACTTTTAACAGCATATGTGTGGCATGAATATTATTTTATGTGAAATGTATTATGATGTGAAAGATTTTACGAACAAAGCATGATTTCAGGTATTATGAAAATATGAGTTATGTTGTGATGGTTTTGACAATTATGTGATAAATGATGTATTTTCAGTATATATATACCTGAAACAATTTTGGCGCGAGGCCATATATTTATGTTATCGGCACGAGGCCGTATTTATGTTTTTGGCGCGAAGCCATATATTTATGTTATCGGCACGAGACAGTATTTATGTTATTGGCGCGAGGCCATGTATTTATGTTATCGGCACGAGGCCGTATTTATGCTATCGGCACGAGGCCGTATTTATATTATTGGCGCGAGGCCATATTTACGATGATTTTGGCGCGAGGCCATATGTATGATTTCGGCGCGAAGCCGTATCTATATTTTCGGCACGAGGTTGTAATGATGTTGCGTATGATCATGTATTATATGTTTTCATAACTAGGATGTTAGTTTAGTTCAGACCAGGAGCTCGGTACCGTAGCTATGGGTTAATTTTAGCACGAGGCCTTATTAGTGCTACCGTCCCACGAGGGGATGGGAGATGGATAGTCGATGTGGCTTTCAGTAGAGTGTGGACGTCCACCTGGCAGTCCGGACCAGGGTGTGGCGGGCTCATCGTACTTACAGACATATTTGATTCCGCAGTGGTCGACCAGCCATTGTCGGGTCCCGCCTTCGGGTTGCACAACCCGTCATGGGGGGTAATACATGACACCAGTTAGCTATTCATCCTGTGTTTATTTTCAGTACTACAGTTATAACAAATGATTTTATGTATGATACGAATTATTAACAGATGTGAAAATATATGTTTACCCAGTACGATATGATGATGTTTATGGAATTATGAAATGTACTATATACGTATAAATGCATTAAATATTCATGTTGCCACACAGCTGTATTTAGTTTATTTTCCCTTACTGAGAAGTGTCTCACCCCCAATATTATTACATTTTTCAGGAGTCCCTGAGAGACCGGTGGGTCAAGGCCGCCGTTGAGATTAGTGAGATTACCCTGTGAGGAGGTAAGATTTTGTACTAGGATTAGAATTATTTTGTGTTTCACCCTTGAGATATTTTGATGTATATGAGGATGTATAGTAGTACAGTATCATAATGTTATAGAAAGTTATGGTATTATGTTTTATGATTGGATGGTTGAGATTTTATGTTTACTGCTGCTAGGTTTTCCGCTGTGTTTGACAGGTGTCACCGCTACCCACGGGTTCGGGTTGACCATTTTATTTATTATGTGATATTTTATGTTAAGAAATTGAGGGACGTTACAGTTAAGCACCCTTACTCCCCTGAGCATTATTTCATATCATTGAAGTGCGTATTTTTATTGAGATTATTGTGTACATTTCTGCTTGTATTTTTCAGAAGCATTTTCATGTACAAAAATGGTTTTAATGTACTGGTTCGATTCAACCCATTAATTGAACTGGGCAGTCTCAGCCCCGTAAGTGAGACCGGTTCGGTTCAGCCCAAAATTGAACTGGGGAGTCTCGGCCTCATAAGTGAGGTTAATTCGGTTTAGCCCGAAAATTGAACTGGGGTTTTCCTCGCTCCGTAAGGAGAAGATGTAAAAGGCTTCTGCTCCGCCCGATTAAGTGAACAGGTATAGTTGAATCCTTGGGGGATATGCCTAAGGCAGGGATGTAGGTTGGTTTGGCCGAACCTCGATAACAAATCTGGTGTCGCTCTCTTTTTATCTTATTTAAATTTCTGCACTTTAATTTCAACATGTGTATGAATGCTTATTTAATGTCAAAATTATTTGCATGCACACATTTGATTTAAATAAGATACTGCACATGTGTATGTTTGCTTTTATTGTTAAACTCATTTTACATACACGTATATATGTTGTATGGGATATGAACTGTGGTGAATCGGCAAAATGTTTTAAATTGGCCGAAAAGTTTTAAATGTCCAATTCACCTTATAAAGACCCGAATAAAAATGGTATTTAAATAATAAGATAAGGGGAAATAGAAAATTGGAAACAAAAGGAAGTAGTCGACTTCGTCGACAAAGGCTTAAGAGAATTTGTCGACGAATATAGGGGACTCGTCAACGAGAAAATGCCAATAGAGGTTTTGGGGCAGCTTGAATTTCGTCGACGAATACAGGGAGTCATCGACGAATTTACTGAAGGATTCGTCAACGAAGTGATGTGTCCCGTCGACGAATCTGGCAGTATAAATAGTGAAAAAATCGGGATATTTTGTAATTTTCAACGCCTCTCTCTCTCTCCTACGACTCTCTCTCTCTCTCTCTCTCTCTCTCTCTCTCTATCTTTTTGATATCGGGCTAAATCTTCGCTGGATCGACGATTTGAAGCTACCATGACGCTCCGAGCGAAGTTCTCTACGAGTTTGCCGGAGCGGATCATTGGGAAAATGAAGTTGGAAATCATCCCTAAGTTGAGGTAAGGTTTTTTAAGCCAAATTTGATCTTATGGTAGTTATAAGAAATGATGTACGCATGAAAATACTGAAGTTTAATACTGGCAGTTTTCATTTTCAGGGTATTGGTCAGGAAATCCTACGGGAGTTAGACTAGATTATTTTGGGGGCTTTCTCAGTAGCCTGGTAAGGGGATAAACTAAGCTAGTATTTGTTGAAATTATGTATACTGCTATAACATCTGGTTTTAGAAAAAGTAAATATGTGTATATGTATATATGATTTTTATTTGGGAAATTATTGTTAAAATGATGATATATTGAATATGGAAAATCTGTTTAGTGTGGCATGAGTATAGAATGCTATGAAATACCGTTTCTAGAATTGTGTTTATGATACGGATTTTTATAATGGAAAAACCGGTGTACGGGCCGAATTTTTATATGTGATATGTTTGCCAGCATACGGGTCATGCTATGATGTCATTTGCTAGCGTACGGGCTGTGCTATGATATGTTTGCCGACGTACGGGCTATGCTATGATGTGATTCACCAGCATACGGGCTGTGCTATGATGTGGTTTGCCGGCGTACGGGTCATGCTATGATAAAATGTATAATATCGGCGTACGGGTCGATGATTTTCATGATACACTTTTATATGCAAAATGGTATGATTGATGTGAAAATAAATGATATGAGATATCTATGTATCACAGTTTTAGTATATGTTATATGATATTAGAACCTGGTTGGTTTGGTCTAGGCTAGCACTTGCACGGTAGAATTGCTATGTGTCCATGGTCTTCGTGATCATGATATTTGTGTTAACGCCGCTGTACGGAGTGGTGTGAGATTGGATGGTCGATGTGGCTTTTAAGAAGTG
Organism: Malania oleifera; assembly: GCF_029873635.1. Taxonomy (NCBI): domain Eukaryota; kingdom Viridiplantae; phylum Streptophyta; class Magnoliopsida; order Santalales; family Ximeniaceae; genus Malania; species Malania oleifera. The sequence goes on from NC_080425.1 coordinate 92,659,731, forward strand.
TGTGTGATCGCCCCTGGTGTACGGACCAGATCAAGTAGGCCCATCAGACTTACAGACTGTATGTTTGACTTGGCAGTGGTCGGCCAACCATTGTCAGTTCTCGCCTTTGGGCCACACAACCCAGTCATGTGTGGGGTAATACATGACAACAGCGAGCTAACCTACCAGGATTGTTTTTATGTTATCATTACTGTATAAGATAAGATATGTTTATGAAAATGTTATATGTTCAGCCATGATTTGATACGTATATGTTTTCCCAGATTTGACAAAACAATTGATATGTTCTGTATGGGATATGTATAACACAGTTTACTCATGTTGCCACACATTAGTATTAGTTTATTTCTCTTACTGAGAGGTGTCTCACCCCAAAATTTCATAAACTTTTCAGGAGCCCCAGATAGGAGAGCGGGAAAAGCCCCGCTGAATTAGAGCTGTGGTCTTCCCTTTATGAAAGGTAAGTTTTAGTAGGAACAGTTAAATTTTGTGGGAAAAGTTCCTAGATCTCATTTTTGGGTTGTATATGTATGGAAATACAGTGGTATAGTGACTATGGTGCTTGCATTAATGTGATAGATGTTTTGTATTTACAATATTGTGGTTGTATGTTTCCTGCTGCTTAGGCTTCTGTTTGTGTTCTGATGTTTCCCTGGTACCCACGGGTCCAAGTGGATTATGACCTGTTGAGCTGGGTTATGAGATATGTGATGATATATTTTATTTTATTATTATAAAAAAAAGTGGAAAATAAACAGGTCGTCACACACCCCCCTCTTGGGATCACACCAATTACAACACTCCGAACATCTTGCATGCTCTTCGGTTTCACTCAGTCAACCACTACTTCTATCTTACCAGGATCAACTGAGATACCACCTTTAGACAAGACATGGCCTAGAAACGCGACTTGATTCAGCCAGAACTCGCATTTCTTCAGCTTAGTATACAACTTCTTTCCCCGTAGTACCTGAAGTACCAACCTCAGATGGTTTTCATGCTTTTTTGAACTCCTAGAGTATACCAGAATATCGTCGATAAATACCACTACAAACTGATCCAGGTATTCATGGAAAACCCTCTTCATTAGGTCCATAAATACTGTCGAGACGTTAGTCAACCCGAAACGCATAACCAGAAACTTGTAGTGACTGAATCTGGTTCGGAAAGTAGTTTTCGCAACATCCTTAGTCCTAACACCTGATGATACCCTGACCGTAGATCGATCTTTGAAAAGACCCGTGTTCCCTGCAGTTGGTCAAACAGATCATCTACACGAGGCAACAGGTATCAATTCTTCACCGTTACCTTGTTGATCTCACAGTAATCCATGCACATTCGCATCGACCCGTCCTTCTTCTTCACGAAGAATACTAGAGCTCCCTAGGGCGAAACACTAGGTCTAATAAAGCCCTTATCCAGTAGTTCCTGCAACTGCTCCTTCAACTCTCTAAGTTCATCTGGAGCCATCCGGTATAGAGCTTTAGAAATCGGCGCCTTGCCTGGCAGCAAATCAATACCAAACTCCACCTCGTGATCAGGAGATAAAACAGGTAAGTCTTCCAGGAATACATTCGGAAATTCATCAACCACTCGGATATCTTCAAGTTTTAGATCATCCCGTGGTGGTTTCTTCACACAAGTTAGGTACCCCTGACAACCGTGTAAAAGTAACCTTCTCGCATGTGTAGTTGATAGAATTTGTGGCGTTGAACGCACACACGATCCCATGAACTCATACTCTTGCTCCCCAGGAGGTCTGAACACTACTTACCTCCCTACGCACTTCACACACGGTGTAGAGGATGGATCCCCTTGAAAACTCAACCACTCGGTGTTCTGCCGATAACCAAAGCTGTAATTCTTCTTCTTCTTCCACTGTCTCTGCTGAGAACCACTCTGAGGACCAGAAGATACTAGCCTCTTCCCCTGAACCTGTACTACCTCATCTCCTCGAAGGTCGGTCTCAACTATGGTGGCTTTATCCACCAGGATAGAGAACTCACGGATCTACAGTATCCCCACTAGATGACGAATGTCTTTCCTCAGACCCCTCTCGAATCTTCGAGCCTTCTCGTGCTCATTCCGGACCAAGTACGGTGCGAATCGAGACAACTCGATAAATCTAGCAGCATACTTCTGCACCATCAAAGTACCTTGTGTCAGGCCTGAAAACTCATCGGCCTTCGCATCTCGAGTGGAGATCGAAAAGTATTTCTCAAAAAATACCTCCTTGAAATGGCCCCACGTCATACTAGATGGACCAGCTCTCTACCGCTCCACCATCGCCCTGTCTCCCCAGTCAACTGGAAGGTAGCATACAAGACCTTCTACTTCTCAGTTCAGTGGAGGACTTCCAAAATCCTCTCTGTCTTCTCGACCTAGTCCTCCACCACTATCGGATCAGGTCCTCTCATAAATGTCAGAGGGTGCATGCGTGTGAACCTCTCAATGGTACACCCCGCATTAGTAGGACAACACTCGCGTCTCCTAACACTCCGTTTAATCTCTCGAATCACCTGTCTCACCAAACCACGAGACACAAAAGAAGACTCATCGCTCGCCGTCTCCTTGGAGCCACTCTCCAAGTTATTATCCTTGGGCTCCATTCTGAAAACAGGATAGGAATCGATTAGAATTCCTATATCGTACGTAGTTAACACAATCATAGACCTAATCATGTCAACTATTACTCTTATAAGTCTAAGCCTGTTCTGTCACACTGACACGAAAGTTGTCAATGATCTGCCCTGCCTTTACTGGAATCGTCATTCCAGGAAAAACACGGAATACCGCCGATACATCCCGATCTTGCAACAGAACAACCCTCGACCAACACTACCCATTTCCGACATCCTATACTCTGGTATGTACACAACAATACTCCTAACCAAGTCTACAAGACCTAACAACCTGGTTAGCTCTAATACCAAGCTGTCACGCTCCAAACCCGGAAATGGGACCCATGGGTGAATTTAAATAACCTAACCTGTCTCTGTATTAATTAAATCATACATAATACATTATACCAAGAGGGTCTGACCCCGTGGGGTACACGGATGCCCTATATACATACATACAAACATCCATACTCATCAACATATGTAGCAGAATACGATCTTTTATACATAACCAGTATCATACCAGAGTTTATATTAGACAATCTAGGATATACATTGCCATAATACAAAACATACCCCAGGTGTCTACAAAATTATCCTGACGATATGGATACCAAAACTCGTACTTAGATGGTACTAGCAGTAGCTGTGACACCCTTGCTTCCAGACGCTAGGATGCTACTTACCGCTACCTGAAGGCCCTGAAAAATATTGTACGTACATTCGGGGTGAGACACCTCTCAGTAAGGAAGAAAACAGTTTATATCAGTGTGTGGCATACCAGTGTCATTTTGCATACTTCATAACACTATACATACGATACAGTTTGAAACAATTCGTTCAGTTTCATACAAATACAAGAGTAGGGAGGTAAGTAGTGTTCAGACCTCCTAGGGAGCAAGAGTATGAGTTCGTGGGATCGCGTGTGCGTTTGATGCCACAAATTTTATCGGCATTACAAGCGAGGAGGTTACTCTTGGATGGTTATCAGGGTACCTAGCTTGTGTGAAGGAACCGCCGCTGGATGAGTTGAGACTTGAGGATATTCAGGTGGTCCACGGGTTTCTGGATGTGTTTCCTAATGAATTACCCGATTTACCTCCGGATCGTGAGGTGGAGTTTGCGATAGAGTTGCTACTTGGCAAGGCACCGATCTCTAAAGCTCCGTACCGGATGGCTCCAGCAGAACTTCGAGAGTTGAAGGAGCAGTTGCAGGAATTACTGGACCAAGGTTTTATTCAACCGAGTGTTTCGCCCTGGGGAGCTCTAGTATTATTTGTGAAGAAGAAGGATGGGTCGATGTGTATGTGCATAGACTACTGTGAGATCAATAAAGTGATGGTGAAGAACCGTTACCCTTTGCCGCATATAGATGATCTTTTCGACCAGCTGCAGGGAACTCAGGTCTTTTCAAAGATCAACCTACGGTTGGGGTATCATAGGGTGAAGGTTAGATCTGAGGATGTAGCGAAGACTGCTTTCTAAACCAGATATGGCCACTATGAATTCTTAGTTATGCCGTTTGGGCTGACCAATGCGCCGGCAGTGTTCATGGATTTGATGAACATGGTTTTCCATGAGTACTTAGATCAATTTGTAGTGGTATTCATTGACGACATTCTGGTATACTCTAGGAATACGGAAGAACATGTGGAACATTTGAGGTTAGTGTTATAGATTCTACGGGAGAAGAAGTTGTATGCTAAGCTAAAGAAGTGTGAGTTCTGGTTGAATCAGGTCACGTTCTTAGGCCATGTGGTGTCTAAGGGCGGTATCTCTGTTGATCCTAGCAAGATCGAAGTTGTGATCGACTGGACTAGATCAAAGAGAGTGCAGGAGGTTCATAGTTTTCTGGGACTGGTAGGTTACTATCGTCAGTTCGTAGAGGGATTCTCTAAATTATCTGGACCTCTGACACGATTGACTAAGAAGGGAGTGAAGTTTGATTGAACTAGTGATTGCGAGCAGTGTTTTCTCGAGTTGAAGCACTGGCTGGTTACTGCTCCAGTATTGACCATTCCTTCAGGAAATGGGAATTTTGTGATTTATAGCGACGCGTCCTTAAAGGGTTTGGGATGTGTGCTTATGCAACAGGGTAAGGTGGTAGCTTATGCTTCTCAACAACTTAAGGAGTATGAGAAGAATTACTCTACGCATGATTTGGAATTGGCTGCTGTAGTATATGCTCTAAAGATCTAGCAACACTACCTGTATGGTGTTCAGTGTGAGATTTTCACTGACCACAAGAGCCTCAGGTACTTTTTCACGCAGAAGGATCTGAATATGAGGCAGAGGCGGTGGCTAGAGTTGATTAAGGACTACAATTGCACGATCAGTTATCACCTGGAAAGGCTAATGTGGTAGCAGATGCGTTGAGTCGGAACTCAGAACATGCAGCAGTATCTACAGCTGTAGCTCAGCATCATATCAGACGGGATCTGGAAAACCTTGGCATGGAGTTGGTCTCTAGTGATCATCAGGCTTTTATTGCTAGCTTGGTAATCCAACCGACCTTGTTTGAGCGTATTAAAGCTGTGTAGACTAATGATGCAGAGTTAACTAAGATTGTGGAGAAAGTGCAGCAGGGTTTGGCTGCGGACTTTAACATCTTTGACAGAGGTGTGTTGAAATTTGGGATCAGGCTGTGTGTTCCAGACGATGAGGAGATCAGAAAGATGATTCTGGAGGAAGCGCATCGTTCTTTGTATACAGTACATTTGGGTAGTACGAAGATGTATTGGGATTTGCGCGAGCCCTTCTGGTGGTCTGGTATGAAGAGGGAAATTGCCCGATTTGTGGATCAGTATCTGACGTGTCAGCAGGTGAAAGCTAAACATCAGAGGCCGGCAGGGCCGTTGCAGCCTTTGCCTATTACGGTATGGTAATGGGAACATATTTTCATGAACTTTGTTACTGGATTGCCGACAGTGCTTCACGGGCAGAATGTCATTTGCGTAATGTGGACAGGTTGATGAAATCTACTCACTTTGTACTGATGAAGGTTAGCTACCTTTTGAGTAGGCTAGCTGATATGTACGTGCATGAAATTGTGAGAATGCATGGAGTACCGGTGTCCATTGTTTCAGATCGGGATCCGAGGTTTACTTCTCAATTTTGAAAGAGCTTGCAAGAAGCATTGGGGACGAAGCTTATATTCAGTACAACATTCCACCCCCAGACCGATGGACAGTTGGAGAGGACGATACAGATCTTGGAAGATATGTTACGGGCTTGTGTATTGAACTTCGGTGGTAGTTGGATTCAATTTCTGTCACTTGTGGAGTTTGCCTATAACAATAGCTTTCAGGCTGGTATAGGGATGGCACCGTTCGAGGCTTTGTATGGTCGGAGGTGTCGATCTCCTTTGTATTGGGATGAAGTCGGTGCACGTTAGGTTTTAGGACTTGAACTCGTGCAGCAGGCGTCTAAGAAGGTAGGTTTGATCCGGGAGAGGATTAGATCAGCTCAGAGTCTGTAGACGAGTTATGCGGATGTTCGCCGCCGTGAGTTGGAGTTCGAGGTGGGGGTAAGGTATTCCTTAGAATCGCTCCGATGAAGGGAGTGATGAGATTCGGAGGGAATGGCAAGTTGAGCCCGAGGTATATTGGACCATTCGACGTACTTGAGCGAGTGGGTCCGGTAGCCTACAGAGTTGCATTACCCCCAACACTCTCGAGGGTCCATGATGTATTTCACGTATCCATGTTGAGGAGATACGTGTTGGATCCGTTGCATATTATCAGTTACAAGTCCTTGTGACTTGAGGATACTTTAGCGTATGAGGAGATTCCTGTTCAGGTTTTGGACTGTAAAGTTCAGAAGCTTCGTACGAAAGAGATACCATTAGTGAAGGTATTGTGGCGGAACCACGAGGTTAAGGAAGCTTCTTGGGAACTAGAGACGGAAATACGCCGTAAGTATTCGCAGTTGTTTTGAATAGTATTTGGATAGCAGGGTGGTATGAGTATGTATGTATGTATGTAAACCTCTGTTATCATATTGTACGTAGTGGTTAGTCTCTGGGAGAGTCCTGTTGTATTGTAAGCTCTCGAGACCGTGTATGTATGTGACCATGGTATTCCTCCGCCATAAGTGAGGGCATGTATGCATGTATCGTAATGGGGTTGCATATAAATGGCCGCCGTATTCTCTAGAGTATGTGTGTATGTATCGTAATGGGGCTGCGTATAAATGGCTGCCGTATTCTCGAGAGTAAGTATGTATGTATCGTAGAGGGACTGCGAATAGCTAGTCACCGTTTCACTTTAGAGTATGTATGTAGTAGTATGAATGTGATTGTAAAGAGAGATTGCAAATTTCGAGGACGAAATTTTTGTAAGGAGGAGAGATTATAAGAACCCGAATCGTGATAATGGGGTTTATATATGTAAAGAGAGGGACATTTTGGTAAAAGAGCAGGTTCATCGACGAAGCCGGATTTTGTCGACGAAGCCTTTGTTTTTCTCGTCGATGAAATTCAGAGCCTCGTCGACGAGAAAAAGCCGAGGGGTTCAGGAAAATTTAAATATCAGGGTTCGTCGACGAAATTGCTACCTTGTCGACGAAATCTCTGAAGACCTCGTCGACGAGGACACCACTTCGTCGACGAAATACTCTGGGTCAAAGACTTATAAAAGATATTTTTGAGTTTCTTCATTGCTAAGTTTTGGAAATCCTCTCTCTCTCTCTCTAAGATTCGAAGCTCTCTCTCTCTCTCTCTCTCTTCGATTCCTTCACCGTTTGTCGCCGGATTCACAAATCCAAAGTTACTACGAGGATCAGTGAAGGATTCTCTACGTTTCTAGAGGATCGGAATCTCGTTTGGAGCGATTTTGGGTTTCGGGTCAAAATCGAGGTAAGACTCGGCTTTCATTTCTAATTTAGTATATGTGTAGTAGTACGGATTATAAGTATGTTTTATACTATGGTTTGTAGGTTTTGGAGTCTCGGTTCGTAGTTTTGAGGACCGTAAAGTTCGTAGTTGGATTTCGGGTTAAGGTAAGGGGATTTTGTTTATATCAGTCCATTTTCAAAATCAAGATCGATAAGCTTGTAGGCTACGATCGTATGCATGTTATGACTACTTATTTGAGGAAATCTATCAGGTGAAAATACGGGATTTTCGGGTTGCAGTTTTTCGGGAAAATTGGGGATTTCGGGTATCATCTCTATTTTGTTTGGAAAATTGTTGTTTGCTTTAAAACTGTAATATTGAGGTGACCATAATCTATATTTGCATAAACTATATACTTGAAATTGTAATTGATATGATTTGCCGTAAACCAAATATGTGTGGTATGTATGAATGTATGTATTTGTTTTAGGTATTTGTAAAACAGCTATGTGGCGGCTAATAACCATACGCTGAAATGTATAGGGACGTGAGTTCCAAAATGATTCTAGGTTTGTGAAATCAGTTAGGGGCGGCTAATTACTGTACGCCAAGAGTGACTGGCTCTATATCCAAGGGTGTGAAATATCACCAGTCTAATTCCGGTTGGTCACCGAAGTGGTGTGAGCTATATGCTACATCGTATGTTGCAATGGATTCACAGTGGGCCTAGGTCGTCGTAGCGTAGTTGTGTATATGGCAATGTAATCGTGGTGAGACTAGGTGACCTTTGTGTAGTTGCGTATGTAGCAATGGATTCACTTTTGGGGTTGAGTCGTAGATCTTCGTAGTTGCATATGACAATGTAATCGCTATGAGATTAGGTGACCTTGTGTAGTTACGTATGATGCAATGGATTCACCATTGGGCCTTGATCGTCGCAATGTAGTTGCGTATGTAGCAATGTAATCGCTGTGAGACGAGGTGACCTGGTGTAGTTGCGAACTAGTGTGACGACACTGACCGTATGTATGTATGTATGTATGTATGTTGGGTATCGTATGAATTGGAATGGTTTTCTAAAAATACTGGAACTGTATGTATTTGTATGAAACTGTACGAATTGTTTCAAACTGTATTGTATGTATAGTGTTATGAAGTATGTAAAATGACACTAGTATGCCACACACTGATATAAATTGTTTTCTTCCTTACTGAGAGGTGTCTCACCCCGAATGTACGTACAATATTTTTCAGGGCCTTCAGGTAGCGGTAAGTAGCATCCTAGCGTCTGGAAGCAAGGGTGTCATAGCTACTGCTAGTACCGTAGAGGTACGAGTTTTGGTATCCAGATCGTCAGGATAATTTGTAGACACCTGGGGTATGTTTTGTATTATGACAATGTATATCCTAGCTTGTCTAGTATAGACTCTGGTATGATACTGGTTATGTATAAAAGATCGTATTCCGCTACATATGTTGATAAGTATGGATGTTTGTATGTATGTATATAGGGCATCCGTGTACCCCACGGGGTCGGACCCTCTTGGTATGATATATCATGTATGATTTAATTGATACAGAGACAGGTTAGGTTATTTAAATTCACCCCCAGGTCCCATTTCCGGGTTTGGGGAGTGACAATGAGGGTCCAACCCCGTGGAGTACACGTAAACCTTATACACATTCACATACATATCCATACACATCAAATACGCGGCGAAAATATTCTTTCTAATACATACACCGTACCATACTAGAGTCTGTACATGACTAGAGTCTATGCTCCAAAATACAGTACATACCTCAGGTGTATACAAAACCCAACAATGACAACGCAGTTACAAAATTCGTACTCACATAAGTACTATACGTATCTAACCGACACCCACACTTCCAAACACTAGGATGCTAGTTTTGGCTACTCAAATGACCTGAAAAATATTTGTATATTCCGGGTGAGACACCTCTCAGTAAGGAAGAAAGCAGGTTATATTAGTGTGTGGCATACAAGTGTTATTTCAACATAAAACATAATATGATACAGTTCCAATATTTTTCACAATACAGTTCCAGTACATACGATACCAAATATACGGTCAGTGTCGTCACACTCAAGCACCTGATACCCTGCAATAACCGAAGCCTCATAGCGATATCGTTTCCAGTACAGTGTCCACTCACACCCATCGATGACCAGCCGAGACAAATAGGCGATATTTCACACCCTCGGATATAGAGTTGGACACTTTCGCCCACAGTATTTAGCCAAGACATGGCGTTTGCCCACGATAATTAGTTGAGACGTGGCAGAATTTCATAAAACCTGGAATATTTTGGAACTCATGTTCTTATACCTATCAACGTACGGTAATTAGCCGCCCCTAGTTGGTTTATAAAACCTAGAACATTTTACATACAACAGTTCATTCCACACTTATTTGAGTATACAACAATCATATCGTTTTCAATTCTAGAATACAATTTAATAGAAATAAAAGTACGGTCATCTCATTACTACAGTTTTATACAACATATGATTTTTCCACCAGAAATAGAAATGATACCCGAAACCCCCAATTTTCCCCAAAAACTGTAACCCAAAAATCCCGCATTTTTATCCAATATATTTTTCCAAATAAGTAGCCAAAACATACATACAATCGTAAACTACAGTTTTACAGATCTCGATTTCAAAAATAACTGATATAAACAGAATCCCCTTACCTTTTCCCGAATACCACAAACCCGAACTCTATGGCTCCAAAACTACAAATCGAGTTCCCAAAACCTACACATCCAAGAACTATACTTCACTATAATTCTTATTACTACATATATACCAAAACGAAATTGAAATCGGACCCTTACCTCAGTTTTGGGTCAAAACTTGAAAATCCTCAAAACGAATTTCCGATCCGCCAAAAACGTAGTGATTCCTCCCCTGATCCACGTAGTAACGTCGGATTGTTGAATCAAGCGACAAACAGCGAAGAATCGAAAAGAGAATGAGAGATTTCACTGGTTTTAGAAAGAGAGAGAGAGAGAGAGAGAGAGAGAGAGAGAGAGAGAGAGAGAGAGAGAGAGAGGAAAATTTAGCCTTCTTAGCAACTAAGCAATGAAGGAGGATATTTATAGCCCCTTTGACCTGGCCAACCTCATTGACGAAATGACACCTTCATCGACGTCTACACATTTCGTCGACGAACCGGTTCCTTCAGCGACAAACCCTATTTTGATATTTTACAACTTGTTCGGTATCTCTTCGTCGACGAGACTCTAAATTTCGGCGACGAAGAGTATGAGGGCCTTCGCCGATGAGAACAATGACTTTGTCGATGAAGCCTACTAAATTTACCTTTTCACCCTTTTGTTATTTATTAAATATGAAATTCTCGGGTTGGGTTCTTACACAATATGTGTTTTTAATCTTTAATAATATATACTTTGATTATTTTAATTATATTTTTAATTGCTATTTATTTCAATGATAAAAATGGGTATTTGTTTAATCAAGTTTTTTTTTTTAATTCTAAAAATACCAACAAAGCAAGTTGTTAGTTTTTGTTTTCGATTTTTATTTTAATATTTTTTTTTACGATAGTGCCAAAAAAATCCTATATAAATAGTTCGTCATATTTTGAATCCAAATCTAATTCAAACATGTGGGTCACGAATGATTTAGTAAGAGCTGACCCATCTTGTCATCCGTGCAACCACTTATTTATGAGTTCTTAGAAATACAAAATGAATTGAAATTATTCATTAGTCCTTAATTTGCCTTTGAAATAAATGAGATCATGCAACCCTAAGCATGATTGCATTGAATATCTTTAAATTCACACAAATTTAAATATAAACCCTAAAATAAAGTCTCTAAACACTACTTTTTGTACAAACATCTCATTAAAATGATCATTATCATTACCACCGTCAAGCACGCAATTAATTTTTAAAAAAGCAATCAACAAATTAAACGAAAGATTTTCTTTTCTCGTTTTTTCGTATGAGAATGTGTAACGATCTTGGGCTCAATTTCAATGAGGTATTATCCGATTTGGTCCGCTGGCCTCATGGATTTGTTCTATAAAAGGCACCTAACATAGTTGAAACTCAAACTCTCATTATAAGTCCAAGATCTCCCTAGCACGCTTTTGATATGGGACCATGACACAATGTTTCTAGAAACTTCTTTTGTGCGACGATATATAGCAGCAATGACTTTTTAAAAATTGGAGCATAAACAACGAGGCCTTTAGGCCTAGTGGTTTACCTCCCCGTTCTCCTTTGAGGAGATGGAGGTTCAAGTCCTCTTGGTTGCTTGACGAGGCATTTATCGTGATTTGTTGGTTGTGCCAAGTCCTCTTGGTTGCTTGAAGAAGCATCTATTGTGATTTGTTTGGTTGGTTGGGTTTGGGCTGCCCCTTTAGGGGCCTTGTATAGCTAGTCATATAAAAAATAAAAATAAAAACATTTTTCGCATGGTTCTTCTCATTCAAATGATATTTTTTTTGTCACGAGACCGTTAAAAAACATATAAATTGAAAAACTATTGTATTATTTTATTGATCATCATAAGCTCAGGATAAAAATTAAAATAGGGGTACTCCTGTTATGGTATACCCTGACCCAAAACTATTACATAATAAAAATAAGGGACATACATGTTAGAGGACCCTTAGAAGGTGGGGTCATTGGGCTTGCCGGGACAAGTAGGGTTACTTGGGACGATGGGGGTTGGGGGGCAGGGTGCCCCATTTTCAAAATTACACCTGCATTCCCAAGCATTAGGTAAGGCTGGAGCAAACCTCACACATTCTGCCTTTATTGATCCAATGCCCCTAAAGCAAGGCTGGCATGACCTTTGACATGCCTCTATGTCTGGACACCCTCCTAAAAGGGTGGATAAGTAGTTGCATTTCGCCTGAGCTAATGTCACTGCATGAAATAGAGAGACATACAAAAACGTTAAATCTCACATTGCTAATAATTTGTAAAAGTATAGCCCGATGCATAAAGCCCCCACGTCTACAGAATTCGAGGAAGAAACGGATCATAATGGGTCTATGGTACGCAGTCTTAACTTATATTTTTTGCCCATTTTCAAGCCTCAAATCCGTGACCTCTAGGTCTCTTACCGTTGCGCCTAAACTCCCCATCATTTTTAATAATTTGTGATAAAATAAAATGGAAAAATTCATAATTTCGCTAGTCTATGTCTACCTCCACTTCTCTAATTATGTTATGTAGATTTATGATATATCATCGAGACTCATAATGGATAGATAAACTTATGTTTTATTAGAACGTGAACCATGTAGTCCGATCAAATTTATGCAAAATCAAAACCAATCTTACACATACAATAACAAAACATTTTAAAAACTGGAAAATTCTAGTGTGAAAAAAAGTGCAACACAAAATTTTTTCAAAGTGAAGCAATATTACGTGATGAAAAATTAAGTTTGTAATAATGCATAGAATCAAAACTTTAAACTTATACTTCCAGACACTCCCCAATTATCATTATTTTCAAAAACATAACTTCTCGATATTCAAAATTGATGTGTTTTGAATATTGAAGTAAATTAATGAAAAAAACCTGATGAGAGCATTAAGAAAACAACAATGAAAACTGCGAGGAGGCAAAGTGAGGGCCTCTCCATCCCTTTGATTTCTAAAATTCAGTGGAAGTTGGTGTAAGATGCGGTTCACTATTATCACATTTCACTATATATCGAAAATCCATCTTCTTCATTAGGAAAGAGATCGAGATCGATCGAAAATATCTTAGTCAACCCATATCTTGCCAAATCTTCTCCCCTCCACCTCCCAAATGCGCACTAAAACCCTAAAAACGCAAGTCTGTTGGGATGACGCCCAAGCTAGTTGTATTCACCGCCCTTGACCGCAGACACCATGCTCGAGCCTCCCAAAAAGGTATGCTATTTTTTTAAGCATATTATTTTGTCGACTATTTAATTGCTTTAATTAAATTTTTTACAAATAATTTGAGAAAAAAAAATTATTAGAGATTATCTTTATGTTTTTTTTTTGTTAATAGTAGAGATGAATTGATATTGCTACTGCATAAAGTTTGAAAATTGAAGAGTGGGAGGGATAAAATTGCGTTGGAAATTCATTGATGAGTGGCGTATAGAATAGAAATTGTGACTCATAGCACAAATTTCGAATTTAAATATATATACACAGATGGCATAAACCCTAATTATGTTCAAATTTTAAAATATTATATTTTGGAGGTTCATAACTTCTCAATATTTGAAATTAATGCATTTTGAAGATACTTGGTTCAAGAAAAATTGTCATCTTCAATTTGAAAAATATTAATGTTGTGTTTGAGAGTATAAATTTCGAATCTTAGAAATGGATTTTGATGACTTTTGACAAATTTTAATATTATTTATATTATATTTTTAACAAATGGGATACAAAATCCTGATCTAAGATTTCTCTAAATGTAGAATAAGTATTATTGCCTCTTAAAAAATTGTACCAATGAAAATAATAACGCGATATCTCAATAGTACACAATATTTTTTCACATCATTGTAAGATTCATGGTAATAAAAGCATACCAAATTGGTGTATATGTATATATATATATATTAAAGAATATTTTATTGCGTTTATTATCACTGTTTTATTGTGATACTGATACTACTCAAAATTTGGGATATATGAATAACATAATAATTAGGGATATATGGTGGTGAGATTGGGGGACCCTAGAAGGGAGGCATTGGGAGGGGCAGGGCAGGGAGGTTGGGCTGGGGCAGTGGGTGGAGGGCAGGGTGCCCCATTTGTGAAGTAACACCTGCATTCCCACATGTAGGCTGGGAAGCTTGGAGCAGTGCATATTGCTTTTACCATCCCCACGTTCCTATAGCAAGGGCTGCATGCCCTTAAGCATGCATCCTTGTCTGGACACCCTCCCTTAAAGGTAGACAGGTAATTGCAACCCCCCTCAGCCACTGCATTCAGAGAGAGAGAGAGAGAGAGAGAGAGAGAGAGAGAGAGAGAGAGAGAGAGAGAGAGGGGGGAAATGTCACTAGGGCATTATGGTATATAATAATAATAATAATAATAATAATAATAATTAAAAAACAAATAAATTTCAAAGTTGTCTTCAATATTTATCATGATTTAAATGATAACAATCAAACCATTAATTACTGTCATCGTATAGTTGTAGAAGAATTTTTGGATTGTTCTTATGAGATTATATGTATATAGTTGTCGCTTAGGATTGAAACCCTAAAACAGTTTTTCATTGACAATGATAAAAATTGCGCAAAAGTTGTATGGACCTAAACCACGTAAATCATGTTAGTATATTTTTTTTTATGTATTCCTTTTGGTTTGTTGTGTTTGTATGCATAACCCTAGAGTGTATTTCAATAAAATCATATTGCTACTATGCATAATTAAATTTTTTTTATAAATAAAGGGTTATTTGGTATTATTGTGAAAAACGGTAAACGAAAATTTAAAATCAGAAATGAAAAACTAAATATCGAAATCATTTGGGAAACAAAAACAAATTAAGAATTATATTAAAGAAAAGCTAATTTATATTGTTGAATCAAATAAACATAGAAATTATATTTAAAAACTCACTTTTGATTGTGACAACTGAAAAATAGCTAAAACATTTTCTAAATGAGTTTTTTGTTTTTTTTCTAATTTTGTCTAGATATTTACATTTTTATTATATTTCAAGTTCATTCGGTCATTTCATTTATAATTCAAAATTATGAATAAAATGAATGATTTAATACGTAAAATTAATTCTAAATATTGAAGTATTGTGACAATCAATTTTCAAAATAATTGAAATATAGGTATATATATATATATAAAATTTAATTTTTTAATTTTTAAATAAGAACAATTGAAAATTGACAATAAAAATAAATAATAACAATGTAAGCAAATCTATTTTCTTTACAATATATAAATAAAAATAGAAAAATACTAAACAACCATTAAATTTTTTATTATCAACTCTAATTATATGCTTGGTACATTAAGAATGAAATGAAATCAAATTTATCACTTCATTTTCATATTGACCATTCAAATTTTCTTTACATTCTATTCGTGCCCTATTTTATTTCACAAACCAAACATGAAGTAAATATTATAAACTCTAATCGTTAAATTATCTCTTGGAAGAACTTCTCATTTAACTCTATGTCAAAATCTTTTGGTGATTTTTTATTTATGTAACTTTTTTTACTGAACTTTACGTATGAATCTTTTCTTTCAAAATTGACTCGCATCTAATGCTTGAGAGCATTATATGTTAATTAAAAAGATTAAAATTATACTACCAAAATATAATTTAATTATAAATTCATTAGTATTTTGTTAATTTGAGCGAGCCAATTGCTCCCAAATTTACACTGTTACATATAACTATTCAATGCTTGAAATTGATGCATTTCTTTTCAAATATTGGGCTTTGCTCGAATAAGATGATTAATCTGACGAGTTTATAGTTGAAGTAAAACAAAACAAACCTGATGAAATAATCGCAACAAGGATAACAAGTAGGCAAGCTGAGGCTCTATTCATCTCTTTTGATTTTTAAAATTCACAAAAGCAAGAATAAGAGATGGTGGTATAAGAAGAGATCTATGGCGATTTACATTTCATATGTCTGTATTTATATTGAAGGAGTGCTTTATGAAAGCCTCTAGATTTCATGTCATTAATGCTTGTTGCATTTTTGAGTCTTGAAATGTGAACCAAATCCTAAGAATTTATTTGAAATCCTACCCGTCTCTGAATGTTGTATTTTAGTTGAGCTCTTTGTAGGAATGCTAGTCAATAGCTTTAATTAATGAAAGGGTATTGCTGGCTATGACTAAATACTAAATGTTACATTAACAGGAAATATGCCATAAATGACATTAAATATGCCTAACTCAATATGCATGAATATTAAATGCATATATCAAATAGGCGGATCATAAATTAATGGAAACATGTACATAAATTAAAATTTTTGTTTCACTTATTTGTTTGTTTAATTTAATTAATTAATTTATTTTGATTACATAGAAATTTCAGCCACCAACAAGTCCTTTGGACTCCCCTGGTGCGGCACCAAACCTACAGATCAACGTCCTCCCTCTAGGTTTCGTTGATCAGGTAAAGTCCGAAAATGCGGACACGGCTTCCATGCATCAGTTGGACGTTCGGCTAACCCGACCCTCGAGATACATCTCAATTACCATCCACGGTCCCAAAATATTTTGGGTACACATACATGATCTCTGGATAGATCCCACACTTCAATATTAGACCTACCTAAATATTTGTATCCGAAATAATTTTGAGACATGGATTTTGAAAAGTTTAATTTCACCGATTAATTATATTGTGTTTCTTTCAAATCAATATCATTATTTAAAATATTCATAATAGAGGGGTGGGGGGGGGGGGGTGAATAACTTGAATGGCAGTGTTAGCATGAAGCCTTCAAGAGCAATTTGATGTTGTTGTGCATACAAAATGTTGCATTTAGATAATTTGTTTGAGTAAAGGAAGTAAAAGTAAAATAAACAAGAATATCATTTTCACTATATTGTCTATCTTTTCCAAATAGTATGCAAAATAAATACTTGTTCTCATATGTTGATGCGAGTACGCAGCGGAACAAAACCTTGCAAATTCGAAACAATCCGAAACAAGTAATGCAAGCACTTAATGATGAATACACGGTACAAGCAATCATTTATAATGAGAATAAGGAAAGCAACTAAAATCAAAGACTTATGTAGTTCGACAATTTGCCTACGTTCACAAGAGTAAGTAGTTGTGTTTTCACTATCACATGTGAATCTTACATCAAGCTTAGATCAAAGGTTACAAAATATAGTTTAAATACTAACCCTATGTGTATAGAAGACTTGTACTATAACTAAAACACTTCTGTAGCAATTCCCAGAGAAAAATCTTACAAAATCTCTCAATCTACTGATCACCAATTCAAAAATCCGTGACTTGTGCCAAATGAAACTATCGACCGTCGATGGTTTAATGCTGAGAGTTATTCCTGCTACAGACTGAAACCGTCGACAGTTTGATACCAAGAGCAAATCGTCTCTCATACCGTTGACCAATCTGTCGACGGTTTGATCCTGCAACTAGCCTCCTTGTTCTTTACATCACTATGTTTTCCTAGTACATGCTTTCCACTCAAATATAAGGCACATTTCCAACATTATATGATTTAAAATTGAGAAAAATTAAATGTCAATATTGTGTAAAATTAAATTTTGGTATTTGACGTGTGTGTGTGTGTGTATGTATATATACATATAATCTTTTTTTTGCTTTCTTTGATAACTAAACATGAAAGGTGAATTCTTTCATATTTCTATCTCTTTGTTTTTTTTTTTTTTTTTTTAAATATATTTTTAGTATTCAAAGTGAAATTTTTTCATATTTTATTTTCTTTTTCATGCTTCGAACAAGGTTTACTAGACTTAGAGAATTTTTATGATTAATCCTTGTCTTGTATCTTTTTACACCATGTACACATTTTGTACTTCTTGTCAATGAGAATAGAATGGATACGGGCAAAAAGAAATCAAATTTATCATATCTTTGTATTCTTTAATTAAATAAAATTTCATGTCATTTCTACTTACTTTTATTCTACATATCAGATATGAGATATATTTTATTTTCTTGAGAGGGAGGGGGAGCCATTTTAAATATTAAATTCACTTTCATTAAATAGTGGCCAAGTGTATATTAAATGATAATTTGGGGTTTGAATATTACATTTATTGTTATATATATATATATATATATTTATATATCACTAAAATTAAGCCTAAATTTATAAAATTGTGGAAAAATAAGATTTAGCTTAAAATTGGGATTAAAACTTTCCCACTAAGCGCAAATCTTTCCAAAATATCTCTAATATATAGTAATTTTGATTATTAAAATAATAAAATAACAAGAGTTACAATATGAGTTTGATTTGTGTCATATGCCTGCATCATTTATAATGAGAGAGAAAAGGATCATTATCTTGCTAAAGTGGTAAGTGAAGTCAAAAGACATTTTCTAGACTCGTAAATACAATTCAATGGAGAGCTAGTGTAGAGACCTAGAATTAAATAATAAGAAAAGGAAACAAAAGGGAAATTTCACAAAAGGGGATAGGGTCCGCGTTCGTCAACGAATCATCTTCTTGGCCTCGTCGACGTGGATGCGTGTCTTGTCGATGAGAATTTACCGAGAGACTGTTTTCAGGACTTGAATTTCGTTGATGAGGGCACTGTCGTCGTCGACGAACTATTTTTATGGACTCGTCAATGAGGCAACGTGGCCAACCACCTATAAATATGTAGAAAACGGGTTTTCAGTGAAAAATTTCTCTCTCTCTCTCTCATTTTCTCTCTCTAGAAAACAGTTTCTCTCAATTCTCTATAGATTTCTAGCTCCGATTCTTCTCGGTTTGGCGATCAGAAGCTACCACGATGATCATAGGGAAATTCTCTGCAACCTAACTAGAACGGAAATTCAATTTGAATAGTTTGGGAACCATCCTAAATTTGGGTAAGTGGATTTTTATGTATTTTCAGTATTATTAGTATTATTTGAGGCTAGATTTTGTATTCTATGAGAATATACTAGTATTTTGTGGAATAATTTGGGGTGTCATATTTTTAGGAATAGAGTGTTTTGGGCCCCTATAGTCGTGGGTTGAGAATCCTAACAAGTATCTGTTCGGGAGCCCAGATAAATTATAATTCAAGAAATTATGAATAGACAATCTCAGGAAATATGGGTGTATTGATTTACTGAAAAATTTGTATATGTAAATGCAGGTTTTTGGGGTTGGTACACCGAAGGTGCGAGAGTTGAGTGGAGGCCAACCTCTTAGTCAGATAGGTAAGGGAAATATATTATGTTAGGAATTTTAGAAAGTTTACTAGAAAATTATGTATATATCAATTTATTATTCAATTTTTTCAAAATATTATTATTATATTAGGAGATGCAGATTTTAGAGCATGTGATTTTAATTACTTAATTGTATGGCATGAGTTCATAACATTTTAGTATAATATTTATACAGTTTTACAAATATCATGATTTACAGTATATTAGCAGAAAATATCGATATGCAGTTATCAGAAAAATATGATTTATAGTATTTTTCAGAATGTCATGACTTCTGAACCATAATACTCGGTTATTTAGTTATTCAGTTAGAAATTCAGATTATGCAGATTAGTTTAAAAATGTTATGGTTATTTCAAAATCATGGTAAAAAAAGTAAGATAATTATAAGTATCAGTACTAAATAGTAACAAACCCTGATGAATTATTCAATCAGTTTCAAACAATAGACCACGGTACCGTTGTTATTTTTATATCACAGTGCAACCACATATCTCAGAATGTATATGGATTCCGTCAATCGTGTCTATAGAGAGATTGCAGTCTCCCCGATATCCTAGGTTGAGGAGGTCGATTTGATGAGGTAGAGATTAGGTGCCCGGAGAGATTGCAGTGGGCCAAAATGATGATTGATAGAGTTTCAGATTGACTTAACTGGTGGACCAACTAATGTTAAGTCTCGCCTACGGGCTGTACAACACTATCATGAGGGGTTAAATCATGATATTCAGTTCCGAAGGTCTTATCACAGTTGTTTCTATATATATAAATTTACAGTACAATAACAGATTTATTATGATACTAAAATTATGTGTAATTAGAAAGCTCAGATGTATAGTTGTATTTTAAATTATAATAAATGTAATCTGTACTGTATACTAGACTAATAGTTTTACAGTTTTAGTATTATATCAATATATTAAATGAGTAACTCAGTTGCCACACACTAGTGATAACATATCTTCTCTGACTGAGCGTTGTCTCATCCCAGTGACTTAACATTTTTCAGGTGATCCATTTGGGCGAACAAATCAGGCTCGCAGGTAGAGAGATTCTTGTACTGCTTTTTTTTTGAAAGGTGAATGTTTCCTGGGTGTTGGATGTTTGGGTAGATCCCAGGATTTTTGATGGATGTCACTGAGAGTTTTGTAATGTATATTTTGGGACTTTCTAAGTTTCTGGTATTATAAATATAGTTTACAGTTTTATGTTTATCACTGCTTAGGAATGTAATGTGAACAGAGTTCCTCTGGTGCTTCCTTGGGGCCTGAGATGTTTTTAGCAGATAAAACAAAGAGATTTGCTATATATGTTTAAGTGAAAAAAAAATGGCAAAAATAAAAATAAAAAACTAGGTCGTTACAATTAGCCTCTTACAATCAATATGAATACAATCTCTCCATTATAAAGGCTGCCTAAAAAAATATAACCTCATAATACTTGAACAAATCTTTATTAATGCAGCACAATTAGCTTCTTTGAGAGAGATTTATGAAAGGGAAGCCAAGAGAGAAAAATGTGAGTGGTCTCTACTAAAACCCTAAACCGATATCAATTTATCATATATACTCATTTTATGCCACTTATTTAAGCGTCAGAGAAGACCGTAAAAAACTATTTAAGGATCTTCAAAAACTCTTCTTATATTCCATGATTATATACAGAAGAAGTCATTAAAGTAAGAATGATTTTATTATGTTGGTCACTCAAGACATGTTTGCCTTGACAATATTTATTTTAAAATAAGAAGACCATCTATTCTATCTCTAATGGAGTAATCATGCCATTCTTCTCTTGATATTTTGCAAAGAATGGTCTACCTTGTTGGGTTTTCATGGTAGTGATGTGTTAATTATTTTTTTTTTGTACTTCATATTTGTATCATAAGCTAATAAATAACTTTGCTGCTTTTAGTTTGTTTTACATTTTTTTATTACATGAATATTTTTATTCAACTAAAAGAAAAAATAAAAGAAAATAGAAGTAGGTGTAAAACATGTTACAAATTAGATTCTGCATCTGACTCGATAGTAACATTTATTCATATTAGGCCATATAATAATTTTACCTAACACAATTATCGATTATTGATATGTTATGCACATGATGGTGACTTATATTTACATACCTTTATTAATAAATAAATTTGACCTTTTATGACTAATGAGATAATTAAAGAAATTTTAATGTCATATTGAAAACTCCGTAGGTATATTTGTAAGGAGTGTAGATGTATTTTCTCTTATAATTTTTTTTTATAACTTTCACTTCTACACATGACATAACGAAAATTAAAAATATAATGGGAATTAAAAAAATAATATTTCACATTTATTCTCTTTTTTTTATCCAAATAAAATTCTTATCTAAACAAACTATAATTTTAAACGATTTCCTATAATTTTAAACATTCGCATATAATTTTTACTTATTTTAATTATAATTTATATTATTACTAAGTACCAAATATTAGGCTAATATTTTTTAAAACAAAACAAAAAAAAAATTAAAAGGAACAAAAATATGTGTAATAATCGAAAAATGAAATATCTTGTGGAGGTAATGGAACGTTAGAAAGTATCGCCTGCCAGACCTCCTGTTTGAAGTACTGATTCATTACCAAATTCTGAATCGCTCAGCGCTCATGGCTGCTCGCGCTTTCCACAATATCAGTTAGGCTGGATCCTTTCAGTAATCTTCTGATAGTAATCCTCAGCAAACCATGGCCTCCATGCTGCAACATTCATGGGTTTCTTCTTTCTCCTCCATAAACCCCACCTCTTTCAACAATAAACCCACTTTCATCCCATCTCCATACCCCTCTACCTTCACTCGCAATCCCCTCAAACCCTCATTATCGGCGTCATTGAACCAACCCGGTGCTGAATCTTCGCAACCCAGCTTGTCAAATTCATCTCAAAGTTCTTCGGAACCCGAACCGGGCGGTACGGACCCCATGAAGCTCGCTTTTGCGAGGGCTAAGGCATACAAGAAGTCAGTCAAGACGAACCCGAGCCCGAAAATTATTGAAAACCCGTTAGTGGAAGCTGAGAAAAATGATGACAACGTAAATGGGAATGGGAATGCAGATTCAAATTCAAGTTTGGGTTTGGGCGATGGTGGTGGTGGAAATCGGGATGTTCCTGTTTCAGTCAAGATTGCAATGGAGAAAGCAAAAGAGTATAAGAAGAACAAAGGGGTCATTGGCGGCGGCGATAACTCCGAGGAAAAAGAGACATTTTCAGGTAATGTTGAGTAAAATGTGGAGATTGACTATTTTCATTTTGATTTGGGATTTAAGCTGATCCTTGACGGAAGGATTAAGCACTTACATGTTCCTGAAGTGTGCAAGCTGGTTTAGTTTAGCCTCTGATCTTTTAATTGAGTTAATGTAGCTAATAATATGCCCAAATTAATCTACATTGGATTGAGATGCTTGGTTGTGCCATACACATCTTGTTGCTAACTTGCTGCCAGTTGTGGAGAGTGTGGGGAGTTGCCCCCTATTCAACTCAACCGAAAGTATAATGACCTATATTTATTTTTTCTTAATCGTATGACATCTTAATAGAAGTGGGGTCAAATTTTAAATATGAGGAGATTTTGCAAAAAATAAAAAGGCATAGTTTGCCTGAAGAAGCCAAAAATTGATAAAATTATAAGTTAGTGAAAGGAATTCAAATCTGTAAACAGAAAAAAAAAAAAAACAAAGATAGAGATAGTGACAGAGAGATGAAGTGAAAGAAAAGTTTATAGTTCCAACGTACGAAGATTCATCAATGTTTTGGTATGTTTGATAGTAGCATTTGCAGAATGTAACTGGACATTCTTGGAAAATTGGTTGCTTGATTACATATATTGGGAAGGATGTATTTTTGGTAGCATTGATAATGGATTGAATATGAAATGTTTATTAAAATGAAATCTGATGAAAAAAAAAACTGTGAGGTTTATTTGTTTTAGAATGAGTGTAGTGAAAATATAGGCAATAAAGTTTCTTTTGCTATTAAAAAAATTGAATGACTATAGTGAATAACTTTCTCACACTTTTAGTCGGTCATATGTTATGGCTAAAAGTGAACTTTTAGATTGTGTCCTACAGTGAAGAATGCTTTTAGATATTCAATCACTGAAAAATAATCTTAATAAACAAGTGTGTGCCACCACTGATTGAGATCCTGGTTCTGCCACTTGTTGCTGGAGCTTGTATCACACAGGCAGCAACTGGCACATGTATGATGTGTCCAAGTGTTCCAGTCCAATTTTGATTAATTTTGGACACAAATCATATAATAATAGCTGCACTGAATCAAATACAAATTCAGGCAGGCACATTGATCCAACATGATTAACTTAGTGGCCTGCAGGTAATTAACTTTTAATTAAATGAGGGAAAATAAAGAACTTCCTTTAATTTCATTCCACATGATGGGAGCGTGTGGAATTTCATTCAATATTTCAATTTATATTTACAAAGCATTGTGGAGTTTGTTTTGTTGGTTGTAGAAAATGGGCATCTTGAACCAGAATGTGGATGGAAATTTGTTTATGTATGACAAATATGACTAATGGGAAGAATTCTGGGAAATGGATATGTTGAGAATGGTTAGCAAAAACCGAGAAGGAATCATGCGTTGATCTTATTGGGGCTCAACTCCGAGTTCCATTTAAGTATTGAATTTTTGTTGATTTTTTTTTTTCTGGATAATTAGAAATAGTTCCTTGTCATTGATTCCATGTATAATGCAATTAGAATGTGATTATATTGCTGTGAATTAGTTAATTTCTTTGGTTGATGGCCTGAAGCCAGTTTTTGAACAAGGAGTCAGCCACTCCAGAAATGGGGATAAGGCTGCCAACCATCCATCTTCCTAGACCTGGTGATATGTGGGAGCCTCGGAATAGGCTGCCTTTCTTGATGACAGTGGGGTATTTTGGCATGCAATGTGGACTAAACTTTGTCAATGCATTGGTTTCTAGGATTGAGGAGAGGAAATGAGGGGATTTTGGAAGACAGGTATTCTTTGAAAAAGGATAGTGAGAAAAAAGAACTGACGGTCTCGAGCACTGACTTTATGGGGCTCAATTTCTCGGATAAGAAGAATAGCAGGGCACTGCCAGCAGGATTGGCTCCACTGCAAGACCCTTTCCCAGAAGGTGACTTGCCTGAAGTGGAGTTGATTATTGGGGACAGAAGCAACTTTGGAACTTCAACACCATTAGCACCTGATTCAGTCCAGGAAGATGATTCAGATATTTATAAGCCTAAGGTTTCCACATGGGGAGTCTTTCCTAGGCCCAGAAACATTTCAAAATCAGTAAGATACACCGTCAGATCCCATATTTTTCTTGGAACTTTGACAGATTATTTTTCATTGGTATGCTATATTTTGTTATTGAATGAGTTCCATTTGATTTTTTTGGGGATGGGTTTTTGCAGTTAGATGTTTTTCTTGAGCAGCAAATTGATTCTGAAATGGGCATGAGTGACATCGAAATTTTAGACACCAACTTTCCTACGCAGGGAAAAAAATTAATTTTCTTTGTTCAGTGTAACTTGTGAAGATTTAAAAAATTGGAGAAGAAAATAGGTGCAGGAGAACTGCTGACGTTGTTTTTCTTTTTACATTCCTCTAATCACCCTCAAATCCTGGGAGTGCGGGAGCATCCTGCTAATAACATCTACCCCATGGAAACCAAAAACATAGACAATGGATCCCCTTGCCTAAGTCCTCGGGAGGCCTTGAACCACTCTCTAGGCTGACCATGATTGAGTTTATGTAGCATCCACTTCCTCCACATAGCCCCAGAGCCTTGCCCAATCATCACTCTATTCAAAGCCCTAGTTCATCGTATCATGAGATCCAGCTTAAAGATTAGTCTCCTGCTGCTCTTCATCGCATTCTACCACCTCATTAGCCACCAGCACAATGTCTAAAATTTTTCTATCTTTAATGAACACAAACTGAGCCATAGTCTCTATTGTCCGCCAAATTCTATTTTAGCTTCTTAGATAAAGATGTTAAAGCTTGATAGTTAATATGCATTGTTGACCCACGTCCTAACAGCTTAAGCATTTAGGTAAAGTGGTAATCTAACATGGTATCAGAGTTAGTTACCAGGAGGAGGCTTTGTTTAACTTGGAGCCCCCCCCCCCCCCTCCCCAGCACTAGCACCTCCTTATAGGTAAGTTGGGCTCCTTGATGGGCCCCTATTGGCAGCCCATGAAATCCGCCCCCCCCCCCCCCCCCCATTTTATTCTTAAAAGTTTTCCACTGGGCCAGACTGTCATGTTGTTCTGTGCCTTTTCAATGTTGGCCTGAAATAATAGGTATTTCTCTTATACACTCCATGAGTAGCCTCACCAAAATCAAAATTCAAATTTGAAAATTTTCCTAAAGCAGAAATGGATTTCTCTTCTCGAATTCCCTCACAGTCTGCTTGGTCAGGCTTTCCTTTCCCATATCTCGTTTTTGCCCTACCAAACTTATTGAAATTCCTCCATTGCCAGTGAGCTGGAGCTTCAATTCTCCAAAAAACAGATTCTTCTTCATGGTTATGATCTCTGCACATTCAAAGAAATGCAATCACAGCACTACAGCTTCTGGTTGAAAATAATTGGGTTACTTTCCTCCACTGATCCCAGTATTGTTTCCCAAATTTTTTTCCTAACTGACACCTTGGTTCTGTTTTAGCACATGGATCATCTGAATAGTCCCCATTACTGGTATTCTTTCCATCGAGATAGATCTACCGAAGGCATTCACTCGCAATGGTCTAATGTCTTGTCTTTTGTGGTTTTTTTTTTTTTTTTAGTTACAAGATATGAAGGATAAGGCGTCCTCCTAAAGACCAAAAATAATTACCAAAGTGCTGCCTTCCAAACCCTTTAAAGATTGGACAGCCACAATCCCCCTAGAACCCCAAAGGAATGTGCCCAAAAAGAAGCTAAAAAAAATACTAAAAATAACTGTCACCCAAAGCAAAATCGGAGAATGCTTCTGATCTTTGAAAATCTTTGCTTTCCTCTCGAGCCATAGAATCCTCAAAGTGGCATACACTGTGCAAGTCCATAAATTCCTCCCTCTTCTACTCTTCACAAGTCCTAGCTGAAGCTTTTGGATGTATTTGATGGTCTTTATTTATTTTCCTGTTGAAATTAGTTGTGCTACACAAATGATTATGTATATTGTGAAACTGATACCTCCATTTTGCACCATAACCTCCTGTGCTGTCAACTCTCAGTCTAGGACTAGCTGAAGCTTTTTGATGTGTTTTGATGCTCTTATTTATTTTCCTGTTGAACTAGTTGTGCTACATAAATGATTATATATATGTTGTGAAACTGATACCACATTTTGCAACATAACCTCCTGTGGAGTCAACTTTCAGTCAAAGGCTATTCTTTCTCATAGATGATTACCCTGGCTTTGATGTTCAGTTTGGAGGTGGAAAAGTTATTCGCCCTGGTGAGGTGCTTGAAACAACAGAAGATAAATCAGTTAAAGAAGCACGTACAAGGGAATTGATAACTGCCTATCAGAGTAAGATTGGCTTGAACATTGATCCAAGGCTAAGATCTGAATGTGAGAAGGTAGTCACCAAGCACAATACTACTTTTTGCATCCCTTAAATTTGAGAAACTTTTTCCTTTCCTTCTATATATTACCGTTAGAGAATGTTCTTGGAGGCAACTTCTTATTATTGTTTTTAGTTTATCTTTTCACAGAAAAAAGTAGAGAAGGGATTGTGTTTGTGTGTATCGTTCTTGTCAATCAGCTTTATTAGTCATTTTAAATCCTTACCGTGTTAAATTTCAAGCATGATAAAGATATTGAATTTTTTTTCATTTTTAATTTATAAATCTGTTTTTCAAGTAAGTTGAGAGTCCATGCACGATTAGTTGATTGAAATTATCATCTTGAAGTATTGAGCAAAATATAATTATGATAAGTTGTACAGTATTTAGTTAAAAATAGCTAGGAATGTTAGCCTTTGAGTTCACCATAAAATATTTTGCTCGCATATCTGTATTAAATAGTTATACCCGGAATTAGTTCTTGCAAAAATACACGTTAGATATGATTGTAGTGCTCTAACCTGATTGTGGAGTTTCTTGAAAATAACTTTGCTATAAAAAAAAAAAAAAAAAAGTTTACAGAAACTTTACTGCAAACATGAGAATAGATGAATTTGATTTGATGGAATGTCATATGGCTCAACTTTTGTAAGAGATCTAATTCTTTTGTTTTCTTCTTAATGGATATGTTCATGTCAAGCTTATGAATTAATGGAAAATTTCAAGTTATTAAAATATTGTTCTTAATGTTACTTGTTTAATGGTTTCTCTTGCTACATATATATTTTTTATTCCCTATGTGCTTGTTTGAGCATGTGTGCACATTTTATTTATTTATTTATGTTTTCTTTGTGCGAAATAGGAAGCTTTAGTCTCAAGGCTTTTTCGTGCTTCCTTCTCTCCCTTTATATATTCTCTCTAGCTATATGTGTCTTTTTTTGTGTGTGTGCACAAGAGAGAGAATTCTTGGCTTTGTCACACACGCACACAGAGACACACACAGAGGTTGACTCACTTGTTTCTCTTAGATTTTCCACTATTTTGAGACCATCATGGCTTGCCCTTTTGCCAAACCTCGGGGAGCTTTGTTCGTGGGGCTGCCCTTTTTTGAAAGGGAGCATTTGTGCAACGATAGAGTTGTCGCTGTGTGACCTAGAGGCCATGGGTTTGAGGCATGGAATCAGGCCTTTTGCCAAAATGTAAGGTAAAGCTGCATACTATAGATCCATCGTGGTTCAACCCTTCCTTGGACCCATATGCAGGAGTTTTGTGCACTGGGCTGCTCTTTTTAACTTCGCCTGTGATGCACTCAATGTCTTAAATCTTTTCACACACAATCGGTCTCAAGCTCGGGTAAAGTAGGGTTGCATTAGGTAGCTGACAGTTGGCATAAAACTTGTCATCTCTTTGATATCTTTATTGATTATTCGCTAGGCTGGGGCATCTCCTACGAGCTACACATTACACTTAATCACTTGGGTGTAGCGAAAAATGGTGAGGGTGGGCTAAATTGTCGCCTCAAGGTGACACTTCATGTCGGCATCTAGGTATGGTGTCAAATATGCGAGGGTTCCCTCATGATTCTAGACGTGGGCGGGTAAAGAAGTTAGTTTAGGAGTATAGTTAGATCAGCAACTTAGAATATAGGGACATTTACGGTAAATGTATGGAGATGGTGGACACTAAAAAAGGAAAAATTAGTGTAATTTGCCTTCAAGAAACTAAGTGGGTAGGGGAGAAAACTGGAGAAATTGAAAAATCAGAATTCAAACTTCGGTATAGTGGAAAAGAAAAATCATTGTAGACAAAAACTAAAATAACAGTGTTGTAGATGTTAAAAGAATATGGGATAGAATCATAAAAATTTAAAATGGTCTTAGGTCAAGAGATAATAAATGTCATTAGTGCTTATGTTCCTCAAATAGACTTTGGAGAAAACCTTCAATGACAATTTTGGAAGATATGGATAACATTATTTACAAAGGATATTAGGGATTGAAAAAATATTCATAGGAGCTGATTTGAATGGATATATTAGAAAGGATAGTAAAGGTTATGAGAGGCTGCATGGAGGACATGGATATCAAGATAAAAATGAGTCTAGGAATATGATCTTAGACTTTGCCATGTCATATGATCTTATTGTAATGAATGCTTGCTTTAAGAAGAGAGAATTATAGGGGTGTACTCAATTCTAGGTAGTACCCAAAAATGATGAATGAACTAAACCAAATTGGTTCTTATATTCCAAACTATACTGAACCATAGATAGATGGTTTGGTCATAAGGAAAAGCGGTTTATCGGTCTAATCTTTGGTTATTAACCGAAATAAATTTTTTAAAACTAAATGAAGCCCACATTATTGTTAGTTCAACATCGGCTTGAAGAACAAGGGCCATGAAGTGGTTCTTAACATTGCATCGACCCATAAGGAGTGAGGGGAAGGGATGTAAGACTTGGTTTCTATAGCTGGGAGAAGACTCTAAAAAATTGAGAGCCAGCTGATGTGGGATGACAAATCACAAAAGTATAGGAGAGTTGGCCACTGGGCTATGTGGGTGACTGGGCATGAAGGAGTCATTTATCTTTTGAATCTTGTGTCACAATGGTAAAACATGGGAAAGTAGCTCACATCTTCATCTATAAAATGGCTCGAATCCTTGCTTATCTTCCTTCTTTTTGTATGTAAAAATAAAAAAAAAATTGAGAAATAATAAAAATAATTGACAATTTTGAACTTAAAAGTTAAAATTAGAAGTAGGATAAATTTAAGTGGGTAATATATAAAAAATTCACTAGAGAATGAAAACCGAAACCAAAACTGTAATGCCCTGAACTCGAGAGTGGGGCCCAGGGTGTTATGTGTTCCATTCACAGATCTCTGATACCAGCACCTCAATTTATATTACCAGAGTGCTAATTTATACAACCGAAAAGGGCCTCCATTCAGCCATATTACATACCCAAGAAATTAAAACATAAACGTAAACATAACTGTTCCAATATCTTATAGATACTCACACTATACTAAGCTATCCCGAAAACCCTGCCCTGGAGCTCGCTAAGTTCGACCACCAAAAGGTTCTGAAAAAAATAATTTATACACTAAGGTGAGACACCTCTCAGTAAGATGAAATAAATTATTATCAGTGTGTGGCAGATGAGTTTTAGTGTAGTCAAAATATAAGAGTTTAATTATTCAACAATAACTGAACAAACACTTGCAGACAATACTCACACATACATTATCATCCATAACATAGAAATCCGCATACACATATATCACACGTATTACCATAGCACATCCACCATCACAGATCACACCACAACATATCCACAATCACGATTCATTCAATTCACATACACTATTATTTATAGCGAGAGTTTTCTGAGGATTGGGGAGATTACACGCCCATACATGTAACGCCCCTTTGCTTTGATACCTTATGTAACTTTGCTCATTTAGCCTGGGTGCAACTACAATCGATACCTTTCAAGGCACTCGCTTTACTTAGTAAGCCCTTGGGCGGAGAGTTTACCTCGCTTCAATCATACATAATACCACAGTATAAAATTACATTCAATACTTTGCTATAATTAACTTTCATTTGCCAACTAGAACCCACACACATTCAATATCAATCATACCACAGAGTCTGCATGCATGTCTACCACATCACATTACAATCACCATACATTCAATTCACATTCATGCACGCACATCCATAATTGAAATGCACATCTCAACATCACACCTTTACTTTCCGGCCTCCTTGCTGCATATTGAGCATCCCTCCCCATCGTTCTTAGTACGTGGCCCACACAGGGACTTTTACTGCATATTTCTCAGTACGTGGCCCACACTGGGACTTTCGCTGCATACTTCTCAGTACATGGCCCACACAGGGACTTTCACATCACACAGAGCTTTGACAAATAAACCTCACAGGCTCACACACACATATATGTTCATAACCCACAACAATTACAATCAGTTTAATTATAAAATGTTATTCTCATGCCACACGATTTAAACATTAAACCATAATTTACTAAATTGAGATGGTCAACCCTACTCACTTTGATCTTTTACCAAAACATGTTTAACAACTTAAACTAATAATTTTAGCCGGCCAAATATTTCAGAAAATCCATCACTTTAGCCCTGCAGCCTTATACCCAAATTTAAATGATTAATTTTGGGAAATAACAATTATTATAAAATCCTTAAGCTCACAATGCTAGTTTAATCAATTCGTAATAATAATAATAATAATCCAAAATCCAATTTCCTTAAATCCAAATACCTAGAAAACATATATATCGATTCCTGGAATCACAAATTTAATTGGTTGAATTTTAGAAAATTCCTGACATAATTTATTTCCCTTACCTGAGGCTTGGAGTGGTGCCTATAATGCCCAAACCTAAAATATGCTTCGATTAATTTGCTCAGGATCGAAGCCAGGACCTCGTGTGGTGTTCGTTTTTGATTTCGCTTATAGATGGAGAAATAATCTAGAGAGAGAGAGAGGGAGGCCGTGAGGAGAGAGAAGGAGAGTTGGGACGGAGTGAGAGAGAGTGTGCTGGAGTGAGGTGCATGTTCTCTCTGTAATCCAAATTGAATTTGGAATTTGGAGAAAGCTTCTTAAAGAAGCTTTAGATTACAATATATATATATATATATATATATATACATACTTTAACCATTATAATAATGTTATATTATATACTTATATATATATATATATCACTTATCCTTATATATGTATGCATATATATAACCATCATATTACTTAATTTAATTAATTCAATTTAATAATGTTTAATTAATTAATAATTAATCTTATTATTATTATTATTTATTATTTATTTTTTTTTCTGAATCACACTTACTCACATATTATTTTTGGGGTTGTCACAGAAACGAAAGACCGAAACCACAAAACTAAAAGCTTATGATAGGATATCTAGGGAAGTTCTATGATGGGTCTTAAAAAGGGGGTATGCACTAAGTATACTGATGTCATTAAGGATATGAACAATGGAGTAATAATTGGCGTTAAACCACAGGTGGATATTCTAGGAAATTTCCAACCACAATATGCATATCAAGGGTCTGCTTTGAGCCTTTATCTTTTTGCACTAGTGATGGAATAACTTACAAGGATTATTGAAATGAGGTTTGGTGGTTTATGTTGTTTGCAGATGCTATTGTCTTGATCGATGAAACTAGGGGCGGAGTAAGATCTTACAATTATAAAGAGAAGCTTTAGAATCTAGAGGTTTGAGGATAAGTAGAAATAAGGCAAAATATATAAAATGCAATTTTAGTCATAGTAGAAGGAATATTGGAAAAAAGATTAAATTTGATGGTCACGAAATTAATGACAATAGTAGATTTTAACACTTTGAATCCGTTATGCAATTTTGGGCATGTTGTTTGATCATAGAATACCATTTAACTAATTGGAAAACTTTATAAGATGGCTATAAGACCAGCTATATATGGTTCAAAATGTTGGCAACTTAGAAAATATATCCAAAAAATAAAAGTTGCTGAAATGAGAATGCTAAGGTGGATGAGTGGTGTAATGTTTAAAGATAAATTAAGGAACAAACATATTTGTGGTTAGGCATAGATCTTGTAGAAGTCAAAATAAGGCAGGGCGGCTCAAATAGTTTGGGCATGTGCAACGTATGTCAAATAGTGGACCGATGAAGAGGAGTGAGCTAGTTATTATGAGGGGCAATAAAAGGAGTAGGGGTAAGCCTAAAATGAGATCGTGAACAAGGATTTGATAGCTTGCAATTATCAGAGAAAATTGCTTATGATCACGTAAATTGGTGGAAAAGTATTCATGCAACCGAACCCATCTAGTGGGACTTGAGGCTTGATTTATTGTTGTCAGTGTTTTGAAAGGTTTTTTTGAGGCACGCATCGGTGCGTTTTGGGACAAAAACGCCTCAAGGAGTATGTGTAAAGGCATAAATCCAATAAAGTGTACGTCTCAGCCAAAAAATCGTACGCCTCAGCCAAAAGACCATGCTTTTTTACGCCTCATATGCAAGGCGTACGCCTTTCAGTATTCGTAAGTCCAGAACCCAAAACACACTGAAACCCTATCCTCCCTTTCTCTCCTGCAAAGCTTCTTCTCCTTTGCTCTGTCGCCGAAGCCTGACGAAGCCTTTGCTCGCTCTTCGAAGCCTAGATGAAGCTCGACGAAGCCTTTGCTCTCTCTTGAAGCCTCGACGAAGCCTCTACTCTCTCTTTTGAAGACTCAACGAAGCTTAGCGAAGCCTCTGCTCTCTCTTTCGAAGCCTGGACGAAGCTCGACGAAGCTCGACGAAGCCTTTGCTCTCTCTTACGCCTCGACGAAGCCTCTGCTCGAAGCTTGAAGCCTTTGCTCTCTCTTACGCCTCAATGAAGCCTCTGCTCTCTCTCTCTCTCTCTCAGTCTCTCTCCGACGGGCCTGACTATATTATTTTTACAATCAACCAAGAGTTGACTAAATGAATATTAAAAATTATTCTCATTTTCTCATGAAACTTGGGTTCAAGGCTGGAGAAGTTTCATGCGTCTCCAAACAGCCCCTTAACAGGCTGGAGAAATTTGTAATTTGGCTTTTTCTCTTCTAATTGAAAACCTATGGCTTATTTTTAATACTTAAGAATTATATTTTATCTTTTTTTCTATTATTCTAATATTTTTCTCATTTTTATACTATATATAATTTTTTTTATTTAATAATTATTTTAAAAAATACAATCCCAAAATGCTTACGCCTCAATGCCTTGAGGCTTACGCCTCGCCTCGTGGAGGGTAAAACGCCTCACCTTATGTCTTCGCCTTTTAAAACACTGATTGTTGTTGTTGTTGTTTTAAGAGTCCAATATCATGTATTATATCCAAATTTCGAACAGGGACGCCCTTTGCTTGACTAAATGATTTGGGTATCAAAGTGCACAATTGACATTTTCTCCTATACATTGATATGCCTCCATGAGCTTTGGTAGTATACTACATTGTTTACAATGTTGAAGTGCATGGATATAGTTTTATATGCAATTGTAAATTGTAATAATGCAATGAATGTGTATATTCCTTATACGCTTATGTACCTCCATATAATGATGTTTATAATGTTGATATGCATGGATAGAGCTTGTTCTATGATGTAAATGAGCAATGAATGCACATTGTTCTCATGCCTTCACATGTTAGAAAATAAATGGATATTGTTGAGGCCTGATATACATTGTTAACCCACAACCTAACAGTTTAAGCTTTTAAGTGGTAATCTAACATGGTATCAGAGTCAGGTTGCCAGGATGTCATGTGTTCTAGTCTTGTTGCCTGCATTTATTATTTGTTTGTTAAGAATTATCTTACTCCCTATAATGAGTGGTGTTTATCGTTTTATTATCTCTCCATGTGTTGTCGGGCTTGTTGGGCTGCACCTGTGGAAGCCTTGATATACATTGTTGGCCCACAACCTAACAGCTTATGCTTTTAGGTAAAATGGTGATCTAACTGATGTAAAATAGTATAGGCAGGAATAAGACTCAAACAGACAAGCAGAGCTGGAAGGACTGCTGCCCTTTAAGACGATTTCTCGCTGACTGAGAATTTATCACAGTGGAGAATGTATTGAGCTAGTCACTGCATGCGTGGACTTTAGGATTAGTCAGAGGGCTTGGTTTCATGTGCAAGAAACAAGAGCTGTAGTGGTTGTAGTGTCTTGTTACCCAACTAGCAGAAAAGCTGTATGTGGCTGCTAGAGCGGAGCAGGGAAGAAGAGCTGAAGGCCGCTAGAGCAACGCAGTGAAGAACACTGCAGAGCAGAGCTGAGAGAGTGCAGAAGAGAAGAGGAGAGAAGACAAGAGCAGATGAGCTGCTGTGGTGTGCTGAAGAGGGCTGCTGCAAAGGCCTGTTTTCAGCTGCTAGAAGAGTAACAGCCCTCGGAGTTATAATTAAACATTTGGAAGCATGGAATTAGGACCTTGGTTTTGGATTTGTGTGGATTTCGAAAAATGTAGTATAAAATTGTATCGAGTTTCTTCAAAATGCACATAAATCCAAATCAATGGTCTGAAATCCATGCTTAATACTATTCTAGGGTATTTAAAAATTAGATTTAAAACTGATAGCTGATATTGTTTTAAATTATAAACATTGGATTTAATGGTGGTTTTAAATGTTGGATTAATTTGGTTAAATGGACAAGACAGTTTTTGACCATGATGAAGAAAAATTAACTCTGGAAAAAGTTAAAGAATTTCAACTGAAGTATAAAGCTCCGTCAAGATCTGTAAATCATGAGGCGGGGGGGTGGCCATGTGTATGATATTTGGTTAGCCCAAGGCCCGTTATCGAGCCTACTACAACAAGATACATATTCTAGTTGGTGGAGATACACAAATGAGAGTAAACCTCTCCAAAATTCCTGTGTGGGACAGACAAGTGGGAATTCAACGTGAAAGAACTCACACAATTCCAACATTGCATACCTCCATAAGCATTAACAATGTGCCCCATATTGATGTTCATGATGTTGATGCTCATGTAGTCATGTGTATGGATGATATGCAATTCTGTAACGTAATTGAATGATGGAATGAGACAATTGTACCTGACAATTTTATGTAAAATTTTTATATCGTCTTATTATTCTCTCAAGGTAAAAAAAAAAAAACCTTCATGTATTTTAATATGCCATTAATGGACATAATTTTCTGAATGACCCTATTGTTTTGTTGGATTGCGATGTTGCATTATATTGTGGGAAGAATCATGGGATACACCTAAAGAACTATACCAGCAGATAGTTGAACAAACAAGCAAACTGCCCAAATATTAAGTTGAAGGGACGCAACTCTTTCACACAAGCTCTCTCTCTCTCTCTCTCTCTCTCTCTCTCTCTCTCTCTCTCTATTTTGTTTTTAATGGCTAATCTAAACTACCTCTATGCATTTGTAAGAAAGAGAAATGGAAGGACACCCTGAGTTGAGTGTTTTACTTCTTGTTAGAGGTTTGTTATCCTTCATGTAGAGCTAGTGCTTCTTCAAACCCGTGATTGAGTAGGTCTTGAATATACAACCTTATCTACCTTATAATTATCTCACTTCCTCTCGCTGATCAGTTCAATATAAGAATCTTCTTCTTCTTTGAATCTATTATCTTACTTTGATTTAATTCTATTGCAATATGAGTGGCATCAAGTTGGTTCTTCTAGATCAAATTAGGTAGGTCCTTTGTTAAGGCATTGCAGTTCAGATACCTTGAAGTATGAATATAATATTGTCTATCTTGCTTGGTTTATAAATTTGCTGCAAACATGTTGCTAATCAGCCTTGTTCTGGTTTGGGCACAGCACTTGGGTTTAAGGTAAGTGCAGAAATATTTATTGGCTATTTGAAACTTAAACCAAATATTGAAGAAATTTGAGAAAGCATTCAGATGTTTAGATAATTCTATTACTTTGGCTAACACAGCAGACTAAAAAAAGGATAATTCCATGAAAATGTGGAATAAACTTTGAGGAGAATAATTAAATTAATAAAGGGTGTTTGATCCTCAAAATTTGTGTTTTAGCTAGTCTGGATATGGCCTTGATGAATAAGACATGGCTTAGAATTTGTGGATTATATCCTTATATGTCCATGCTTTAATATGGCAAAGCTCATCCACCCTTCCTTGTGCATCTTCTATAGTATGATTTAATTATTTAATTTTTATACTACTTAACCTTTAAATTTGTTTTTGGATAGAAATATAACATTAACAGAGAGGAGAATACTTAACCTTTAACTATAGTGCATGACTTTTTTTCCTAATCTACTTATTTGTATTTGTAGGCATTGAAGGATGGCGACTCATTGATGGATCTTGGAAAGCTTAAGGATGCATTGCCCTATTATGAAAAGGTTATGGATAAGTTGGCCTTTAAGGTAACTTACCTTCTAGATCTGTTGTGGTCCTTGTAGCTTTGAATTTTAGGGTTGTTTCTATGAATGTAATTTTGATTACCCAAAACCATGCTCTCACCCTTCCCCCCCTTTATTGGCAAGTATTGCAAATGAAATTGAACAATTATTTAGGAAAGAGAAGACATGTTTTTATATTATAGAATTCTAATGCTTAGCTGTTTTATATCAGATCATGTTAAAGTTTTAAACTGCAAAGTTTCCTTTTATTGTATGATTGAAATGGATAACTAGAGAA
Organism: Malania oleifera; assembly: GCF_029873635.1. Lineage (NCBI taxonomy): Eukaryota > Viridiplantae > Streptophyta > Magnoliopsida > Santalales > Ximeniaceae > Malania > Malania oleifera. The sequence continues at coordinate 92,696,943 of NC_080425.1, forward strand.
GTGGTTTTTTTTTTTTTGCCACAATTTAAAATTGGGGGAGTTGATCTATCAGTAATTCATCGTCCACTAAATCGTAAATCATATGCCACCTCATGACAGTCAATGGGTAATTTCTCGAACCCATTAGACAATGATGTCTCTTTCCCATATGCAATTTACGTGTTCATGCATTTATGAGAATCTGCGCAAATCCTTTTTGGCAAGATCACTATTCACCTCCCCCCTTTTCAGCTGTTCCTGTCATGCCCCACAACCTTAAATCTGGTTTCTATGCTTCAAAGTTTGAAGCCAGATGTATTTCTGTCCCCAAAACTCTGAACTGGAGCAGGAATAGGCAGACTTTTGCAAGTGGACTGGTACTCTCCAGGAAGGATCCTGGCTCTTTGTGATGAGCTAAGCTTGTTCAAGGCATTATGCTTGTTTGTGACTGCTTGTCTTGTGTATATAGGATGGACAACCATCTTGTAAATAGTAGTATAGGTTTTATTCATGGAGCTTGTTTATGCTGTAGCGTAAAAGGAGAGTATGATTGTAACGACCTGCTAATCTAATCATATAATAAAACATAATAAATAAAATGGTCAACCCGAACCCGTGGGTAGTGGGGGCACCTGTCATACACAGCGGAACTTAGGCAGTAGTAAATGTAAATCACATTCATCAACCATAAATTATAAAATTCCAGAGTCTACTATATTCCCCAAGATACTGTATCTATATACAATCTCCAAAATATCAAAATAAACTTAGGATCTTACAATAAAAATCTCCTGATCCTAGATCAAAACTTACCCTTCTAGCAAGGAAGCTCAACTCACTCAGCGGCGGCCTTGACCCGCCGATCTCTCCTGGTTTCCTGAAATAGTTTAAACTTAGGGTGAGACACCTCTTAGTAAGGGTATATAAATTAAAATCAGTTGTGTGACAACATGAATAATTTAATGTTGTAATACATATACCGTACATTTCACATACCATAAAACATAAATCGTAATATGGTTAGATAAACATATAATTTAATACTTCCAAATAATCATACTAATCATGTATCATCTGATATAATCTATAATACTGAAAACTACCCAAGATGAATAGTTAGCTGATGTTATGTATTACCCCACATGACGGGTTGTGCAGCCCGAAGGCGGGACCCAACAATGGCTGGCTGACCACTGTCGAATTAAAAATGTCTGTAAGTACGATGGGCCTGCCACACCTTGGTCTGGACTGTCAGGTGGACGTCTACAACTTTACACTGAAAGCCACATCGATTATCCATCTCCCACCCCCTCGTGGGGTGGTTAGCACCAATCTGATCATAGATGTCTGATCTATAAGTTATGGTACCATGCTCCTGAAACTGAACTAAACTAACATCTGGGTTCTGTTAACATATAGTACATAAACATACACTGTTCATCGTAAATCAAATAATAGCATTTTATGAATCCCATATTAACATAATAATTACGGTCTCGCACCGAAAACATGAATAATGCTGTCTTGCGCCGAATAACATGAATAATTGCGGTCTTGCGCCGATCATCAATTACGGCCTTGCGCCGAACATATCATATATTTTGAAACCATAATTTACTGTGTTTGTCATGTTATTCCTGAAAATATTTGTAAACATGCTTTATTTTGTAAATCTAACTTAACATGGTATAGCATATATATAAAAAATAATATTCACGCCACACGAATTGAATGAAACCATATATTCCATTCCGAAATCACATTTCCTGTACAGTTGCAGTATTTTCCCAAACTTACATTTTCTCAATTATACTCATATATAATCACCTGCTTTCTGAAAATTATTCTACTATTAAATAATAGTAATTTCAAGGAAAAGTAATTGTTTTAATTTATACCCTTACCTGACAACTGAAAAGCCCCTCTATAATACTGGTCTTACACCCGTAAGAGACCCTGAGTAATACCTTGAAAATGATACCTCTTAGAACTAAATTTCAGTATTTATTCGAGTACATCATTTCCTTCAACTGTGGAAAGACCAAATTTCGAATAAAAAACCTTACCTCAATTCAGGGATGAATTTCAACGGAGTTCCACCGATGATCTTCTCTAGCAGATATGTAGAGAACTTATCTAGGAGCGTCGTGGTGACTTCAGATCGTCGAACCGGCGAAAATTCGGCCCGAAATCGAAGAGAAAAGGGTGGAGAACCAAAGGGAGGAGAGAGAGAGAGGGTTCTACGTTGAAAATTATGCTTAAAAATGAAATTCGGGTTATTTATACATTGACCTTCATTGACAAGCCACGTCACCTCGTCGACGAGGTCAAGAAGGCTCCTTGTTGACGAACTCTCCCCTTTGTCGACGAAATTCAGAGTTGCCCCAAAAACCCCTCTCGGTATCTTCTCGTCGACGAAGCTCACTCTCATCGACGAGACCCTATATTATCCTCGTCGACGAGACCCTATGTTATCCTTATTGACGAGTTCTTGATCTAAATTCCTTGGTTATTTCCCAAAGTGCAATGTTTCGCGTTCGTCGACGAATCCTGCTACCTTCTTCTGTTTCTGTTTCTGTTTCCATTTCCCTCCCTCTTTATTATTTAAATACTATTATCATTCGGGTCATTACAATGATTCCTCGGTCAGTTGGCCTCCCTTGCTAAACACATGTTGTCTATGGAGGTGATAAAAATGAATGACATTGCTTTACTATTTACAGTGTGATTCTTTTTCTACTTATTTGTTTACTTTGTCCGCATAACTTTGTACTCGATTGTTAAGAATTTGTTCATGTGGTGAAACTGTGGTATACTTTCGGTCAACTTGTTAAGCAAGACTGCTAGAACTAGTGCTGCACAGCCCTTCACAAGGTGTGAAGTGTTCAGCTTGTGACAACCTTGCATGCCCAAGTGAAGCAAGACCATGCCGAAAAAGACTCTTTCTTATGAATGTCCATGGTGCGAGCCTCAGGCCCATCAAGATATGGTCGTAAATTGGCCGTTGCTGTAGTGTCTTGGCACCAATATTGCAAGACAGGCCTAGCCATCTTACCCTCCAGATTGGAACTCTTTCCATTGATGGGCTGAATATTATGGGCCTTGGGAATATGCTTTTGACTGTTCCGCCTAAACAGTCTGAAATATTCCCCTTTATAGATATATATCTTTCTGGTTGAATTCCTGATTTTCTTGCCTTGACCAAAGAAACCTTGTCGAAACTTGAAACCTCGCCTGCCTTGTCTCCCCTTGCTGGAAAACCTCCATCCCTGTCACCAAGGGACCTGTAATCTGTTGAAAATTGACTGCATATGGCCCATATTTGGCATTTTTGCTGACCATAGTCCTTGTCTCACATTCATGGAACCACAATCCAAACACCTGGGCTTCACTTCTGTTACAACCTCCTGAATTGCAGTCTTTTTTGCTAAAGGATTGCTTTCCTCTGCATGGCCCTCCACCATTCTGAGAAAGTTCTTCCACCCTGAGGCCTCCTTATTGACCCAGATATCTGTATGATTTGCTTAGAGTCTAATAAACCTATGCGCATCTCTTTATATATTGTTGGGTCATGACAGCTATTGTCCAGCCTGCTCTCTTTTTGGTGAAATGTGGGTAGCTTCACCAAGTTGGATAAATTCTTGTTGGTGCAGTACTGGGGTTAAAGTGAAAAAAGTGGTGGGCTTATGTAAGTATGTAGCTTATGTTTTTTTTTTTGAACTTCTTGGACCAAAATGCAAGAATCTTCAACACTAAAAGTTATTTCTTTATTCTTGCTATAGAGCCCCCCCCTCTCCCCCCTTTTTTTCCACTTCTTTTGGGAATACTCTTTGGGAAAATTTTGGGAGATTTCATTGTCTTGACTGGCCTCCAAAGTACTGGAGGACTGCACTTTATTTTCAGCTGAGTACTAGTGGATGTCTTGTCCTCCAAAGTTTGTATTATTGTTTATTTTTTAATGAATGAATATTTCTGATAAATAAGAGACAAATAAAATAGGGTAGACGATTACATTTTTTTTTTTTTTTTTATCTATGCAAAAATGCTCAATTCAAGTGTTTTTACTTAATTTTATAGTTTAGTGCTACAGTTGTTTTTTATTGGGCAGTTTCACGTCCAGAACTGCTTGACCTCAACTTGACATCCTATTTGGTTTTTAATGCAAAAATCAACTTGGCAGATTTTGAAAATAATATTTAAAAATTAAACATGCTTGAGAAGGTATAAATCCATTCAGTAACACATACCTGAGTCTTGTGTGGTGTTACTGTGTTAGTTTTATTATAAATTTACTTTTGTCCAAGGACGGAAAATGCATAGTTGAACCCAAAATACTAACACATGAAGTCTTTGTATGAAGGGATTCACTATTAGTTATAAATTATATGAGCAATCATTTAGACCATGGTCCTAAAATCTCCTCCCAGTAGTTCCAAAATTTTCCTGGCATGTTGCACACAAAGAAAGTCCCCTTGGCAGTCTTTTATTAATTATCTTTGTCTATCTGAAAAAAAGAAAAAAACCTTATATACAACATTCCTAGTAAACTTGGGCCATGTTTGCACTCATTGACCTAGAATACCAACTGCTTAGTTTACTATTGTATTGCCTCTCTGTTTCATTCATTTAGTATTAGATCATCTCCCCCCCAACCCCACATTTTTAATGTCATAAATATTGCTTGTGCAGAGTGAACTTCATGGGTTAGCAGCTTTGCAGTGGTCCATTTGTCAAGATTCACTTAGTAGGTACTTTCATTTTTTGAAATTTTTAGGGCCACTTTGGATTAAAGACTTTGTTTGAGGAAGGAAAATAAGAAAGAAAATCCATTTACCATTATGTTTGCTTTCTATATCAAATACTATTGAAAATGACAATTTGTTTTAATATAATTAAAAATTAAGAAAAACCAAAATACTAATGATATGTTAAATTAAATTTTTGTTTGTTGATGTACTTTACATATTATTTTCTTTCTTAATTTCCTTGTTAATCAAACATAAAAAAGTAGAATTCTTCATATTTTCATTTGCCTTTCCCCCTAATGTTTTCTAAGTTCCAAATGGGGCCTTAGGAAATCTAATATGATATTTGGATGTTGGTTTTTAAGTGAATTATATAATTTCTTATTACATAGGATTTGAAACAGCTACATTTTGTTCAAAGAAACATTTAGTTCTGTTTTTTGGTTTAAACTAATGGCATTAGTTTTTTTCCACCTTGGTGTGGTGATGCTCTGCACCATGTGAGCAGTTTGTCCTTTGTTTTCATGTGGATGCTGAACATAGCCTCTGTAGTTTAAACATGGCCTTTACAATTTTGACCTGGTTCTTGTTTATTGAGGAGAAGTTTATTTCTTTTATTAATATGAAATTTTATTCAATATGCTTTAGCAATCAGAGTGGTGAATGAAAAAAAAAAAAGGGTTATGTACAAATTGTAATATTCTATTTTCTTGTGAAATTTTGTTTTGTAACATATGAACTCTATTTTTTTTTTGGATTCTTTTTGGTGCCCATATATGAAGCATCTTACCTTGTTTTTCTTATCGTCATCTTTGAATTTGACAACAATATGTAGGACCTAGAAACATCTAGCTTGCCAAGGGTGATTCTATTGTTAACACTTTTAAGTGCCCCTGGCCACTTCATGGGAGTTGAGTAAATCATTTTCCGTGTCTTGAGAGAAGTATAATGATCTTATTTGCATAGTTCAACAACATAGTCTTGTGCATCTAGTGCTATTGTGGCCTATTCAGGTATAATTAGGCTTCTTGCCTCATCATCCTCCTCACCATGGTTTTTTTTTAATTATTATTTTGGTGTATCCTCCCATATGACAAGTAGTTGTAGTTTGTTTTTGTTCTTGAAACCCATTAATGTACTCTCTAAGGTTACTCTGTTGATGGTTCAATTACACGGGTTTCTCATTGTGGCCATATTCTTTCATCTGCTTCTATTCTTATGTCCTTTGTGTTATATATGCCTAAAGAACCTGTTATTATTTAGTCAGTTAACTAAATCATAACTGTTATGTGCCCTTCTTTCCTTCTTTCCTTGTGACGGTATTCTGGATCTTTGACGAAGAAGAGGATTTGTGGAGGGCTTGAGAAGGATGACCGATACTATTTCAATGGTGGTGGTGGTAGATCTAGTTCTTGTCATTCAGCTTTTTCAATTTCTACTCATGGTGTCAATGGCATGTTCATTTGGGTCATCCATCCCTTCAAAAACTGCAACAAGTTTTTCCATGTTCAAGTTTATTTCTTGTCTTAGTGTTTTGCATGTCAATTAGGAAAGCGTATTTGGACATTTTTTCCACCTAGAGTTGAGTCTTTATTAAATTATTGTTTTCTCTTAATCAATCAAATAATGGACTAGATATTTTGTGTCCTTTGTGAATGATTTTTTGTATGTGACTTGGAATTGTTAAAAAACAAATTTCTTAATGTGTTTACTCAATTCTACTAGGAAATAAAAATATAGTTTGATATTAGCATTCAAATTCTTTGGTCTAATAATGCACTTGAGTTGGTTGAAAATAAGCTTTACTCTTTTTTCTTGGCAGAAGGGCATATTCATCAAATATTATGTGTACATTTACTTGACATAGCACGGTCTCTAGTCTGTTATATGTCTTCCTAATACCCTTTGGACTAATGCGTTTCTTACAACCTGCTTTCTACCTTGCAAGATGCCCTCTTATTCTAGGGCGACAAATTCCCTTCTCTGTTGTGTACCTAGAAACATCAATATTCTTTGTTGTGCCTCATGTATTTGGATGCATATGTTTTGTTCATTTTCCACATGGTGGTCAAGACATGTTCTCTCCTCGTGCTATTAAATATTTTTCTTGGATACTTGAGAACTTAGGAAGGGTATAGATGTTATGATCCCATGGTTAAAATAGCGGTTGGACCGTCATGTGATGGTTTTTCCTCTTCTCAATAACCTTGCACACCATTAAATCGGCAGGAAGGAATTGCTATTGTTCTGTAATGGCTGTTGTTGCTGTTAAGTAACTGCAACAGGATTGTTACAGAAAAATATATATATATATATATATATGTATATTTTTTTTAATTTTTTTTTTCTTCTCACTTTTCTTTTCCTTCCCTTCATAATCATTCTCTATAAACTATATGAAGAGAGGGATGAGAATACTATAATGAGGATGATAGTGATAGAAAAAATTATTTATTTATTTTTTAAATATCACAAGAGATGCATTGATTAACAATTTGATAACAGTTTTATTAAAAAAAAAAAATATTTATTTTGATAATAATAGTAATTTGATACTTCGTTTTTATGTTTTTCACTTCAACCTTCTTTTCTTGTCTAGTTTTGTTGTGTTCAAGTTGTTACTTTATTTATTTAATTATAAATTTTATAATTATTTATCATAATTTTAAATCTTAGGTTGCAGTTATGCAAAATAACTTGTTGGTCCAAATTTGTTAGATTTCTATTACTTTTAAGTTTTTACAAATAAAATAAATGAACTTGTTTAATATTTATTGTATTATTTGTATTTCTTATGTGCCTAATAGAATAATGGAGTGTATACTATATTTTATTTTATTAATTAATTTATTACACACGTTTAATGAAAAAGTGGGAAATATACATACATGCATATTTTGGACTAGCTCCATGGAACAGTAGGCTATTGCTGAAATAGGGAAGAATTAAAATCTTAGATCAAAACACTATGTATGGATGGTATGAAGTGCCTAAACAAGAATTCTTGAACAGCGAACAACCAGAGCCTATTGCTCACTACATCAAAAAATTTCCATTAATGAAAGATGTAAATTCATTGTAAAATAAAAAATACGCATGTCTGATGAAATGATTGTTGCTATCTGCTGCAAGAATGAATTATTGGTTTAACTGAATAACTAAATAAAATAGATAGACCTTTCTCTTCCTCTCAGGTTGATGGGTCTTCTCAATTAGAGGATCCTCTATATGGATAATACTGGATGCATGGCACACAAGCACATAATTTTTATATCAATAATGGTTTAAAATAAATGTAAAATTTGTTGCCTTCACTATACAAGATTAGTACGTTGAACTAAAGGATCCAAAATACACTGAAACTCTTTTTAAGAGGGGTTAAGAGCTACATTAATATACATGAGGTTGTGTGTGCTCGAAAAAATTCACCACTGCGCACCAGCTTCTCGTTATGGAACATCTGCTACTCTTGCTTCTCACTACACCCATTACCATTATGCTATGTTACTCACTATTGTTATTTAAAACCATGATAGTCCCCAAATTTGCAGGAAATTTGTTAGTACAAATGTTTTTTTTTTTTTTTAAGGAACACATTATTTCTCTTGTTGGGTCTTTGGATAAATATATTTTGAGTCCATAAAGTAATTTTGTTTCCCCTTGATGTGTTGATCCCCCAATTCCTATTCTTTCCCATTTGGAGGAAACTTCTGCTCCTTTTCCAATTCCATCAGTTACTGACACAGCGAAACAGTTCAGGTTTATGAACTATAGAAAGCAGGCACAATTCAATGTGCCGTTTGAAGGAAGCAGGAATCCTGCGAACTATGGTTGAAGAATGTAATTTTGTGATTGTCCCATATAATCCTAACTCTCTATTTCTTGAGTTGGATGTTAATTTTGATAGTTAACTGGGGAGATATCTTATCACCTTAAATAAGATTGCTCCAGTGTCCTCTAAGCCGATGAAAGGCATTCTTCTATTCCAAATAGTAAGCCTAATTTATTAAAGACATTTTTTTTTTTTTGTGCCAAAGGGAGGGAGCTAAAAGGGAAGAAGTTATAACTATTTGTCCATTAGGGAGTGATAGAGACAATCGAGATCCCCAAATGGGCTGAAATGTGAATGGATGAGTGGTAAAACATTAAGGATAAATTAAGGAATAAACAAGTTAGGAATAGCACTAGAAGAAGATTAGATAAGAGGGGTGGTTTAGATAGTTTGGACATTTAAAACGAAGGCCAAGTAGTGCACCATTGAGGAGTGAGCTAGCTATTGTTAATGGTACTAGAAGAGGTAGGTGTAGACATAAAATAATTTGGAATGAGGTTTTAAGAAAGGATTTAATAGCTCTTATTTAGTTGAGGAAATTGCCCTTGATAGTGTGAATTTACGGAAAAGGATTCATATCCCGACCTTGTTTATTGAGACTTAAGGCTTGTTATTTTTGTTGTATGGTGTTAGAGAAGGAAAACATGTTTGGGAAGGAGATTGAAGTGTTTGTTTCTTCCAAGACTAATGATAAAAAGAAAAAGAGGGTTTAGAAAGAATTGTAAAATTTAGAAACTACAATAAAATATAGAGGGGAGAAAGGGAAGGGAAAAGGGTCTATAATGCTGATTGGGCTGGCTTTGTTGGTGATGAAAGGTATGCTCAACACTGTATGCTTGTGGGAGGTAATCTTGTTAATTGACAAACGAGTTCAGCAAGATCTAGTGTTGAAGCAGAATGTTGACCAATTCCTACTGTGAATCAGCTTGTTTGGTTGAAGTCTCTTATGTAGGAGATTAGATTCTTGGTAATGAAACCCATAAATTTTTTTTGTGATAATTAAACTGCCATTGATGTTGCTGCAATCTAATATTTCATGGTACGACGAAGCACATTGAAGTTGACTGTTATTTTGTGAGGTATGCTCTTTTAAAGAAGGTTGTGAGGACTTCATTTGTAAATACTTGGATTAGTTGGGCAATGTTTTCGCAAAAGCTTTATTTAATTCTACCTTGCCCAATGGTTGTAACAAGCTGGGGTTAGGGGATATTTACACATCTCGAGATTTTTTAGGGGGAGTGTTGAAAGAGAATATGATATTTTAGTAATTATGTGGTGTGAATGGAGGCTTCCTTTCATGTCTTCTTATTGTTAATATATAGGACGGGCATATAGGGAGCTGCACGTATACTCCATAAATTGCCGCCTGACCTTTACCTGTTCTTTTCTTCTTCTTTCTCTTCTTGTCCTCACCATCTCTAGCTTTACAACAGGTACAAAAGTATCTAGACCTCATATAAGTACCTCCTTGTCATAGAAGAAATATGCTCAAGATCTTTTAGATGAGGCTGGGCTATTAGGATCCAAACTTGGTGATACAGATATGGATCCTAATAGCGAAGTACTACCAAATGTGGTTAACTTGTTGCCTGACCTATTAGAGACTTGTTGGTAAGTTAATACCTCAGTCACATGACAAGGCATCTCTTTGCAACAAGTGTTAAGTTAGCGTCTTGATTCTCTTTGAATAAGTCAATGGGATGCTTTCATTCGTATCTTGCGATACCTTAAAGGTGCACTGAGAAGATGCCTCTTATCACATTGCCTCCAATCCAGTCTTCCATGAGCGTATGAAACACATTGAAGTTGATTGTCACTTTCTGTTTAGAAGCTTATGTAGAGGCTGATGTTATCTTTGGTGTGATGTAGAGGCTGATGTCCGGATTCCAACTTGCTAATTTATTCATTAAATCTCTGGGGGTGCTTGGGTTAAATACATTTGTAACGAGCTAAGAGCACATGATATCTAGGCTCCAATTTGGGGGGGAGTGTTACTGGTTGGTGGTTTTTTAGTCTCAATTATTTAGTATTAGTGGTGTGTGTTAGTACGCATGAGTTAGTAAGGGTATGATGGTCATTGCAATGCACATGACACATTCTAAACAGAGAGGGAAATCTACTGCTGTGATTACAATTTTCCAATTACTAAACAATCTCGAAAAAGTTAAGAGAACAAAGATCAAGCTCGAAAGATGGGCATTGTGCATCATCTGCTTTGGCATATATGTGTTGCTTACCTTTCAGAGCAATTTGAATAGAAGTGATGAAATGGGGGTGCATGCATGGTGAAAATGTTTACTCTTCAGAATATCTGTTTAGAAAACTAGGGAAGCCAAAAATGGAAGCTGTAGGAGCATTTGGGGAAAAAAGATATCAAATGGATTTATTCTATTTTGTTTTCAGTTGTGCAACCTTGAATGGATTTGGTAGTGGGACAATTGAAGCATGTTGAGAGAGGAATATACATTCTTGTTTTTAATGTTGAATAGTTTTGAATTTCACTAATGGATCTTGAATCATTGGCTAGTAGTTTTGGAGTTTTTGTGAACAAGGTTGCATTTTGTAAATGGAAATAAAAATAAAAATAAAAATAAAAATGAGTACTACCAATATCTTGGTAATTTCACCTTAAAACTTCCTTTCTACTTCTTGGCTTAATTGGCTGGTGATTGATGTTGGATTCTTGGATAATTCTTTCCAACCAGCAGATGTCCATTTCACTTAGAAGTTCTGTTGAATATGTCTTTGGTATTTCTTTGCTTATTTGAAATTTTAATGACTGACAGGCCAATGGAGGCTAAAGCTATGTATGAGAGACTTCAATCTCATCCCAATGTTCGAGTGAGCAAGAAAGCAAGACAATTCATGTTTGGTTTTGAGGTATAATTAGCCGTAGATATAATATATTAACTTCATTTATGGGCTCATAGTTCTAGATTTTCTATCAAAGCTAAGTCACATAGATGCTGTGGCATCTGATAAGGTTGTCTTTAAACAAATGAACTGTGGAGCATACATTGGGGCCTGAAATGTGTTTAATGTGTGAGGTTCTCAGTGAGTCTGGCTTTCCTGAAACTACAAGCTAAGGTTGCCCTTCTTACAGAGGTTTAAAATATTTTGCGGTTTGAAAATAAAGAAAAATAAGAAAAGAGTACTTGGGATATAATGTTTCTACAGAGGTGTAGAGTTTTTATTTTGAGACCTGACAGGAAAAAAAGCTACAAAAAAAATAGAGAAAAATAAGTACTTTTGAGGTCAGTCATGCATGTGCTACTGATCTGAAACTCACTTTTATGTTTCCCATAGCTGGTGCACAACAGAAATGTTGAAATGATTTGTTCGTTCTTTAGTTCAAATCTTTTCATGCATAATAATCAATTGAACCTGAAATTTAGATTTTATGTTTCCCACACTAGGGTGCACAATCAGAAATATTTACATGTTTTGGAAGTTTCTTTGTACTAACCTTTTCATGCATAATACTCTCTCTCCTCCCATGCACAAATGTGTGGGTGGGATGGGAAGGGATGCTATGTTTCATTAAAAATTACAAGTTGATGACAGGCTGCGGAAATGATGAAGATTAATAGCTCACCCCCCTCTTCAAATAACACTGGCTACAAGAATTATTTTGAAAGATTTGTTGTAGATAAAACAAAATACTCTCTACCAGAGGCTGAAGTTAAAGAAGGTGCACTAAGTCAAGCCCTCCCATACATTATTTTTCTCATTTCTCCCATTTTTTGGGTTCTATTCATTGCTGTAAAAAACAGAATATAACTACAAATTTGTAACTTCTAACTAGGATGTAACTAACTGCTTTTGTATTTGAGATGTATAGATATAATATTATTCTTTTAGTAGATGATTTATTAGCAAATTGCAGATTGAATAGTCAATGTTTGTCCATAGATAATTCATAGCAGGCATATTTTGCGATATTTTTTGTCTGTGGCAACACCAAAGCATGTCAGTATATATGACTGAGGCTGCTATAAGACTTTTTATGCGTAAGACTTCTTATGCAGTACATGAGAATGTATGCTAAGATGGCATTTGGTTCTTGAAATCCAAGATTTTTGTAAACTTTTACACCATGTGAAGTTAATCAAACTTAATTTCCTATTTTGTTGACATGCCTGAATCTGAGAGATGTAAATTTTGCTAGTATGTTTGGACAAAATATTGCATTCCAGACAAGTTGCAGGAATCTTGTAGCGAATATTTGAGATGAACTAATCCCAACAAATTAAAATATTTTTTTTCATAGAAGCAGCATGAGAAGAGATGAGGGAGCTGAGAGGGTGATTGGAGCCCTTATATTATTGCATGAATTTATATTCAATGTAGGGTTTGGATTGGTGGTTTTTCCTTCTGTTTTTGTTCAGCACCGCTTGTATATAAATTCAGTTTTTGCAGTTTGTTGCTTGCTTCATCTTTGGATATATTATTGTAATAAAGTCTTATGACTGCAAAGATTAGCTCATTATTTATAATGTATGCACGCAAACACCAAGCGTTGAAATTCCCCTTGATTAAAATATCAAGCGGGCTTGGTGTAACAATCTCGGCATGGTCTCGATCCAATTTTCGTGAGGTATTGTTTGCTTTGACTCATGGGCTTCTCATGGTTTTGTCATTAAAGGGCGTCTCATATAATTCAAGCTTGAACCAAGTTTATAAATCCAAAATCTCCTTTTACATATCCAATAGAGGACTACAATATGATCAAACAGTTTGTGCATATCCAATATGGATTATGATGTGCTCTCTTATTTGATCTTTGATGCCTTCATTACAGTGATCCACACCTCTGTGAAGGATTTATCCGATAGTATCCCTACGGTGACTTTGATACTAAATAGTTTTTGCCTCGACTTCGGTGAGATATTGTCCATTTTGACTCGCTAGCTGGCCTTACAATTTTGTCCTATAAAAAGCATCTTGTCAAATGGAGAACCAATTTTATAAACACAAGATCTCTTAGTACGCGTCTAGTAAAGTATAGTGGCACTTAACAATTTAACTTGTATAATGATCAGGGGAAGTTATCTCATCCTTCAGACGAGATTGAGCTGCAACTGCTGCAGAAAATATTTGGAATTAGGTAATGAGAACTGTGGTTTGCAACTTGCACTCACATCATCTTATGATAGTTGCTACTAGCTGGTGTTTTTCTTCAAAATTTGCAGCCTTTTGTATATTTAATTTGCTCTGTTTTGTCTCTCTTGATCTTCTGCTCATCCACCTTAATATTATTTATTGGAGTTGACAAAAGTTCAGTTGGGATGGTTCACAATCAACTCTAGTTGAGGAGTCAATTAGCCAACAATTAATAATCCATCCGCTGCATGAGGGGGAAAAAAAAAATACTGAACTGCTGTTGTTGTCTACCGGATAAGACTTCACCTCCTTAGATAATGAATGAATGCTTGAAGATTTTATGGTTTTTTTTTTTTGTACTGACCTAATAACTACGTGCATGTGCCTTGCATGGTCTAAATTCATTATTCAAGTTTTAGATGGGCATTGGCTCTTAGGCAATGTGTTAGGAATACGAAAGCCTGAGGGGCTGCCACTTGATTTCTAACAGTGTTTGGGGGCATGGAAGGATTTGGATTTACCTCTAGCCCATTGTGTGTTGGCTCTAAATTGCTCGTTTATTATAATCGATTGTAATAGTAAATTTTAGTTTGTATTTGGGGGCAAGGATTTCATGTTTTGGGTTTGAAAATTTTTGAATTTAGACAAAGCTGAATACAACTTTTTATTGTGTTGTATCTAAATAGATACAAAACAAAGTCTTAAGATTCAAATGTCGAACTCTCAAACATAAAGTAAGATAGATTATTATATTTGAGAGTACAGGTCTCAGAACTTGGGTTTGGATAGATTTTAATATAATTTTATATTATATCTTATTCAAATTTCTACAAATCTAAATTCAAAACCTTTTCCGAATTTATGCATATGATGATGAATTTTTATGCAATCAGTTTATATTTCAGAGAAATAAAAAGTAGATGCACAAAAGGGAACTTCCTATAAAATAGATGTGAAGATTGTTAAAAATTTCTGGTCCTGTCTCAACTCCAATGTCATATGGTGTGATTGGGTAAGCAATTTCCTCATTTGGGGGTTTTCCTGAGCCCAAAGAAAGTGGAGAAGAGGGAAGTTTCCTCTTGTGCCAAACCACACCTCACTTGCAAATTTCCTCATTTTGTCATTTTGTATGTTTTGCTTTCACAAGTTCCCAATGCCTTTGCAAATGGGGAATTTAAAATTTATTTACCCCGTTTTGGAAGTTCAAATTAGAGCATGTATTTCATGTTGCACCCTTAATTTTATTTTTATGAATTCGATAAAGTGTAACTTTGTACTACATTTTATTTAAATTTATACAAATTTAAATTCAAAATTTAGGTTTGTAATATACAATTATAATCAATACATTAAATGGCGTTTATACAGATATATATTAAATTTTGTTTACATTTACATAAATTTAAAACCTAAAATCTAGATTCATGTTCTTCAACAATATTTACAATCGTCACTTTATTGCTTGAGCCTTTTTTTGTGAATCTTGGAATTAGAGGTTCATATTTAGTTGACGGTTCTTATTCTTTTTTCCTTTACTTTTAAAAAAAAATTATAAAGTATATCCCGTGCAAGAAAGTTATCGCAAGACTTTTCTCTCGGTGATTTTCCCTTTTTTTCTTGTCTTCCTCAACCAAGTAAAAAAAAAGAAAAAGAAGATTCCCCATAAGCTTTGTCATATCTTTAACTAAAGATAATCACTGAAAGTAGAAAGATGCATAGCCTAAAGGTTGCATTGCAGGACCATGATTAAAGAAACTTGTTGACAACTCTTGATCCCCTTTTTAATGGAGATTAGTGGGGTGCCCTCATTACCAAAATTTGGATCATTCTCCAAACGACAATAATAGTTATAATTATTATAATATAACTACACAATTAAGAAGAAAGAAGGTGGTGTAATATACAACATTCCATCTCTTTTAAAATATAATGGATAACAATGTTGTTTTTTTTTTTTTTTTTTTAAATATTGGGTGATTTATACTTTAGGGATCTTGAAACTTATCTCTAATTTTTTGTTTTTATTTTTTATGATCCGGGGACTCCAACCACCATTGCGTCACATTGAGCACCCTAATGCAGTACCAAACCCGGAGATGTTTAGCAAACCCTACCACCAAAATATACTGTTAATATCTTGAGTATGATATCAGGAGAGGGGTAGCGAGCTCGAACCCTCGCCATGTGGTAGAGAAGGCCCTCACCTTACCACCTGAGCAATCCCAAGGGGATTGGAAACTTCTCTTTATTGCCAACAAGGGTCCAAAGTTTCCTTCATTAGCTTTTGTGTGCATGCCATATTAGATTATTTTTTAATTATTGTAAATGCAGCCCTCAAATTGTTTCTAATCAATGTTTGTAACCCAACAAGATAGCTCTAAAAAAGAAAAAAGAAAAAAAGGGTTTTAGCCCTCATCAGTTGAAAATTTCTGCATAGGCGGCACTGTTCATATTCATAATACAATGGGCAATTCAACAACCAAATGTATGAGGGTCAAACCTTTTTTGTAGGGTTTTTGGCATGTGTCTATTTTTTTTCTTTCAATTTACAAAAAAGAATCATCTAAGGGGGAGTCTTCAGTCAATTTTGAATTGGAACCTTTTTCCTAGTCAAATTTTGAAACAATTATTTGATGTTTTTTATTTTTTTTTGAATTTTCATCTATTTTGAAGTTCTCTTAGTAGGGAAATTTCATTTGTTGGTGTTATTTTTATTGTTTCTATTTTTTAACTTCTATTCTTTTTTACATTTTCCAAGATTAAAATTTCTTAATTTTAATTTTATATTATCAAAATACCCCAAAAATAAATGCAATATTTTGTCCCATGTTACCTATTTTCATTTTTTTTGGGCAAAAATAATACTATTTTTTTTTTAGCTAAAATGCTAAAATTTTCAACATACCCCCTCCTAAATTTTTGAACAATTTTGCTTAGTTACATTGAAATTAATAATACAAAATTATTTACGGACAAATCACACATCTAAACTAAGTAGGATGTTAATTAGGCCATGATGCTGAATTGATATTAGGCTTTTAAATCAATGAGAGCTAAAAAAACAATCATATCAGCAATAACACTTTTTGTGCATGTGGCAATCAACATTTCTTTTTGGCAAAGTGTGAGAGCTGTGGTAGGTTGAATCCATATTTCATCATTTTTTTTTTTATTATATAAACTTTCTATTTCTTTTATAAAAAATGGCATTAACCTAATTAGGGATTGTAGGGAACATGCAAATGCAAGCCAGCATGGGCATGTTTATGAAGAGTCAAAACTGGTGACCCATATCTTTTTGAAGGGGATGGTGACCTAAATTTCCACATGATCAATTGATCACGGCCGTTCATTCTGCCAAGCAGGGGTGATCATTTGAAAGCTGCAACATGTAAAGTCAATGGTAGGAAGGAAGATGGAAGAACTCATTGGCCATTGGGTTTGAAAAGGCAAATGGGGAAGAGGGTCCCTTTGGATTTTGTAAAGGTGTGCACCAAAAATAGAGGGAAAAATAGATTTGTAGTTTGGGATTTGTTTGAAAGATGGAGGTGCACCAAATTGTCATTTTCACAAGGTGATATATCTCAACATAACTACCTAAGAGCGTTAAGGACAATTCTAAGATTAGACAAGCTTTGAATCAAACCAAACCAAACCAAACCTATCTCAACCCGTATGCATGTGGAAAAATCTAGGATACTAATTTGGGAGTGTTTCACATGTACTCTATTCTAAGTCATTGAATTTAACATTAACAGATATTAAGAGCAATGTCAAGAAGGGATATACGATAAAAGTTTTCTTAGAAAGTTAGAATTATGTATGATAGAAAGATTTATATATTTGACTAAAGTCTCAGTTGTATTAGCCTGATATTTAGGATAGATAATAAACTTGTTTTTATATCATCTTGTGATTCTTCCTTGTGTCATTATCTTTGCATCAAGGTCTTAGACAAAATACAAAATAGTATGCTAGGGTTTTAGCGGTAGGAGGTCATGGGGCGGGGGGAATCTGCTATGGTATGCCACATCATGCCTATACTTTTATAAATAAAAAAAATATAAATTAAAAAATAATACATATTCAGATATCATATACCAAGCATTTGAAATAATCAAATTTTAAATTTAGTAACTAGTCAAATCTATTTCAAAATTGGTTTATAAAATCATATTTGGATTAAGTGTTTATCACTTAACACTTGATTTTACCAAATACCCCTAAGACGATCTCAAGCTAAAAAAAAAAAAAATCCTATGAAATATGTTAGTAATTCCTTTTGATTTCTTTTTCCTGTATCTTTGCTACTCTCTTTCTCTTGATCTTATTAAACAAAAGAACATGGAGAGAGAGTATTTTCTTCTCTTCAAGCATACAATCACCAAGTTTTGTTAGGCAAAAATGAAATTCAACTTATCCTCTTATCTATACATATAATAAATATTTTTTTTTTGAATGGTCATAGAGTACCAAACATGGTCTTTACTCTAAAATCTTGCAAACAACAATCATTATACACTAAATTATGTTTTTTTCTTAGATAAGCTCAAAATTTTGCCAAAAAAAAAAAGGGTTTGATTCATTTATTAACACATAAAAAAGTGAATAATTATTTTTTAATCAATTGAGTTATGAGTCTAGTTTTAGGATGCTTAGTCAAAGTTTTTGAACTATTTGCTCTGTGTTACTTATCTTTTAGAAAATAATTTTAAAAACAATCATGACTTGTGCATACAAATCTTTTAAACGAACAATTACCTACTTAAAACACAATAACTATTTTTAGACCATTTTAAAATTTATTTGATGTTAAAAATGTTAAAACATCACATTCGAAATGAGTAGTGAAGCCTATCATGGCAAGTCTATATGAACATCTCTTGTAAATAATTAAGACAAATACTTTATAGAGAGGTATAAAGAACAATTTTTGATTTTTTTGTTTTTGAGATTATAGTATTTACTAATGCAAACTAGTTAGATTCGTGGGTAATAGTAGAAATCAAAGCAATTTAAAGGGTCCAAAATGAATTAGGCATAAGATTTATGGCGATAATTAAAATTATTTTAAGGCAATGCTAGAGGACATATTTTTATTTGCAATTAAGATATGGTGATAGGTATGGAGTATTTTATTATTATTATAATTATTGGGTGCCCCATTTAAGGGCCTTTCCCCTTTTAAAAATATTTTTTACAAGGGACCATTTATTTTTAAAATATTTTGTTGTAGGGTCTAATTGTAATCTAGAAGATAATTTATACATTTTGAAGGGTATTAAGACTAAGTTTAATGTTTTTTTAGTGCAGTATAAAGTTTTCGGTCGTGAAAGCAAACTCTCGATTGAAATGATTTTGTGGCAATGCCACTTAATGCAAGTTATTAATTTAGCCTATTATCAATGGAAAAATTTAAGATTATGTTTAGTTTACAGGATTTGCATTGCTAAGAATAAAATAAAATAAATTCAGAATGAAATAGAAATTATATGCAATAATTTATGTGCAAAATTTGGTATTATTTTATTCAATATGAAATAAAACAAAATTAAATATTTTCATATTTAAATTAAAAAATAGTATTATTCGTTGTTTATCGACTCTATTCTATTCAGTAGATTAACTAAAAAATGATGAAAAAACTTTTTTTGATTGCTCTTATAAAAGAGCATGAGACACAAACGTTCGTTAAAAATAATTTTTTAATAATCCCACTAACACTACAATAATTTATTTTATATTATATAATTATATTTATAATTTAGTATATGACTTCCCAATAATATAAAGGGATAGGAATGGAGCATTAAACTATTATTAAGAATTATTGGGGTGCCCCAATCAAGGGTCCCTTTCTTTTTAATAATTTTACAAAGGACCCCTTTCCTTTTAAAAGAATTTCTTCTATGCCCTTGCATTTTTACTTTTTTAATTAATGGCATCATACGGTTTCATTAGGAGGAGGAGCGTGCGAGGAGCCACTTTGGAATTTGCTCTATGAAAATCCGGTTCGGAGTGGGTCCCATAGCGGGCCCTTTTGGACCGACCAGTGGCTGGCTTTGTGCGAAGTTCGACCGACCACTTCCCTTGGTCGGTTCCCGGTCAACACAAACACCCCAATACACAAAGTACATATACCTACATACCATCATGGTTTGGTGAAATTACCCTGGTGCCCTTTAAAAAGTCTTGTGTTCCCATTATTACGAATCAACAAATTTATTGTATTTCAACTTTTAACCTTGCAAGTGAGCTCAAATTTAGTGTTTAGACTGTTTAATGATGTCATATTTCATAGGAAGGGATTAGACAGTCGAATTAGTTAAAAATCAAATGAAAACACGTAACTTGATAAATTCGGTATCATTCCATTTTTACCTATAAAATATATAAAAATTCTTGATACATTTCAAGAATGATTAAACTTGTATACATCAATTTAATCTAATTTACTAAAGTATATAACAAGCTTGGACTCACCAATAAGCTAATTTGACAAATAATTTTACGTCCACAAGTAAAATCTGGCTCTTTATATTATTTTGCAACAAATTTACAAAGAATACAAAATTATAGCATTTAAATATTAAATGGTCAAACACACTTAAAGACAAATGTTATACAAGGTAGTATATATGTAAAATGTAAATTTCTAGATAAATCAAGGAGGATATTTTGGTCATTATACCAAAAGGGCATGGGCAAGGATATCCAATCACAATTGCTTAACAAATAAGCAATAAAAAAAAATGGCATGCCTAGAGTTCCCATGTAAGAGATAACAACAATACAATCGTTTTCAGAATTCAGCCAAAAACAAAGGGCCCCAAACCCCCCCATATATGAGTGCTGGTCAGCATCAGCCTGCTTCCTTCTCAGCCTTATTTCAAATTTGTTTGAAGCGGAGGCCACCCACTGAACCCAAAATAATGCCAAGCAAAGAAGAATCAATGGTTGTTGGGGAATGAAGAATTCCTTTTCTCTGTAGTTGGGATTGTTTTTCCATCCCCCCAAACAAACCTCAAGGGAAGCTGGTAAATTACTTTCCTTCCCAGAGTTAGAAATTGAGTTCCCTGTCTTGAAAGGAAGAGAACCCACTTCAATCCTCATCTCCTACTGTTCCTGCCTCTGGTTTTCCTTTGAAGATGGTTCAGAGAACGGTATCCAGCAAGCATGGAATCCAAGCAGATGGTGTTAAACCCGAGAAGCGGTCAGCGAGCCTGAAACCATCTTTGCAGAACCAGGATGGCAAGAACAAAGGAAGCAATGAGTTGAAGAAGAAAATGAAGAAATCAAGATCAATGAAGCTTTCAGATTTTGAGAGCTTAAAAGCATCACCTTTGAGAAGGGAAGTGCCACAGCTTGGAGAGCCGCCGCCGCCGCCACCGCCGCCGCCACGGGGTGTTCCAACCGCTGCAGCAATCCAACAGAAACAACATGGGAACACCAGTGCAGCTGCAACCCCACAGAAGCAATCTCTGATCAGAAATTCAGATGGGTCACCCAATTATATGAAGTCCACAAGCAGTTCTGATGCAAGGAAGGAGCGCTCACCGGTGAGTAACCGAAATACACCAACTAGCTCAGATAAGAAGTATTGGAGTCGAAGGTATTCAAATTGTTCAACACCTGGCTCTGGGTTGGGTGACAAACCAGTAAGAACATTAACAAAGACATCTAGCTTGGAACGGGTCAGGACCTTAACAAAAACTCCCAGCTTTAAGCCGGCGAGAACCTTTGCAAAGAAATGCTCCAAAGTAGCTCTTCGTGCAGATATAAAACATGCACAGAAGGCAACTTGCTCTTCAACCCAGAAGGATTTAAAGTTTCCGGCTTATCTCATGCTTAATCCTGGGGGAACAGAGTCCGTAGGAACTTCAGCTATGAAGGTTTGCCCTTATACCTACTGTTCTCTTAACGGTCACCATCATACTCCTTTGCCTCCATTAAAGTGCTTCATGTCGGCAAGGAGACGGCAGTTGAAAACCCAGAAGGGTATGAAACTGGGAGCTCTATCCCCACGTAGAGGAAAGCCAATGAGTGACACAACAGAAGAAGACACCATTGAGCAGATGATCTTTGATGATAAACCGGCTGTTGGAGAAGGGGATTTGGGTAACTCTGCAGTCCCTCCTATAATACAAGAAGTAGGCATGGATTTCTTTATTGAAATTTATGCCAAGAAGACAGAAGACAATGCTGGAAATATTGGAGAAGGCACACAGGAAGGAGATGAGGAAATCATTGATTTTTCTGGAGAGCTTGAAGATCTCAATGACACGATGTCTTCAGATGAGTCATCACATTATGAAATTGATTGTGATGACACTCTAGACCAAAGCAGAGGTATCTCCTTCATAGACATGGGCAATGCAGTCTTTGCTAAAGAAGATTGTAAGTTCGAGGCGGCAGTTGAAGACTTTCCATCTTTCCTGCCTCAAGATGAAAGAGCTCCAGAATGCATTGTTGATGGATGTGAATCTGTGTCTGAAACTGCAGATATGGATTGGGAGAGCAGACAACTTTCCGTGTGTCTCAATAATAAAGATGATGATTCAATGCAGTGTGATGATGAAACAGATTTGAAAAGTGGGTATCTTTTAGAAACTGAGAATTCTAATTTGAATGATAAGCCCGTCTTCAAACCAGATGATGCTGCCAGGAAGTTTTTTGAGGACATTCCAACTGAAATACAGGAAGAGCTTGTGGAGGAAGAAAGTGCAAGCTTTGATGAGGTTGATGACTATGATTCTGTATCCAGTAGCATCCACCAGAATTTGGGGATTAAGGTGTCCAGCCAAGTCTCCAGCAGTGGAGAACAAGACCGGCATTTCTCAGATGAAAATGCATTTGAAGAATTAAATAATGAGATCCCCCAAACAGAGTCTCCATTCAATTATGATGCAATTATTTGCACCGACTTACCAGAGGAAGCTTTGATGGATCCACAGGAGAAGCAATTACTTCAAGATGATGATGGAACTGCATTGCTTTGGAATCAACTCTCTTGCAGTCAGGATGAAACAAATGAGGGTAAGAATGAAAGCAATGTCATTGTTGGAGCTTTTGAGTCTGATGCCATTACTGAGGGAACTAGGATAAATGAAGAGGTTCTGGATGGAAGCCTACTTCCTGTGACTGAGGATACAGAAACTGATAAGTCAATGGCTGTAAGCAGTCTTGGCTGGGAGCAGGAACACCCCAATGCTGAACAGGTGAAGGAAAATAAAGAGCAAGATGACGACACCAAATCACAAGATGGAAGACAAATCCACCAACAAATCGAAGTTAACCAGCATGATGCGATCATCAAAGAAAGTCTGTCAAGTGAAAATTCTGCTCACAACAGGCTTCCTGCTGAAACCCAAGATGACTTTTCTGAGGAGCAATTAAAAGGCAGTACATTTGTTGAAGACTTAAATGCTTCAGACAAAGATCGAAATGAAGTGGAGAAGTTCAAAATCTCAAGTACCATGGAATCTGACGAGCACAGTATTTCAGGGATGAACCAATCCAGTTCCACTGGATGCACCACTGGAGATTTTGACAGCATGGAAGAGCAAGATACCCAGTTGGATGCTACAAATGCATTCCTCGAAGCAGGCATGAAAAGATCATTCTTCCACACAGGAAGCAATTCCAACCAAGAACTGCCCAGCACTCGCAAGAATTTAAATATAAGAAAAAAATGCAAGAGATCGATCAAGGAAGAGGAGGAATTAAGAAAATTCAATCCAAGAGAACCAAATTATCTGCCTTTGGAGCCTGGCCCAGAAGCAGAGAAGGTTGATCTCAAGCATCAAGAGATGGATGATAGGAAAAATGCAGAGGAATGGATGCTTGATTATGCACTCCAGAAAACTGTCACCAAACTCGCTCCAGCTCGGAAGAGGAGAGTGGCATTGCTTGTTGAAGCTTATGAGATGGTCATGCCAACATCCAAAATTGAAACTCGTCTGAGGCAATCATCAGAAGCTTTTGCTCATGGACGACCCATTCAAGCTTGTAGCTAATGCTGGTTACCAACGTAAATTCAATAACTCTATTTTGCAAAGTTCCTGTTCCCTTTATTTCTTCTTCATTTCCCTTTTCCTTGTAACTGCTTGATCTCTATCAGAAGCTTAAACATTAAAAACTGAAACTAATTGATATCTTACAAATCAGATCATTCTTTTTCATATTGTTGTGCAGATCATGATCAGTAGTGTGCAGCTTAGGCATGATATAACCCTATATGCTGTTGAACTAGAAGCAATTCATATAGTTAAGGTGAGGCTAATTTCATGAAGTAAACTACAGGTTCAGCAGAACAACTGACCTGTTTTCCACCTCTCATTCAGGACTAGAGGAGACAACGCATCTGGGTGATGGTTTCATGGAGATTGAACTGTAAATACAGCGTTTCAGATTGTCCTAAGCTATGTGGGTCAAGAGCAGCATAAGAGGTGTTCACATCTTTATGTTCTATCAATAAAATTGTGTTGTAAAAGTTCGTTTTCTTCAATGTGTGTCTATGTAGTACATTCATTAAGGATATTTCTGCCAGAGTACTTATATTTTGTTGCAGTTAATGTTTAATTGATATTGTTTTCAACTTTTTTCTAGTAAGGATTAATTCCAGTTCCATTCGCATTGTTGGAATCCCTAGATTCATTTCTATAATCACATGTCCAATCATCAATGAAGTTACACGTTTTGTAATGCAAAACAAAATGCAAGAGAAAAAAATAGATGTGCTCCCTGCAACAGAATGAAAATTCTTTTACGATGTTATGATAGGAAATGCTATTCCAAATTATCAGGAAGCCTAACATATAGAAACATTAATTATGTCTCTTGCAGATCCAATAATGAGAAAGGGTATACCATGGGAGATAAAAATCCATACATGAATATGAAAAGGAACAAATAACCTGATGTAGGACGACAACAGAAACTTAGAAATAGAGAGAGATGGAGAGAAATATGGGAGAGTATAAAGATGAAGAGGAAGAGAATAAGTGAGAGAGAGAGAGAGAGAGGAAACTGTCTGCAATCTGATTTCAAATGATAACTGTCCCATACGTTACAGAGTACTCATATTTACAATTATAAGAAATATCGGCAAAGAACCCCAACTACAACAAGAAATTATACAATAACCCTAAAGTACTTCAAATACACAAAACATACTAATACAATAAAAATATCGGAAGTTCCTCATTGGTGATTCTCCATCATAACCATGGTTAGATCATGTTTTACCAAAAAAATTAAGCTGTTACACTCTGCCACATGCAGCTCCGCGCAGGCAGGCAATAAATCACACCAATTACAGGGAATAAGATATATATATATATATATATATATATATAGAGAGAGAGAGAGAGAGAGAGAGAGAGAGAGAGAGAGAGAGAGAGAGAGGGAGAGAGAAGAAGAAGAAGAAGATATTTCATTAAAAAGAAAAAATGTACAAAAAAGAATAAGAAATCCTTCTGACAAGAAAAGAGCACAAAATTTATTTATTTATTTATTGATTTAGATTTAAAAAAAAAAACACTATATGCAAAATAACACAGCTTGCTAATCTTGTTGTATGTCCAAGAAGCACACCTCTTTAAAACAGAACCCAGTACCCCTGGTGACCATAGCTTGTTAGATCACCACTGTTTTCAGGTAGTAGGCCAGCAATGCACATCAACCCTTGACCATTGTACCTCATGCTAACTAAATGACTCAGACTTTAAACCCAAGGAATGCAGGAGCAATCCAGCCTTATCGCAGTCCATATCCTTCATATCATAACACGGTTCCTTACCCCCCAGGGTACAAAACAATAAACATTCATTAAGCCTCCCTGTTCAATGACCAATTCTCAAATTTTTTTTTTTATACTCTCTTTCCTGTTAATTTGATTTTCTCAAAATCTAATCCACAAATTTGCAAGTCATTTTCTGGTTTCTGCATCTACTTTCAAAATTGTAAAAGTGTCTCATAAACAGATAATAGCATCTCAAAACATTTTTAGCAAATGAAGGTTGTCTCATCAGTCATCAGTTTCATCCTAAAAATTCTCGTTTATTTATTTCAAAAGAGAGAGAGAGTACAGAAAGATTGTCTATTAAGATACATAGAGTATACTATAAAATCAATTACAATGAGAATTTCAAGCCTGCTTTTTCCCAAAATGATATTTAAAAAAGACACCAACATTTATCATGAATAATAAATTATATTTCTCTTCAATAGAATTGAATCCTATAAAAGTTAGCATCACATTTAGAATAGGTCTTCTTTTTGTAAATTATAAACAGAAGCTATGACACCATCTATTGGTCTCTCAATAAATGCACTCCCACTGCAGGAGACTCACGAAGAAGTGTTTGAAGCTCTCCAAAGTAATTTCCCAGAAGCCCACTGTCTGAACTTTGATCTTTCAAACCTACCATATGGGAGTCACCTTCAGAACTCTCTCTCTTTTCCACCAATTTCTTTAAAACAATATCATCATGAAACAACTTTAAAGCATCAGTTGTTGAAAGAGCATGCACAGACTCATACAAGCGATTAAACTTTTCACGCTTTCCATGTGTTTCCACCAACTTGTCTTTCAATTCATCCGGAAGGCAAGCCAGTGCACTTAGGGAGAGGTTGCAGACACATGAAATAAAAGAGCCATTAGAATCAAAAGAACAAACTAAGCTGTAGCAATGTCAAAGAAGGAGAAGAAGAATAAAATATTTTTGGGCAGCTGAATGGAACTAAAGTTTAATTTTACCTACTAACACCTCTAACAAGACCCCAGTCATACCCAACAAGCATTGATTGCTTAAAGCCAACATTAAACCCTTCTTGCGCAGAAGCTTCTTTCCCTGCTATAACACCATCTCGATATCCAATCTGAAATTCATAGAAGATACATTAATGTACAAGAACATGTAATATGACAACTGGAATAAATTATGAAAATGAATAGACATTAGATTACCGTGTGGAATTGGTTGCGCCGCCTTTGCCACTCCCTGTCCAAATCAGATGCTCTATTCATCTCTTCATCAGAATCATCCCAGAAAGAGCCATCCTCATGCAGTAAGTCATGCTCATTACAATCTGAAAGTAAACATAGAAATATAATGTCTGGGATTAAACTTTAAAGTATCAAAAGATCAGGTGCTAAGAAGTAACTACAGCGCCACTACAGTACACCATTCAACTCAAATGCCTTGGATTTAATTTGTGAAGTACAAAAAATGGTACTATGAATGAACTACAATGCTATTACACTTGGAACTATGATTTGTTACAAGGAACAATTTCAGAATGCAACCTTGAATAGGATCTTAAGAATTCCCATTTGGAGTTGCTAACTACCACCGAAAACGTCCATTGTTAGGAATCAGGTTTGTGTACAAGTACAACAGAAACCAACTGAAAATGAATGTAAGGTAATACCCACGGATTTTCTGAAATCAGAAGAACAAGTCTGTTTGCATCAGCAGAAATATTCGTGACAGGCGCACAATGAGGAGAGCTTCCTTGAAAAAGTAGTAGTTGCTCAATTACAAATTAAAAATCTCAGAAAGTTACCATGAAAAAAGACATCTGATAATTATTATTATTATTTTTTTGACAAAATAAGAAAATATGCCAGAGAGAAGACAAAGAAAACAAAAAAGAACGACAAAGTATAACCAAAAAAAGGTAAAAAATAAAAGAAAATAAAAAAGAAAGACTAAGAAGACCATTCAAAATAACAGCACCTTGTAATGACACTGGAATGTCAGATTGTGACAAGAATGCTTCCAGCCACTCACTAGACACATGATACTGACAAGCTTAATAGTCGATAACAAGAAAAGCCCCACAACTTTAAAAACAAAACAAGCATCAAAACTGATACAATCAAAAGGGTGCGTACGCGTGCACTAATTAAATAATGTGCTAGAGTCATGAACTACAGAAGTTATATGCCTATTAAGATGACTAATCGAAAAGTTTATGGAAAAGAAGAGGGACTTGCTAATAGTTCTTATTGACCCAGAGAAGCCCATTATAGGGTATCTAAAGAATTTCTATGTAGGTTCTAAAAGAAATCGTCTTTATAGTATCTAAATAGATGTCATTATAGAGTAATGACTAGTGTTATTGACTATTGATGGAGAATCTAAAGAATTTTCAATCACAATAGGTGAATATTGAGGGGCTGTTGACTCTGCTTTAAGTTCCATGGAGTATATTGTTTTGTAGAATCCAGAAATTTTATGATAAAGGAGAAATAAGGCAGAATATGTGAGGTAATTTCAGTCATTTTAGAAAATGTTTGAGAAAATATTAAACTTGATGGTTCAAGAAATTATTAGCACTAGTAGATTTCAATACCTTGGATCTATTATGCAGGGTGAAGCAGAAATTGAAGAAGATGCAAGTTTGGTTAAATGGAGCAGTGCTTCAAGATTGTAGAATACCCCTAAAAATTTAGAAAGAAATGAGAGCTACAAGATCAACTATGCTAAATGGATCAGAATGTTAGGTAATTAAGAAATAACAAATCCAAAATTTAGTAGTTGCTGAAATGAGAAGCTAAGGTGAATGAGCTTTATAACTCTAAAAGGAAAATTATGAAATGAAAACATTCACGATAAGTTATGCATAGCACTTGTTGAAGATTAGAAAAGGGAAAGCACTTAAGATGGCTCGGTCACTTGTTACATAGGCAAAATAACACCCACCAATGAGGAGGAGTGGGCTAGTTAGCAACAATGGGGAGGGGAGGGTAGACCTAGATAACTCAGAATCTTTGACTGAGATAGTGCATAAGGATTTGATGCTATATACCTCCATTGAAGTCTCCCTCAGAACATGAAAATCATTATCATCACCTAACAGCATTACTAATTCTTCTCCTATAAAAACCACCTGGATGCCTACCTATGTTCATTTTTTATTACTTATCTTTAACTTTAGCTTGTAACCAGGAAAGGAGTGGGGCGCTACAGGGGAAAAAAAGGCTTAATTGTAACTCTTAAAATTCAACCATATAAACATCTGCACAGAGGTTTCTAAACAAACTAGTAACTTGTTGCAGATAGAGCAAGCTTATAGTCTGAATTTATACCACTCATATCGCCTTGCTTAGCAATGACAGTTGATGTGGGATCCAATTCTACATTTGATAGTCGCAAAGTATCTGAGTATAGCTCGTCAGCAATTCTGCCCTCCATCAATGTGACCTACAAGTAGGTTAAAAATATGATGATAACTTCAAAGTGAAACAATGGATAACAGAAATTTGGACAACAAACAATATATGCACATATTGGAAAGCAATGTAAAGCATAGACATTTCTGTGAGTGTGAATAGATTATGCTCATGTGCCATCACTCCTTGGACACACCTTGAACATTTTCCTAACACTGTAAATGGGTCTGTATTTAAATTATATTTTTAATTACACACACTTCTTGGACACTCCATTAACATTCTGATGCCTCTTTGATAGTCTTTAAACACAACAATGGCATGCCATAATAAGACTTTGCTTTATGCTATTCATAAAAGGAGCCATAATCAGGGTTACTTGAAAAGATGAATGGATATGTTCTATAAATCTCAAACCTAACATACACACACAAAAACAAACATACAGGTGTATGCATTTAAAATGCCTGCGTTATGTTGCACTTGTATTTTTATGTCCATAACATGTCCATAATTAAATGATAGGGTGTATATACAACATTTTCAATATGAGAAAATAATACGGGTGGACCCAAGTTTAGGGAAGTGGGCTAAGTGCCCGTTATGAGATTTTGAAAGAATAGATCCAAAAGAGTTGCCCTTAAAAGAGCCCTTGCTGAGGTCATCGCAGGATGAAATATCTAGGAGGCAAAAATCCAGGGCCCTTTGGTTAAAGGCTGGGGACAGGAACACTGGGTTTTTCCACTGAGTTGCAAATGTGCATCAGTGATAAAACTTCATGACAAAAATTGAAGCAGAGGGTGAACTCCTGGTGGAGGAGGGGCCCATTAAAAGGGTTGCTTGCAATTTTTATAGAGATTTGTGCAGTGAACAAGAACATTGGAGGCTAACCGTAAATGGTATTTTTTTCAAAAATATGAGCTTCTCCACAGCTTAGTGGCTCGAGAAACCCTTTTGAGGAAGAGGAAATCATTTCAGCTCTCAAGAGCTGCAATGGGGACAAAGCCCGAGGCCCTGATGGTTTCAACATGGCTTTGTTTCAAAGGAATTGGGACAAGTTCAAGCAGGATATCATTGGATTCTTCAATGATTTCCACAGCTCAGGCAGATTTGTGGCTAGCATCAACTCAACCTTTGTATCTTTGATCCCAAAAAGAATGGGGGCCTTAAACATGAAAGATTTTCGTCCCACTAGCCTTGTTGGTAGCTTGCATAAACTCCTTTCTAAAGTTCTTGCAGTTGGGCCCAAATCAATAATTTCATAAGTTGTTGGAAAACACCAGCATGCCTTTGTTGCAAGCAGACAAATCACAGATGCAGCCCTTTTACAAATGAGGTTGTTGACACCTATTTGAAGAGAGGAAATAGCAGCACACTCTGCAAACTGGATATGGAAAAGGCTTTTGATCATGTGAAGGAATTGTCTAATTAATTCTCTCAGAAGGATGGGTTTTGGGGAAATTTGGTGCAGTAGGATAAATCAGTGCATCTTCACACCCTCTTTTCAGTGCTCATTAATGGCAGCCCCAGGGAGTCGTACGAATATTTGCACAGTTCGCATCAAGGGGACCCCCTCTCTCCCCTCTTGTTTGTCTTGGCTATGGAAGTTTTGAGCCATATATTAGTCAAAGCCAATGAGGATGGCCTTCTTAAAGGGCTTAGCATTGAAAGGAACAATGAGATCTTAATGATCTCCCAACTTCTTTTTGCAGATGATATCATTACTTTTTGTGATGATGATCCTGCTCAAAGCCTTAACCTCAGATGCTTCTCCTTGGTTTTGAGGCAGTAAAAGTGAATATGGGTAAGAGTGAAATCATCCTATGAGGCCTATCCATAATGTACCATTTCTTGCAGGCATCTTAGGTTGTAACTTGTAAGACCTTTCCCATTTCCTACTTGAGCCTCCCCATGGGTGCCAAGTTCAAAGACAAAGTGTTTGGATCCCATTATTGGCAGATTTGAAAGGAAATTGGCTGGATAGAAAAGGATTTACCTCTCGAAAGGTGGCAGGCTCACACTCAGTCACTCATCAAAAGCACCTTAGCCAATCTCCTAGTCTACTGTATGTCTTTGTTCCCATCCCTAGTGTTGTTTCCAAAAGACTAGAGGGAGGGCTTGACCTTAGATCTCCCCTCCCCTTCAACAAGGCTCTATTAAGAAAATGGCTGTGGAGAATCAAGTCTGAGTAATTATTTCTGGAGGGATGTTATTGCAATTAAATATGGCCTTCATCATGACAGCTGAATTTCCAAAGAGGTTACTAAAGGCTATTGCACAGGTGTTTGGAAATTCATCCGAAGAATGGGAGAATTTCTTCTCTCACATCCACTTCAGTGTGGAAAATGGGAGGAATGGAGGATATATTTTTTTTGGCATGACATTTGGTGTGGCGGTTCTCAGCTCAGCTCGTTTCCCTTCATTTACAGCTTTGCCTGCAATAAAAATGCCCTCATTTGTCAACATCGGGGATGCTAATAATGGGACCTTCAGGAACATACCCCTGATCAAGAATGTTTATGACTTGGAGATCAACACTCTTATTAATTTCTACAGCAGTGAAGTTGGCTGACTGGGCAGACCAAAGTGATAGATTAAATAACTCACCATCCTCTTTCCCTTGGAAAAAGTTGAGGAGTCTCAAGATTCATGAAAGACAAAAAATAATGCTTAGGAGAGTGGTGACAAATGCTATCCCAAAAAGAAGAATGCTTGGCAGTAGAAAAGAACTGCAGGATTTAACTTGTCCCTTGTGTGGCTCAATAACTGAAAACTCTATACACCTCTTCTTCAAGCGTCTTCTATTTCTGGGGTCTAAGAATGGATGAAATGGAAATCACATCCCCAAGCAATTGACTATAATAGATAATCACTCAAGATCCTGGCACCAGCCTTAACCATCCAGAGGACCCCCACCTTCCTCTGTTTACAGCCATCCTATTTGAAAAAAGTTGGTACATACCAGGAACCAGGTTGTTTTTCAAGGGGAAGCTTGACCATCTCAAACTAAAGGATGACATATCCTTCTCTGTTTCTGAGTTTAACAGCTATCTACCTCAGCACCACCACTTTGACAGCATTGCTCAAAAAAGCAAGCTGTTAATTGGACTCCACCTCTGAGTTTTCACACCAAGATAAACTGTGATAAGGAAACAATCCTCCATGGCCTTCCTGGCATGTGTGGCTAGGAATGACATAGGCCGGATTCTTAAGGCATGGACATCCTCATGCTCTGCAACTGATACTCTGATAGGAGGGCCCAAAGCATGTCTCCTTGCTGTGAATTGTGCCATTGCAGAGAACTTCTCAAACCTGATTGTTGATGAGGATGCAAAGGTAGTGATTGATGAAATTCACAGGAAGGAAGGCCAGATATACTGGAGAATCCATTGCTTCGTTGATGACATTAAAGATTTTATTGATCTCAGTTCTGTGGATTGCCACTTCGCCCCAAGGGAAGCTAAACAAACTGCCGACAAGTTAGCAGCGTGGGCGACAAGAGGAGGGTTAAGGAAGACAAAGTCTTTGACTCACACAATCTCCCTCTCCCTCATGCGGTGATCCCCACACACTCAGTTTCATCTGGTGGTTAGGCTGCTTTTTCTTTTGATTTTTTTGTTGCCAATTTCTTTATTTTTCTGTTCTTTTCCGCTGTTTTGGTTTTCCCTAGTTCTTGGCTCAGGAAAAAAAAAAATTTTAAATCTACAGCATCATTTATCATGTTCAGAGCCCTGCCTCTTCCAATGAGCCTGTTTGGACCCTGAGCAAAGAGGGTATTTTCATGGTCAAGTCATACTACAAACAACTTTGCAGGCAGATGCAGTGTGTAACCAGTTTTCCTTGAAGCTTGTTTGGAAACAGCGGCCCTTTTGAAAGTTCCTTTTTTTACATGGCGGGCAGCTTTGTTGAAGATCATCACCTTAAACAATCCCCAAAAGACAGGTTTGACTACTGTGAATAGGAGTTATCTGTGCCTTGAAGAAGTGGAATTGGTGAACCACATCCTTCTCCATTGCTCTTTGACTAGGGATCTTTAGAACCTAACCATTTCCAAGTCAAGCAGAAATGGGTCACGGCAGCTTCAGTTGAAGATGAGATTTTTGGGCTTGGAAAGGGATCCACTCCAAAAAGTCCAAAAGGAAGGCCTTTTCCCTTATCCCCCTTGCTATTTTTGGGCTGTTTGAAAAGAAAGGAATAGAAGGGCTTTCGAGGGGAAGATTTCATCTATGCAGACCGTCTTGGATGGTTAGATGTTTATGAGCTATAGTTGGCATGGTGCATTGCCTAGGAGAGACTCATCTGTAATTCTAAATTTCCTTGATGTACTCCCTTGATTGGGGTCTTTTCTTCTGTTCTTTTGCTGTTCTCTCTGAACTGTTTGGCATTCCCTTGATACCTTATTTTCTCTAATGAATTTCCTATTCTTTGCTGATAATAATAATAATAAAGTAAAAGGGCAGCCCGATGCACAAAGCTCCTGCACATGCAGGGTCCAGGAAAGGGGCGGACCACAATGGATCTATAGTACGCAGCCTTACCTTGCACTTTTGCAAGAGGCTGTTTCCACGACTTGAACCCGTGACCGGAGGTTACATTGCGACAACCTTACCATTGTGCCTAAGCTCCCCTTCAATAATAATAATAAAATATATACTAAAATATAAAAATGCCCAAGTTAACAATAAGAATATACATTTATACCCCCAATGAAATCATAGAATAAAAATGATATAGCAATATTGATCCAAAGTAAAGATTATTTGTTAAGTTTACCCCAACAGTTTGACATATATATCACTTTTTGGGGTCTTAAGTTCAAATTTTGGGAAAATTAAACTTGAAAAATTATGTTTTCATATTTTTATAAATTTTCCTTCCTGTTTGCACAAGTACATACATGTTCCCCCCCCCCCCCCCCCCCCCCCAACTGAAGAAATTTTCTAGGTTTGCCACTGCTTTGAACATGGAGTGCAAGATAATGTATAGAATAAAAATGATAATAGCAGTACTGATCCAAAGTAAAGATTATTTGTTATATCGACACCATCAGTTTGATACATATGGCACTTTTTGGGGCCTCAAGTTCAAACTGTAGGAAAATTAATCTTGCAAAATTATGTTTTTTTTTTTCATAATTTTTATCTATATATTTTCCTTCCCATTTGCACAAGTATATATATGCTGCCCCCACAGAATAAATTTTTTAAGTCCCATTGCTTCAGTGACATGGTGACAGTGCACAAGATCATGTGAAATGGTGTGGTAAGTTATAAGTTAATCCTAGTGAAGGAGTTTAGAAAGAGCAAATTAGTGAAGTTATAAAATTGCAGTTCTTACAAACATATTTAGAAAAACTGCAGAACTACATATCATTTAAACTGATTCAATAACAGCAAAAACAATAAGAATGTAGTAGTTGAAATGCAACAAATTCATATTCATAAATTTAACAATATAAAATTATTCAAAAAAACAAATATCTATGAGCACTCAAATATATAGCATATAAAAACTTAATCTTAAAAACATATTTTTTCTTCCCTTTGCTGAATGCAAACAAACATGCAAAATTAACTAGTTCTCTCTTTTTTTTTTCCTCTCCTTCACTCCTTCAATCCTTCCAAATGAAATTCAAGTAAACAATAGTCTTCATGGTTGTCTGCAATATTGTCTAAATCATTTATGAGATAACAAGTGAATAGATACTGCCTGAATCAAAAATTCACAGAAAAATAAAATTATTCAGAAATATAAACAGAAAATAAAGAGGAATCCTGGGAAGAGAGAGCAGAATGCATTACCTGCACCCACGGATTTTCACCACACAATCGCAAGGGTCAGGAGTTTAAGAAAAGACAGACTCAGCTTCACAGCAATTTTTTATTTATTTTTTATCAATTCCGGGTTCACAGAAAAATAGGAGCAAATAAACCTAAGGCAAAACATTCCCATTGAGAGAGAGAGAGAGAACTTAGCAGAGCTGATACCAGTAGTCACTCTTTTTAGTTGCAGGAAAGAAGGTAGAAGCTTGACATATATGTTGTTTTTTGTCCCACATTAGTAGAATAGTTCCACAATAGTATAAAAGGTTGTTTTGAATTTTTTATATTATTTGTCCCACATTGGAGAGAAGTGTTTTTTAGACTTGAGGTTGAAGCTATATAAAGAGCTCAACTCTTCATTTGTAAAACACACCTCAAAAGTTGTACTTTGTCAAGAGGTAGTAGATTGATCATCGGCGCCCGAGGACGTAGGTAATTCTATACCGAACCTCGTAAATTTCTTGTCTGGTTCTTTTTACTGTTTTATTATTAGTTTCTGCACTACTTTAATTTCTTATATATTCAATAGC
This sequence comes from Malania oleifera, assembly GCF_029873635.1. Classification (NCBI taxonomy): domain Eukaryota; kingdom Viridiplantae; phylum Streptophyta; class Magnoliopsida; order Santalales; family Ximeniaceae; genus Malania; species Malania oleifera. Next base: position 92,732,135 of record NC_080425.1, read on the forward strand.
AAAAATTGTAGTATTAATGTTTGGCACAAGTGGGGTGCCCGACACAACAATTGGTATCAGAGCTAGGTTGAATAGTGTTGATACAGAGGTGTTCCTCTATTAGGATCCATGATTCCACGTTTGATACCTAAGAAAGACATTGTCTAAGCAAGTGCTCAGAGACCATTGCGGCTCAGTCACTCCCTAAAGGTCGGTCTGATCAAAGTGGAATTTCATAAAATAAAACAGAGTAGACACAGTTGGTACGTACTATTCATCCTAGGCCTTTTACTTTGTCGGTTGCTATTGAATATATAGAAGATGGCAGAAACTAGTGCAGCAGTAGAAGAAACTTTGTCCACACGAACTCCAACCCCTTCGACTTCAACATCATCATCGAAGACGATAGCTAATGCTTGATTTGAGGTAGAGAAATTTGATGGTACCAATAATTTTGGTATGTGGCAATGTGAGGTGATGGACATCTTGTATCGACAAGAATTAGATATTGCTTTAGATGATAAACCAGTAGATATGGATGACAGAGATTGGGAAAAGATCAATCGTCGGGCATGTGATACGATTCGTCCGTGTTTCGCCAAAAATCAGAAATATTGTGTTATGAGGGAGACATCTGCAAAGATATTGTGGAAAACATTGGAAGATACATTTATTACCAAGAGTCTGGAAAATCGGCTCTATTTGAAAAGGAAATTGTTTTGCTTCCAGTATCAACCGGGTATTTCGATTAATGACCACACAAATGCTTTCAATAAAATTTTGGCCAATTTGTTAAATTTGGATGAAAAGGTGAAAGATGAGGATAAAGCCATATTGTTACTGAATTCTCTCCCTAATAAGTATGAACATTTGACCACCACTTTATTGTATAGGAAAGATAAAGTTACTTATGATGTTGTTTGTACTGCATTGATTAATACTGAATGCAGAAAGAAGGATCAGAGGGTCCATAAGGAAACAACAGAAGCACTAACAATAAGGGGCCGTTCTTAGAATCGTATGCCTGGAAGGAAGAGTAAATCTCATGGGAGGAGTAAATCTCGTGGGAGACCTGCTAAGGATGAATGCGCCTTTTGTCGTGAGAGAGGGCATTGGAAGAAAGATTGTCCTAAATTACAACAGAATAAGGGCAAAACACATTCTAATGCCAATATAGCCAATGATGATGAAAGTGAGTCAGATTTTTCTCTTGTTGGAACATCTTCATCACATTATTTTGGTGAGTGGATTTTGGATTTTGGTTGTTTCTATCACATGTGTCCCAATGGGGAATGGTTTTCTAATTTTGAAGAATTAGATGGTGGGGTTGTTCTTATAGGAAATGATAATACTTGTAAAACAACTGGAATAGGATCAATAGAGTTGAAATGTCAAGATGGAACTATTAAGACCTTGGCTGATGTTAGGTATGTTCCAAGTCTAAAGAAGAATCTGATTTCATTCGGTGCCTTAGAATCTAAAGGGTTCACTATCACTTTGAAAGATGGAACCTTACAGATTAAATCAGGTGCGCTGATAGTGATGAAAGGAATAAATAAAAATAACTTATATTATTTACAAGGTAGTACAGTTATTGACTCAGCAGCTATTGTTTCTGAGAAAGATGCAGGTTTAGATACAACCAGGTTATGGCATATGCAATTAGCACATGCAGGAGAAAAATCATTGCAACAATTAGCTAAGCGAGGTTTGTTAAAGGGTGCAAAGGTATGCAAACTTGAATTTTGTGAGCATTCCATTCTGGGAAAACAAATTAAAGTGAAATTTGGCACAACAATCAATCAGACTGAAGGTATTTTAGACTACATTCATACAGATGTATGGGGGCCCACAAAAACGGCTTCGTTGGGTGGTATGCATTATTTTGTCACTTTTGTTGATGATTTTTCCAGAAGAGTTTGGGTGTATTCTATGAAGCATAAAAATGAAGTGTGTAATATTTTCCTTAAGTGGAAAAAATTAGTTAAACTCAAACTGACAAAAAGATTAAACGGCTCAGATCAGATAATGGTGGTGAATACACGAGTGACCTGTTTATGAAGGTATGTCAGGATGAAGGTATTGTTTGACACTTCACAGTTCGAAATACACCACAGCAGAATGAGGTGGCAGAGCGCATGAATCGGACTTTACTGGAGAATGTTCGATGTATGTTATCTAATGTTGGGTTAGACAAAAGGTTTTGGGCTGAAGCTGTTAGATATGCATGTCATCTCATCAATCGTCTACCATCATCTGCAATAGGGGGAAAAAGACCCTATGAGGTATGGTTTGGAAAGCCTGCTAGTGATTATGATTCTTTGCATGTATTTGGTACTATGGCTTATTATCATGTTAAAGAATTTAAGTTGGATCCAAGAGCCAAGAAAGCAATATTCTTGGGAATAAGGGAAGGAGTCAAAGGATATCGTCTTTGGTATCTAGAGACGAAAAAAATGATTTTAAGCAGGGATGTGACTTTTGATGAACTTGCGATGATGAAGAAAATAATACGCAAGAAGTCATAAGTTGAAGAGAAGACCAGTGGTACTCAACAACAGGTGGAGGTTGAGACAATTTTGGGAAACCTGGTGAGAAATGAGACACAACAAGGTAACTCTCCAGTTACAGTGGGGAATAGTGTACAAAAAGCGGAGATTTCAATTCGAGAATCTTCACAGCAACAAGGATCAATTGTTTCTCAAAGGCCAAGACAAGAAATTCAAAAACCTGCTCGGTATACTGATATGGTGGTCTATGCACTTCCAGTTGTGGATGATAATGTTCCTTTTACTTTCAAAGAAGCAATGAGGAACTCTGAATCAGACAAGTGGAAAAGAGCAATGGATGAAGAAATGCAGTCTCTTCATCAGAATCAAACTTGAGAGCTAGCCCAGCTACCCAATGGTAAGAAAGCAATTGGTTGCAAATGAGTTTATGTAAAGAAAGAAGGATTTCTAGATGCAAATAATGTTCGCTTCAAAGCTAGATTGGTAGCTAAGAGTTACGCACAGAAGGAAGACATTGATTATAATGAGGTATTTTCTCCGGTTATTAAACATTCTTCCATTTGAATTTTGTTGGCTTTGGTAGCACAATTTGATCTTGAATTAGTTCAGCTCGATGTAAAAACTGCATTTTTACATGGTGATTTTGAAGAGAAAATCTATATGACTCAGTCAGATGAATTTTAGGTTGCTGGAAAAGAAAATTGGGTATGTAAACTGGGTAAATCATTGTATGGTTTAGAATAGTCTCCAAAACAGTGGTACAAACGATTTCATCAGTTTATGATGGGTCAAAAGTACATCAGAAATAAACATGATCATTATGTTTATTTTCGGATATTACAAAATGGATGTTTTATATATTTACTCTTGTATGTTGATGATATGCTAATAGCTTCAAAGAATAGGGAAGAAATCAACAAGTTAAAAAGTTAGTTAAATCAAGAGTTTGAGATGAAAGATCTTGGTGAAGTAAAGAAGATACTTGGCATGAAAATTCGCAGAGACAGAATAAGAGGAAAAGTTAGTTTGTCTGAGTAACAGTATTTGAAGAAGGTAGTACAGAGTTTTGGCATGTCTGAGTAGTCAAAACCAATAAGCACTACTCTTGCTCCTCATTTCAAACTTAGTGCGGCTTTATCTCCTAAATCAGATGAGGAACGTAAGTATATGTCATAGGTTCCTTATGCAAGTGTTTTTGGTAGTCTGATGTATGCAATGGTTTGTACTAGACTTGATATTTCACAAGCTGTTAGTATGGTGAGCAGGTATATGCATGATCCGGGTAAAGGACACTGGTAAGCTGTGAAATGGATTTTGAGATATATTATGAATATGATTGATATTGGTATAGTATTTGAGAAAAATAATACTATTGATCAACGTGTTGTTGGATATGTGGATTTGGATTTTGCAGGTGATTTGGATAAACGTCGATCAACTACTGGATATACTTTTACATTTGCTAATGGTCCAGTAAGTTGGAGGTCTACCTTACAGTCTACCATTGCCTTGTCTACAACAGAAGCAGAGTACATGGCAGCTTTAGAAGCTGTTAAGGAAGCTATTTGGTTGCAGGGTTTACTTGAAAACTTGGGAGTTGTTCAGAAGCACATTGTTGTATTTTGTGATAGCCAGAGTGTTATTCATTTGGCAAAGAACCAAGTCTACCGTGCACGAACGAAACACATCGACGTTCGGTTTCATTTTATGTGGGATATTATTGATGAAGGCAAGATACTTCTTCAAAAGATTGCTACAACTGAAAATCTTACAGAAATGTTGACCAAGATTGTGACAACAATCAAGTTCAAACATTGTTTGGACTTGATCAATATCCTGCAAGTCTGAATATTTTTGGAAGGCGCCGATGATGTGGAACTCCAGAAAATGTTGGTGACTGAAAAATTTGTTAAATTTATCGTCAGTGGAGATTTGTTGTTTTTTGTCCCACATTGGTAGAATAGTTCCACAATAGTATAAAAGGTTGTTTTAAATTTTTTATATTATTTGTCCCACATTGGAGAGAAGTGTTTTTTAGACTTGAGATTGAAACTATATAAAGAGCTCAACTCTTCATTTATAAAACACACCTTAAAAATTGTGCTTTGTCAAGAAGTAGTGGATTGATCATCGGCGCCCAAGGACGTAGGTAATTCTATATCGAACCTCGTAAATTTCTTGTCTTGTTCTTTTTACTATTTTATTATTAGTTTCTGCATTACTTTAATTTCTTATATATTCACTAGCAATAATTGTAGTATTGGTGTTTGACACAAGTGGGGTGCCCGGCACAACAATATAAATATCAATTTGGGGATTTGCCCCAAAGCTCTCACTTTTCAATATTTTGTTATTCTTCTTTTTTTTTTTTTTTTTTTATTTGTTGTTTTTTAAAGTAGAATTACATCCATATTTTAATACAAACTCCTTGTTTGCTATCCAGAATGGAATGGAATCAATTTTTATGATTTTACATATTCTTCGTACAATTTTCATTCCATTTTACTCCCATTCTATCTTTATTTCAATGTACCAACCATTGGGCATAGTACTATATGTCTTTCTTTTAAATATTTTTCTCATTTAAAAAATTATTATTCAAAAATAAAAATGACATATCTATAAACGATAGTAGTAGATAAAAATGGAAAATTTGAGAGCTTCCTCCTATTGTCCTTGTGGCAAAGTTAAATCATGAAAATTCTGGGTGTTCACAAGGTGGGTTTTTTTTTTTTCCTTATAATCATTGAGTGGTGTGGTTGTTCATTTTTATTGCCTCCTTTTTATATTCATGGTGCTTTCTCTTTCCATGCTTTCCAGTTTCCATCTGCATTATCCTTAATTTGTCTGGCATATCACCAGTAGAAACAAGATTAGGGAAGGGAAGCTGAAATGGTTTGGGCACCTGCAATGTAGGCCAAATAGTGCAATAATGAAGAGTGAGCTAGCTACTATTAGAGGCAATAGAAGGGTAGGAGTATACTTGAAATAAATAAGAATGAGGTAGTAAGGATATAATAACCCTCAATTGTCAGAGGAAATTGCCTAAGATAGTGTAAATTAGAGGAAAACGATTTTCATGCAACCAGCCCCATCCAGTGAGACTTAAGGCTTGGCGATGTAGGCCAAGAAGTAAGACCTTGGGAAGATCCTTGTTGGAAAATAACTAAAAAGAGTTGGGTTAAGGAATTGTGGGATTAAGTTAGTAATTTATTATGTGTGGTTAGTAGTTTATTATTGGTGTTCAGTATTAATTAGTATAGGATTATGTGTATTAGGGGGTCGTTTGTAATATTTGTGTAAAGTATTTGTAAAATGTTGTTTTAAGGCCATTAGGGGTTTTAGCGTAATTTCATGTAAAGAGGCTTTCTTATAAATTAAGTTAGTAGTTTATTATGTGCGGTTAGTAGTTTATTATTTGTGTTCGGTATTAATTAGTAAAGGATTATGTGTATTTGGGGGTCATTTGTAATATTTGTGTAAAGTATTTGTAATGTAATGTTGTTTTAGGGCCATTAGGGGTTTAAGTGTTATTTCATGTAAAGCGGGTTTCTTATAAATAGTGTACGAAAGCCATGTTTAGGCAGTTATTGATGAATGTGAATTGCAGTGAACGCGAATTCCCCCCTGGTATCTCCTCTCCTCCCTTTCCTTTCCTCCTTCTCTTCTAATTTCTCCATGGCTGCAGAACCTTGATGCAGCCCCTGCATCACTTGGTTTGTTGTTGTTGTTTTTATTGTTGTTGATCTTTATAGTTTCCCAAGTCTCAACTAATCTCAAAATTCAGTTTTTGAAAACATTTCATGAAAATCATCATATTCCCCCCCCCCCCCTCCCCAACATTTCCAGGTTCTCTTAAAAAATATTTCTCCTTGCACCATTAACTGTCCATGTTTTTTCAAAAAATAAATCTGAACATTTTTCCAAATTACAACTCTCCCTTTTAGAAGCATTTTTTTAAGAATCATCTCTCCATTGTCCCATTAGTTAAATGCTCATGCATTTATTCCATAATTTTGTACACTCTTCATTACCAAGCCCATTGAGCTTTTTTCTATTTAAATTTTTTTTAAAAAAGTACAAATTTTTAAGCAATTTGAAGATGGGTTTGATGTGCAAATCTTCTAATCCTCTTTGATCAGTTGTGAAAGTTGACGTCCTCTTCATTCTTGAAAGGTTCATTATTTAAGTGACATTCCATGATCATTTATCTCTTCATCTTTCTACATGTAAAGTATACCTATCATACTCCACATACAATTCATTAATCAAAGATAAAATCCCAAAACTACCTCTTCTCTGTCTCTCTATTCCTCACTTTTTTCTTAATTACTAGATATTTGTTCTTTGTTTTTTGATGATTGGGAATCTGAAGTGGCTAGGGGCCTTTTGTTTGTTCATTTATAAGATGTTTGTATGAATGTGCACTGCATATGACAAAGCAAATATATACTCCATTTTTAATCTCTTACATCTTATTTTGATTTTTTATAATCATGGAGACTCTACTCTACACATTGGATTCTTAAAATTTCAATCCAATTAAATTACATGAAAATTTTTCATATGTGAGCTTATCTTATTCATTTGTTCTTTACTTTTTGATAATTGGGAATCTAGGGTGGCTGGAGCCTTTTGTTTTATTCATTTATAAGACATCTGTATGAACACACACTGCATGGATCCAAAAAAACATATGCTCCATTTTTAGTCTCTATCTTACACTGATTTTGATTTTTTATAGTTGAGTCTCTACTTAAATGTAGTAATATACATTAGATTTATGAATATTTGAATGTAAACATCTTGTATAACTTTGTTTGCATGAATTTCAACAAGGCAAAATTTAACAAAAGAGCTCATTAGATTTAGATAAATATTACTAAATTTTTTATAGAGATCCAATAAATAAATACATATCCATGTTTTATGTCTAAAAAAATAGAGACTAACCCAGGCAATGCGTGGCCTTGTATGTTATTTTCAGCACAAAAATCTAACAACGGTATAACTCATAATGAATACATAGTAAATGCAATAAAAAAAAAATGAATACATATTTTTTGCCACACGATGTGCAGCACTGTATATTAGTTACCATTACACAAATATATGTAGTAATGTTAACTAAGTAATCACAAAAGCACTTAGGGCTCTTACGGCTCTTTTGGTTCGGTGGATTAGTTATTCATTGGAATAAGATGAAATATAGTTTAAAACTTAGGAATGAAGTGAATAGTTATTCCTTATATATTCCTATTTCCTAATTATTTCACTCAACATGTAATGAGAAAGAAATAAATATACCCATGATGAAATTTGGGAATAGTTATTCCTTATCTATTCCTTACTATAGACTCATAAAATGTTTCACATTGTTATTTTACTTTATAGTAACAACATAATTTCTTATATAACTAATTGTAACTAACCTACTAAAACTAATTATTCTTAGGAATAGGCATTCCACAAACCAAACATAACCTTAATCAATGCACTTCCCTGATTAGGGTAAACATGGATAAACTTAATAACTTTTTCCAACCTATTTCAAGCTAATGCGATGGGCACCCATTTAGGCATTTTGACAAATATATTTTGGACAGACAAAACAAGCACAACCTCAACAACATCACAACCCTATAATTACTATCACAATATCATGAGCCCCAATAAGCAATCGATCTCCAACAAAGCATTCTACCTAATGCAATAGGTGCCCACTTAGGTATTTTCACAAACACATCACATGCACACACAACCCATCCACATTCCACAAACACATCATACACGTTTGCAAATTGAAATTATAGGATGTCTTGGTTTAGGGGTTTCTTAAAACACAATTTAATTCTTAACATGTTGAAGGGCAACAACAATGGCCAAGGTGTCATTGACCGAATATTTCACACCTTTGTGAGTGGATCATGCGGCTCAAGCTAAAGCCCTCTTGTTTAACTAGTCAGTCTAGTGTTTACCACAATTCACCAATAGAACGCTTTCATTGTCATTCAAACAAATAAAAGCGGAAGCAAAAAGCAACTTATGAAAGCAATGACACTTAAGCAGTAAACATTGAAGCAACGCAATTCATTATTAACACCTCCATTAACAATGTGTGTCTAGCGGGGGAGGCAAGTAGGTTAAACATGATAACAATAATTAGTGAGTTTTACAAGTTGATTAATACTCACCCTCCCCTAAAGAGCTTTTATGTTATTCTCACTCTACACTAGGAAACATAGTATGACCGAGGAGTCATACTCCCCTTTTTAACTTAGGTAAAAACTATCTCTTAAAAATAACCCTACACTAGTATTTATATGATGGAAACTCATTCCAAACGCACGAGACAAAAGGTCACACGCAAGTATAATGCCCTGAACAAACTCAGCTCATGATGGGAACATGAATAACAGCCTAGCAATTTCTAGAGACATCAATTTAAACTGCAGAATTAATGAAAAGGTCTTTCAAATAAGCTCTCGGTTGCTATTGCTCAAATCAAATAGTACCGAGCAACCTAGCAAAAAATAAAATTAAAAAAACAAAAAAAACAAAATAGTGCTTGAACAACTCAGCACCCTCATCTTTATGGATTTTCCTCCAACAAATATACACTTTGACAATTCTAAAACTTGTTAAGTGAATAAGGAAGAAGCATAATGGGAGGAAGATACTGACTCTGTGAAGCTACTAAATGTCTTCTGTAGTCTGTACTTAATAATAATATCTGTAAATTTATTTACACCCAAAGAAAACAAACGACATATGCTTCACGCAATTAATAATAACAATAATAATAATAATAATAATAATTTTGTTTAGTGATAGCTAAAGAATTCCATCAAGCAGCTGGCAGACAATATTTTTTAAAATCAGTTGAAACGTTGGGAAGTATAAAATTGCAAAAACAAACATTCTATGAACGAAGAATTAAAAGCATACTCAAAATTCAGAAAATTACAGGATTGTGAAGGAGATCCGGTGCTTGTGGCGGCAGATGGTGGTATTTCTGGTGGAGCTCGGCTTCTGCGCAGTCGAGGCGCGCTCCTCTTGGGCAGACTCGCGGTGAATCTTCGGAGAGAGAGAGAGAGAAGAAAACTGGGAAGAGGCCAGACCACACAAAAAGTGATTTTTGTATTTTGTCATATTATATTATGTCTGGTTCAAAAAATGAAATACAGCAAAAACTAAATTTTCATATTAAAATGTTATTCTATTTCTATCTAATATAAAACTAGATATTTAATAATAAGATTTAAAAATAATTATTTTTGTAAAATTTTAAGCAATCATCTGTCTTAAAATAATATAATTTTTTATTTTATTTTATTTTTATTTTTTTGAATAATATAGGAACTCCAACTATCAACAAACCACAAAAGTTATTATATTTATCCGTAACTTTATTTTGTTTCTGCCATATTTTATTTCTAACCCTAAAAATGCTAAGGTGTGAATGAGAAAAATTTAAAAAATCAAAAAGTTGAAGTAAATTGTAAAGTCGAGAATAATCGATTAATTTTTTTTTAATTTACTTTTAATTTAAATTTTTAATTTTTTTAATTACCGATTCTATTTTAGCTTGGCTGATTTTATAACCACAATTAATCGAATCTAATTAACATATTATAATTACATATATAACTGCATATTATATATAATATTATATAATATTTTAATAATTTAAATTTAAACAGTTGATTGCACTAAAATGGAAGCTTAAATATTAATGATGAATATTTTTAATTTATAATGAAAGAAAAAAAAACACTATTTATAGTGACTTAAAATTTAGGAATCTTAATTAATGGTATGAGGTGACATTTGTCCGTAACCATGTTATATCTCAGGCCTTGCTGAAAAAGTAATTCGTCGGGTCATATCTTGTGTAATTTTATGCTTTAGTCAAAAATTATTTTATTAAAGTTGTCAGTTTTTTATTTTGTATTGAAAGGTGAGTCAACAAATTATGTGTTGTCCCTTCCTTTATTTAAAGTAACTTTTACTTTATGTCAACATTACCTTGGCGTCTATTTTTGAGGAAGCAGGTTATGTTTATCCATTAGTAGTTGATGGCCTCTGTTAATTATTAGATATTAGCCAAAAAAAATAATTAATCTAGTTTCAATTAACTTTTTAAATAGTTTGGTAACCTAACTGTACTCATCATCATAAAGTTAGGAGTTGCTAGTATTATAAATGACTTTTTTACACCCTGAAAAAATAACAAGCAAAAATCAAAACTAATGGTCCCAACTAGGGGTGAGCAAACGGTCGGTTTGGTTAAATTCGGGTAATTAACCGAATTAACCGAAAAATTCGGTTAATATAAACCATTAACCGAACCGACCGAATTGACGAAATACACCGAACCGACCCGACCGAATTGCCCATTCGGGTAATTCGGTTAACCGATTTTAACCGAAATTATTTAAAATTAATTGTTAGAAATATAATACAATTATAAATTTTTTTTAAAACCAAATCCAACTTAATTAAATACCTTATTTATTAATTTTATTAATGAAAATAATATTTTACCATAGAACAAAGAATCCAAATAGGTTAATTAAACTCCTTAATGAACTTACATAAGCAAAATTTATATTCATAAATTATATTTAAAATCTAATTAATTAGTAATTCGGTTAATTCGGTTAACCGAAATTTTTTTTACCCTTAATCGAACCGAAACCGATTAACCGAAATTTTGTAGAATTATAACCGAACCGACCGAACCGGGCTTTTTACCCGAACCGAACCGACCAATTTCGGCCGGTTAATTCGGTTTTCACCGAATTTTGCTCACCCATAGTCCCAACTGGTTGGGCCAAGGCATGAGATGAGCCTGTGGACTCTCACGGCCCATGGGCCCAAAGAATGTCATTGGGCTAATAACAACATCTTGAGTAATATTCGACAGTACAATGGGATGGTATTGGCAACATTGCTTGCGCACGCTTGCGCACATGGCATCATGTGTGATAAAATCAGTAGTAGAATAAGGCCCATTGGGCCCTGGGCAGATTGGTCACATGAGGCCCACTCCAACTGCAAAACTCTTCTCTAGAAAAAAAACAAATTTTTCCTCTAAAAACAAATTTTTTCTTATTTAATATTACTAAAAACATTAATGGTATGTTGAATTAAAATTCTAATCAATAAATTTTATATTTTATTTTTTCTCATTTTTTTCCTCTAATTATCATACGTGAAAAAGTGTTTTCTAATTTTTTTTTTTTTTCAAATAGGATGTAATGGACAATATTATATAGAAAATTATTAGTTGTTTCATTACTTTTTCTTTTTTGGTATAAGGGAAATGAAAGAACAAGGCAATCTAATTAATAAAAATAACTCCAATATGATTTGTCAAGAGCAAAGAGTAGAAGAAAATCAGATTTGTTAACATGTACAATATGCATAAAGATGAGTCATCAGTCCGATTCGGATAAAGATGAGTCATCAGTCCAATTCGGATAAAGATGACTCATCAATCTGATTCTAATATAAGTTGAGTATCTTTAATAAGATCCCAAATTAAATAAAATTGGGATGAATAGTTATCGATAAGATGTAGAGCTCGTAGAAAATTAGATACATACCCATATCTTATGTCATTGATTTTATCATCTCATAAGTGGCACATCTATCATGTGTGCACAATAATTAGTACACAAAAATGGATTGAATGATTAAATTAATATAATATAAAACATATTTTAGTACTCCAAAAACCTTTAAGTTGTTCAAGAATAACTTATATCTTCGTGTAACTATAAATTTCAATAAAAAAATGTATTACTATTTTATCACAATATACTTCACAAATTACAGCCGTTCATAGTAGATAGAGACTAATATTAGAGTCATATAGTAAAACTAATTAAATTATTACGAAAAATGAAGAAAACAAAAAAGAAAAGACTTTTGTTTTATTCATATTGCCAAGTGACGCAAATTCGTACACTGAGACACATGAAAGTAAGTGCCTGAGTGAGTTAAGTCTACTTTGTGAGCTGTCCAGACTCTACTCATCTCAATTTTATTTGAGTTCGAGCCGAGCTTTAGTTACTCAACTAACTTAATGACAAGTTGAGTTGGAGTGTTATAATTCTACTTGCAAACCCAATTGGGCTTTGCAATTTTATTATTTTTATATTAAATAAGTCATATAATAAAACTACACATATATTTAATTAGTATTATATATACACTATATTGTTATGATACATTTTATTATTTTATGTATACACTATAATTATAGTTATATTGTTTCTAGATTATTTAATTACTAAACTAATCTCAAATGAACCAAATTTGATTTTAAGAATTTTCAGCCAAATCAAATTCTAATTTAATAATTCTATACTCGATTGACTTAGAGCTAATTTCGAGTTCAAAATTTTCAGTTGAGTTGATTTCAATTATCCCATTGTGCGTACTCGACTAACTCGAACACAATCATAAATAGAAAAACTATTAGAGAATAAAATGTATTTTGAGTCCTCAATTTTGGACTAACACATAATTAGTCTAATTAAGATTTTAACCACTTCCTCCATTATATTATCAACTACATCATAATAATTCTGACTAAAGAAATTTGAGGTAATTTTTATTTTCAATTCTCATTTTTTTTTCCCTATAAATGCTCTATTTTTACAAGTTTTAAGATTAAAGTAAAACTATAAATTAATAATTAAATTAGTAAATTGATATTCTTAAACAACAATAATTTAATAACTATTATTATCATTATTATTATTATTATTTCATACAATTAATGCATTATCGTAATTAATTTTCAAAGTGCATGTGGACTCATGTGAAAATTTATGATGAGATGCACATGATATGTATGCAAAGTCACGAGCATTCAATTTTTTCAAGGAATTTTTAAATCCTTTCGGTGAAAACTGTAATGTGTAAATTAAAGTCTGTGATAGATATTTATTTATATACATGTACAATAATATAATAATTTATTAATTTAATTAGTGATTTAGTTCAAATATATATTTTTATAAATATTTTGAGAAAATTTGAGTTAGATTTTTTTTTATTTTGGTTTATTTAATAATTTTATTTGATCGATGATATACATCAAAAGCATATCATCTCTTAAGTCAAGAGGAGACTAAGACTCGACATTGATGAGGGTAGTTACTACCCAAATCAATCGCCTCGCTGGAGCAATTGACCCACCTTATAATGACTAGAGTCATCCACGCCAATAAGATAATAACCGGAGCGATTCACGCCAGCACCATAATTCGCCAATAAATGACATAATATTATCAGGTCAAACTCTTTCACTATAAATAGGGATCAGAAAAGAGGTTCAGGTATCTCATTCAAAGCCATACTTTATTGTTGCTTCATACCTCTCAAAGTCAATCCCTAACTTAGGCATCAGAAAGATCCCCCGAAGTACACCCCAGGTCCTTCAAGTCAATCTTCTCTTCATCATTTTCACGTGATCAAGATCGGAAAGTTCGTCGAAAGTCATCGACATTTTTTTTTAGCAACAATCGATATTAAGAATTCTTAAAATATGAACAATTTATTTTGATATACATTTTTTATAATTTGGATTTTTATAAAAATAATATTTTTTTCTCAAATGTCAAAATTTAAAACACGCAATTAGTTGAAAAGCCTTTTATTTAATTTTCTCACATAACAATTGTAAGAACCCGACCCGAGATATGTAGATTGAATAAATAACAAAATGGTAAAAGGTAAATTTTGTTGGCTTCGTCGACGAAGCCATTATTCTCGTCGACGAAGGCCCTTATACTCTTCGTCTCCGAAATTTAGAGTTTTGTCGACGAAAAGATACCGAACGTATTGTAAAATATCGGAATAGGGTTCGTCGCCGAAGGAGCCGATTCGTCGACGAAACGTGTGGATGATTCGTTGACGAAGGTGTCGTTTCATCGATGAGGTTGGTTGGGTCGAAGGGGCTATAAATATCCTCCTTCATTGCTTAGTTGCTAAGAAAGTTAGAACTCTCCATCTCTTTCTCTAGAACCAGTAGAATCTCTCATTCTCTCTTCGATTCTTTGCTGTTCACTGCTTGATTCAACGATCCGACGTTACTGCGTGAATCAGGGGAGAAATCTCTACATTTTTAGCGGATCGAAAAATCGTTTTGACGATTTTCGGGTTTTGACCCAAAACTAAGATAAGGGTCCGATTTCAATTTCATTTTGGAATATATGTAGTGGTAAGAATTGTAGTGAATTATAGTTTTTGGATGTTTAGGTTTTGGGAGCTCGATTCGTAGTTTTGGAGTCGTAGAGTTCATATTTTGGTATTCAGAAAAAGGTAAGAGAATTATGTTTATATCAGTTATTTTTTAAATTGGGATCGGTAAGCCTATAGTTTACGATCGTATGTATGTTTTGATTACTTATTTGGGAAAATTTATCAGGTGAAAATGCAAGATTTTCAGATTACAATTTTTAGAAAAATTGGGGGTTTCGGGTATCTTTATTTCTGTTGGAAAATCGTATGTTATATAAAACTGTAATATTGAGATGATCGTACCTGTATTTGTATTAAACTGTATTTCTCGAATTGAAAACGATATGATTGTTGTATACTCAAATAAGTGTGGAATGAAATGTTATATGTAAAATGTTCCGGGGTTTTGTAAAACAATTAGGGGTGGTTAATTACCGCACGCTGATGAGTATAGGAACATGAGTTCCAAAATTGTTTTAGGTTTTGTAAATCAGTCAGGGGCGGCTCATTACCGTACGCTGACACCATGTCTCGGCTAATTACCGTGGGCGAGAGTGTCCGTCTCTTTATCTGAGGGTGTGAAATATCACTTGTTTGTTCCGGTTGGTCACCGATGGGTGTGAGTGGACATCGTATTAGCATGATATCGTTATGAGACTTCGGTTATTGTAGGGTATTGATTGCTTGAGTGTGACGACACTAACCATATGTCTGGTATCGTATGTATTGGAACTAAATTGTGAAAATATTATAATTGTATTGTGTTATGTTTTATGTCGAAATAACATTTGCATGTCACATACTGATATAACATATTTTTTTCCTTATTGAGAGGTGTCTCACCCCGAATATACAAATATTTTTCAGGTATTTGGGATAGCCGAAACTAGCACCCTAACGTTCGGGAGCGTGGGTGTCAGTTAGCTACTTAGAGTACTTATGTAAGTATAAATTTTGCAACCGAATTGTCATTTTTGGGTTTTATAGACACCCAGGGTATGTATGATATTTTGGAATATAGATTCTAGTTATGTATAGACTCTGGTATGCTATGTTGGATGGTGCGTTGTATGTATTAGAAAGAACATGTTCACTGCATATTTGATGTGTATGTGATTGTGTATAGGGTTTACGTGTACCCCACGGGATCGTACTCTCATTCAGTGTAGTATCATGTATGTTTTAAATAATACAGAGACATGTTAGGTTACTAAATTCATACCTGAGACCCATTTTGTAGGTTCGGGGTGTGACAACAATAACCCCATAATTCACTGAACACTGATATCCGATTTTGGAACTGGGGAAATATTAGAGAAAGGAAAGGAAATTTTGAAAGAATCTAGTTTTTATGTTTGGTTATTAAGAAGAGTAAAAGAGAAAAATAAAAAATAAACTAAATCAATGAACAAAATTTTGATTTCACATATTATTAGCATTTGATTTTTTTTTAGTTTTTAATAATAGTGGAATAAATTTTTACGTTTAATAGTATTTGATATAGAGAGAGAAAAAACCGTTAAATAAAATTATGTATAAATAATTTTTAACAAAGGGAAAGTCGACCTTACTGTACAAATCAAATGAGATTTTAATGGTAGCTTATTAGTCAATTGTAATAGTAATTGTTATTATTATGATTTAATTTTTTAAAATTATGATTTTAAGAAATGTTAACAATTTGACACTTTCATATTAGAGGTCTTGAGTTCAAACATTAGAAGGAATAAGAAAGAATATAAAATAGCAGGTGTGTTTTTAAAAAAAATTATAAATAAAATGATTAGCATTTTGAAACACCCATATAAATTTGTATTTACTTTTTTTGTATTTGTTAGTAATAATAAAATTATATTTTTTGTGGCCAGCAATAATAATTAAATTGATAATTTTTGTAAGTACTAGTAACTATTAAAATTAATAATTTCTATAGCCTCTAATAATATGATGATTCATATTTTGAAATGTTCTCATCAAGTTATAATTTAGTTTTTTGTAACTAATATTAATAATTTTATTATAACTTTTGATAATATATGAATAATCATTTTTTTTTGTAACTGATAAAAATAATTAAATTAATTTATGAAATAATAAGCACATTGTTAACATTTTGAAAATGCCCCATAATTAAAATGATTGAAAGATTTCAAAATTCTGTATATTTTGGACAAAAGACACTTGCATTGATATTTGAAAAAAAAAAATGTGAACTTTGTTTTAGGTTTAAAAAATCTCCCAACTTCCCTTGAAGTAAAAATAAATAAATAAATAAATAAAAATATGGGTCTCTCCTAATATTACAAAATTTCATAGACTTCTCTTAACATTCGATTTATGAGACAGTTAAATCTTCTTCTTGAACTTATATTTTGTCAATATCAAAATATTATATATTCTTAAACATCATGAGAGATTAATTATGAGTTTTTGAAATTTCAAAGAGCATCCATATTAAATTGTCAAACAAAGGAGGAAGTTTATGCGATTGTTGAAATTTCATAAGAGTTTTTGTGTCTTATTATCAAATCTCAAAGAAGATCGGTATTTTTTATTTTTATTTTTTTAGTGAAACCCTAATTTTATTAATAGTCATCACTTGTGGCATAGGAATTCCGTGGTTACAAGTAGGATACATGAGATTTACAAATAAACTAAAAAAATCATCTCATGCATCAAAACTAATAATAAAAAAAACTAGTACCATAATCCAACTAAACCAAACAAAACATGCCAATAAGGAATCAAAACAAAACAAATATAAACAAAATACCTATAAAATGATGTCAATTATCTACAAACATAAACTAGAGGAAAACTAAAGGAGAACCATATGATGTCAATTACAGATGAAAGTTTAGAATACGCAACTTATTGATACGAATGAGAACTCTTATTTTACTCAATATCACATCACCTGCAAAATATCTCTTCACGTTGTATCCTCGCCTTGACGAGTTAAGAAAACCGCCATCTGATTATCTTCTATAAATTGATGCTTTAATTTTTAAAAATTTGTGCATAACATAATTTTTTGAATCTCCACTATAATGTGTATATATAAGAAAGTAGATTTTTGCACAAAATATGATATAAATTTACTCTAATTAAATTTGAAAAAATTTTGAAGTTAAATCTCAAATTCTATGCTTTCAAATATAAAGTAACAATATTCATTAAGGTTAATATGTGATAATTTTCATTTAAAATATTGTTAAGTTAGCATGTGATAATTTTCATTGCAAAAAATAATTGATTTTTCCATTATAAAAAATAAGTTTCCTCTAGCCTAGGTTTAATAGGGCCAAGTGGAATGTTGAGAAGCATTCTAATATTTAATGCATGGATTTGCACATGAATGTTATATGTATTATTTTTAATATTATAAATAAATAAATAATTAAAGATATTATGTGTCTATATATTTTTTTAATATTATAAATAAATAAATAATTAAAGATATCATGTGTCGAATGAATATATATGTATATATATATATATATATATATATATATATATATATATATATTTGATGCATTGAGAATTGTCACATTCATGTGCAAATTCATGCATTAAATATTAGAATGCTTAAAAATAATATATATATATATATATATATATATATTTTTTTTTTGATATCATAAGAGCTCCTACCACCAATGAGCTCTTTGGACCCTCTGGTGCGGCATCAAATCCGCAAAAGAGCGTCCTCCTCCCTCAGGTCTCGCTTGTTTAGGTAAATGCCGGATGTGGTCACAGTATTTATTTCAATCGGTTGGACTTTCAACCAACTCACTTCTCAGGACATATCACGAACACGTACCCTAAGATGCAATCGTATAAGTTACGTGCATCAACTAAGAATTGAACCCCCAATGCTCTTACTTGATTATCAACATCTTTTCCACCGTGACATGTCCTTGGGATTAAAAATGATAATATGTCAACAAGACAAGTGTTAAAGAATTTTAATAAAAATATTAAATATATGAATTGAGAAATTAATGTCTTAAAACAAAACCTTTTTCATCCCTAAAATTCATACAAGAAATCTATAAAATAATAAAAAATTATTTGAAAACTTTTCCTTTGTAAATATAAAAAAATTAGAAAAAATTACAAAAAAATATTTTTGTAAAGTTTAAAATTTTAAAACATAAAATAAAACAATTTTCAACTTTACAGCCATGAACGATAAATTCCCCAATCGCCCAACAAGCGTATCGAAGATTGGCAGTGACAGTGCTTCTCCACAATCCTCTGCTTCCTAATTTCCATATCAGCCCCTCCGTCGTCTCTGCCTCCTCTGCTTATTTAAAGTTCAAATCTCATCGCATCGCCGCCTCTGCCTCTCCCTGCCGGAGCAAGAAATCGATTATGATGGGAGGACTTTCGGGAGCAATAATTCAAAATAGCAGGTTTATTGTCTGTTTCATTTCATTGATCGTTTGGGGTCTGTGCACGACGGCGAGCTCTGCAAAATTTTCAAACGGCAATAATGGGAGATGGAGAACAGAGAAAGGAGGAAATGGGTGCAATGTGTACGAAGGGACCTGGGTGCCGGACGCGTCCTACCCTCTCTACAACTCGTCGGCGTGTCCATACATTCGAATGGAGTTCAATTGCCAGAAGTACGGCCGCCCCGACCACGACTACCTCCATTACCGGTGGCAGCCCCTCCGCTGTGACTTGCCCAGGTACTCTCTTCTCCTCTCTCTGTTCTTCCTCTCTGTTTCTCTCCGGAAAACTCTCTGTTTCTCTCCGGAAAATAATTTTGTTTGTTTAGGTTTGAATTATTAACTATTTTGAAATAATATTTGTAATTTTAGTCTTGCAGAACGTGGGTAGTTTTCTTTTGGGGGGGGGGGGGGGGGGGGGCGCGGTGTTGGGGGAATGTAAGAGAAATGCTTTGTAATTTTGTTTTATTTTATTTTTAATTCGGTATCTTGGGAAAATACATAGCAGGTGGTGTTCGGATTAAATTTAGGAACGAGTCTAACATGTTCATGCACTTAAGAGTATCTCCTGAAATCTTAACAATATTCCATATTTAATATCTCAAAACTTTATGCAGCATAATTTTTTTGATCGAAATGTAGGAACCATTGGTAATAATATTGTCAAATTCATGCTTGATTGGATCCTCTAAAAATGTTAGTATTGTGCTTTTGCTTACTTCTAAAAAACAAGAGCATTTTATTTATTTATTTTAGAATTTTCCCACTTAGGAATCTTCCTTTTCTTTATTTTATTGTTGAGTTCGTGTTTTATATTAATTTAGAAAAAAAAAATGAAACATAAAGTAGCAATTTTCTAATTATTTAAAAAAATAAAAATAAAAAATTAAATTAAATTTTACACAATTTTCAATTCTAATATCCTTTAAGCTCGTGATCCGAACATGTTTGGAATATGAAACATAGGCATTATATTTACTTTTGCTTTCAAAAAATAATTGTTTGGGGCAACGTACTTTAATTTTACCTTTTAAAAGTTGAACACAATAAACCCACATATAATTAATTATTTTAAAAAATAAAAAACACTTATGCTAAAAACATGGGATTTTATTGAAAAAGAAAGAAGAAAGAAAAGCTCACATGCACATATGACATATTCTCAAATGTAACATTATTAGGGTTTTGTTTTCTTTGCACTTGATGATTGGTGCATAAATGCAGATTTGATGGGATAGAATTCTTGGAGAGGAACAGGGGGAAGCAGTTAATGTTTGTGGGTGACTCAGTGAGTATGAACCAGTGGCAATCACTGTTGTGCATGCTTCATGCGGCCGTCCCCCCCAACTCCAATGTCACCCTCCACACCAATGGCTCTATTTCCACTGCCACCTTCCAGGTACACTCCACCATCTCCCCCATACTATACCATACTATATACTATATATATTTGTATGTATGTATAATTCGAATATGTTAAAAGGATGCGGCATGTGACATTCCAAATCCATGTGTAAGGAGTTTGTACCATTTAACTTTATTTATATACATATGATCTTTGTAATGCGAGAAAACTAACATGCCTAACAACAATAGAGGAGCCATCTACGATTTATATTACACTATTTAGGGCTTCGATTTTTTTAGTGATTTAGTCAAATATCTTAAGGGTCTTGAATACTATTAGTTTGAAAAGAAAAAAAAAAAAAGAAAAAAAAGACACCTCTTTGCTTATCACATCACAAAATTTTAATTTACAAAATATTGATACTATGCACTAATGTACAACAGAAGAGTTAAAGCCGTCACACATGAAGCTTGACCACTTGTAAGATATTAACATATTAGATTTATTAAGATATTTTTATTATGTGATAAATATTTAGCAATATGGATAAGGAAGAAATTGAAGCTGTCATTGAGACCCATTTATTAAAAAAATATATATATGAAATGCAAATACAATTAAGTCTTACTTAGTAGACTAACTTATAGGGGGTCGATTTTTGACAATGAATGAAAGCTTGTTGTGTGGTAGCACGATGCATGTCAAGTCATATAATTATGAAAATTAAGTTAAAGCACATGTGGATGGACATATGTTGTTCGGAATTAATTAATTAATTAATCCCAAGTTGAGCCCCCAATATTTATGCCTAATATTTGGTAATAAAAACTTAGAAGGTTTGGGGCCATATATGACAATTAAGCATATAAGCATTTTCATTGCTTGTAATTTCAACGATTACAAATATTTATTTATTGTTACACATGTGGGCATACACATGGTCACCTAAATTTGTACTTGATTTTATTGAAGTAGACTCTTATTTATAAATTTTAAATTTGTGCAATGATGTTCTCTATGATTTCTATTAATTTTTTGTATGTAATTGAATTAAGGACGAAGATTGTTAATTCTTATTTATTTGTTAATAAAGAGATTTACTCATGCCATCACCCAAAAGAAAAAAAAAAGCATTATATCAAATTGTTTAACAATATAAAATATCATATGGCAGGTCGACTTCTCGAAAACCATCTGTAATTTCAAGAATTTGAATTAATTTAGAAAAATTAAATGTGATTAGATAGTTTAATTATGTCAGCCGTCAATTTATTTGTATTAAAATTTTATTGAGGGTAAGTTTGGTCAACTTTTTAAATGATTTTTTAAAACAAAATAAAATTTACGTTCAATACCTTCGTAAATTGACATTAAATTTTTTTAATAGTTTTAATCACATATTTTTAAAAAAATTATTTTTTAAGATGTAGCATTTGAGATTGGAAAAAATATCTAATAAAAAATAAATTTTAATCTTCTTTTACTTTTTCCTTTATTTAAAAAACCCAATCTCTTTCCACAAGATAAATATTATGTAAAAATAATTTGGAGAGATGAATGACCAAATTGTCCTGCGTTTAACTAGAAGAATGATAGGTGAGATAGGGTATAATTGTCTTTGAATTATTATTATTATTTTATAAAAAGAGAGACGTGGACTGCATCTACATGTGTTTCTTTAGGAAAGTTTTAGTATAGAAAAAGGTAGAATATTCACGGGAGGAAGACAAAGATCACAATTGAATTGATGTGTGTAGAAAATACGAGTCATTGATTATGAATTAACATCCGTGATGGAACAGTACCTCTTTCCCAAACAGGGCCTAACGCCCTAAGCCATTTGTGTAGGTCATAGACTCACAGGTCACAAGCATTTTTACTTTTTCTCTTTTTCTACTCTTAGTGAGTCCTTTTCAAAAATTGACTACTACATAATGAGTCTTTTTAAATAAAGGATTTATAAAAGCTAGAGATTTTTCTTTTGAAAATATAAAAGCAAGTACATTACAGAGAATGAAGTATATATTATGTACAGATGCACAGGATGAGTGTAATAAGAGCAATGGTAAATAATACGGTCGTGACTATCACATACTCACGTGTCGGGAGATCATTGATTAAAGCAAGTGGAGTCCATGCTGTTACTACTGTTCATCTCTTGGCTTGTCTTTCAATACATATATATATATATATATATATATATAAAATTAAATATGTATATATTGAAACGATGGTGCTTGAAAATCTTTACACACTCAATTAGATGACCCTCGAAACTTAAATCCTGATATTTAATTAGAAAAATCATGAGTTTACTACCGGAGTCTCTCTTAATTGGTTGTCTTATTTTATAATATTTAAAAAGGAAAGAAGGAATAAGAGAATTAATTTGAAGAGATGGGGGGATGGGTGCAGGAGTATGGAGTGAAGGTGATGGTGTTTCACTCATTGTACCTGGTTGACATTGACGTTGAACAAATTGGAAGGGTTCTAAAGCTTGAGTCCCTCAGCAATGGCAAGATTTGGGAAGACGTAGACGTTTTGATCTTCAATACTTGGCTCTGGTGGTATCGCCGGGGCCCCAAGCAACCGTAAGCTTTTAAAGTTTTTATTTAGTTTTTACCTTTTAATTATTTAAGAGGACCATTATATAAATACTTTTCCAAAAAAAAAAATATATATATATATATATATATTTCCATGATTTTCATGTTCAAAAATTAAGATATATATAGCTTTGGTTGCAGGTGGGATTATGTGGAGAGCAATGGGAAGAGAGTGAAGGACATGGATCGCATGGAAGCATTTAGGGAAGGCTTGACAACTTGGGCCAAGTGGGTTGACTCAGATGTCAATCCCCAGAAGTCTAAGGTCTTCTTCCAAGGTGTCTCCCCTTTCCATTACAAGTAAGCCCCTCCCTCCCTATCTATAATTTTAGCTTCTTGCTTTAATTTTCTATCAAATTCGTTTGGATTAAAAATTTTGTTTTTCAAAAACTCGGTCATCCCACATTCGGGTCAAGTTCTAAATCCCCCCTAAAGAAATGGCATCCCACACATGGGTCGAGCCAAGGGCATCCAATGTTCGGGTCAAGCGAAAGCTTCCCATCTTTGAAATACTTCAAAGCGGGCAAGGGTTTGGTTCATTTCTATGTAGGATCTGTAAACAAAATGTCTATTGTTGACTTAGGATATACATCTCCAGTATCTAATGTTAATTAGAACTGAACTCTTGTTGCATCAAATAATGACTTTTGGGATTTTTATGCATGTTGTTCATCAGTGGGACGCAGTGGGGGGAGCCAGGAGTGACCAACTGCTCAGCAGAGACAGAACCCCTCAGTGGATCAATCTACCCAGCAGGCTTACCAAGCGCACAAAATGTGATCAAAGATGTTCTGAGCACTATCAAGAAACCAGTCTCTCTGTTGGACATCACAACCCTTTCCCAGCTAAGAAAAGATGGACACCCTAGCAAGTACAATGGCTTCCATGGCATGGACTGCACCCATTGGTGTCTTGCCGGTGTCACTGACACTTGGAACCTGCTACTCTACACTGCCCTAATTTTTTGACCATTGCTTGCTCCATACAGGAATTGATATGCAAATATTCAGCAAAATGGGAATAAATATGCCATTTAATTTGAAACCCAAAAGGGGAGTTTATTTGATTTGAAAGGCATAATAAAATGTCTATAGCATTCATACCTATTCATTTCATTTTTCATTTGTGAAATGTGATGATTTAGGGTCAACTCAACCAAAGGGCAAGTGCCCATTTCAATTCAAGGACATTACTTCATTACATGTTTGATTTGGTTGTACCTATGTCAATCTCTGATTCCTCATTCTAGTTGACTGTTCGTAAAGGGTTTTCTGAATTCGGAACATCAGATATCCACTTAGGAAAGCCGCCTATTTTTTCATAGAAGTGACATTTTCAATGATAAAATTTCTCAACCCATGATCTCCTAAAAAAAAAAAAAAAACGGAACTAATTTCAAGATTTCTCAATTCTTATTGCAGGGGAGTAGCACCTCAGCAGTGGGGGGGGGCAATCATATCTTCCTGCCTTCAAGGGAATGGAACCTCCCCACATGATCACGCAATGCACAGGAAAACTTTAGCCCAAAGCAATGGTTTCTTCACAACTAAAGCATCAGCCACAAAATCCCAATCCCTCACAAACAGAAACAGCAACAGAACCTAAAACTTCCTCTTCCTCTGATCTTTCTGTGTTTATATAATAACCACACACACTAGCTAACCAACTGCTAGTAAGGCTCAAACAATGCCTCGTTATACTAGTACTCTCTTCACCATCTCCTTCCTTCTACTCCTCTCTTCCTCCTTCATCTCAACCAAAGGGTCTTTCGAAGAAGAAGTCCCCGAAACCATACACACGTCTTCAAAGTGCTTGGAGCAGTCCACCCGCCTTCACTTCTACTTACATGACATCATAAGTGGTAAAAACCCAACGGCCGTAAGAATTGCCGGACCCCCAAACAGTACCTTCATCAACTTTGGGAACACCATGATGATTGATGATCCATTAACAGAAGGCCCCGAGACCACGTCAAAGCTGGTAGGAAAGGCTCAGGGACTCTATGCACTGGCTGCACGGGATGACTTTTCGCTGCTAGTGGTCATGAACTTTGCTTTCTTGGAAGGGAAGTACAATGGGAGCACCATCAGCATTCTGGGGAGGAATCCCATTGCTCATACTGTGAGGGAAATGCCGATCGTCGGCGGCAGTGGGGTTTTCCGGCTTGCCAGGGGCTCTGCTTTGGCTCACCCAGTCTGGGTTAGTGGTGGAGATGCCACTGTTGAGTACAATGTTTCTGTGCTGCACCCTGCAGAAACTTGTGACTTGAACCAAATATGACATCTTTCTTTTGCAGGACGACTGGAGTAAGCAGATTGGATGGATTGGTGTTAGGGTGATCTTAACATTATCATAGTTTGATATATGTATTTGTTTTTTCTGCTTGATTGCTGTATTTGAGACCTTCATATGAAGGAGGAAGAGTCTAGGATGAAGTGCAATAAAAGAAATGATTTATAAGTCATAACCTGCAGGATCTTTCTTTTTCGAAAGCCTTCTGTGACAAAGAATAGGAGTCTGACCAGTGAATGAATTGAAGTGCAAGAACAACGACAACCCAGATCTCCAAATCAAGATGAATCTGTATGGTTATAATGCCTAGTTTAAAACTGCAGAGAAACGTAAGCTGCAAACCGAGCAAGCGTGCCCTGAGAGACTTCAGCAGTTCAGCTATACCATAATAGCTTCATTTTTAATCATTCCATTCTCTGCCAAAAGATAAAGAAAATACAACAACAAAACCCTCCTTTTTATGGGCCACAGAACTACACGACCAACACAACTTTATAGTCTCTTTATTAGATCTTGTTCAAGTGTATACTAATGTAAATTTATAGACTCCAAATTCATGTTCCCATCCATAAATAAGCATGCTACAATCTTGAATTAATGAGACAAACATGAGTGTAAAACAGGTTTTAGTGACTAACCAAGGTACCCTTAGGAAATATTACTGCATTAGTCCATATAGTTACTCCAAATAAAAAATCTCTGTGCTTGGAAACTTGAAATTCAAGTCTTAAATTTAAATTTATGAGAAGACAGATAAAAATCTAATACAAAATTGTATGAACTTTGCCTAAACCTACAGAAATTCAAATCCCATGTCTGAAATTTATAATCCTAAACTAGCGTGTGTATTTTTCTTGGGTCAAATCAAACTGACAAGATCTTAGGCATCTTCATGTCTATTCTGGTCATGAGGATAATTAGCAACAGGGTTATCAGAGTCCTATTACAGCAATAAGGGTATGTGAAAGCCCCATCGAATCCATGCTGTCACCGAGCTCTTATCTTGGTTGTTCCTGCTCCCTAGCTAGCCCCTTTCTTCCTCATATCCCCCCTATTCACCTTTCCATTAGAAATTCAAGTGCATACTGAGTATATGTACACCAAACACGTCACTATCATTCATTTGGGAATTCATGTCACTATCATTCTTTTGAGAATTCATGTAGCCGATCAAATGCTTGAGATTGAAAAACCAAATGGATACCCAATATATGTACAAAGAATTTCTTTCTTCCCAGCTCCCAAGTGAACGAGACTCATTCCAATCTGTTGGGGAACAACAAAGTACAGGCAGTGATTACATCCTCCCGCCTTACCAACTCCCTAGTAATCAATGAGACTCGTTCCAATCTGTCCCTGCACAAGTACAAGCAATTATTTTCTTCAAAACAAGCATGGGGGGCGTGGGAGCTCTCGTTTCCCACAGCATCAGAGTGTTCCTCCTTTCACCATCCTATAAATAATCCTCACTTTCATCAATTACACCAGCACAAGCTGATCAAAACCATTCCCAAAATGGCCATTTACCTCACCTTCTCCCTCTTCTCCTTCTACCTCCTCTCGAACTTCCTCACCATAGCCACCAACTGGATTTTCTCAGAGCAAATCGCCAACGCAAAGGTCACAAATCGCATGGAAAAAATGACTCACCTCCATTTTTACTTCCATGACAGTATCAATGGGGAAAATGCAACCTCCGCAATAATTGCTGCACCAACAGACAAGAGGTTTGCTGGTGGTTTTGGAACAACCATGATCATGGATGATCCCTTGACAGAAGGTGCAGATCTCAGTTCGAGGCTCGTGGGAAGGTCTCAAGGAATGTATGCTCTGGCTTCCCAGCACGAGGTAGGGCTGCTCATGGTCACAAATTTTGCTTTCTTGGAGGGTAAGTACAATGGGAGTACTTTGAGCATTCTTGGACGGAATCTAGTCTCTGATACGGTGAGGGAAATGCCAATTGTGGGAGGCAGCGGGCTGTTCAGGTTTGCTCGTGGATATGTGTTGGCAAAGACATTCTCATTTTCTCAGAAGGCTGGTGTTGCTGTTGTTGAATACAATGTCTATGTAGTGCACTACTGAAAGTTTCTAGTACCTTGCATGGTTTGGTTTGTCTTTGTTTTCCTTTATGGTGATGGTCACCTATCTTTAGCTTTTCTTCTAGTCATGGCCATTGTTTGTTAGCTTCCCTTGGTGTTTCCTCTGGTCTGTGAAAGGAAGTATTGTGGAATGAAGAAGCTCTTTCTAACCAAAAGGAAATGGGAAAGCAGGAACATTTCATGCAGAGAAAAGATATTATTTCATTAGATTTTAATCATATTGAAGCCCTCACCCTAGTTGCGGAAATGGTGTAAAATTCGATTAGAAGAGAAGAAAACTGCAAATCAAAGTAAAGTAATTCATCGCATACCCAACTAAATCGAAACACAATACTACCAAGGCTCATATTGCTCCTATCTGAAAGGTTATAGTACCAAGTCACATCAGTGCTCCTTGATCTCCCATCAGACAATACAGTAAAACTTTTCAAGCCTTCTTAAGGTTGAATGAAAGGTTATACTTATTTTATGTGATAAATTCATGTAGAATTACTTTGAAACAATGTTTTAAAACGTGAAGGAGCTGAGGCATATAATCCTCAAGAATTGAGGTGGAAACCTTAAGACATATAAGCCCTTTGAGAATTTTATTTTTAGATAAAAATATGTAAATAAATAATATATATTTTAAGCATAACAAAAAATTAAGAAAATCATGAATATAATGTAAAAACAATTAAGTATACTTTGCAAATTACTTCTTGGCCATTCAAAATTGCAAACTTAAATTTATGATGTAAACCATGACAAGAGCTAGCTAAGCTATTACAAAGTCTAAATCATTTTCATGATCTAAGTTACAACTCTTAGTTATTTTGGAAAAGTAAAGGTTCAAGAGTTTTAGAAATCAACTCATATCATGACATTCCTTTTGATTTAACATATGGTTAAAATTTTCTAACAAAATCTAACTTGAGAATCACACACTCAAATCTTAATTAAAAAGACACAAAAGGTTACCTTTTATACAAATGCATAAGCCCCAGCAGGTAGTGTGTTAGACTTTTGGAAATTTGGTATTTTAGATTGAGTCTCAAGGTATTTAGGCATGCCTAGCCTTGAGGTGAGTCCCAATTGAGCCTTCACATTGCTATGAACTGACCATAAAATTAAAAGTGAGTGAATTTATGCAATAATCTCTCCAAAAGAACCACAAATTCTTCTTCAAAGAAGTGGGGATAGTTTGGGGAGTGAGCAATGTGCAAATGTCCCAACAGGGTGAAGGGAAGATGCAATTGAATTCAAGAGAAAAGATGAAACATCAGATTGGAAAATGAAATCTCAACTGGCAATTGCACCATCCCTGAAAGCAGCTTCTTAATACCCAATTCTTTAACAGTTTGTGAGTCTACTCATAGCATGGTGCACTATGAGCTTCAGAGAGAGAGAGAGAGAGAGAGAGAGAATTTAGGCATCGGGAGAAGGGGAGAAGGGGAGAGGGACTGTGATGGGCCATACATGCTTCCATATACACAAAGTAAACGGAACAGCAAATAAACAAAGGAAAATAATATGGAACAGAAATTGTTAAAAGATCTTCAAACCCTTGCGCAAAACAATCTACATTGCAGAGGGAAGAAAAACCAAAATCCTTTATAAAGGCTATAGAGAATAAAAAAGAAAAAAACTCAATCCTCTAT
Source organism: Malania oleifera (assembly GCF_029873635.1). Taxonomy (NCBI): domain Eukaryota; kingdom Viridiplantae; phylum Streptophyta; class Magnoliopsida; order Santalales; family Ximeniaceae; genus Malania; species Malania oleifera. The sequence goes on from NC_080425.1 coordinate 92,761,324, forward strand.
GCTAACAATCTCATTCATACCGTCTAAACCTCCAGGCTGAAACTGAATAAAGGGGTCTGTCTTGCCAGCAAATAATCAGGCCGCCATTCTCTTCCTTGATCCTATAATTATCATAACGATAGCTTTGCAATAACCTCCTAGCCTGCAACATAACTTGGTAGCTGAAAGGCACCCTCCCAAATCCAGCCATTTCAAGCCTTGGAATCCATTTTTCAAGCTTCTCATGCCTCTCCTTTCTTTCAGATCCCTCACAGGCTATGATATTCTTAATTTCCTCCCCAAAAAGCATCTTCTCAACCTTTTGCCGCTCTATTGATGCCCTAGTTACAGTAGATTCTAAGCAATCAAAAAGTGCAGCATAAAAGTACAATGCCTCTGTGACCCTTTCCATAAGAGTAGGCCCATTATTGTTCGATTCTTGTTCAGTTACTACCATCAGCTTTGGTGAAAGGCCCCAAAGAGACGTCAAGAAGCTACCCATCTTTGGCGAAATGGTCAAAGGTAAGGGGGACGGCGGTGAGACTGAACCAGAACTAGGACCATAAACACTAAGTAAATCTGCCTCAAGAAAATCCCCTAAAGCACGTGGGTTCATCTGCAAGACTCTTTGCAAGTGAACAGCATTTGGAATCTTGGATGCCAAATTCCTTCTCAGAATCTCATTGTTGGATGCCAGCAGACAATGTAGTTGAAGCACAGAGCTGATTGCAAGAGCTTCACCTGTCTTGACACGCAAACTTTCTACATCAAGATTCTCTATTTTGCTAACTATAGGATTGAATTGAAATGGGACGTCTAGTTTTTCAGCTTCCTCAGTTAATCGAAGTGCCATTTGATCCAGTACCTCTTTCTGGTCATGAATACCTGTAATTCTCAAATGAGGTGGACCTTCAGGCCGAGCACTTAATGCCTGAAGAAGGTTGATCCACTGGGCTGGCTCGAAGGAATTGAGATCAATAATATGAACCATCTTCTCCCCTTCCATAGCTTCTATAATGGCCTGGTTTGTGATTACATATGCAAGCTTTAAGAAGGGGCAGAGCTCAAAGAACAATCTCTGAACAAGTATCTCTTCGGAGATGGAGGATATTTTGGTGGAATTAAGGGCCTTATGCAGACCAGGCCAACCTTTAAGCATACGGTCTGCAAGTGCCTCGGTGAAGTATGCAGCAATTCGCTGCATTGTGTCGCCATCAGGAGAGGCAAGGTGTGAAATATGCTCAAGGCCTACATTTGCATTCTCAATGTTACCAGCAGCAACATGTCCAGCACAGTTGAGCAGAAGCTGGATCAAGCACAAACCCCTCTCTTCAGATTTCAGCTCCCTGAGCCAAGGGTATGGTGATCCTAAACCAGGAGAAAGTGACATCAGGGAGAAATACTGAAGCGGCGATGATGTTACAGATGATGATTCCCCCTCTTGGACCATTCCGGCCATTAACAGTAAGGTCAAACTTTGGGCACCAAAGATAAGAATCTGTTTAAACGTAGCAAGAATCAGACAAATCTGCAGCATAATCAATCTTAAGGCCACAATGCTCAAACAAAATCAACTGCAGATCACGGAGAAAACAGAGCAGAAAAAAAAAAAAAATATATATATATATATATATATATATATATACCATGTTTGGAAGCTTGGAAACTTGGAATTGGGACCTTCAACTTGGATTTTTCTAGATTTGAAAAAAAATGCAATACAAAACTATCTTGAGTTTCCGGATCTATACAAATCCAAATTTAAGGTTTGAAATCCATGCTCCCAAAACATCCATAGCAAATTCTAAATCATAAATGTTGTGTTGCATGGGTCTCAAAATTTGGTGGAAAAAAAATCCAACATATTTTGTTATATGAAGAGTGGTTGAGCATTTTCTCGGCAACTAATCGACAGTAGTTAAAATCAAACACCAAATACATCAGAAATTGAGGTTCAAAACCCAGCAAGTCTCACCCTACTCTTTCTACAGGATCAGGCGAATAACAGTCAGAAAAGGAACAGTTGATTCTCAAGCAATCTAGAAAAAATTAGCGGAGAAAGCAGAGCAAACACAAATAAAGCATTCCCTTTCCAAGTGTTTCTGTTCTCGTTTCCCAAAAACAAAAATTAAAAGCTAAACTCATCTAAGCCGAACAGTTGTGTCCGCCGCTTCGTAAATTTTGATATCTAATATTCGCAAATATTTTCTCAGCAATCAAAGGGCTGAAGGAAAAAAGTCCCACGCGCCCAAAAAATTTCAACACAGATGTTTATCAGAAAACACGCTTAATTGGGTATAAACCATCATCTAGCATAATTAAATTTGGAGGGAAAAATACTATCAGACGCAGAGAGAAGAAGAAAATTACCAGAGACGGAGTTCAGCGATTCCTCCTTTAATAATCGATAACACAACACAAACTTGAAATCCCCAACTGGGTTCTGTAAATGATCAAAAACCCAAGTAAAACCCCATGCAAGGCCCCCGGACCGTTTCCCCAAACTCCTCCTCCTTATCCATTGAAGCGGTTTCACAGCCTTCAAGGGTTTTGTTGCAGAGTGGGTCAAGTGGAATTAAAGCTCTCGTCTTTAAGGACTTTTCCATGGCTGCGTTGGCAACAATGCAAGGGGTTCCTTTTGTCTTCATTGATTTCTTTGGCCCTTGGGGGATTCAGAGAATATGGAATTTGTAAAAATACACCCCTCTCTCTTTCTCTCTCCTCTCTGTTTTTTCTCTCTATTTCTGCCCCGTTTTTATTTCTTTGTCAAGATCCAGAATGGATGGGAATATGATGCTGGCGGAAATTGTCATTATTCCAATCACCGATCAAATCCAAACATGCCCTAACAGAACCAAACACAGCCATGTTTGTTGGCATGTATGGGGGATAGCGAGGAAAGTCCTCCAAGTGTGTCCAAAAGCTCTGCCCCTCCTCTTTTCAAAAGGCATAGACCATCTACTTGGTGCCATCTCCTTGTATTGGGAGAAAAAAGAAATGGACAAAAGGGAAATTGTGAGAATAAGCCAAATCTAGATTAGGTCATTTTCACTTTAGGGGTGTGAGTTGTGTGGGACTGGGAGTGCTTGGATTATCCTAAACCATTCCTTTACAATATTACTTTTAATGTAATAATAATGATTATAATCATTACTATTTTATTTATTTATTTATATAATAATATAAATAGTTCTTTTTTTTTTTTTATTGATTTCAAATTAATATTTAATAATAGTCTAGCGTGGAAACCCTTAAAATATCTTAACCAATTTTTTAAAATAATATTTTCTCTCCAAAATGAACTGTTCATTTTCTTTATTGATTCCAAATTAGGCTCTATTTATTCTATTTCAAAATTATTTTTTTTTTTTTAAAAAAAAAAGCAAAGACACCTTTTTATTTTTTTTATTTCTTAAAAGTTCGAGTAGATTTAAGTAGAAAGTGAAGTCCAAACATAAAATGTATAGAAAAGGTTTATTTAACTTACCATTAGGTTATATCCTCGATCACACTTCATAACCTGAATCTATATGATTCGTTGGAGCTTTAAAAAATTATTTCTTTAATTTCTACTTATCATTATTTAACAATTTTATTTAATTTTTGAAATTATTTTTTTAATAATAATTTTAGAGAAGATGGTGTAATTGTCATGAAATTTTCTTGAAAAAATAATATAGATAAACATTGCAACATCTAGTGTCATGCTTGGAGAAATATTTTTGGCAAATATTACACCATTTAACAAAGATACTATAACGGTTGCACCATTTAATAATAATACTATTACAGCTTGGACTAGTTCACAAATTCAAAATCTTTTAATCTTATCTATTTATTTCAAAATGTTTAAGTAAAGTTGTTTGGTAGTAAGTATTTCTAATTAAAACTTAGACCCCACTTTCCGCGTATTTTAAAAAGAACTTTTAAAAAAGAGTTTATTGAATTTGTTATATAATTGTTTGGTCCTTAATGAAAAAAGAGACATTTAGAAGGAGAATTATTTCTAATTGTTGATAAAAAATCATAACATTGTTGAAAATATTTAAAATAATTAAAGTGTGTTTAAATATCAAATATATTTAGAAAATATATTTAATCGGTATATTTCGAAAAAACCAAGACAACAATGAAATAGTATAATTTATTAGAAATATATATATATTTTAACTTTAAAAAATTTTAAAATCTTAATTTTTAAAGTTCCCAAAAAAGCTAAAATTAACAATTTTAATTTTTGATTTTTAAATTTATCAGACATGTTAATCCAACCTTATTTTTAAAAATGAGAAGGAAATGAAAGAAAGAAAGAAGCCCCCACGACATGGCGCGGTGGAAAGACATCAGCAAGTAAGGAGCATCGGGGGTTCAATTCCAGGTAGATACACTCACGGAGCCAACAGTACCTGTGGATGACGAGAGTTTACTTTGTAAGTCAGCGGATACCGTGGATGGTAAGAGTTCACTCTGTGAGCCAACAGGGACTGTAGATGGTGAAAGTTCTCTATGAGCCAGTGGCGACCATGGATGGTAATGGAGATGTGTCCCGAGGGTCGGGTTGGCCGAACGTCCAACTTGTAATGTAGTGACCCGAAGAATAATAGAATTTTAATAATAAGAGGGAGAGAAAATAGATACAGAAACAGAAAGAGGCCGTAGACTTCGTCGACAAACATAGGGTCTCGTCGACGAAGGTCTTCAGAATTTCATCGACGAACACAGGGCTTCGTCAACGAGAAAGTACCGAGAGATGGTTCGAGCTGCTTTGAATTTCGTGGACGAACACTAGGTCTCGTCGACGAATTTTGTGAAGGACTCATCGACGAGGTGACGTGTCTCATCGATGAACCTGACCCTATAAATAGTGGAAACCCGAGATGTTTTACCATTTTTCACCGAGCTCTCTCTCTCTCTCTCTCTCTCTCTCTCTCTCTCTCTCTCTCTACGTCTCCCTCTGCCTTCTCTCTTCGATTCCTGCCTCACCAGTCGCCAGATCGACGATTCGAAGCTACCACGACACTCTTGGCGGAGTTCTCCGCGAATCTACCGGAGCGGATCGTCAGGAAAGCAAAGTTAGATTTCATCCCAAATTCAGGGTAAGAACTTTTATCCAGTTTTTGACTTCCTGGTAGTTATAGGAAATGATGTAGGCGGAAAAATACTGATGTTTAGTTCTGGAAAATATTATTTTCAGGGTGTTGTAAAGGAGGCCCTACGGGTATCGGGCTAGAGTACAGTAGGGGCTTTTCAAAGTTAAGGTAAGAGAAATATGCTATGTTAGGAAAATTCTAAATATTATACAGTGTATTTATTTACGAAAATTATGTGTTAAAGTATGGTGTGACTTATGAATATGTATGTAGTACGGGAATATGTTTTACGAATTGTAGTTTCATGATTTTTATGAATTTCAGTACCATGATTTTACAGACTTAAGTACTATGATTATGTAAACTTCAGTACCATGATTTTATGGATTTTAGTACCATGATTATACGAATCTCAGTACCATGATTATACGAATTCCAGTATTACGAATATGCAGTTCCATGTTATGATTATTCAGATTTCAGTACGTTTTGCAGTATCATGGTTATTATGATTACTTTAGAATTATGGTAAATCAGATAAATATGTATAGAAAAATATTATATGATATCAGACCGTGTTGGACTTGCAGCTACAGAGCACGGTACCGTTGCTACAGATACTATGTTACTTTATGAGTGCAACCACCTATTCAGATAATACGTGGTACGGTCGACCACCTAGGCCCTGGAAGAGGTTAGGCTCCCCATCCAGATATGGGTTGAGGTGGGTAGGTCGACTGACGGAGTTCAGTGATTTATTCATGGTTGGCCAGTCAGGGTAAATCTAGCCTACGGGCCGCACAACCTCGTCATGAGGCATGTCATGACACAGATAGCCACAGGGAACAATTTTAGTTACTATTACTTACGTATTGATTTACAGAAACGGGGATCCTACTTATATACATTAGAAGTATTTTGAATTATAACCATAATACTGATATGTTAAGCAATAGGGAAAAGGGGTGATGTACTTTATTATTTGTGCTGTACTGTTGTACTCAATTATTCATGTTTATATAAATAGATTTCATGATATATATATATAGTAGCTCATTTGCCACACACTAGTAATAGCATATTTTTTCTTACTAAGCGTTGGCTCATCCCAGTGTTGAAATATTTTTCAGGTGATCCAGGTAGGCGAACAGACTAGACTCGCAAATAGAGGGGTGTCTGTAGTGCCCTGTTAGAGAGTGAGTATCATTTTGGGAATGTTTTTGTAAACCCTAACTAGCTGAGGGTATTTTTGGGAAACAAATACATGTACATATTTTGGAAACATGTAGTACTCTAGTATTATGTGGTATTGTATATAATGGTTTATGGTTGTGTTTGTATGATTTCTACTTCCTGCTGATTAGGTTAATACTATGGTATCAGAGTATGTTATTTGCTATTATGAAAAAAAAAATCAATTTAATAAGCAGGTCGTTACATGTAACGACCCGAAAAAATTTTAAACTATTTGAATAATAAGGAAGATAGAAAGGACGGAGGAATAAGTTGAAAAAAGGAGGGCAGCAAGCATTCGTCAACGAACAAACTGGTCTCGTTGACGAGTGTTCTGTCTTGGCTCGTCGATGAGGGTACGTGTTTCATCAACGAGGAATTACCAAGAGGGGGGTTTTCACGACTGAAATTTGTCGACGGAGTTTACTGTTTCGTCACCGAACTGTGTACTAAGACTCGTTGACGAGACACAGTTTATTGTTTCGTCACCGAACTATGTACTAAGACTCGTCGACGAGTCTATGTGTCTCGTCGACGAATCCCTGTGCATAAATAACAAGTTCTTTCATTTCAAGCGCGAATTTTCTGTATGTTCTCTCTCTCTCACTAGAAATTCAGTCCTACTACCTTCTCTCTTCAATTCCAGGCCAGATTTAACTCAATTCGATGATCGGAAGCTACCACGAGACTCCTGGGAAGATTCTCTGCAATATAGATAGAGTGGATCTTTGATTTGAGAAGTTTGGGAAATATCCCAAAACCAGGGTAAGTAAAATAATTTAAGGTATTAACATTATTTTGAGATATTTGGAGCTTAGGAAGTATTATAAGGGTGTTTTTATTAAGATTTGTGAAATTTGAAATTTTTGGATTACAGGGTCTCGTTTTAGTTGATTTTGGGTTGAATTTCGAGGAGCAGGTAAGGGGAAATATTTTATAATAGCTTTTTAATAATTTTAAACGACTAGTTTCAAGTATGAATTTCTTTATATATACAGGTATAATTTTCTAAACCTTACTGGTATTGAAAATGTTGCTTTTAGATAAATAAATTATATTGGGAAAAATTGTGTGGTTGAAACCATTTTTGATAATTAAATGATTGTGAATATATTGGCTGATTGAAAATACTGGTGTTGTGTATATTGTGGTAGAATTATGGATATGTTGAATGATTGGTTGCTGTTGATTTGCGTTGTGATTCATGTAAAATACGATATAGCATTGGCAGTGGTATGAGGAGGTCGTTATATCGTACCTGGTATAACCGTCATATAACGTTGGTAGTGGTATAAGGAGGTCGTTATATGGACGTTTATATTGTGAGGTAAACATTGACAGTGGTATGAGGAGGTTGTTTACCTATTTACCATGAACGAAGTGTTGTTTGTATTTTGTGTGGTTTGATTAGTCCTGTGTGGACATTTTTGCTGTGATTTGATTAGTCATGTGTGGACCAATCCTATGTGGTTATATATGATGTGTGTGATAGGGTCTTGTGTGGACGAATATATGACATGTGGATATAGACCCTGTGTGGGTAAAATTGAAAACTATATGAATATCCTGTATGGATTGATTGTGATATGGGTGTATGTGTGAAAATCTGTGAAGCAATTGTGATTGATCGTGTGTAACTTTAATTAATTAAGTATTTATGGTAAAGTAGATTACTCCACCCGAGGGCTTGCTGAGAAAGGCGAGTACTCTAGTAATTACGTGTGGATACCAAAGTAGAAGGAAGCCACTTGTGTGAGCAGGTGATCTTTCCTATTCTCGGTGACTTTACCTGGATGCATAACTCGAGGGCTTACTGAGAAAGGTGAGTGCCCTAGCGTTAGCACTTAAGCAAAGATAAACTATTTGTATGGGCGGATAGATTTCTCTATTCTTGGGAATTACCAATAAAATTGTGACGCCCCGATTTTTGTACAATTTTTTTTAATAAATAAATAATCACGTTATAAATCCACAACATCCACAAATCGGCCACGTCAACAATCCTAGTACCATTCATACAACCCGACCCGCATTGGGTACCGGGTAAAAAGTATTTTATTATATTCAATCTAACAGCGGAAGACAATATACACATATCAGTCAGAATACAATACCCAGAGTATCAACATACATACAAATATTCACACTACCTTCCCATACTAAAAATTAATATTCAACTCTAGGGGAATTACATCTCCCATAGTCCAAAAACTCACCCTGTGTATCAAGGTCTCAGCTCCCTACTATCACGGAGCTTTATCACCTGGCCGGTCTCTGTTCCCTGAAAAATTTAGATAAATTGGGTGAGACACATCTCAGTAAGAAGGAATAAATTATTTACAGTGTGTGGCCAAATGAGTACAATTATAATACACTTTACTTTTCAAATCACCATTTCATTTGAGAAAATACACTGATATTCACATACACATAATCATATAGATATACAACACAAGCTTTTATAAGCTTAAAAATCATTTATCAAATTCAATGATTTCCAACACATATTTACACGCGAAGTTCCTGAGAATAGGGAAGATTACCCGCCCATACAGGTAGCTTCCCTCTGCCCTAACACGTTATGCAGCAGGGTATAGCCACATCGGATACCCATCAGGGCACTCACCTTACTCAGTAAGCCCTCAGGCGGAGAGTTTCACTTTGCCTTAATTATTTATATTATTAACTCACACTGTTCAATTTCTCAATTTTATCATTCTTTATTTTTCAATTTCCATTCTTTCTTTCATTTCTCATTTTAGCCAATTTTATCATTCTTTCACTTTTCATTTCCACTTTACTTTCCTGCTCATGAGTATCCTTGATATCAAATACCAACATCGCGTCTGTAACTTATGGCCATCCTGAGGATCTTTCTATACACGCCATGCTTCCCCTCATGGTCAAGGTTGTGCGGCTCGAAGGCTGGATCTAACCGCGATTGGCAGACCCGGTTAGATCAAATATCATATCACATATCGCGTCTGTAGTACGACTGGCCGACCTAATATCCTGATCCTGACTCAGAGGGCCCAACAACCTTACACAATGGCACAGTCGACTGTCACGCCACACGCTCCAATAGCCCGTGTGGTTGCACAAACACCACTCGCAACGGTACCGTGCTAAATATCATAACCATCCAACAGGGTTTACCACCACATACCCGCAATCATTATGTGGTATTGACATTTCATCAATTATATTCCAGTATATCACAATTCAGTTCAATATAAATATTCTCATCATTTTCTGTACACATTTCATCATCTCGTAATATCATATATCACATTTCATATATTTTTCACATTTTCCCAAAATACTCATTTTTCATGCAAATAATTTACACTCACAAATAAATATTATATTTCATTATTTTCCAATATCAATAATTCACAAAATCCCATTTTCCAAACAAAACATTTATACTCATATAATAATACCATATTACATTATTTTTCACTAATCAGATCAGTAATTCTCATTTCAATATTTTCTCAGAATTTACACATTATTATAATTTACACTCCAAAATATCACAATTTACAATTACTCAAATGCCACACAATTTATCTGATATTTATATCATAATAATTTTCAGACAAAATATCATATGCTCAATTTCACATATTCATTCAAATAATAATTTTAAAAATACTGTTATAATTTATTTCCCTTACCTGACTTACTGAGAGTCTTCCTAAAATCCCAAATTCTACGCCCTTGGCGCCCGAAATTCAACTCCTGCAATTTGCATTTTCTCCCAAATTAATTAATCTATTTCTCTAAAATAATACCCATCTAGCCTTCCCTATACTCCATAGATCTCAAATTAATATTTAAACTATTATTTAACACCCCCACTTAATTTTTCTAAATTTTACCTGCGGGTCCCAAAATTACACTCGCAGCGCTCACCCGGGCCATAAATTCTAGAAATCTTACTTCAGTTCCAAATGCTTAATATTTTAGCATTTCTAAATTAATGCTAACTAATTAAAAATAAGCCCCTTAATAATCGCCACACCCCAAATTTGGTGTTTTGACCCGACACCCCCACGAGAATTCCATCCCACTAGACTTGTAGAGAATCATCCCTAAATTCTCGTGGTGGTGTCCATTCGTTAATTGGGCTTATATTTTGTGAGAAATTAAAGAAAAAGGGGAAAATGGCTTACCCCAGGGAATACGCTTACGCTGCTCCTACCACTGATCCGCTTCGGTAGAAATGACGGCAGCGGCGAATGGAGTCCAGTGGTATCTTCGGATTTTCGATCGGGCGAAAATATGTCACAAAATCGAGGAGAGAGGGAGAGAGAACGTGAGGAGAGAGAAGGAGCTTGCACGCACAGGAAAAGGAAAATAAAGGAAGAAGAAAAGAAAGAAGAAGAAGAAGAAGAAGAAGAAGAAGAAGAAGAAAAATCCTGAAGAAGCCTGAAGCTTCCAAGCTTCAGGAAATAATAATAATAATAATAATATATTTAATTAATATTAATAATATATTTTATTAATAAAATAAAAATAAATTTTAATTAATTTTTTTTTCTTTTTCTTTTAAATCCGATTAATTAATTAATTAATAATAATAATAATAATAATAATAATATTTTTTTTTTTTTGGAAATCAATCCACTAATCTTTTATATCTCTTTTTGGGGTTTTTACAAAAATATTGATGATTGTGGGCATATGATTGGTTGGTAAAGATATTGACTTTGTGTGATTATGTGCACGATAGTTTGGGCTACTTATGGATTGTGAATGCATTTTGGATGAATATTTTATTTGTATATTAAACACTTCAGCCACACACTGTTATGAATTATTTCTTCCTTACTGAGTAGTGTCTCACCCCGTCGATGTTCTAAACTTTTCAGGTTATCTAGGTGATTGAGCTTAGATAGCTCCAGGGCGGGGTAGTTTTGTGAGTGGTACTAAACGGTTATGTATTAGTTTTTATGTGTCTTTATATTTCTTCCAGGTTTTGTAATATGGAGAACGTGACTGTATGATATGCATTTGTTGATGTACAAATGTAGAACTCTGGTATATTATGTTCGAGGTTACTTAATTATTTTCCGTTGCGTGAATGGTATCAAAGACACATGTCGGTCTCATAACACTTTGAGCCTCATGTGGCGAGTCCAAGACTTTACACAACTGATGCACAGAAGCCGTGTCTGCATCCGGACTTTACCCTAATCAGCGAGACCTGGGGGCGGAAGATGTTGATCCGTAAGTTTGGTGCCGCACCAGGAGGTCCGAAGGGCTTGTTGGTGGTTAGAGTTCCTATGTAATAAAAAGAAAGAAAGAAAGAAATGTAAAAAGGACAGCTTGGTGCACAAAATTCTCGCGTATGCAGGGTTTGGGAAGGGGCGGACCACAATGGGTCCAAAAAAAGAAAAAAATTAAAGGCTTTTAAGCTAAGCTTATAAACCACACCAAAATCTCTCACAATTTATGGGTATTGAAACTAAAATATTTCAAACGTTTGCAAGCTCTCTCATAAAGCATCATGGTCAAAGCGGCCCATAGATAACACCTCAAGAGTAACTCTCCTAGCAGACGCTCTCAGGACCACATCAAAGCAATGTCTCAAGAGTAACTCTTACCAAATATGTCAATCTTGGTCCAATTTCAATAAATATTATTCACTTTAATTCAAAACATCTCATGATTTCATCTTACAAAAGATATCTCAATTAATTAAAACGAAGCTGTCCATTTATGACCAAAATCTCCTTTGTACACATCTAATTTAGTATCATCACACAAGAAAAGAAATTAAATCCTTCAATAAAATCAACGAAGTCCTCCCATAAATCCTTTTCATCTAATAAAAACACTTCAAGTAGTGGATCCTATCAAATTATACGTGAACCCTACCATACAAGATTCTTCATTTGAAGCATTTTCATTATATTGTAAGACGTGCTAATCATCTAGAAGGACCTATTGTTTTTTCTTTTCCATCATGACACACCATGACATCAGTGTGGAAGAGTCATAGCCCAAAAATTGAATAGATCACCCGCATATGCACATGCAAGTGCCGCATTTGGAGGTGCAGGCAATGCAAATACAACTCTAATGTGAACAAATCCGGTCAGAATCAATCAAACAAAAGCATCCAAACAGGGTGCTAGCTTGAAAGGATGGCATACTTGTGGGGTTGGATGATTGAAAGGGGAAGCTCAATCAGAGGCATTTTGTGAACTGCAGTTTGGCATTACTTGTTGGGATTGTGACTTAAAATGGTGGGAAAGACAAACGTTTTGGCCCTGAAAGCTACCTTACAATTTGTCTAATTAACAGTTCTTGCCCAATTAATGGCACATTTTTGGGGGAGCTTTCAAAGAGACATCTTGGAGCTTTGTGGTGGGCTTTGCTGGTGTTCTCTCCTCCCTTTATTAGCCCGTGGGCTTAGATCCATACGAGTCGCTTCCCTACCTGCAAGTAAAGACATCCGTGATCTCTGTTGCTAGTCATATGTTTGAATTTCGTAGCTAGCTAGTTGACAATAGAAATTCAAGAAAGGGTTCTACATCTCGATCGTTAATTAGTCAAATCTCGAAAGAGATTTTTTACTTGTTCGATCAGAGGTCTGTACTTAGCCCGAGCTATGCAATGAGAAGTAATCCATCTCTCGTCCTACATTCCATATCACCGCTCACAGTATTTGAACTTCGGACCTCTAAAAATGAAAGTGTCAAACTTTACCTATTGAAATGCCTCCTAAAGCATCCAAAAGGGACTTGAATACCATTAGTCACGGTGCATTTGGATTAAGAACCTTGTTCATGGAAAAAAAAAATTAATAATAATACGGAAACTCATTTTCCATTATATTTTCTCTCTTATCAAATACGGTTTAAAATGAAAACTTGTTCTAATATGATTAAAAAATAACATTACCTTTGAAAGTATAGATTTCAAAACTTAATTTTGAATTTGGGCAGATTTGGATAAAAACTCTATCGAATTTATATTACATTTTATCCAAATCCACACAAATAAAACCCCAATTCAAGGAAAAAAATCAAACGTTAACGATCTGCAAGATTAAATTTTTATTCATTGATACATTTTTGTATTTTCTTTCTTGTTTTTCTCAATAATCAAATATAAAAAATATTTTTTTTGCGAACAATTTTTAAATTTTAAATGGGAAATAGTATTTAATGCAGTTCACATAATTTAGTTTAGGAGATGAACATTGAAAGGGCATGGGGGAGTGGGTGAAAATCAAAGGAGAAGGACCCACTCCTACCCTAACTTGGGCAAGAAGCTGATGAAGATTCATGAACGGGACAAAGGGGACTGTTGAACTTCAATTTCCATGTGCCGGTTTGTTGTTATTGTCAAGACAAACAATCCCACTCACTCTTCAAAACTTGTTTGGTTTTTAGCACACTTCGGTTTGGATTTATCCTTAAAAAATCAATGATAATGATAATAATAAAACAAAAATAAAAGAAAAAATACGAGACTATTGCCGTCGATTTTTGACCGACATGCCGAGAGATAGGCCCCGAAAAATAGAAGAATATCTTGGTAGGCCGAGAGTTGCATCTACGAGATTTTTCCGATGCTTAAATTAACAAGTTCATAAAATGCAGGCATTAACTAGAATAATTAGTATAGGTGAATATTTTCTCGGGACTCTCTGAGATTATTTTTATTACGTAAAAATAAGACTAAAGTTTGAGATTGCGTTTATAAATAATTTGGAGCCCTCGAGACAATTATCTTTGTTTGATTTAGGATTAGATGGGTCACGTTGGAGTTCGGTGGAGGAGGTGCTTTCGGGCCTTTGATGTAGTATGGTGGTGAGATGGGCCTACGCTTTTGGACATGGTATGCGTGAAATGTTGAGGCCCATTAGACTTGGTTTTCTTTATATATTTCTGGATTATCGTGCTGTGATTGGGCTTGGATTTGTATAATGGGCCCCATTTAGTATAAAGAGAACACTTAAAAGTTAATGGATTGAAAGTACTCAAGTTAAGCGCGCATGAAATTTACAATCTTCATGGCTCTTGATTAAGGTTCTAAGATTGCTAGCAGTGCATGTATACTTCGTGGGCCTGCATCTATAGTGTGGGCCTAGTAAGGTTAGGCCCACTTAAGATTGAAGGATGAAGCCCAGTCTAGCTAGGTCCATCTCATCACCCACGCACACCCCTCCCCGAACCCAAAAAAAAAAAAAAACACGTGCAACGAGAGAGAGGGCCGGCTCTTCCTTTAGGCAGCTGAGGTGGTCGCCTTTGGGGCCCCCCAATTTTTTTTAATATAATAATATATTTTTAAGGTTTCAATTTTTTCAATTAAATAATGTTAACATTATTTTTTATGCCCTCTTCTCATACATTGACTTCCCAACTAATAAATAAATAAATTATATTTTAAAATGTAAAATAAATGTAAGTTAATTTTTTTTTTCAAGTCTCATTGACTTCCTAAATAACAACTTTATTATATTTCTAACTATCTATTACTCTCATCTCTCTCTTAGCTTCTCTAAAAAAATCTTTCAATCTCTCACTCTCATCTCTCGATCTCTTTATGATTTTTGTTTCGGTTCTTGTGTTCATCGTCTGTAGGCCTTTGATTCTCTGTAATTTTCATCAACCCTAATTTTGATTTCAATGTTTGTGTATTATTTTTCTATTATTTTTACTCTGATTTTTTTTTTCTATTTTTTCTTATATTTTGGAAGTTTTGAGGTTAGAACTTTGTATCCGACAAGAATCCAATATCTCTAAAACCTCGCTTGCTGGTAGATTTATAATAATAATAATAATCAGGTTATATTATTTCAATTTATTATTTCTATAGATTTATTAAATTTATTTTTATTTATTTACATAATTTGTCAATTTATATTTAGTGTTAATTTTAAAAATTAATTATGTCAACGAGAAAATATGAATTCAGATATGAAAAATAAAGAAAGGAAAAAAAAATATTAAACAAAATATTAAAGGTTCCGATTAATCTTGCCTAGGGCTCCATATTGTGAAGAATCGGCCCTTAGAGAGATTGAATGCATGCATGATTGGAGCTCTTCTATGCCTTCACGCCTCAGCCAACTTTGGCGTACGGTGCAACCCCCCCCCCCACCTTCTCTCTCTCTCTCTCTCTCTCTCTCTCTCTCTCTCTCAATAGATTAATTTAACAACTAAATATGACACCCAAAAAATCCTTGATATTTAAATTTATTTACAAAATAAACCTTGCGCTAGTGGGTCATTAGTCAATCGTTTGGTATGAGAAAAAAAAAATATTACCCTTAATAAAATAATATTTTAAAATGACATTAATTTAAGTGAATTAAATTTTTTTAAAAATGGTTAGTATAATGTCTTGAAAAACTCAATAAGTGAATCAAACACCTATTTGATTCTCAAGTTGAATAGTCTAGTCAGAACAATATTTTTGGATCAATGAGTTTGCATTAGTATAGAAAAATAATTCTATTATTATTATTTTAAAATTTTTAAAAATATTTATAAATAATAAAAATCACTAATAAATAATAAAAACCCTTAATGATTATAGCACCGTGAAATGTTTGTTAAATGTAGTTTTCATGAAAATTTAATAACTAAATACATTATAAAACAAATAAAACATAGTTTAGTACTTTTAAATTCAAGCAACTTATCATGTACAAAAAAACATGAACTAAACTTTCAAAATTCAAATTTCACAAATTAAAATTATAAAGTTAAATGTGAGTTTCTTCTCCATGTAAAATCATGAATGTTAAATGGATAAAGAAAAAATTAAATTTATATCAAGTCAATTCACTTTTTTTTTTTTTTTTGGGTTTTTTTGATTTTGTTCAAGTTGGATCAATTGGTTTGTGATGACCTAAAAATATATATACAATTAAAGTATAATAATAATAAAATAATAAAAATAGTCATTAAGTTAATATCAATACAGAAGTGTTTTTTTCTGTAGGATCCTTGATTCCATGTTTGATGTCTAAGAAAGACCTTGTCTAAGCGAGTGCTCAGAGATCATTGCGGTTCAGTCGCTCCCTGAAAGTCGGCCTGGTCAAAATGGAATTTCATAGGATAAACAGGATAAACACTGTTTGTACATGTAAATAAGTATATATACATAAAATAGTGTTTTGACAAACATAATTTGTAAAAATATATAATAAGATGATAATAATATAGGTATCATATGTGGGGCCTACAAGACTATGTGGGGTCCACATGAGTTCCGGAACCACAAGACACTGTTTATATATATTAAATAAGTACATAAAATAATGTTTTGACTGATATAATTTATAGAAATATATGATAAAATAATAATAATATAGGTATCCTATGCGGGGCCCACAAGACTGTGTGAGGCCCACATGAGTCCCAAAATCGTATGGAGGTTTACACGAGTCTCAAAGTTATGTAGGATGCATAAAATCATATGAGAGTTATTCGAATTACGTAAGATCCATTTGGGTCTCGAAGTTGTGTGGGGCCCACAAGACCATGTGGGGCCCACATGAGTTTTCAAAATTCAAATTTAATTCTTATTCAAAAAATAAAATAAAGAAATACTAAAAATAGTTTAAAAGTAATAACAATGATAATAATAATGACAATAATGATTAAGAAAAATAATGAAATAATAAAATAATTAATTAACTAATTGATTAATTAGGTAAGTAATTAATTAAAAATTTATTTAATGGGAATGGTGGCAAGCACTCCCACATGACCTCCATCCCCATCCCATACTTAACTCATATCTTGCCCATTCTTTAATTTTAAAAAAATTATAATTTCACCAATCTCCCCACACTTTTATAAATTTTATTTCTTTCCCAAAATTTTCCTATAAATAGGAAACTCTCAACCTTCATTTTTTACAACAATTTTTCCAAGGAAGAGAAGAATTAGTGAGTGAAAGAATTTGTGGTGGAGAGAGAATTTTGAGTAAGTTCTTACTCACCCACTCTTTCCGATCTCATTTCTTAAAGATAGTTATTGTGTTCGTAGCACGCGGTAAAAGAAGAAGGTAAGTAAATTTTGATTATGTTAGTTTTTTTTTATTTAAAATTCATACTCGAGTTTATTTTATAAGTAAATATCAATTATGTTAATTAGTTCCACAAAATTTTTATGAGTTTATTTTTACGCGTATTTAATTATACCAGTTCTATCTTTAATATACTTGCATCTATTTTTGGGTTAAAAAATGTTCTAATCTCCTTGGGTAAATTTTCAGTATTTATTTCTATTCAAAAATAAAATTATATATATTTTTAACACAAAAATTGTGTGGCATGAGTTTATTTTTACGTTACATTTTTTATGAAAATATGAGTAAAGATGAGATTTTCACGATATTATTTTAAATTGCATTAATTATAATAAGATGATTTTAAAACCCCTTATGGCAACGAAAATTCAAAGTTACAAATGTTCGGTACCACAACTTAAAGTTTATACGGATCAGAGTGCACCCACACTATTTACAGAGTGGTTATTTATGTTAGTGGATTTCTCCTAAGTGCACACCTGATTCCGGATTAGGACTTAATAAGGAAAATCTCACTTGAAGTTTACGTACGTTGATTTAGTTTGATTGACCAGTCAGTTAAGTCTAGTCTTTGGACCGCACAACCCAGTCATAGGGATAAACATGACTTACGGCAAACAGGCTTAAGGGTGGTTTTTACAATATATGTTTATACATATTTAATTACGTGTACAAAGTTACTGATGATTTGAAGGAAAAGTATAAGTTTACATGAAAATGATCATTTTTGTGCTTAAATGATAATCTAAAGAAAACGTATAAGGAAAAGTATATATATATTTATCATTAAATATTTATACAGTTTTAAAGTTAAAAGTTTAATTTAACAGTTATAATATATAATTATAAAATTTTACTGTTATAGTTGATGGTAAAAGTTTTATGTATAAATTTTTAAATTTATATTTATTCTAGAGACAATTTTGAAGTTATAATGTTAAATATTGTTTTACGAAATTTTTAAAAAGTTTATTTTTGTCACACACTAATAATAATCTTATTTACTTACTGAGGGTCGTCTCACTCCAATCATATTTTTATTTCAGATGACTCTGAAGAGCATGTTGGAAATCAGGCTTAGCAAGCATGTGAGTGGGGATAGAAAAATAAAGATTATTTAGAAATATTACTATGATGCCAGATATTTATGCTTATGTAATTTTTCTTCTTTTGAAATAAATGATTGTAATATGAATAATTAGTGTTCTGGTTTAATAATAATTGAGTTTATTTGCTTCCGCTGTAAATTAATGGTAAAAAGTTAATATCTCAGGCCCCTCGGGGTTGGGGTGTTACATGGTTGATTCAAGTTGACTTTTAAACTACACATATTTTATTTTTTTTAAAGATGTATGAGGTAATTTAATTTTTCTAAAAATTGTATTTAACAAATATTTTATAACAATATAATTATCTGAGCTATTAGTATTATTTATTTATTTATATATATTTTAAATTTTATTGAAATGATAGTTTAATTATGCTATCATGTTTATGTTAATTGGTTGACTCGAATCAGTCGGGCTAGTTAAACTAGTCCACTTTTGCAACCTTTAAGATAAAGGATTTGGAGAGACTTCTTTTATATATGCCTAGTATTGTGATCCATAGAGATAGATCTTATACATAAAGTGAATTTCATTGAAAACATATATTGATCATGTGGTTAATATTTTTAGTAGTGACAGCAATTAATAAGGTTGCAAAGAAACCAAGCCGCTTGGAGCTTGACTTGTTTAAAGCTTGTTTGGGCGTGTTTATTACTCAAATAAGTGATTTCCAAGCTCAATTTTTCAGCTCGTTTAGCCTAAACGCATGTAAGTTCGGTCCGTTTCAGTTTGTAAGCAACGCGATTAGAGGCTCAGTAACAAGCTCGATTTCAAATTTAATACTTAGATATTTTATTAAATTATTTAGTTTTTAAATTAACTAGTGCTTCACACACTAATCATATCAGTCAAATAATTAACTTGACGTAATTATTAGCTTTATTGAAAAACACAAATAACACAAATGGGAAAGAGGACTTACATAGAAGAGGGGAGACTCTGGGAACTCATCTTCCGACATAAGTAGAGAGTTGAAGTGAGGAAAAAAGGAAGGGAAATGGGTGTTAGTGGGGCGGTGGAGGTGGGATCAGATGTGACCAAGTATAGAGCAGGAGACACCGTCGGAGTTGGAGTCGTCGTCGGATGGTGTAGAAATTGGCGGCCCTGCAAATCCGACGACGATCAGTACTGCAGCAAGGAGTTCTGGTACTGCAACTCAAGGTGGCTTTGCTGGCGCCATGGTCGTCCCAACCCTTGGCAATCTTGCAGCTTCTTTTCAATCGTTTCTCTATTCTTCATGTTAGGCTTACCTTCCACAAGTACCATCCTCATGCCTTACTTTCTTTGTGAGTTTGCAAAAATTCTGTCCTCCCTTTTTTCTCTTTGATGCTTTTGTTAACTAGATCGCTTTTTGTTTGTTGGGTACTTTGATTAACCCAATCTTTTCTTGATATGAACCCAAACAATTATTTGGGAGTCAGGAATAGAGTATAGTAGATTTTGATTTATATAGAAGATTTCTTGTGAGAGGAGGAGTTACAAGCACTTTACTTCTCTATAGAGCACCAATGTAGATAAGGTAATCAGGTGGCGGATTATTTGGCTCGTCAAGGGAGGCTACATAGAGATATCTTGTAGGTGATATATTATATAGAGATATTTTGTAGGTGATGTATTGTTGAGTAAAATAAGAGGTCTAATTCATATGAGTAAGATGAGTATTCCAAGTCTTCGTCTTTAAATGTCATCATTTGGTTCTCCTATGTTTTTCTCGTATTTTTATTTTGTAGTAATTGACATCAGTTTGCAGGTAATTTATTTTTATTTGTGTTTGTTTTGATTACATATGAGCTTGTTTAGTTTGTTTTAGTTGAATAATGGTATGAGTTTTGATAGACTTGTATATTGATGTCTGAGTTGATTTTGATAGTTTATTTGTAAATTTCTTGTGGCATGTTTGTAACTATGATTTTCTTCTATCATAAGTGAGGGCTATCAATAAATTTAGGATTTTTGTAAAGAAGAAGAAGAAGAAGAAGAAGAAGAAGATGTTGTGAAGCCTTTTTGGAAATATGTTTTCACATTTAACAATCAAAACTCATATTTTAAAACAAATTTCATGTAGTCAACATTTTAAAAAGGTAAAAATCGCTAAGATACTGTCAAAATAGACAATTTTTCAAATAAATATTCTCTAATAGTCCAAATTTCTAAATATTGGATTAGGATGAGAAAAGTTATGACTTGACATATACTATTTTAGTTTAAATTATAAAAATTACATCAAAATACATTAATTGTCATTAGTGTGAAAATTAGTTTTTATTTTTTAGTTTTATTTTTTAAAAATTAAATTGCAAACTGATTTTTTAATTTTTAAATTTGTATTAAAAAGGTAGAAAATAAAAGGTCTATTTAGTTGCAGAAAATAGTTTTTTTTATTTTTCTTTCTAAATTTTCAAATAATTACAAAATCACAACAATTGTTTTCCAATTTTCTAAAACTTATATAAGAAATTAAAATACTAGAAATTAAATAAAAAGATGTTTTCCAACTTTCTTATACAAATTTTAAAAATAAAAAACTAGATGCTATTTGTAACAATTTGAAAAACTGGAAATGGAAAATAAAACTACAACTCATAAATTAATAGATTCAAAACTGTTTATTATTTTCCAATGTTTTTTATAAGAACATCTCAAAATTAAAATCTATCTAAATTTTTTGACACTCTTTTGACAACTAAAAATAAAAAATAAAATTATTTTCTACAACTAAATAGACCTTAATTTTTCCTGAGGTTTAATAAAAAGACACAAACTTTAAACTATGATTTTATAAATTTTATTAATCTCTTTTGAGTTTTGGTGAAAATATGTGAACTTACATGATGGTTTTGAAAATCTCATGGACCTCTCTTGACATTTGGGGGGAAAAAGTGAACTTTTATGATATTTGACAAAAAATAAGTTAGGATAAATTATAAGTATTATAGAAATCAAGAATTTAGGCATGTGCATGCATGTCACGTGTGTATGCCACATTCTAATGAGAATGTGATCACATGATTTCCTACCCCAAACGTGGTCTTAATAATTAAAAAAAATTTTTTGATAAAAAATTATTTCAATATAAAGGATTTTGTAATTTAATACTCACTGAAGCTACATGGTTGTTACTTATTAAACCCAATTTGCCATTAATTACTCAAATCCCTAATGCGTACTCCACCGCCTCCCCACTAATGAAAAGTAATTAAGGAAACATGGGGCCTAGTACAAATAAGTCAAAAGGCAAGGGCATCAAAGAGAAATATGGCCCAAAAGCTGGAAAAAATGCAAAACAACGGTTAGTTCTAGTTGTCTCTAAATACATGACGTCATAACCAACGAAATCATCATCAGCAACACAAAACCCCCACGCAATAAATGCATACACATCCCTCCCCATGTTCCCTCTCTGCCGGATCCAATCCAATTTTCTTGCTCTCCAAACAACTCTCTCTCTCTCTCTCTCTGCCACGCTCAAAATGTTTCAAAATGTCCAGTTAGAAGCAATGGTACGACTCTTGAGAATTCCATTAAGTTGGAAAAATTGAGTGGATGATTGGGTCTAAAATTAAATAGGGTATTTTGGATCAAGTGATGTTAAACTTTAATATGTACTCTCCGGTGCTATTGAGGATATACTTTATAAATGAGGAGAACCCAATTGAGAAAATGGCGTGCTTCTAAAGCAACCACAAATTTTCAGTCCTTCCAAACATGAATTTTCCCTCTTTCCTCTCGGAATGCTTCTCTGCTTCTTGGGCTTTTGGAATTTTAGTTCTCTGTTTTCTCAGTTTCTTCATGAGCTGTTCTTCCTTTTCTCTGTCTTCTCCTTCTTCTTATCCTCCTGTGGTCATGGACATCGCAGCTGAGTTTCATAATTACACTGCGATATCGGAGTTTCGGATGCTGAACAGAAGACACTTGATGCAGTGTCCGGATCCAAATGAGTTTATTCGAATCAATGTAAGCTCCAATTCTACCATTGGTGATGAAGAATTTATCACAGTTAATGTGAGCGGGATTTTAAAGCCTGCAGAGGGAGATTGGGTTGCTATGATCTCTCCTTCTAATTCCAGGTAAGAATCTAAAAGACCCACATGAAAATTTCAGTTCTTTAATAATTTTTTGGGCTGTCTTAAATGCTATTTTTTTTTTTTAATTCCCCTTCTCATTTTTTTTTTCCTGTGTAAAATAAATGTATGCAGGGTATCAGCTTGTCCTCTTGATCGTTTAATGTATGCGCAGACGGGTGATCTCAGTAAACTTCCTCTTCTCTGTCACTACCCTGTTAAGGTGAACACAAATGCATAAATTCTTCCATTTCCAATTTTCCCAACTCAGCATGGACAACAATTCACATTAATAGTTTGTCGGGTTCGAATTTTCTGAAACAGCGTCATCTGTCACGCTGTCACTAGGCCGGGAAGAAGCTTAGGAAGGGGCTTTGTAGTAATAACCCGAACAAAAAAAAAAAATAAAAAATCTAGGAGATATATTTAGATATTTATATATAAATATTTTGGAGGATTTTTAGATTACTTAAGAGTTAAGTTATGTTTATGATATAACTCTCTCTTTCTAAACCGTGAATTCTCTTTCTCTCTCTCTCTAAAAGCTCGGGCGGCTCGTTACCCGAATTAACAATCCAACGTTATTATGTGGATTAGCGGGTGAATCTTTACAAGTTCTACAGAGTAGAATCTTGATTTGAGGATTTTCGAGTTTTTATCCCGAAGTTGAGGCAAGGGTTGAAATGAGCCTAGTGACTTGTAGATCTGTACTAAATAGAGTGATATTGACGTATGGTCTTTCGGTTTTAGGATTTGGGAATCCGTGTGGCTGTTTCGAGCCGTTTGGAATCGTGTTTCAGTATTCGAGAACAGGTAAGGAGATTTGTTTATATAAGTTATTTTTAAAATTTGATCCGGTAGAACTGTAGGTTATGTTTATACGGATGTTTTGGTTACTTGTTTAGAAAATTTCATCGGGTGAGATTGCCAATTTTTTTTGGGTGTGCGGTTTTCAAGAAAATTAGGGTTTCAGGTATCCGCGAGCCCTATCGGGTTGGACCCTCATATTTATTGATATCATGGATGTTTGTATGATATAGATATAGGTTAGGTTCTCATATCACACCCTAGGGTCCACTTTCGGGATTCGGGGTGTGATAGGGCTTAATGGTCTAATGTCGGGAAACAACGGTCCTCGTCATTAGAGAAAGATTGAAAGTCATTTCTTGAATGAAATGGAAAAGTGAAAATTCGAACTAGAAGCATTGATTGATCGCTAGCATCACTCTTTTTCGGAGAAAAAGGGGGAAGCTTGAGCAATTCAGACCATACTTTTTTACGAAAATTGAGAAAGAGGAAATTTATGGAGGAAGAGAAGCTATGTGTATGGGAAATTTCACAGTTACTTGTTAGTGTAGTGAGGAGCACAATGGGAAATGTTTCATATGGAGAAATCACTCATTTTAAAATTCTAAATGAGTCATCGTTTTTGTCTCATTACTTAATCTCAAAAGCATCCTTACCTCCTCATCCCATTCCAAGTTTGTAAGAAAAGTATCATCTTCTTTTCTTCAATTAGTAGCACTTAATCAAAAAAACTTTCTTTTTTTGGCAGGCACAGTTTTTGTCTAATGATCCAGCCTATCTTGGCTGCAATAAGAAGGAATGTAAGAGTTACAATGCAGAAGGTCAATGTGAGATCTCGACCTGCAGCAGTTCCTTATCGTTCCATGTCATCAACATCAGAACCGACGTTCAATTTGTGCTTTTTGCTGGTGGGTTCAAGATTCCTTGCATTTTGAAAAGATCGAATTATCTGAGTTTCGCCAATCCGCATAAGCCATTGTACGGACACCTCTCAAGCATAGATTCGACTGGAACATCAGTAAGTAGCCATTATAATGCCAACTATTTGGTTCTAAGAAACCTTTAGTGTTTAGCAAAAACTAAAGAAAAACAAAAAGTTACTCCAAGGGGGCTGTGAGTTTCACACACTACCCGATATGATTCTTGATGGTTTACAGATGAGATTGACGTGGGTAAGTGGAGATCAAGCGCCTCAACAAGTTCAATATGGAGACTCCAAATCGCAAACATCACAAGTTTCTACATTCTCACAGCAGGATATGTGCAGTGAGTACCCACTCGCATATTTCATTCTTATGTTTTCCCTGCAATTAGTCCCAATCTCTAACAAGTGTTTGGTACATAAGAATTGAAGTGGTCACTTAATTTCTTCATAAGAATCGAAACATTTGTGCTCTTGTGATATGCAATTGCTTAGAATTTGTTTAACTGTTGGAAATTGAATAGCTTCTCCGATACCGAGTCCTGCCCAGGATTTTGGTTGGCATGACCCGGGATACATTCATTCAGCAGTAATGACAGGCCTTCGGCCTTCAAGCACCTTCTCCTACAGATATGGAAGGTAAAAAGCACTTCAATTTTTCTAACAACCCAAATTCTGAGAACCAACGCATGACCACCTTACCATGCAGTGATTCTGTTGGATGGAGTGATCAAATCCAATTCCAGACTCCACCTGCTGCAGGATCGGATAAACTTAAATTTCTTGCGTTTGGAGACATGGGAAAGGCTCCTCTTGATGCTTCTGTCGAGCACTACATTCAGGTAAGGCAAATTTACTGTAAGCTGCTATTGGAAGCTGCACTATTTACATATTTGGGCAACAAGAGTTTTCTTACCTTTTAAAACAAGTTTCTTTTTTGTCCCAAGATGATGGAAAATGTCACAAAATCTTTTGTAGGTAGTTTTTTCCCTTTTGGGTTATACTAGATGTGAATATATGAGTAATTTACAACTTTTTGAAACAATCAGCCAGGATCGATCACAGTGGCCAAAGCCATGGCTGATGAGGTTGCTTCTGGTAATATAGACTCCATCTTCCACATTGGAGACATAAGTTACGCCACCGGTTTTTTGGTAGAATGGGATTACTTCCTCCATCAGATCTTCCCTGTGGCTTCTCGAGTTTCTTACATGACAGCAATTGGAAACCACGAGAGGTAAAAACTAGCTCCTCATAACCTTAAAGGCTGAAGTACATGATGAGAATCAACCATGAATTAGCTTGCTTGTGTGCACAAAAACTTTCAGGGACTATGTATACTCAGGGTCGAAGTACATCACTCCTGACTCAGGTGGGGAATGTGGGGTGCCTTACGAAACTTATTTTCAGATGCCAACACCAGCCCAGGATAAGCCATGGTACTCCATTGAACAAGCAAGTGTTCACTTCACAGTAATTTCAACTGAGCACAGCTGGTTTGAAGATTCAGAACAGGTAAGATGACATTGTCTTGTATTGTAACTCCTTAATATTCAAGCCAATGTTCAACTTTTTCTGGTTTCATTCCAGTATGAATGGATGAAGAAAGACATGGCCTCAGTTAATCGATCGGTAACCCCTTGGTTAATTTTCATTGGGTAAGTTGAAAACTCGACTTACACTTCTGCCTTTGATGTGGAATTCTTGGAAGCAAAAAATTGAAAAAAAAAAAAGAGAGAGGGAGAGAGAGATTAAGAGAGAGAAATTGTAGCTAAGATTGTTTTAACTTGTGCAAACTGCAGACACAGGCCCATGTACAGTTCATGCACATTTGGACTCTTGCCTGGTGCTGTCGATCGCGAGTTTGTAGGGGCTGTAGAGTCATTACTACTGACCAACAAGGTCAGATCCTCTTGCAAGCTCAAAGCAGCCTTCAAATGAGCTCTTTCTGTGTTAATTTCTTTCTGAAATTTTGACAACTAGCTAAGAAACAAGAATTACGCTTATCAAAATTTTAGGAACATGAGTTAGCTAGGTTAGATCGTTTTCTATTTTTTGGTGGGTGCACAGGTTGATCTTGTCCTGTTTGGCCATGTTCATAACTACGAAAGAACTTGCCGGGTTTATCAAAGTCAATGCCTGGGCATGCCTACGAAAAATGCAGATGGTATCGATGTATATGACAACAGCAACTACACTGCTCCAGTTCAAGCAGTCATTGGAATGGCTGGCTTCACCTTAGACAAGTTCCCCGAAAACAATGTAAGATACAACGATCATATCTCTGACACTAACCCCCCATTTGGTTTGCAGAATGAAACTAATGTTTTGTCAAATGAACAGACGGAGAGTTGGAGTTTGTCAAGGGTTTCAGAATATGGATATGTAAGAATTAATGCGACAAGGAATGAACTGATGTCAGAGGTCAGTTGGCAAAAGTTATAGCCCTTCTTTGAATGAAAAGGGAGAGAAATTTAAACCCATTTCTTATCTTGCAAAAGGAAGAATACATGCATACTTCAATTTGTCACTTCTATTGTTTCAAAAATTGCAAGAGGCAAAACACAGTAATTCCTTCAGAAACTTGAAGAGAAAATGTGAACATCCAAAAGGACTAGTCGTAAAATCGCATTCCTTGCAAACTCAAAGCTGTTTTGACTAAGTAGCTTGTAATACCTGGATATACACAGTTCTGCCATTTCAGTTTGAGGGTGATAAAGATTTTGATAGATCAAACTTGTCTTAACCCATTTTTGCTCGTTGTGCATGCAGTACGTGAACGCAAATTCGAGAGAAGTAGAGGACAGCTTCTGCATCATCAAAAAGCAAGCTTCTTATCAGAAATACTCAGCCTGCTCAAGAATAACAATCTGTTATACAAGAATATTTTCTGTTGTACTCTGTAATTTTTTCATTTGTGATTTGTTACAAAGAATATTCTGCTCCATGTATATAAAGAGCAGTTTGTATTGAATACATCATTATTAGAAGACATATACCCTTTCCATATAGAAAATATATAGTTTCCATTTTTCAATTATCTCGTGTGTGTGTGTATATATATATATATATATATATATATATATACCATTGTATCCCTTGTAATTTGAGAGCATCAATAAAGATTATTATTTTCTCTTCCAAAACTTAACATGGTATCAGAGCATACCTGAAATTAAGAATAGCTTCCCAAGAGGGGGTGAATTGACTTTTAAAACTTTTTTTTAACTTCTTTTAAGAATCCTTAACTTCTTTAAACATTTAACCAATTCTTTAACTTGTTTGTTTAATTTCACAAACCACACAACAACTTAATCTCTTTAATCAACTACACAGCTAATGAAACATTCAAACAATAAATCACAATCTTCAAACCAACACAATCACAATTTATTTATCAAATATAAGTTCACTGTAGCATTATTAGATTGATGAAATCATTCAAGATTTAGCACTCTTGGAATACAAACACTATCCAATCAATCTCAAGCTTTATACCATTCAATCACAATATATCTTTTGTTATTAGCCCTGGATATGAAATTGTAAGCCCTGTAGTTGAATTATAATTTATACTTCGTTGATATAGATTTGCTTCTTCAATATATTTTTCAACAACACATTCACACTCTTCCCAAATATTTAGAATTTAAATAAACTTTCTGTTAATCTATCTTTTGGTGTTTAACCAAGTAACGTACTCGCGTATGGTTTCCGCAAAAAATGGTTCAACCAACGTACTCCCTTTCGGTTTCCACAACCCAAATCAAAATCAAACTTAAAGTTTACTTGATTTCCAAATATACGTAGTTTATATGATTTTCAAATTTAAACCATCCAAGCAATTTAAATATGCACTGAAAATAAAAAATAGGGAAAGAGAGAGTGAGATGGAGATTTTTATGAGGTTCGGCTTTAACACAGCCTACGTTCTTGCCTTTGGCAAAACCATCAAAGGATTCACTAAACCTGTTCCGTTAACGGGTGGAACAAATCTTTACAACACTCTTTGGTTAAGGCTAGAGCCCGCCTTCTCCAAACGATATCCCCTCGTCCGGTCAGTCCTTACATAGGCTAGAGCCCACCTCTCTAAGTAATATCCCCTTGCTTAGCCAACGATCCAAACAACCCTTATAATTGTCAATCTACAAGATACAAATCAAATATTTGTGTACAAGAACTTGCTCACACAAAGAGCTAATTAGTACAACAATTTAGAAACTAATATATTTCAAAGTAAATAACAATATGGAATTTTACTTGAAGTTCAATGAAGTATATCACCAATTAATTCTTTCAACGATTGAAAGATTTAGAATTTGTAGCACAAGATTGGTGGAAGAAGATCAACAAAGCTCAGTTGAATTTGTGCACAATATGTGAGCTTGAGAGCAAGAGAGAGACTTGAGAGTTTGAGAGCAATTTGAGAGAGATGCTGAATTTTTGCTGAATTTTTAATTCTTGGTTGTATGATTCAATAATATTTGAGGCTTATTTATAGACTTTAAAAGGTAAGTAACTTGGTCCCCAAGTATGTTGAAATATCCCCCAAGTTTCCATAAATTTTGAGCCACAAACAACCCCATTTAAAAATTTGACCGTTATGAGAAAAATCAAAACAGCCGCGTGGCAGTCGCCTGCCCCAATCCGCCAGTCGCCTGCCATGTTATTTTTAAAGGAACAGTAGGGCAATAGCCTACCAGAACTAAGGCAGTTGCCTGGCATAGCCATAGCCACCCAGGCGCCTAGCATGTTCAGGCAGTCGCCTGGCATGCACACATGCTACTGTCAACTTCAAGCACGCTTCTATTTTTCGATAATAACTTTTTCTATATAACTCAAAATTTGATGATCTTAGTTTCAAATGAAAGCTAAGAGAAAATTCTACAACTTTCATGTTGAACACTTTTTAAAATAAAGAGTTTTTGATAGAGAAAAATACACCTCAATGTAGATGTAGAAAAATTAACAGTATTTTGAAAATCCTCTTTTTGATGCTTTTCATTCTAAAAATGATTCTAACCTTTTTGAAATAGTTTTTGACCTTATAAAAATATTTTCCAAGTATGTTCAAAGGTATCTAGGTCCAATACATTAACCTAAGAGTTTCATGTATCCATATTGAAATGATTTGAAGTACTTAAATGAAATTTCCTAGACTCTTTCAAATTTTCAATCCTTGAATTCCTTGAGGCCTTTATGCTTACTTCATCTTTCTTTGAGCTTTCCATGTTGATCACTTGAGCTTTTATTATTGAAAATTTTTCTTTAATATCAATGCTCTCATGATCTTCAAACTTTAAACTTTAAATTCATTTTTGAATTCATGCTTTAAGCTTCATATTGAATTCATTCTTTGAAGTACAAGTTTTCATCAATTCTTTAACGCTCTATCCTTGAGTCCTAAAAATATATCACTTAAACAAAACATATTAAGTTTTACTTGTTTGTTAGCATCAAAATAGGATATTAAGCCTTGTAAGGCCAACAATCTTCCCCCTTTTGATGATGACAAATAAGAAGCAAAAATTGGAGTGAGCCTTAAGAAGACTCCCCCTTTCAATAAGCATTATCTTAACAATATTTGTAAGATCAATATCAATTTCAAAACCTCTTTTACAATTATGCTCATCACTATCAAATACTTCTCCTTTTGATATATATTATATTCATGCTCAGTTTTTGCAATTTGCAATTCTATGCTCAATTTTTACTTTAAAACTTCTCCCTTTTTTGACATCAATCAAAAAGAAAAAAATTAATTAAGTTCAAGTAAAATCACATGTTGAGCATTTCATCAAACATACATATCAAACATATGAACACACTCAATTTATAGTTTTTCAATATAGCAAGTGTAGTGTGTTATAACATTTAAGTATATGAGTTGTAACTTCATTACTAACAACTTTTTCCTTTAGACAATATTCAAGATTTCAATTGTTAATTTTATGATACCGATTTAAAATTGAATTCATGATATCTATTTAAACTTCATGATACCAATTGAGAATTGATACCAATTGAAAATTTAATTTATGAAACCAATTGAAAATTCTCTGAATTGATTAATAGGGAAACAATCATAATATAAGTAATAAGATATAACACTACCCCTAAATTCAATACATTCAGTTTTGTTATCAATTATGCTTTTATCAACCTATGTATCAAAACATTGATCCACTTCATCTATCAAATATCAATATCATGCTAATATCATCAATATCATACCACGCTTACAAATATAATTATACTTGTTATGTTTAAAAAACCAATTAATCTTTTAGATTGTGATACCAAATGAGTTTTTTTTTTTTTTTTTTTTTTAATTGTGATACCAGATACCAAAAAAAATATTAATGGATACCAAAGACTTTATAGATACCAAAGTCATTATCACATTATACACAGCTCATGGAAACCAATATAAAAAGTAGTAAGTCTATCCATGTAATTCATCAATAACATGCATGATTAAGAATTAATCTCATGTCAAAATTCATGCTTATACTCAATAATCTCATACTCAAATTTTCAACATAGTGAGCCATAAATTTTCAATATAAGTCAAGCATATCATGTAGCATATCATATAGGCATGTAAGCATATAGCATCTCATATTGGCATTCATTCTCAAACTTATCTTAAACTCATCTTTAAGTTTTTATATTTTAATTAGTTTGTTTGTTGATCATGAATTAAGTTTCTTTCTTAATTTTTAAAGGGAATGACTTAATTCATGGAGTTTTTCATTTATGAACTAGTCAATCATCTCGATACCCATACTTTCTTGGGTCCGGTTTGTTTCATAAAGGATGTTTCTTTAACTCTCCATATTTGTTTAGTTTTCACTCCTTTTCTCTTAAATGCACATTCAAACTTTATATACCAATTTTTCTTACATTGATAGCATATAATGTTGGTGTAAGCATTAAAGGATTTGCTTGAATTATCTTTGGAAGCTTTTGAGAAATAACCCATGTAAAGATTCTTTTTCTTTTTGTAATAACCCCAAAAAGGGATATAGAAGATTAGTGGAGTGATTCTAAAAAAAAAAAAAATTTAATTAGTTAATTAATCGAATTTTAAAAAATAATAATTAAAATTTATTTTTATTTTTATTAATTAAATATATTATTATTATTATTATTATATTAATTAATATATATAAATCTAACATCCTGAGGTTTCGAAACTTTTTTAAAAACAATTTATCCTTCTCCTGTAGCCGCCCCCCCCCCCATCTTCTTCTCCTTCTTCTTTCTTTATTTTCTTTATTCACTGCCATTCTGAAACTCTCTCTCTCTCCTCACGTTCTCTCTCCCTCTCTCCTCGATTTCGTGACGGATTTTCGCCCGATCGAAAATCCGAAGATACCACTGGACTCCATTCACTGCTGCCGTCATTTCTATCGGAGTAGATCGGTGGTAGGAGCTGCGTAGGTGTATTCCTTGGGGTAAGCCATTTTCTCATTTTTCTTTAATTTCTTGCAAAATATAAACACAATTGACAAACGAACACCACCATGAGAATTTAGGGATGATTCTTTACAAGTTTAGAGGGACAGAATTCTCGTGGGGGTGTCGGGTCAAAACCCCAAATTTGGGGTGCTGGGGTTATTAAGGGGCTTATTTTTAATTAATTAGTATTAATTTAGAAATACTCAAATATTGAGCATCTAGGGTTGAAGTAGGATTTCTAGAATTTAGGGCCCAGGTGAGCACCGTGGGTGTAATTTTAGGACCCACAGGCAAAATTTAGAAAATTAAGTGGGGGTGTTAAATAATAGTTTAAATATTAATTTGAGGTATATGGAGCCTAGGGATGGCTATATGAGTATTGTTTTGAGGGAAATTAGTTAATTAATCTGGGGAAAAATGTAAATTCCAGGAGTTAAATTTCGAGCACCAAGAGCGTGAAATTTTGGGTTCTAGCGAGACTCTCAGTAAATCAGGTAAGGGGAATAAATTATAACAGTGTTTTTAGAATTATTATTTGAATGAATATGTGAAATTGAGCATATGATATTTTGTCTGAAAATTATTATGATATAAATATCAAATAAATTGTGTGGCATTTGAGTAATTGTAAATTGTGATATTTTGGAGTATAAAATATAATAATTTGTAATTTCTAAGAAAATATTGAAATGAGAATTACTGATGTGATTAGTGAAAAATAATGTAATATGGTATTATTATGTGAGTAGAAATGTTTTGCCTAGAAAATGAGATTTTGTGAAATACCGATATTGGAAAATAATGAAAAGTGGTATTTATTTGTGAGTGGAAATTATTTGCATGAGAAATGAGTTTGTACAAATTGTTGACATGAGTATTTTGAGAAAATGTGAAAATACGTGAAATATGATATATGATATTACGAGATGATGAAATGTGCACAGAAAATGATGAGAATATTTATATTGAACTGAATTGTGATATACTAGAATATAATTAATGAAATGCCATTAGCGCATAATGATTGCGGGTATGTAATGGTAAACCCTGTTGGATGGTTATGATATTGAGCACAATACCGTTGCGAGTGGTGTTAGTGCAACCACACGGACTCTTGGAGCGTGTGGCGTGACAGTCGACTGTACCATTGTTCAGGGTTATTGGGCCTCCTGAGTCCGAATCAGGGTATAGGCCAGCCAATTGTGCTACAGACGCGATATGTGATATGATATTTGATCTAACCGGGTCGACCAACCGCGGTTAGATCTAGCCTTCGGGCCGCACAACCTTGACCATGGGAGGAAGCATGGCGTGTATAGAAAGATCCTCAGAGTGGCCATGAGTTACAGACGCGATGTTGGTATTTGATACTGAGGATACTCGTGAGCCGGAAAGTAAAGTGGAAATGAAAAGTGAAAGGATGATAAAATTGACTAAAATGAGAAATGAAAGAAAGAATTAAAATTGAGAAATGAACTGTGTGAGTTAATGACATATATAATTAAGGCGAAGTGAAACTCTCCGCTTGAGGGCTTACTGAGTAAGGCGAGTGCCCTGATAGGTATCAGATGTGGCCATACGTGGTTGCATAACGTGTTAGGGCAGAGGGAAACTACTTGTATGGGTGGGTAATCTTCCCTATTCTCACGAACTTCGTGGTAAATATGTGTTTGGAAATTATTGAATTCGAGAAATGATTTTAAAGCTTATAAAAGCTTGTGTTGTATATCTATATGATTATATGTATGTGAATATCAGTGTATTTTCTCAGATGAAATGGTGATTTGAAAAGTAAAGTGTATTATAATTGTACTCATTTGGCCACACACTGTAAATAATCTATTCCTTCTTACTGAGATGTGTCTGACCCAATTTATCTAAATTTTTCAAGGAACAAAGACCAACCAGGTGATAGAACTTCGTGATAGTAGGGAGCGAGAACCTTGGTACATAGGGTGAGTTTTGGACTAGGGGAGATGTAATTCCCCTAGAGTTATGTAGTTATTTTTAGTGTGGGAAGGTAGTGTGAATATTTGTATGTATGTTGATGCTCTGAGTATTGTATTCTGATTGATGTGTGTATTGTCTTCTGCTGTTAGGTTGTATAATAAAATACTTTTTTACCCGGTACCCAATGTGGGTCGGGTCGTGTGTATGATAGTAGGATTGTTGATGTGGCCGATTAGTGGATTTATGACATGATTATTTATTTATTATTGAAAAAAAATTGTATGAAAATCGGGGCGTCACACTTTTTATTTTCAATTCCATTAAATCCAATGCCTTCTTTGTTTAGAGACATTCTTTGGGAACCTACCATTTTTTCAAAATTTGTTTTTCCTTTTGTAAAGTTATAAATGATATTTTCTTTATCTTTAATCTTATTTTTGAGATCATTTAACTCTATCTCTTTCTTGTTGTCAACATTCTTTAGTGATTTTTCTAATTCTAGAGATAGTTTTCTTATCTTATCCTTTAATTCAGAAATATAAATATCTTTCTTATATTCTATAGAGGATAGGGATCGAAGGTCTTTTATCATCTTTTCATTCTTGCTTTCTAATTCTTTGATTTTCAAGTCTTTCTCCTTTTCAGCAAGATTTTTAACTTCAAACTCCTTTGTTAAAGTTTTATTTTTACTTTCCATTTTCTTGATTCTAGACTCATTTTCTCTTTTTGCAACCTTAAGGGATTCTAACTCTTTCATTATTTTTCATTCATATTTTTCAATGAAGTATTTTGTTTAGTTACTTTAAGTAGCATCTTATGTACTTTGAATAGATCATTTTGAAGTTCATCATAAGATGACATACTGTAACGCCCTAACCTGGGTCTGTTAGGGGGCACTGCGTCTCTCCTCCTCCACCCGGACCAGATAACAAGGGGGCATGCCTTATCAGACTAATGACTAGCCCCACAGATCAACACGTCTCCTTTTCAGTGTGTTTTGTCCTCACTCACACACTTCTTGAGAAAATTTCCCACGTGGTCACCCATCCCAAGATTGCTTCAAGTCAAGCACACTTAACCATGAAGTTCTTATGGGAAGGCTCCCAAAAAGAAAGATGCACCTTGTTGATATGGATAGTAACATCTAATCTTTTAAGTCTTTCATCCATGGGGTATCACATTTGTAACACCCCAACTTGGGTCTGCTAGGGAGCACTTCATTTCTCCTCCTCCACCTGGACCAGACAACAGAGGGCGAGTCTTATCGGACTAATAACTGGCTCCACAAACCAACATGTGTCCTTTTCACTCACACATTTCTTGAGAAAACTTCCCAGGTAGTCACCCATGCCAAGATTGCTCCAAACCAAGCACGCTTAACTATGAAGTTCTTATGGGAAGGCTCCCAAAAAGAAAGGTGCACCTTATTGATATGGGTAGTAACATCTAATCTTTTAAGTCTTTCATCCATGGGGTATCACATTCTCCCCCACTTGTAGAATGCAACGTCCTCGTTGCGAACCCACATTTCCAAACCTAGGCGATGTGAATCTCATCACACTTCCGGTTGGGTGTTGGCTCTAATACCAAACTGTGACACTCTAGTTTTTGTACAAATTTTTTTCCCAATAATAATAAATAAATAATCACACGTCATCTATAACATTCATAAATCGGTCACGTCAACAATCCTACTATCATTCAAACGACCCGACCCGCATTGGGTACCAGGTAAAAAGTTATTTTATTATACAACCTAACAGCAGAAAACAATATATACATATCAGTAAGAATACAATACCCAGAGTATCAATATACACATAAATACACAATACTATCACATATCCAAAAACAACACAACCCTAGAGAATCACACCTCCCTAGTCCAAACTCACCCTGTATATCAGGGTCCCAGCTCCCTATGATCATGGAGCTCTATCACCTGGTCTATCTCTGTCCCCTAAAAAATTTAGATAATTTGGGTGAGACACATTTCAGTAAGAAGGAATAAATTATTTACAGTGTGTGGTCATATGAGTACAATTATAATACACTTTACTTTTCAAATTACCATTTCATCTGAGAAAATACACTGATATACACATTCTTATAATCATATAGATATACAACACAAGCTTTTATGTAACATCCTCAAAATTCTTATATATATATATATATATATATATATATATATATATATATTATATTTAATTTACTCCAATACTTGCATGTAATGGACATCCCTATGCAGCGGAAAAACATAAATCACATAACCACATGTACATGTATATACAATACCAGAATTCAGCGTGTACAGGCTATAGTCATACAAAAATACCCCTCTAGCATCATCTACTCAAAGAAAATATACACAACTCTGTCAAAAACTCACCCTACGACCAGGGTAATCAACTATTCTCTATCCATGAGCCTGATCTGCTTGCCTAACTGGCTTACCTGAAAAATGTTAAATTAATAAGGTGAGTCGACGCTCAGTAAGTGGAAATATGTTATTACTAGTGTGTGGCAACTAAGTTAAAGATACTTCTAAAATAATAACTGAACTGTAATGCAACAAATAATCTGTAAAACATATCTTTCTTTCTCAATTTAAAATATATTGTATGGTCTGTATTTTCTATTTTTCATACTGATAATATCATACTATACTCATCATATACTGTAAAACTGTATGTATATACATAACTGTACTTATTCCCTGGGACTTTATACGTCATGATTTGACCCCTCATGACAGGGTTGTGCGGCCCGTAGGCGGGATTTTATCTGGTCGGCCCTCTAGATAAGTCAATATACTCTACTCTACCTCAGTCTAGCCAAACTGCATCCACTCCTAGGCTCAGGACTGGCTACTACCTCGTTAAACCTGCCCCCTCCACCCAGTGAACTGGGGAGCTGCAACCTCTCCTGAGCACGGCTAACAGTACCCACATACTATCTGAGATATGTGGTTGCACTTTATCTTTATATAGCAACGGTACCGTACTCTGTAATCTATATCTGTACTGTATCTGTCTGTAATCTTTCCACAGGGATCTGATACTATATACATATATACATATATACTCTTTTACTGTTTTCGCCATGTTTCCAAAATTACAATAATGTTATCTTTCTGTACTGTAAATACTGTAATCTCTGTATACTGTATCTGTATATCTATCTGTATACTCTGTCTATATACTCTGTCTGTACACTCTGTACGTTTTGGTAATAGGAAACATGACATACTATAACTCTATACATACTGTTCTGTATAAAGCTGTGATATAAATACTGATCTGAATAACACAGTATACATGTATATTATATATATTTATATATATCTATATCTGTATATATTCTGTATATCTCCATACAATCGGAAAAACTATATAAACTGTATATACCGTCAATATCTGTGTATTCAGTATAGTATGATAATACATTATAAAAACTATATACATTTCTTCATCACATGAAAATTTACTTGGGCCACACAAGCATTTAAACTCATATTCTGTGAAAACTGTATAATAAACTGGTATGAATATATATCTATTAAATCTATATTAACTTTATTAAAATTCCTAGCATAACATATTTCTCTGACCTTAACTTTGAAAAGCACCTATAAAATTCTAGCTCTATACCCGCAAGGTTCTTAACTCAACATCCTGAAAACACAATTCCCCAGAACAAAATATCAGTATTTTCTTACCTACAACATTTCTTATAACTGAAGGAAAGGCAAATACTAAATAAAATGTCTTACCTTGAGATTGAGACAAAATCCAACCCAACTTTTCCAATGATCAGCTCTGGCAGACTTGCAAAGAACTTTACCAGGAGCGTCATGGTAGTCTCAAATCTTCGATTCGGCGAGAAATAGGCCCGAAAACGAAGAGAGAAGTGAGAGAGGGTCATAGAGAGAGAGAGAGAGAGGAGAGAGAAAGGAGCGTTAAAAATGGTTAAAAAAATCTGAGTTTTCTACTTTTATACTGCAACCTTCGTCGACGAGACACGTCATCTCGTTGACGAATCTTTCAATAATTTCGTCAATGAATCCCTGTATTCATCGACAAAATTCAGGCTACTCCATAACCCCTCTCGGTATTTTCTCGTCGAAAAGGCCTTGTATTCGTCGACGAATTTCCTTATGTACTCATCGACGAAGCCCTGTATTCGTCGAAGAGTTCTGGAAATTCCTTGAAATTATTATTATTATTATCATTATCTCCAAAATGTGACGTTGTCGACGAACGCGAAGTTTTCGTCGACAAAGCCTACTGCCTCTTTCTGTTTTTGTTTCCAGTTCCCTCTCTCTTAATATTTAAATATCATTATTTTTCAGGTCGTTATATTTTATAAGCTTTAAAATCATTTATCAAATTCAATGATATCCAACACATAATTATTCGATAAGTTCCTGAGAATAGGGAAGATTACCCGCTCATACAGGTAACTTCTGTAACGACTCGAATAAAATGGTAGTTAAATAATAAAAGAAAAGGGATATGGAAACCAAAAACAGAAGGAGGCCGTCGATTTCGTCGACGAAGGCTTTAAAGATTTCGTCGACGAACGCAGGGCTTCGTCGACGAGAAAATACCGAGGGGGGGTTCTGAGGCAGCCTGAATTTCATCGACGAATATAGGACCTCGTTGACGAAATTTGTGAAGGACTCGTCGACGAAATCCTCTGTCTTATATATATACAAAAATTCGAATTTTTTTTATCTTATGAAAGAAGCCATCACTCTCTTCTCTCTCTCTCCCCTTCGGCTCTCTCTCTCTCTCTCTCTCTCTCATCATTTTTGGGCTAGATATACGTCAGATCGACAATCCGAAGTCACCACGACGCTCCTGGCGGAGTTCTCTCCAAATCTGTTGGAGCGGATCGTGGGAGAA
Source organism: Malania oleifera (assembly GCF_029873635.1). Taxonomy (NCBI): domain Eukaryota; kingdom Viridiplantae; phylum Streptophyta; class Magnoliopsida; order Santalales; family Ximeniaceae; genus Malania; species Malania oleifera. The sequence goes on from NC_080425.1 coordinate 92,799,913, forward strand.
AGCTAGTTGGAAATCATCCCAGAGTTTAGGTAAGGCTTTTTAAGCCATATTTGGTCTTGGGCTAGTTAGAAGAAATTTTGTGCGCATGAAAATACTGAAATTTAATATTGAGAGTTTTCAGTTTCAGAGTATTGGTCAGGGAACCCCTCAGGTGTTAAACTTGAATGCTTTTGGGTGAAAATTTTCTACTCAATATTTAGATTTTTGGCAGTTGAGGAAAATATTGTATGCTTCGAAATACTGAACTTTAATTCTGAAATTTTTCATTTTCAGGGTGTTGAGTTAGGAACCCTGCGGGTGCGGGGCAGTTTTATTAGGGGCTTTCCAAGAATCAGGTAAGGGAATAAACTAAACTAGTACTGTTTTGGAAAATGCTTACATATATATATATATATATATATATATATATGTATTATATTTGCAAAATACTGTGAAAATGATTGTATGTTGAATATGTGGAAAATCTACTGTGTGGCATGAGTAAAAATGTTGTGAAATGCTGTTTTCTGGGAATGTGGATGATATGAATTTTTATGATGAAAAATCGGCATACGGGCCGAGATGTTTATATATATATATGTGTGTGTGTGTGTGTGTGTGTGTGTGTGTGTGGATGTGATTTACCGGTGTACGGGCTGTGCTATATGATTTGCCGGCGTACAAGCCGTGCTATGTGTAGCTGGCGTACGGGCTGAGCTATGATAAAATGTGTAATACTGGCGTACGGGCTGATGATTTTCATAATACACGTATATATATATATATATATATATATATATATATGTGAAATGATATGATTGATGTGAAAATAAATGATATGAGATATTTATATATCACGGTTTCAGTATATGTATATGATATCAGAACCTAGTTGGCTTGGTTTAGGCTAGCACTTGCACGGTACCATTGCTATGTGTCCATAGTCCTCATGATCATGATATCCGTGTTAACGCCACTATACGAAGTGGTGTGAGATTGGATGGTCGATGTGGTTAGTTACAAGAAGTGTGCTGTTATCGCCCCTGGTGTACGGACTAGTCTGGGTAGACCCATCGAACCTACAGACTAGACTATTGACTTAGCAGTGGTCGGCCAACCATTGTCAGGTCCCGCCTTCGGGCCACACAACCTAGTCATGTGAGGGTAATACATGACAAAAGCCAGCTAACCCACCAAGATGGTTTTTATGTTATTATTATTATGATATGAGATGAGATATGTTATGAAAATGTAGTATATTCTACCATGTTGATTTATATATATATTCCTAGATTTGATGAAATAGTACTAAATGTGTTATATATGATATATGTTGAACACGAATTACTTATGTTGCCACACACTAGTATTAGTTTATTTCCCTTACTAGGAGGTGTCTCACTCCTAAATTTTAATAACTTTTCAGGAGCCTCGGATAGGAGAGCGGGAAAAGCCCGTAGAATTAGTGTTGTTTATCTGCCCTCTACGAAGGGTAAGTTTTTGGTAGGGACAGTTTGGTTTTTGTGAGAACTGTCCCTAGATTTATTTTTGGGATGTATATACTGAGAGATATTGTTTGTAGTACTCTAGTATATGTGTTGTATTGCACATTATGATGAGATGTATATGATTATATACTTTCTGCTGCGTAGGCTTCTGCTATATGTTCTATTATATCCCTAGTACCCACGGGTCCAGGTGGATGGTGACCTACTGAGTTGGAGTGCATGATGTTGATTTTTATTGATAATATATATATATATATATATATATATATATACGTGTGTGTGTGTGTGTGAAAATGAGCAGGTCGTGACAGCTTCATTTGCCCTAACACGTTATGCAATCACGTATGATCACATCTGATACCTATTAGGGCACTCACCTTACTCAGTAAGCCCTTAGGCGGAGAGTTTCACTTCGCCTTAATTATTTATATTATTAACTCACGCGGTTCCATTTCTCAATTTTATCATTCTTTATTTCTCAATTTCCATTCTTTCTTTCATTTCTCATTTTAGCCAATTTTATCATTCTTTCACTTTTCATTTTCACTTTACTTTCTAGCTCATGAGTATCCTCGGTATCAAATACCAACATCACGTATGTAACTTATGGCCACCCTGAGGATCTTTCTATACACATCATGCTTCCCCCCATGGTCAAGGTTGTGCGGCTTGAAGGCTGGATCTAACCGCGGTTGGCTGACCCGGTTAGATCAAATATCATATCACATATCACGTTTGTAGTACGACTGGCCGGCCTATAACCCGGATCCGGACTTAGGGGGCCCAACAACCCTACAAAATGGCACAGTCGACTGTCACGCCACATGCTCCAAGAGTCCGTGTGGTGGCACTAACACCACTCGCAACGGTACCGTACTCAATATCATGACCATCCAATAGTGTTTACCACCACATACCCGTAATCATTATGCAGTATTGGAATTTTATCATTCATGTTTCACGTATTTCCACATTTCTCATTTTCATATTGCAGAATTAACATTGCAATATTTTCATTTCACATATTCATATTTTAATATCAGCATTCTCAACACATTTCGTCATTTAAATGATATTTTATCAGTTCATAATTCATCTCATCTCATACTATCATATACATATCTTATTTCACAATTACTCAATATTTCTCAAAACACATTTCCATATTTCACCTTTCTTCATTTTCTTAGCGAATACATTTTTTGCACATTTCACTTTCATCATTTTTCCACATTTCAATTCTCATATTAAAACACATTTCAGTATCATATATTTCACAGGATAATCATCTAACTCAGTTTAAACATTTCTCAATATAAATCATATGCCACACAAATTTCATCTCATATTTTTTTTACAGCCGACTCTACAGGAGAGGATTAAAGCAGCTCAGAGGAATGATGCAGAATTAGTAAAGCTTGTGGGAAAGGTATAGGATGGTCAGGAACCAGAGTTCAACATTTCAGATGATGGAGCATTGAGGTTTCGTACCAGGTTATGCGTTCTTGCCGATCCTGAGATCAAGAAAGTCATTTTGGAGGAAGCACATCGGTCCCTATATACTGTACATCCAGGTAGCACTAAAATGTACAGGGATCTCCGAGAGTTCTTCTGGTGGAGTAATATGAAAAGGGATATAGCTCAGTTTGTGGATCAATGTTTGACGTGCCAGCAAGTGAAGGCTGAGCATCAGAGATCGGCAGGATCTTTGCAGCCACTCCACATTCCTGAGTGGAAGTGGGAGCATATAGCGATGGATTTCGTCTCAGGATTACTGCCAGCGTTGCATGGACAGGATGCTATTTGGGTAGTGGTGGATCGATTGATGAAGACTGCCCACTTTTTGCCTATCAGAGTTAGCTACTCCATGGAAAAATTGGCTGAGTTATACATCTAGAAGATAGTTAGACTCCACGGCGTCTTAGTGTCCATAGTTTCAGATAAAGACCCACGATTCAAATCTCGTTCTTGGAAAAGTCTGCAAGGGGCCATGGGTTCTCAGTTTTTGTTCAGCACAACTTTTCATCCTCAGACAGATGGACAGACAGAGAGGACGATACAGATTTTGGAGGACATGCTGTGAGCATGTGTGCTGGATTTTGGAGGTCTTTGGATACAGTATTTGCCACTAGTTGAGTTTACGTACAACAACAGCTACCATGCCAGCATTGGGATGGCACCGTATGAGGCGCTTTATGGCAAGAGGTGTCGATCCTCGTTGTACTGGGATGAGGTTGGAAAGAGATAGGTATTGGGGCCAGAGCTGATAAAGTCAGACTCATTAGAGACAGGATCAGGACAGCACAGAGCCGACAGAAGAGTTATGTTGATACTCATCGACGAGAATTGGAGTTTGACACAGGAGACCACGGTATTCCTCCGCCATAAGTGAGGGTAATTAATAAAAATTGGAAGTGTTTTCGCTAAGGGAAACAGGGGAATGACTAATTTCAAAGACAAAATTTTTATAAGGAGAGGAGAATGTAAAAACCCTAAAAAGGGATATAGAAGATTAGTGGAATGCTTTCCAAAAAAAAATAATAATAATTAATTAATCGAATAAAAAAAAGAAAAAAAATAAATTAAAATAAATTAAAATTTATTTTTATTTTATTAATAAAATATATTATTATTATTAATTAAATATATTATTATTATTATTATTATTATTATTGTATAGGAAGCTTTAGGAGAACCCCCCCCCCACCTTTTTTCTTCTTTTTCTTCTTCTTTTCTTTTCTTTTTCTTTTCTTCTTCTGCAACCTGCGCGCACAGGCTCTCTCTCTCTCTCTCTCTCCTCGATTTCGTGACGGATTTTCGTCCAATCAAAAATCCGAAGATACCACTGGACTCCATTCTCTGCTGCCGTCATTTCTACCGGAGCGAATCGGTGGTGGGAGCGGCGTAGGCATATTCCCTGGGGTAAGCCATTTTTCCCTTTTTCTTTAATTTCTTGCAAAATATAAGTCCAATTGACGAACAGACACCACCATGAGATTTTATGGATGATTCTCTATAAGTCTAGCCGGACGAATGGGGGTGTAGGGCCAAAACCCCAAATTTGGGGTGGGGGGTTATTAAGGGGCTTATTTTTAATTAGTTGGCATTAATTTAAAAATGTTAAAATGTTGAGTATCTGGGGTTGAAGTAGGATTTCTTAAAATTTAGGGCCCGGGTGAGCGCCACGGGTGTAACCTACAAGCAAAATTCAGAAAATTAAGTAGGGGTGTCAAATAATAGTTTAAATATTAATTTGAGGTATATGGAGCCTAGAGAAGGCTTGATGAGTATTATTTTGGAGAAATAGATTAATTAATCTGGAGAAAATGTAAATTGCAGGAGTTAAATTTCGGGCACCAAGGGCGTGAGATTTTGGGATTCTAGCGAGACTCTCAGTAAGCCAAGTAAGGGGAATAAATTATAACAGTTTTTTTTATGAAAATTATGGATTGAGAAATATGTGAAAATTGTGTATGTTATTTTATCTGAAATTTATTATGATAAAAATATGAGATGAAATTTGTGTGACATATGATTTATGAAATCTTTAAACTGAATTTGACGATTATCCTGTGAAATATGTGATACTAAAATGTGTTTTAATATGAGAATTGAAATGTCGGAAAATGATAAAAGTGAAATGTGCAAAAAATGTATTATCTGAGAAAATGAAGAAAGGTGAAATATGAAAATGTGTTTTGAGAAATATTGAGTAATTGTGAAATAAGATATGTATATGATAGTATGAGATGAGATGAATTATAAACTGATAAAATATCATTTAAATGACGAAATGTGTTGAGAATGCTAATATTGAAATGTGAATATGTGAAATGAAAATATTGTAATGTTAATTCTGTAATATGAAAATGAGAAATGTGGAAATACGTGAAATATGAATGATAAAATGTCAATACCGCATAATGATTGCGGGTATGTGGTGGTAAACCCTATTGGATGATTATGATATTGAGCACGGTACCGTTTCGAGTGGTGTTAGTGCAACCACACGGACTCTTGGAGTGTGTGGCGTGACAGTCGACTATGCCACTTTGTAGGGTTATTGGGCCCAATAAGTCCGGATCAGGGTTATAGGCCGGCCAGTCGTACTACAGACGCGATATGTGTTATAACAATTGATCTAATCGGGTCGGCCAACCGCGGTTAGATCCCGCCTTCGGGCCACACAACCTTGACCATGGGGGGAAACATGGCGTGTATAGAAAGATCCTCAGGGTAGCCATAAGTTACAAACACGATGTTGGTATTTGATACCGAGGATACTCATGAGCCGGAAAATAAAGTGAAAATGAAAAGTGAAAGAATAATAAAATTGGCTAAAATGAGAAATGAAAGAAAGAATGGAAATTGAGAAATAAAGAATGATAAAATTGAGAAATGGAACCGCATGAGTTAATAATATAAATAATTGAGGCGAAGTGAAACTCTCCGCCTGAGGGCTTACTGAGTAAGGTGAGTGCCCTGATCGGTATCAGATGTGGCCATACGTGGTTGCATAACGTGTCAGGGCAGAGGGAAGCAACCTGTATGTGCGGGTAATCTTCCCTATTCTCGGGAACTTCGCGGATAATTATGTGTTGGATATCATTGAATTTGATAAATGATTTTAAAGCTTATAAAAGCTTGTGTTGTATATCTATATGATTATGAGAATGTGTATATCAGTGTATTTTCTCATATGAAATGGTGATTTGAAAAGTAAAGTGTATTATAATTGTACTCATATGGCCACACACTGTAAATAATTTATTCCTTCTTACTGAGATGTGTCTCACCCAAATTATCTAAATTTTTCAGGAAACAGAGATAGACTAGGTGATAAAGCTCCGTGATCATAGGGAGTTAGGACCCTGATATATAGGGTGAGTTTGGACTATGGAGGTGTGATTCCCTAGGGTTGTGTTGTTTTTGGATATGTGATAGTATTGTGTATTTATGTGTATATTGATACTCTGGGTATTATATTCTCACTGATATGTATATATTGTCTTCCGCTGTTAGGTTGTATAATAAAATAACTTTTTACTAGGTACCCAATGCGGGTCGGGTCATATGAATGATAGTAGGATTGTTGACGTGGCCGATTTATGAATGTTATGAATGACGTGTGATTATTTATTTATAATTATTGGGAAAAAAATTTGTACGAAAATCGGGGCATCACATGTTTCATACATGATTTCTGAGTAAGAGTTGAGCAAATGCACATGCATACTAGGATACATGAGTTTATAGGATTTCACAAAGTCACAAACTCAACATACATACTTTTCAAAATTAATTAAAGAGTTTGTCAAAAGAGTCCTAATGTAGGGATCCAAACTCGGAAAAGAAAAGAAAATAAATAAAATGGGAGAGAAATAAAGAAAAAGAAAATAAAAAGAAGGAAAGACGGTTTGGTAGGACCAAACCATCAACGATTTTCTAAAGCCCAGGAAAACCAACGGTTTTCCTCTGGGCAGACTTACTTAAGTAGTAAGTAATGTATTTTATTTCATAATTTACATCTCTCTCTCTCTCTCTCTCTCTTTATATATATATATATATGAGGTTTTTGAGACTTTCTCTCTCTCTACTCTCACTCTCTCACGTGGCTCTCTCTCTCTAAGATTACCTGGAGTCCGTCATTGGTCCCCGATCATTTTTCTCTCCTCTCTTCATTTGCCTGGTTACTTTCAGCGGCCGGTTTGGAAGCTAGGGTTTTGGTTCTTCAAGGGATTTAGGTAGATTTTCTAGGAAACAGGTAAGGAGAATAAGTTATGTCAAGTCTTTTATTGAAATTGAACCGATTAAACTGTTCGTAGGTATGTATTTTTATGGTATCAATGGATATTTCCAAATCCAACTGTTCAAAAATGGACTTTATAAATATGGGTATATCATACGGTACTTTGAATGAGATGAATGGTGGAAATCTTGGTTTTATAGTCATATCCGTGTTTTGGGAAAGAATCAAAGTGTAATGACCCAAATTTTCTAATCATTTTTTTTTTACATTATCAAGCTATATATCATAACTCTGATACCCTGTATATAAATATCTGTCATCATCACGGCCTAGAGTGGATGCCAATTATTAGAAAACTTGACTTCGTAACATGTAGATAAGCAATATATCTATAAATTTTTTTTATAGTTTGGGACATAAATTCATCTAGTTAATTAATTCAATGTGTTCATGAATGTATTGATGTAGTGACCCGAATAATTATAATAATAATAGAGAGGGGGAAATAAAATATTAGAAAGGAAAGAAAGAGGCAGCAGGCCTCGTTGACGAAAGCTTCACGTTCATTGACGAAGTTACAATTGGGCTTGTCAACAAGGGTACGTTTCGTCGACGAGAAAATATCGAAGAGCAATCCTCTCATTTCTAAATTTTGTCGACGGGAAACAGAGTTCATCGATGAACTTCCTTCATGACCTCATCGACGAGGTGACGTGGCTCGTCGACGAAGGCCACAGTATAAATAGTGTTAAACATGATTTTTCAGCTTAATTTGGTTGCAGAAACTCTCTCTCACACCCCCTTCGGTTTCCCTCTTTTATCTCTAAATTTCTAGGCCAGATTTTTGCTGGTTTGATGCTCTAAAGCCACCATGACGCTATTGGAGAAGTTCTCTACAAGTCTGTCGGAATGGATTGTTGGTGGGACTAGTTCGAAATTCATCCCAAATTCAGGGTAAGGTTTTCTACTCAATATTTGACTTCTTTACAGTTGTAAAAAGTGTAGTACGCATAGAAATACAAAAGTTTAGTTTTGAGAAATATCATTTTTAGGGTGTTGAACGGGGAACCCGGTGGGTGTGGGACTACTTATTTTAGGGGCTTCTCAGGAATCAGGTAAGGGGATAAACAAAGTAAATTATTTTATGAAAATGTATGTATGTTATTACAGCATCTGATTTCAGGAAAACAAATATATTTATATATGCTTTATGTTTGGGAAATACTGCTGTAAAAGATGATATGTTTAAATATGTATTAAACCTATTTCGTGTGGCATGAGTAGAATTTATAATGAAATACTTTTTTTCTGGGAATATGATAATGATATGGATATAATTGTCGGCGTACAAGTCGTGCTATGGATTTGATTTCTCAACGTATGAGCTGTGTTATGTATATGATTTGCCGGCGTAAGAGCCGTGCTATGGATATGATTTGCTGGCGTACGGATCGTGCTATGGATATGATGTGCCGGCGTACGGGCCGAACTATGGTAAAATATGAAATACCGACGTACGAGCCGATGATTTTTATGATATGTATAAATATGCAAAATGATGTGATGATATTGATTTGGCAATTAATGGTATAAAATATTCATGTATCACAGTTTGATTATATGCTATATATTATTAGAACCTGGTTGGCTTGGTTTAGGCTAACACTTGCATGGTACCGTTGCTATGTGTTCATGATTCATCATGATATTTGTGTTAATGCTGTTATACAGAGTAGTGTGAGGACGGATGGTCGATGTGGTTTTAAGAAGTGTGAGCGCCCCTGGTGTATGGACCAGGTCTGGCAGACCCATCGGACTTACATACTGTACTTTTGACTTGACAGTGGTCGGTCAACCATTGTCATGTTTCGCCTACGAGTCACACAACCCAGTCATGTGGAGCTAATACATGACAACAGTCAGCTAACCTACCAGGGTTGTTTTCGTATTATATTATATGAGATGAATTATGTTTATGAAAATCTTGTATGTTTTGCCATGATATGAGAATATATGTTTCCCAAATATGATACAGACAGTTATACTAATATGCTTATGTATGGTTCTATATAGAACACAAAAATACTCAAGTTGTCACACACTAGTATTAGTTTATTTCCCTTACTGAGAGGTGTCTCACCCTGAATTGTATGAACTTTTCAGGAGCCCTTGATAGGAAAGCGGATAAAGCTCCGCTAAGATAGTACAGTTGATCTACCCTCTCTGAAGTGTAAGTTTTGGTGGGGATGGTTGGATTTCGTGGGAAATGCCACTAGGATCTTCTTTTTGGGATGTGTATATAAATGTAATGGAGGTAGTAACTCTGGTATTGTGATTGATGGTATTGTATATGGTATTATGGGTTATTTATGATTTTGTGTTTCCTACTGTTTAGGCTTTCGTGCTATTTTCTGATATGTCCCTGGCACCCACGGGTTCAGGTTGAGCATGATTTGCTAGATTTATTATACTGAATTGTATTATAAATATATATATATATATATATATATATATATATATATATGGAAATTAAGTAGGTCGTTACAATTGACGTGTAATTATAAATAGGATGTGCATGTGAATCGAAATGTCAATTGTAAAAGAAGTCATTAGTGAGGAAGATGATGGTATTATCTTTTGGAAACACTTCGATCTCCATGTTTTAAGAGCACAAGCATCCTAATATGCTTTATATGGTCAATTTTCACATAAGTAAAAAAGAAAAAACATGATTATGTAGTCCTTTTGAAAGTAAGCTTTCACATTTTAAAATTTAAATTGAAAATCATGCTTTGGAACAAATTTAATATCGTCAACATTTTAAAAAGGCAAAACAAACAAACATACTATTTTAAAAAATGCATAACTTTTCAAAGCTGCGACAGATAAAGATTTTTGAACATCCTCAAAATTTCTAAATATTAGATTAGGATGAGAAAAGTTATGATGTGCAACATTATTATATATTATATTTATTTTTATTTTAAAAAAATTAAGACAAATATTTACGTTATTTAAGATTTGACAAAAAGACTCGAACTTCTTGTAAGATTTTGAAATTTTCATCACAGCCTCTCTCAAGTTAAAAATTTTATATACCATGTTGACCTTATAGGTCACGTTCGGTTTTGATTATGACAAATACTCATTGTATCTAATGAGTGTTTAAGATTTGTGCAGGAACCTTAATTTGCCAAGATCGAGATGGGCACAAAGCAAATGAAGCTTGAAGACCAATTCATGTGTATAATTGTAATATATATTCAGCTGTGTAATTGGCCTGTAATAGTAATTAGGATCCTTCGTTTGTAATAAGCACACACATCACATGCATAGTATAATACGTAAGCTCAAACCAAGTATAACTAAAATGACCTTAGAAAGACCTTAGGGGTTACCCTTCGGTCGACCGACACCGGATTTTTTTGGTTTCTTCAAAAGGACTCAGAAATGACCCTAGGACACTCACCTTTGCATTTATTTGTGATAGGTAGTTGAATAGGGTGTTTGTGAATCAAAACATAACCGAAATGTACACTTTGTGCACCTTCGGTCACCGACCCATGCAGTTCGTTCTGCCCCGGTAGACCGAATCTGGCCTGGGTCAACAATTTGACCTCAGCCTGGTCGACCAAACCTTATAGCTCATTTGTAGCCTAGTTGACCGAACCAAGGTCTAGGTCAATGGTTGACCATATCCCGTTTGACCGAACTAAATAGTTCAAATAGCCCCCGGTCGACCGAGTAAAATTTTTATTACACCAACCTAGTCGATCGAGGGTCCTCAAGAGTTGGCCCAACGGTCTGGTCGACCGAGAGGCTCAGTTCATCTTCCTCTGGTCGACCAAATTGTGCGAATTAAAAAATCACCTTCTCCTGGTCGACCGACCGAATAGTTCAAAAATGTCCCGGTCGATCGAACCATATGAACAACCGAAAAGGTTTCTGGTCAACCGGACCTCTCGAGTTGTCTTGATTTTTTACCGTGGTTAATAATTTTAAAACAGGGTTAAAATGGCTAATACATCATTAGACTTTTCTAATAATCCAGCTATGTCCCCAACGGTTATATTTCATGAGGTGTCTATATATACCCCTTCATTTGAGATTATTAGCATGAGATTAGCAGATTTGATTAGGGAAAATTCTTTGAAAATCCAAAAACCTATAATACTCATTTTCATACTAAAACCACTCATACTTACCTTCTCATATTGCTCGTACTCTTTGTAAGTTGATTGAGTGTTTATTGCTATAGGTTTGTTTTCCTATTTGTATTTGATTGATTCGATTTTAACGAGAGCTAAACCGTAGTATTCTTAGGGGACTTTGTTCATATGTCTATCCTAAGAAGACTCACCTAAGTTTCTGAGTATTGCATCTGTGTTGCAATTTCTTAGGAAGCTTGTATTTGTCTTTGGGTTGCAAAATCATTTTCAAAACATACTCAAATATCTTGTGTTTCATATTTGATATACTTATAAGAAGATATTTGTGTTTGTCATATTAATCTTTGTGCAAAAGTTATTCACTCACATATTATTTGTTGAATACAAAGATTACACATTTTTTGCAAACCAAGCATATACATCATCTGATATACGTGACTTAGATATTAATACACTTAAGACTTGTTAATATCTTGGTTGATTATCTTGTGGTACAAAGATTGTTTGATTGATACTTTCGCGCACTCATTACACTAATAGTAAATATAAATATCTGAGAGTTGGAGTACTAGACCATGCTGAGCTTACATATTAAATCATCTTGTGGTGTATATGACTAAGCGCATCTGGGTACATATCTACTTTACACGAAAGCATAATCTCTGTACCATTCAATTGTATTTCAATACTGTTGTATTTCCAAGCACAGACTTGAAGAGGGAGACTAGCCCTTTGAAATAGACCCGGTTAGGAAAGTTAGGTGCATCATCCTGTTAAGGCGTGTAAGTTGAGGTCAGCCTCGCTAATTGATCAGGTTGTAAAGGTTGAGGTCAGCCCTATGCTAATTGACCTGGTTATAATCGGTGCCGCTCCACCCGTTTAGAGAGTTTTTAGTGGAATCCTCGGGCTTGCGAGCTGGAGGCGGGGACGTAGGCACAGTTGGTCGAACTCTGATAACATATCATGTGTTTGTTTACATTTTCGTACTTTATATTTACCACACGTATATGTTATGGGATGAATGATGTGCATGATTTAAATTTCGCATATTTTATTTATCGGCACATCTGGAATTGTGTGCAAAGACCCTAGGTTACCAAATCATACTAATTTTTGACTTGACCTAGGAGAAAATTTTAAAGTTTCAATTCACCCCTCCCCCCTTATTGGGAATACACTAATTCTAACAATTGGTATCAGAGCCTCGTTGCATAGACTTAAATTTTTTTGCAAAAAAATCGCAATGGCTCAAATTGGTGTATCCCCATTCGGTGAGGGTCAGTCACCTTTCAGTCCTCCTATGTTTTGTGGTGTCGATTACACCACTTAGAAAATTAGAATGATCGTTTTTATAAACTCAATGAACTGGAGGGCGTGACAAGTGATTGTAAATGGAATTTGTATGTCAATGCATGCAAATTCATATGCCATGGACATGTTATATTGTACTTTAGACTCTCATATTTTTCATGAGTTTATGGCATGTAGAAATGCGAGGGAGATCTAGGTTGAGCTGGAAAAGAGATATGGAGAGACCCAGGAAAAGGAAACCATCACTCCAGAGATATCATGTTCAGATGATCAGGAAGTGGTAAGTAATAAGGATAGTGCATCAACAGAACATGAGGTATATGGTTCTTACTCTGGCTCATTTGAGGATTCATGCGTTGAATGCTATGTTGCTACATGTGTTGAATCATCTGTTGAATACCATGATTATCCTGTTGATGATGTGTGTGATGATTCTTATGTTGAATGCTATGTTGTGTCATATGATGAATCATCTAATATTCCCTATGATAATATTGTTGAGATTGCATGCTATGATTCATGTAATAATTATGATATATCTTATGATAAATCATGCATTGAATTCACTATTGAAAGCATGCCTTCAAACAAAGAACTAGAATGTACCTTATCCAAAATGCATAAGCTTCTAGTTCATACGTCTAAGCATAAAATACTTTTGAAGAATGAAAACAAAAGAATAGCAAAACAATTAAAGGAGTTAGAAAATTATCATGCTATTCTTGAAAATAAAAAGATTGAGAAAATATTGAAAATTATATGCTTAGAGAAAGAAACAGATGATTATTCTAGATTTACACTCAAAGTTATAAGTGAGAAGAATAATCATAATAAATCCTTAGAGATTAAAAAGAAAAATCTTTTCAAAAAGGATTTAGGACTATCACATAATTCCCACTATCATGTCTCAACAAGCAATCATAAGAATTGTAAACATATCCTTTCACGCATTTACAAAACCTGCTTACATTATAAAAGAAAAGGGCACAACCGATTTATTTTCTCATCCATAAGTGCCAGAAGGTTAGAAAAAGAAATGATGTGGGTAATCATGAAAGCAAACCCTTTAGGATCTGAAGAAGACCGGATTCAAATATATATAACTTAACTATTTTCTATTTTCTTAGATCTTAGGATTAGGTTTAGGGGGTTGTGATGACTGTAGGTTTGGAAAGTGATTGTTGCTTAAAATGAAAATCTTAGTATACACACTCATTGAATTCACTATTGAAAGCATGCCTTCAAACAAAGAACTAGAATGTACAATTTCGAGGTGGATACCAGGCGCCCCGCAGTGATTAGCAGAGGAACACTGTGCCGACGTGGGTCTACGCATTGACTCCGGGAGATGTTAAGACGACTAGAGATGTGGTCACAGGTACTCTTACTACTTTACCATATAAAATTATTATTTTTTTTTATACAGGTGCCACCCACTCTTTTATATCAGTGGGATATGTGAAAATAGCTGGAATAGAGACACGGCCATTAGATATAGAATTGTCTGTGGGTACGCCGATGGGATCTATGGTTAGATGCAGGAGGGTACTTCAGAATTTTCCAGTAAGAATTCATGAGAGAGTGCTTTTAACCGATCTTGTTGTCCTGGATATGCAGGGATTTGATGTGATACTGGGTATGGATTGGTTAGTTATTTATCATGCTAGTATTGATTGTCATCAAAAAGAAGTAATTTTCAGACCCCCGGGTAAGCCAGAATTTAGATTTACGGGTTCACGCATGCATGCCTTGCCACAGTTAGTGTCGGCTATTCAGGTGAGGAGACTGTTACAGGATGGTTGTCAAGGGTATGTCGTATACATAAGAGAGTTTCCAAAAGAAGCATTGAGACAAGATGATATACTAGTAGTGAGAGAGTTTCCAGATGTATTTCCAGAAGAATTACCTAGTTTGCCGCCTGATCATGAGATTGAGTTCACTATAGACTTTTTGCTGGGATCTGCACCAGTATCTAAAGCATTGTACCGTATGGCTCTAGTCGAGTTGAAACAACTCTACAGGAATTACTAGATAAGGGTTTTATTAGGCCCAGTGTGTCACCCTGGGGAGCGCCAATTCTGTTCGTGAAAAAGAAAGATGGAACCATGAGGTTATGCATCGATTATAGGGAGATAAATAAATTGACAGTCAAGAATAAATATCCTCTCCCCAGGATCGATGATTTATTTGATCAGCTCTAGGGGACCCAGGTTTACTCTAAAATTGACCTGCGATCAGGCTACCATTAGGTGAAAGTTAAAGCAGAAGATATTTCGAAGACCGCTTTTCGTACCAGATATGGGCATTATGAGTTTTTAGTGATGTCATTTGGATTGACTAATGCACCAGCAGTGTTCATGGATTTGATGAATCGGGTATTCCATCAATACTTAGATCAGTTTGTAGTTGTGTTCATCGATGATATACTGGTCTATTAAAGAAGTTTTGAGCAGCACGAGCATCATTTGAGACTGGTGTTGCAGGTATTAAGGGAAAGGAAATTATATGCAAAATTCAAGAAATGTGAGTTTTGGTTAAGGCAGGTTACTTTTCTCGGCCATGTGATCTTAGAAGCAGGTGTATCAATTGATCCAAGTAAAATAAAGGCAGTGGTGAGTTGGGAAAGACCGGGAAATGTTCAAGAAGTCAGGAGTTTTTTGAGATTAGTAGGTTATTACCGGCGTTTTGTGGATGGTTTCTCCAGGCTATTAGGTCCATTAACACGACTTACGAGGAAAAATGTAAAATTTGAATGGACCGATGACTGTGAGTAGAGTTTTCAAGAGTTAAAGCGGCAGTTAGTATCAACTCTGGTATTAGCCATTCCATCAGGGGAGGACGGTTTTGTAATATACAATGATGCCTCTTTGAAGGGTCTTGGATGCGTGTTGATGCAGTACGACAGGGTTATTGCATATGCATCTAGACAGCTTAAAGAATATGAGAAGAATTATCCTGTCCATGACTTAATGCTTGCTGCAGTGGTGTATGCTTTTAAGATTTGGAGGCATTACCTATATGGTGGGAAGTGCGAGATTTTCACTAATCACAAGAGACTGAAATATTTCTTCACCCAGAAAAAGCTAAATATGAGACAAAGAAGATGGCTAGAACTCATTAAAGACTATGATTGCACGATTAGTTACCACCCAGGAAAAGAAAATGTAGTGGCAAAAGCTCTGAGCAGGAAATCAGGAGGACTTGTACTGGCAGCTATGGAGATTCAGCACTCACTTCTGATGGATTTGGAGAGGCTCAGTATAGAATTTGTAGAAAAGAGTCCTTAGGCAATTATTGCCAATCTAGTGGTTCATCCTACACTATACGAGACGATTAAAGCAACTTAGGGCGATGATGCAGAGTTGGCAGAGGTGATGGCTAAAGTGCTGGATGGTCGGGGAGAGGAGTTCAGCATATCAGATGACGAAGCTTTGCGTTTCCGTACTAGGCTATGTGTTCCTGCAGATGCTGAGATTAGTAGAACAATATTGGAGGAGGCTCACAGATCCCTATACACGGTCCATCCCGGCAGTACTAAAATGTATAGGGACCTAGGAGAGTATTCTGGTGGAGTGGAATGAAGAGGGAGATAACCGAATTTGTTTAGCAATACTTGACGTGTCAACAGGTTAAAGTCGAGCACCAGAGACCGGCAAGACAATTGCAGCCACTGTTCATTCCAGAATGGAAATGGTAACACGTTTCGATGGACTTCGTTATGGGGTTACCACCAGTGAGACAGGGACTGAATGCGATTTGGGTGGTTGTTGATCGTCTGAAAAAAAACCGCTCATTTCATCCCTATTAAAATCGGTTATTCCATGGATAGATTGGCAGAGATATATGTTTAGGAGATAGTTCGCATCCATGGTGTGCCGATATCCATAGTCTCCAACCGAGATCCTTGGTTTACTTCACGATTCTGGAAAAGTTTTCAAGAGGCTATGGGTACACAGTTAGCTTTTAGCACTATTTTCCATCCCCAAACAGATGGTCAGATTGAGAGAACAATTCAGACACTAAAGGATATGCTTCGTGCTTGTGTGCTTGATTTTGGAGGCAGTTGGAATCAGTTTATGCCATTAGTTGAGTTTGCTTATAATTACAGCTACCAGGCTAGTATCGGCATGGCTCCATACGAGGCATTGATGGTAGAAGATGTCGTTCTCCTCTCTTCTAGAACGAGGTAGGCAAAATGTGAGTTTTGGGTCCAGAGATAGTACAGCAGGCTTATGACAAGGTCCAACTAATTAAAGAAAGAATTAGTACAGCACAGAATCGGCAGAAAAGTTACGCAGATACTCGCCGCCGAGAATTAGAATTTGACGTGGGATATCGAGTATTTTTTAAGATAGCTCCTCTGAAAGGAGTTATGAGGTTTGGAAAGAAGGGCAAGTTGAACCCTAGGTATATTGGCCCTTTTGAGATACTTGAGAAAATAGGGTCAGTTGCCTATAGGCTAGTGTTGCCACCATCTTTGGCTAGAATTCATGACGTGTTTCATGTTGCTATGTTAAGGAAATACGTCTCAGACCCATCCCACATAATCAGTTATGCAGAGATAGAGCTGAAGGATTCATTAGTTTATGAAGAAACACCAGTACAGATTTTAGACAGAAAGACACTAGTACTGCACACCAAAGGAATTTAATTAGTAAAAGTTTTGTGGAAGAATTACGCTATAGAGGAAGCTTCTTGGGAACTCGAGGAGCAGATCAGACAGAGATACCCGCAGTTGTTCCAAGAGGTATAGAGGTACTCAGGTAAAGTATAATAGTTAGATAAGTTTCTTTTGCAGGTACATGTATTGATTTTAGTTAATAAATAGTTTTTAGTTTTATATGTGTAATTTCCCAGAACATAAATGTAACCATGGTATTCCTCCGCCACAAGTGAGGGCAGGAAATAAAATAAGTAGACTTTTTTCCTTTACGGAATGATGGAGTGTATAGATGAACATACAGATAGTAAATTTCGAGGACGAAATTTTATAAGGAGGGGAGAATGTAACGACCCGAAAAATAATGATATTTAGATTAAAAAGAGAGTGAAAATGGAAACAAAAAAGGAAGGAGGTAACAGGCTTCGTCAAAGAGCGTGTAAGGGACCTCGTCGACGAGAAAATACCGAGAGAGGTTTTGGGGTAGTTTGAAATTCGTTGATGAGGGAGGAAGTTCGTTGACGAAATTCCTTAAAGACTCGTCGACAAGATGACGTGTCTCGTCGATGAACCCAGGGCTATAAATTGCCAAAACCTGGATTTTTTATGAGAATTGGCGCAAGAAACTCCTCTCCCTCTCTCTCTCTCTCTCTCTCTCTCTCTCTCTCTCTCTCTCTCTCTCTCTCTCTAAAAACGTCCTCCACCCCTTCTCTCTTCGATTCCGGCTCTGTTTCTCGCCGAATTGAAGATCTGAGGCCACCACAACGCTCCTGCCGAAGTTTTTTGCAAGTCTGCCGATACTGATTGTGGGGGGAGTCGATTTGAAAATCATCCCAAATTTAGGGTAAGGCATTTTATTCAGATTATGTCTTTCTCGTAGTTATAAGAAATGTTGTATGTAAGAAAATATTGATGTTTTGTTCTGGGGGAATTGATTTTCAGGGTGTTGAGTGGAGAACTCTGCGGGTATAAAGTCAGAATTTTATAGGGGCTTTACAGAGTTAAGGTAAGGGAAATATGCTATGCTAAGAAATTTATTTATGTTATCAAAAATTATATTGATATGCATGAATACTAGATATTATACAAAATGTGAATTTTCAAAGTATGTGTGGCCTGAATACATGATATTGATATGCAGTTTTTCAGTATTTCAAGTTATACAACTATAGATAGATAATTGCAGATTTTATATAGACAGAATATGTACACATATATAGTTTTATTCAGATGATTACACAGACAGATATATATATATATATATATTTATTCAGAACAGTATATTCAGTGTATATAGAAAGTTATGTTTTCCTAAATTTCATAAAACTCAGATTATATAAAAAGAAAGTACAAACAGATTACACAGTTATGGCATCAATATGCTACAGATATTACAATATTTATAGTACAGATTAATAGTGCTATGGTTATTTTGGAAATATAATGGGAACAGTATAAAGAGTATAGTATGTATATATATAGTATCAGATCCCTGTGAAAAGATTACAGACAAATATAGTACAGATATAGAATACAGAGCACGGTACTGTTGCTAGATACAGATAGAGTGCAACCACATATCTTAGATAGTGTGTGGGCATCGTCGATCGTGCTCGGAGAGTATGCAGCTCCCTAGTTCGCTGGGTGGAGGGGGCCAATTTGACAAGGTAGCAGCCAGTCCCAAGCTTAAGAGTGTATGCAGTTTGGCCGAGTTGGAGTAGTGTAGAGTATAGTGACTTACCTGGATGGCCGACCAGGTTAAGTCCCGCCTACGGGCCGCACAACCCTGTCATGAGGGGTCAAATCATGACATACAGAGTCCTAAAAAAAGAACACAGTTATGTATATGTATACAATTTTACAGCTTTTATCATATATAGTATGATGTAGCACTATGAATGATAGAAAGTTCAGATGTTACAAATGTTTTAAGTTATTATACATGTGTTGTACATAATTGCCAGATTATGCAGTTTTCAAATACTATTATTATAATTTTATGACTCGGTCGCCACACACTAGTAATAGCATATTTCCACTTACTGAGCGTCAACTCACCCCATTACTTTAACATTTTTTAGGTGAGCCAGTTAGGCGAGCAGATCAGGCTGCGGATAGAGATCACTTGGTCACCCTAGTTATAGGGTAAGTTTTGTGTAGGGTTTTGTATTTTTGGGTAGTTGACACTAGAGAGAGAGATGTATTATGTAGCTATGGTTGAAAATACTGAATTCTAGTATTGTACATACATACATATATATATATACATATATATATATATATATATGTGTGTGGTTATGTGATTTATGTTTTTCCGCTGCATAGGGGTGCCCATTTCATGCAGGTATTAGAGTAATTTATTATTATAAAAAAAATGGTGAAAATTTTGAGGATGTTACACTTTTCCTCTCTCTTTCTTTTATCACTTTTATTAATTTAATTTTTCGGGTTTCTACAACTTGATTTTTATTTTATTGCTTCCTTAGAACCTAGGATTAGGATATATGATTTTTAGAAAGTTTTAACCAAACCTAGGTGAAATGGAATAAGTGTTGACTAAGTGAATTTATATAGTGCTAAATTAGAAACACTTATTAAATTTTTTTTATGATTGTGCTCAAAGTATAAAATCTCAAATTAGGCATTTTAAATTGTTTGATTACTTTGCTGGGAACTTTTGAATATCAAGCCAATATTGATGAATGCAAATGCTAAAACCAATATGATAGTTTAATTGTATATATCCTTATTGATTGGTTTTTTTTTTTTTCAAAAGTATTGGCTATTCTTTATGGGATGAAATAGCGTGTACTCAAAGTTTATTAATAAGGAATAATTTTTTAAGTGGCAAAATTTGTTTTGATGATATATGCTTAAGTTTAAGGTACATAGTAGAATATCTAAGCTTAGCATAACCTATCCCATACATGAAATTAAGCTTTAGTGAAGCTAATTATAACAAAATTGGATATGAATGATTGATCAAATATCAAATGGTTTCACTCTCTAATCATCATTCATGAGTTTTGAAGAAAGCCAATCTTGGCATTTCTGATGCTATGGTTTAGCACAGTCATTTGGTTTATGTGTTTAGCGCATACTCAACTCACCACCATGAAAACAATCTTAAGGGGAAGAAATTTTATTCATATGAATTATACCTCTCTTTTTTATGATGTTCAAAGGGGGAGAAGTTTCGTAGTGTTAGGGAAAAATGTATGTAGGGGAGAAATGCATGCAGTGTTATGAAAGTTCAGTTTGCTTATTACTCGACTTATCTTGAATGAACTATCTATTTTGTTAAAACTCCAATAGATATGAATATCTTTGTTATGACTTATATGCATGTAGTAAGGGGGAGCAAATATTTGTCTTATTTAAGATTATGCATAATTTGAGAGGGGGGGGGGCCTTTTTAAAATATACCCTATAGATAACACCAATGGTTTTCCATTATAAAAAAAGTGAGAGTGTTAGCCTTGGTGGCTACATGAGCTTAATTGTCTTGTTTTGATGATAACAATCCATTAGTGGTTCTAGGTAAACGTATCTTTGCATATTAAGTTATGGTAAGTATAAATACAGATGCAAAGATTAAGTCTTAATAGGTTAAACATCATCAAAAAAGGGAAAATGTTACCCTTGGTGGCTACACTATCATATTTAATATGTTTTGATGATATTAGCCTATTTGTGGTTCCTAGTGTTTTCTATCTTTGCAGATCATGTTTAATATAGGTTCAATTGGCAATTACATGAAGTACTAGATTAAAGGCAAAGATCAGACCGTGTAGACATCAAGAAGAAAAGATCAGATGGACACTCACTTGGAAGGACCCAAGCACAATCCAAGGAAGTTTAATATTGAATTTTTATATAATAGGGATTGTGTGAGGTAGGAACATTTTGTAATTCTTACGGTTTTATTTCATACATGATTTCTGAGTAAAAGTTGAGCAAATGCACATGCATACTAGGACACATGAGTTTATAGGATTTCACAAAAGTCACAAACTCAACATACATAATTTTCAAAATTAAATTAAAGAGTTTGTCAAAAGAATCCTAAACTCAAAATATGTTTTCCAAAGGGACGAGTTTTCAATATTTTGGTTTTATAAACTTTTTCATACTTGGTCTCGACTTTGACAAAACGTGTTTTATGTCCTATAACCTCAATAAAGTCAAGTATATGTATTTTTATAAAGGACATACTAGCATATAAGATATCAAAATGAACTTTCAAATGTGTTTTCATAAATAAGATATCTTATATTCAAAAGAAATTTCACAATGACAAGTTTTAAATTATATTAGTGTTATAATATTTTACAAACTAGGTCCTGGTTGGGTTTAAAACCTCAGTTATTCACCTATCAAATTTCCTGAACACTCTTCAGTATTTGAGGCATAACTTTTGCTAGAAAAGTCCAAAAAGGATGATCTCGGTGTCTATGTAAATTTAAGAAAAAAAATCCCACTACTTTCAAGTTGATGACTTTTTCTCATTCGGGGCACTCATCGACGATTGGGTGCAACTCGTCGACGATTCCAAGCAGAATGTTAACAATTGCTGGCAGAGTGCTACTAGTCGACGAATGGGGGCCATTAGTTGATGAGTAGGGGTTAATAGTTGACGATGAGCATTGTGAATAGCGCACCAACGGCTAGAAAATAGTTAGATTCTTTTGGGATTTGCTCCTAACGGCCCAATAACAACTAGCAAGGGTTTTTGGCTATAAATACAAATCCATAGACTTGTTTAACATGGTTTTGATTGTTTTTACACAAGTTTAGTCATAAACATCTTTTCAACACAAAACCTAACACTTTGCATTGCAGTTATTCTTCCACGAGTGCTCAATCTCTCTTGTTCATTTATCTTGTTTGAATCATTCCTTGAGAAAATAGTGTGAGATTGGTTTGTAATTGATATTAGCTCATTTTAGGAGCATTGTCTTGTATTATCTATCTCTTTGTAAGATTCTTTGTGAACCATTTGGTAAAAGTTCTTGGTGAACTGAACATGTAAGGTATCTTGGTGATCCTCGTGGCTTTTTGTGAGCGTGGTAGGGATTTGTTCCTGAGTTTTAAGGTTTTCTCCACCAGTGAAGGAGATTATAGTGGATTGTGGAATCTTAGGCTTGGTGCTAAGGCATGGACGTAGGCTTGGTGCCGAACCACGTAAAAATCTCGGTGTTGATCCTTCTCTATCCTTCTCTTTATTTTATTTATCTTGTACTTGATTTACATTATATATATTGTGATATAATTATTTGCAATCTTACCAAGAGTTTTATTTTGTAGAGAATATCAAAAAACGTGAAAAGAGTCCATTCACTCCCCCCACCCTGACTTTATAATTAACACATATTACATATTTTCTCTATAATCTTAAATTTAAGGATTTTAGAGACGATCAATAATGAAGGAGTTGAAATTATGAAGAGTTGTAAATAGTTTTTTAAGAAATATAAATTTACTAATTACTCATCTGTTGATAATTTTATTTTTTAAAATCAAATTTATAAAGAAAAAATATATCAGAAAAAAATTGGATAACCTTGAGAAATTGCCCCATAATCATCCAAGGGCCCTATGTTAATGCAAAAAGCAATTCCTTGCCTACTCAAGAACTTGACAATGTCATAGACAAACCCCTTATCCCTAAGTTGTGAAGGCTTACTTAGTAGGTTCACTATTAGGGCTAGGGCCTTTCTTCATTGCCCTAATTCTTTCATTATTTTCACATTAAGCAACATTAGTTAATAAAATTTGTGAACATATGCCATTCCCCACATATGAAAATTTCTCTTCCTCATCAAAAGTCCTAGGGTTAGGATCTTCATCTTCCTAAATACCCGAAAGCAAGACATAATAAGATCTACTTGTCTTTTCAATTGCGTGTTGACAATTAGTGAAACTTTTGAAAAAAAAAAAAGTTCAAACATAATCATGCCCTCAAGTGTAATATGAATTTAACTTATCCATTGTTTTGAATTATTAGAAAACTTGATTTGACAACATGTGAATGAACTATTTATCAATAGTTTTTACCAATTCAACTAGCTCAATGTGGTTAAGAATGAATGATGCATAACTATATATATAGGAATTTCTTGTGAAATCTAAAGAAGAAGTGATTGATGAGGAGATGATATGAACTATGTTTCGGAAACATGTTTCCATGCTTTAGGAACGCAAACTCCTTGAGATGTTTTGTATAGCCAATTTTTATAAAAGTCAAAGTCAAAGTGAAAACAAAATAATCAACATAATTAAAGACATATATGAATTTTAAGTAACATCTAACATGCGATTTTATCTAAATTTTTTATTATAATGACCGACCATATAAGCATTGATTATAAATTAATCAGTCATTTGGGACTGTGTTCCCTTATTAACTTTTTTCAATTTCCATATTTTGATTTATATTACCCTTGTTTCTTAGTTTAAAAAGAACTGAGAAAAGGTGAAATAAGTTGTAAAGCATTTTAATTTTGTTTCTTAACTTTGTTTAATTTTATTGTCCAGATTTGATTGGTTGTTGGTGTTGTTTCTGAGAGGGTTTTATTTTATTTTTTTTTGTTATCTCCTTTTTGCTTATCTTGTAATCATGGTTTTCCTCTGCCAAAAGTGAGGTTTTATCAATAAATAATTGAAAGTACCGTCCTTTTATAGTTAAAAAAAAAAAAGTTGTAAAGTCTTTTTGGAAATATGTTTTCACAAGAAACGAAACTCATATTTTAGAACAAATTTCATGTAGTCAACATTTTAAAAAGGCAAAAATGACTAAGACATTGTTAAAACACACAACTTTTCAAATAAATATTTTCTGATATCCCAAATTTCTAAATATTGTATTAGGATGAGAAAAGTTATTACTTGACATATTATTGTTATATACTATTTTAGTTTAAATTATAAAAATTACAACAAAATACATTAATTGTCATTAGTGTGAAAAATAGTTGTGAAAAATAGTTTTTATTTTTTAAAAAAAAATTAAAATGCGAACTGATTTTTCAATTTCTAAATTTGTATTAAAAAGGTAGAAAATAAAAGATCTATTTAGTTGCAAAAAATAATATTTTTTATTTTTTTCTAAATTTTCAAATAATTACAAAATCACAATAATTTTTTTCGAATTTTCTAAACTTATATAAGAAATTAAAATACTAGAAATCAAATAAAAAAATATTTTCCAACTTTCTTATACAAATTTAAAAATTAAAAAAACTAGATTCTATTGGTAACAATTTGAAAATTTGGAAAAGGAAAATAAAACAACAACTCATAAATTAACAGTTCCAAAATTATTTATTATTTTCCAATTTTTTTTATAAGCATGTCTCAAAACTGGAAACTATACTAATTTTTTTGTAATTCTTTTGACAGCAAAAAAAATAAATAAAATTATTTTTCACAACCAATTAAATAGGCCTTAGGTCTAATGAAAAGTCAGGAACTTTAAACTATGGTTTTAAAATTTTGTTAATCTCTTTTGAGTTATGGTGAAAAGATATGAACTTGCATTAAGATTTTGAAAATCTCATAGACCTCTCTTGATATTTGGAAAAAAAAAAAAAAAAATGAACTTCTGCGATACTTGACAAAAAGATAAGTTGGGACAAATAAATCTCGATATCTTTTTGCACTAAACATTAACTTGCATAGGAGAACAAGACGTGGTAAAGATTACT
Organism: Malania oleifera; assembly: GCF_029873635.1. NCBI lineage: Eukaryota > Viridiplantae > Streptophyta > Magnoliopsida > Santalales > Ximeniaceae > Malania > Malania oleifera. Next base: position 92,824,995 of record NC_080425.1, read on the forward strand.
TGCCATTGTGACCTCTTTCTTTTGGGTTGAAAATAGTACCTTCAATTTGGTTTGATATCTAAGCTTTCATAAAACAAGAGGCAAATCTACCTAATATTCATTTTGATAATTTCGAGTTTTGTAATCGAGTTATATATATGTCTAACACTTAAATTATATTTTACCTTTTCTTTTCAAAAATCGGAACAATAATTTTTACTACAATCTTAGTTAGCTCATGTTTGTCAGTGTTTTGATACAAAATTCAACTCAGCCTCAATAAGGCCAATACTAATTACTTGGGAGAAAAAAGATTAAGAGGTCCTTGGCAGCCTCTAAGGACCCTATTCGACAATCAAGTCAATGTTTGATTTGTATCAGAATCTGGATTTTAGACTTGAGAAACGTACCTACTCTCTATCCAAAAAAAGATAAATATTTATAAGATTTTTGGAACCCTTACTTGAAAACATACCATTTAATTAACAGCTATATATCACACAATATGATTCAAGACTTATTTTATACCTCAAAAATTCTTTTTTTTTTTTAAATCTTCTTTTTGGTCACGAGATCAAACAAAAGCCACTTTTAGTCATTTTTACTTAATTATTTGACCCGTTCCTTAAAATTGCATCTACTAGTCAACAATTTGTACACTTAATAAAATCATTTAGTCATATGCATGCATGTCTCATGTGTATGCCACTTGATGACTAATCCTCTAATAAGAATGTGATCACGTGATTTCCTACCCAAACATGGTCTTAATAATTGATAAATCTTTTTTTTATAAAATTTTATTTCAATACAAAGGATTTTGTAATTTAATACTACTCATCGAAGCTACATAGTTAATATTTATTAAACCCAATTTGCCATTAATTACTCAATCCGTCAATCCCGAACGCGTACTCCACCGCCTCCCCACTAATGAAAAGTAATTAGGGAATCATGGGGCCAAGTACAAATAAGTCTAAAAGCAAGGGCACCAGAGCAAAATGTGGCCCAAAAGCTGAAAAAATACAAAACAACGGTTAGTTATCTCTAAGCACATAACTGCATAACCAACGAAATCTTCATCAGCAACACCAAACCCCCACGCAATAAACGCCTACACATCCCTCCCAATGTTCCCTCTCTGTCGGATCCAATCCAATTTTCTTGCTCTCCAAACAACTCTCTCTCTCTCTCCCTGCCACACCCAAAATGTCTCAAAATGGCATGTTAGAAGCAATGGCAGGCTATGCTTTATAAATTACGAGAACCCAATTGAGAAAATGGTGTGCTTCGCCTAACTGTTAAAGCGACCACAAATTTTCAGTCCTTCCAAACATGAATTTTCCCTCTTTCCTCTCGGAATGCTTCTCTGCCTCTTGGGTTTTTGGAATTTTAGTTCTCTGTTTTCTCAGTTTCGTCACGGGTTCTTCTTCTTTTTCTTTGTCTTCTCCTTCTTCTTATCCTCCCGTGGTCATGGACATCGCAGCTGAGTTTCATAATTACACCGCGATATCGGAGTTTCGGATGATGAACAGAAGACACTTGATGCACTGTCTGGATCCAAATAAGTTTATTCTAATCAATGTAAGTTCCAATGCTACCATTGGTGATGAAGAATTTATCACAGTTAATGTCAGCGGAATTTTAAGGCCTGAAGAGGGGGATTGGATTGCTATGATCACTCCTTCAAATTCCAGGTAAGAATTCAAAAGACCCACATGAAAATTTCAGTTCTTTAATAATTTTTTGGGCTGTCTTGAATGCTATTTTTTGTTTTTAATTCCCCTTCTCAATTTTTTCTGTGTTAAATAAATGTTTGCAGGGTATCAGCTTGTCCTCTTGATCGTTTAATGTATGCGCAGACGGGTGATCTCAGTAAACTTCCTCTTCTCTGTCACTACCCTGTTAAGGTGAACACAAATGCATAAATTCTTCCATTCCCAATTTTCCCAACTCAGCTAATGGACAACAATTCACATTAATCGTTTGTCGGGGTTTGAATTTTTGGAAACGGTGTCATCTATCACGCTGTCACTAGGCCAGGAAGAAGCTTAGAAAGGGGCTTAATGGTCTAATGCTGGGTGACAACGGCGGTCCTCGTCATTAGAGAGAGACTGAAAGCCTTTTATTGAATGAAATGGACAAGTGAAAAGTCGAACTAGAAGCGTTGACCGCTTGCTAGCATCACACTTTTTGGAGAAAAAGGAGGATGCTTGAGCAATTCAGACCATACTTTTTAATGGGCTTGGTATAATTTTAGGAAAATTGAGAAAGAGGAAATTTATGGAGGAAGAGAAGCAGTATGGGAAATTTTACAGTTACTTGCTAGTGCAGTGAGGAGCACAATGGGAAATGTTTCATATGGAGAAATCGCTCATTTTAAAATTCTAAATTGAATAATCATCCTAGCCTCATTACTTAATCTCAAAAGCATCATAACCTCCTCATCCCATTCCGAGTTTGTAAGAAAAGTATCATCTTCTTTTCTAAAATTAGTAGTACTTAATCAAGAAACTTTTCTTTTTTTGGCAGGCACAGTTTTTGTCTAATGATCCAGAGTATCTTGGCTGCAATAAGAAGGAATGTAAGAGTTACAATGCAGAAGGTCAATGTGAGATCTCGACCTGCAGCAGTTCCTTATCATTCCATGTCATCAACATCAGAACCGACATTCAATTTGTGCTTTTCGCTGGTGGGTTTGAAACTCCTTGCATTTTGAAAATTTCGAATAATCTGAGTTTCTCCAATCCGAGAAAGCCATTGTACGGACACCTCTCAAGCATAGATTCGACTGGAACATCGGTAAGCAGCCATTATAATGCCAACTATTTGGTTCTAAGAAACCTTAAGTGCAGTAGAGGTTTAGCGAATTTTTTGAAACTAAAGAAAAAAAAAAAAAATGTTACTCCAAGGGGGCTGTGAGTTTCACACACTACCTGATATGATTGTTGATGGTTTACAGATAAGATTGACGTGGGTAAGCGGAGATCAAGCACCTCAACAAGTTCAATATGGAGGCAAATCGCAAACATCACAAGTTTCTACATTCTCGCAGCAGGATATGTGCAGTGAGTACCCACCCATTGCATAATTCATTCTTATGTTTTCACTGCATTTAGTCCCTATCTCTAACAAGTGTTTGGTACAAAAGAATTGAATTTGTCACTTTATTTCTTCGTAAGAATCAAAACATTTGTGCTCTTGTGATATGCTAAAATGCTTAGAATTTGTTTAACTGTTGGAAATTGAATAGCTTCTCCCATACCAAGTCCTGCCCACGAGTTTGGTTGGCATGACCCGGGATATATTCATTCAGCAGTAATGACAGGCCTTCAACCTTCAAGCACCTTCTCCTACAGATATGGAAGGTAAAAGCACTTCACTTTTTCTAACAACCCAAATTCTGAGAACCAACGCATGACCACCTTACCATGCAGTGATTCTGTTGGATGGAGTGATCAAATCCAATTCCGGACTCCACCTGCCGCAGGATCGGATAAACTTAAATTTCTCGCGTTTGGTGACATGGGAAAGGCTCCTCTTGATGCTTCTCTCGAACACTACATTCAGGTAAGACATATTTACTATATGCTGCTATTCGAAAGCCGCACTATATACATATTTGGGCAACAAGAGTTTTCTTACCTTCTAAAACAAGTTTCTTTTATGTCCCAACATGATGAAAAATGTCACAAAATCTTTTGTAAGTACTTTTTTTTCTCTTTTGGGTCATACTAGATATGAATATATGAGTAATTTACAACTTTTTGAAACGATCAGCCAGGATCGGTCGCAGTGGCCAAAGCCATGGCTGATGAAGTTGCTTCTGGTGATGTAGACTCCATCTTCCACATTGGAGACATAAGTTACGCCACTGGTTTTTTGGTAGAATGGGATTACTTCCTCTATCAGATCTTCCCCGCTGCTTCTCGAGTTTCTTACATGACAGCAATTGGAAACCATGAGAGGTAAAAACTAGTTCCTCATAACCTTAAAGGCTGAAGTACATGATGAGAATCAACCACGAATTAGCTAGCTTGCGTGCTCAAAAACTTTCAGGGACTATGTAGACTCAGGGTCAAAGTACATCACTCCTGACTCAGGCGGGGAATGTGGAGTGCCTTATGAAACTTATTTTCAGATGCCAACACCAGCCCAGGATAAGCCATGGTACTCCATTGAACAAGCAAGTGTTCACTTCACAGTAATTTCAACTGAGCACAGCTGGTTTGAAGATTCAGAACAGGTAAGATGAAACATTTTCTTCTATTTTAACTCTTTAATATTCAAGCCAATGTCCAACTTTTTCTGGTTTCATTCCAGTATGAATGGATGAAGAAAGACATGGCCTCAGTTAATCGATCGGTAACCCCTTGGTTAATTTTCACTGGGTAAGTTGAAAACTCGATTTACACTTCTGCCTTTGATGATGTGGAATTCTCGCAAGAATAAAACTGAAGAGGGAGATATAGAGAGAGAGAGAAATTGTAGCTAAGATCGTTTTAACTCGTGCAAACTGCAGACACAGGCCCATGTACAGTTCATGCACATTTGGACCCCTGCCTGGCGGTGTGGATCGCGAGTTTGTAGGGGCTGTAGAGCCATTACTACTGACCAACAAGGTCAGATCCTCTTGCAAGCTCAAAACAGCCTTCAAATGTGCTCTTTCTGTGTTAATTTCTTTCACAAATGTTGACAACTAGCTAAAAAAACATGAATTAGGCCTAGCAAAATTTTGGGGACATGAGTTAGCTTGGTTAAATCTTTTTCTTCTTTTTGGTGGGTGCACAGGTTGATCTTGTTCTGTTTGGCCATGTTCATAACTACGAGAGAACCTGCGAGGTTTATCAAAGTCAATGCCGTGGTATGCCTACGAAAGATGCAGATGGTATGGATGTATATGACAACAGCAACTACACTGCTCCAGTTCAAGCAGTCATTGGAATGGCTGGCTTCACCTTAGACAAGTTCCCCGAAAACAATGTAAGAAACATCGATCATATCTCTGAAACTAACCCCCCATTTGGTTTGCGGATTGAAACTAATGTTTTGTCGAATGAACAGACGGAGAGTTGGAGTTTGTCAAGGGTTTCGGAATATGGATATGTAAGAATTATTGCGACAAGGGATGAACTGACGTCAGAGGTCAGTTGGCAAAAATTATAGCCCTTCTTTGAATGAAAAGGGAGAGAAATTTAAACTCATTTCTTATCTTGCAAAAGGAAGAATACACGCATACCTCAATTTGTCACTTCTATTGTTTCAAAAATTGCAAAAGGCAAAACACAGTAATTCCTTCAGAAACTTATAGAGAAAATGTAAACATCCAAAAGAACGAGTCGTAAAATCGCATTCCTTGCAAGCTAAAAGCTGTTTTGACTTTCTTAGCAGCTTGTAATACCTAGATATACACAGTTTTACCGTTTCAATTTGAGGGTGATAAAGATTTGATAGATTAAATTTGTCTTAACCCATTTTTGCTCGTTGTGCATGCAGTTCGTGAACGCGAATTCGAGAGAAGTAGAGGACAGCTTCCGCATCATCAAAAAGCAAGCTTCTTAACTATACAGACAAACAGAGAGAGAGAGAGAGAGAGAGAGAGAGAGAGAGAGAGAGAGAGGGAGAGAGTGAAATCAAATTAGAAAGTAGGAATTGTATGGGGCGATAGAAGGCAGAGCTAGATCTTTGAGAGGGTGTAGGAGCTGTGGACATGCATTCATTCTTCTTCCCTTGTGGTATGCTTTTCTAATTAAATTTAGCAGAAATCTATGATGTTCTACATTCAATACAGTAAGAAATTGGAATGGATGAGCTCTGCATCTTCCAATTTTTGTTATGCAGTTCTCCATCAGGCCTTCACAGATTTTTTTTTTTTTTTTTTTTTTTCCAATTTGCATGTATGTTTTTCTTAAAAAAAAAAAGGCGTGGGGGGAGGGAATGGGTTCCTGTTGGGAGCTGTTTCTATTTTTATTGCTTTGCCTCGAACAAAAAAGGTAAGTTGTCTTGCTTTTGTCATTAACTTTCACAAAAATTGAAAATAAGAATTTCAAACTTTTCAAATGTTGTGCTCTTGCTATTGTATTTTTGAATTTGTGGATAAAATAATTTTCATTTTATACGTAACTTTTAATTTTAATTAAATTAAAATGATTATATGAATTTAAAATATAATAAATAAAAATAGTCATAAATTTTCTAAAAATTTGAAACAATTTAAAATCATTCAAAAAAATCTTTTTTTTTTACCATCATTCATTTGTCATGCACAATAAAACTATTCTTCAAATACTAAGATGTGAATTTAAAATTACAGTATAAATAATAATTATTATAAGTAAAATTTATTTTTTGTTTATAATATTTACTAATTTATATTCATTTCTATTTTTATTACATTAATCATTTTTTTCATTGCTTTTAGATTCAAGAACAAAAAATAAACACTAAATCTATTAAGTCATTAATTTGCTTTAGTTTTAGACAACAATAACTAAACATCTTGCTAGTTTTTATTTTTTTGATGTTCTAGTTTTGCTTCTAATTTTCAGTTTTTGTTTCTAGTTTTCTCTCCCATAATTTTTTACAGTAATGCCGGCCTCATAATTTCAGAGATATAGTTGCAAATAATCTTATGACTCAATAAAATAATACTTTTGGACAGGAAAATTTTCCAGTAAAATGATTTAAAAACTCAAGTGAATGCCTAGAGGACACTTCTTCAATCATGAATCAAAGTTCAAGTCAATATTTATTTTCATTTATTCGCGTTCTAAACAAATACAAGGACACCATTCGGTGGTGTATGATAGAATACCAGCAGTACATCTTCTGTTGCAAACTACAAAATCAAGCTTACCATAAGGCACAAAAAGGCTCTATGCCCAGGTGGTGCAATACAGAAAAATGAAAAAGTTGCAGTGGCTACTCATGGCTGCTCAGACTTAATATGCAACAGATGCTGCTAGTGATCAGATCACTATAAAATTAGTACAGAAATGCTCCCAAATGCCCTATTCATCATTCAGACGAACTGTACAAGTTTCATATCCTAGCATGGCACTGCATCTTCTTTGCTTTTTGTACAATAGCAGTTCAGGAAGCAAACAGCTTCTTTGCCTTTTTCGGTGCATCAAGCTTCATGATCCACAAAATGCTAGCTTCATTAATAGACAAACAAAAGACGCTGAAAGTCAACTGCCCCAAACTAGTTGGAAGATGTTCCTGCTAGCAACTGCATTGATTATGTTGTTACTCTGCCTCCTGAGCATCTCCTCTTGTGCACAAATGTCACCCTCCTTTTCAAAAGATCATTGAAATTACCAAGTGAGGGAAAACCTTTGATACAAGTCATCAGTAATTGCTTCCCCTGATTACTGAAAAAGAATAACTGAATTGAAAATAATATTGCATTAAGGACCAAACTACTTGAGGCTACAAAACAAAACACCACAAATTGTTGACCTCTGTATTGGGTGCTCAAGCTGGCAAACAGCATCACAACTCCTCACCAGAGCACTTGCTCAAATTTAAGTCTTGCATACATGTAAAAGACAATTCTGCGTGTGCAGGCATTATGCAGTGTCCACTAATGTACTCCAGGCTATCAATGTACTATATAGCATCTATACATCCAATAGAAATTAATGAGCTTAGGAAAATATAAATTTCAGGGGGGAAAGAGAGGCTTGTACCCACAATATAGGAGTTGTTGCACCAATATATATAGTTCATCTTCCATCCCAATGTTAAATTTCTTCTTGATTTCTGGATAGCTCTATATGGTCTTCTTTTTCCCATGAATTTTCACAATTTTTAAAAAATCAAATAATACTTTTATTTGCACAGCATAATTAATGAATCTGCAATGGACCAGAATCAATGATCCATTTTCTTTCAAAGACTAGTAAGGCTAGGTCTCATAAAAAAATAAAGAATCCAAACTTAATAAAGGCATCTTTGCAAGTAAAACAATGCTTTTTTTTTTTTTTTCACAAATACTTCCAAAACTACTAAAAAGGCCCAAGCCTTAATGCTTTGAAGCTCCTAAAACTAAACGCCTTGGAGCTTACCTTTCACATTATGTCTTTACCTTTTAAATCAATGCTTCCAACAGAAGTATAAAAAGGGAACAAGACTTACGAGAAGAGAGTATGCACGAGCAAGAGACAACAATGTTGGGTACACATTTAGAACAGCAATGGCAATTTCCTCCGTGACCTGTGGGACCTGCGTTTGAGAATAGCAGGGTCACTCCAAGGACAGTTTTCCTGATTGCATAAATAATACCAAGTTATTTTCAAACCCAAAAACAAAACACATGCTTGAAGCTTCAATGTATCCACGCTGAATTTGGATAGTTTTCTTTTGAAACTTGCGAATCCAGTAGATGAAGTAGAAAAACCTATTCCAATATAGATCAAAATCTAGGAGAACTTGTCTTCAAGTGCACCAAGGTTTTACTTTTGGTTTTTGCATGGCTGGCGGGGTGGGTGGGGGGCAGCTATCACAATTTTATTTCATAAATAGCCAAAAAATAATTGAAAAATGAGTATACATTTCAGAAGGTCACCATCTCAGCCCAAACCAGGACCACTCCCCACCCAGCTTTTTAAAGCTGTATTTTCATGGCTCACATGTTTTTTACTGTACAAATATTATTTGTCATGAATGGTACATAAACATGCAAACAATCTCCATTAAACCAGTCTCAATGTATAGTAGTTTCCATATATTTAAAGTTTTAAATATATAGCCATAAATCATTCTGCACTATTGGTCAATTATAGCCATTAATAATCTTCGATACATTATATAGGCATATGCCATTTGGCAACAGTATGATTAATAACTAGGGGTGGTGGCTTTCCCATCTTGCAAGTTGAGTTAATACCTGCATGAGTTGGGTGGCAAATACATCACTGACTGTGATCTTTTCCAGGTGTTGGCACCTCTTAATAAATTCATCAAAAGAAGGACAGACCCCAGCACTTTTAGAGATATCCTCAGGCAGCAGTGATTTATAACATTGTGCGATTGCTTGAGTAAGATACCCATACTTTCTCAGTGTATCCCCCAAACCACTTGTTCTCTGCACATCAAATCCCTCCAGAATCTCTGTAGTAAAGCAACTGCACATCATATCATGATACTTCAATAAGATAATAAAAAGTCTAAAGTGGAGTATAAAAGAAATCCAACGTACTTGGGCAGACACAGCAAGTACAATGACAAAATTTCTACACTAAATACCCCATATTACCTAAAAAAAAAATTTGAAAAACAAAATTCAACCATCATCTGGATGGTAGGCTCCTTTCCAAAAATTAGACTATTGTTCTTGTATTCTTGATACTTAAGGGGAGTATTCTTGCAAACCTTCTTTTGAGCATTTAACCAATTAAAACTTGTCTTTCCCATTTCATAGATCCATTTGGAAAGCTGTAGTCCCTTCTAAGATTAAGGCTTTTATTTGGCTGGTCGTTCTTAATAGAGTTAACACAAACAATCTGTTGCAGAGTAGGAGGCCTTTAAAGGCTTTATCACCAGATGTTTGTTCTCTTTGTTTTCAAAATTCCGAATCTGCATCTCACCTTTTCCTTCATTGCATTTCTTCTAGGGTGTGGAGCAATTTTTTTTTTTGGCTTACACAGAGGTAATTGGCTGTGCCCAGACTCTGGAGTTGGTGGAAGATTTTTTAGCTATCCCTTTTTCAGGTTTTGGAAATGGTAAAAAACCTCAGGACTTACTCAGTTTTGCTTTGGGGCAAGATTCAGTATTTGGCTCCATAGTGGATTTTGCAGCTGGGTATTTCAAAGGATTTTCATTTTCTGATTTACAGTGCAATTTGTTGACTGCGGGTGTTTTGGTTTATTTAGATTTTGTTTTTTCTTTCTTGTATCCTTTGAGAAGGATTTCTTATGCTCCTTGTTTTACTTCTTAATAAAATCATCCTTTTCAATTAAAAATAAAAATCAATCATCATTAACAACATAGCAAAATCCTAGTGACTCAGTACAAGGGGTCTACAAAGATTACCAAAAAACTAAAAACCGACCCAAAACCAAACCATTTCACTACTCGGTTCAGTTTTTCGATTATGGTTTTGGGTTTTGGCTTTTGGATTTTAAAAAATTGGTTTTCAATTTCAGTTTCAAGAGCAAACCCAACCCAAAAACCCAAAATATAGCTATATTATTTAAATTAATATTAAACTAATCATACTCTTATCAAAAGTAAACTGTAAACAATTACAGTACATAATATTTTTCATTTGATGTTTTATATATTTTTAAATTTGTTAAAAGTTATTCAGTCTTTTTTCCTGGAGGTACATTTGACAGAAATTAGGGTGAATAGGTGTTTTATAAAAGAGCAAGAAGCTCTGCCCTCTCCTCCTAACCAATGTCAGACAAAAAAATTCATAAAAGAACACCATCCTCACTTGCTACAGCAGTCTCCTACTGCATGCTGTGCATTTCAATGCACTTGAGCTGTCTTGATGTTCCACATAGTTTATCTTCTGAGTGGAAACCTTTTCCCTTTCCTATAAAAAAGGCTTTCCCCTTACCTTCTTATGCAAGCAAAACTGGGCTATAAGAATGTGAAGTGGGCCCTTTTGTGTGTTAACAATAACCTTCTATTTCAATGCCACTGCTTGTAGACTTGGACCAAATAAAGGAGTAGAGATGTTGGCTCATTCACAAAGTCCAAAGGTTGTACTCATTTTTCCTTTAAAACAGTGAAAATGTTTTTAAAACTGATATTTAACCAAACTAACCAATAGTTTGGTTTTTATTGAACCAGTGGTTATTTGTTCCAGTTTGGTTTCCGTTTGTAGATTTTCAAACCTATTAATTCGGTTCATTCATCATTTTTAGCAAAAACTGAACCAGACTGAACCAAGTACACCCCTACTCAGTACCAGCAATAACTCAAGCACTAAAACGGGAAACTAGAAGCAAACAACCAAGCAACCTCCATCCATGCAGTGACAACCAGTATCACAGCTTATTTCTGCAATCATAAGCCCCCCAGAGTACTCCTTTTTGCTTCTGAGAATAGATAATAAAAAAGGAAAATAAATCTTATATATATAATTTAAGCATCTGCATCACCAATCAGTACACATATTAGTCATTCTGAGTGACTTGTGAAATAGTCATTGCACACAGTCAGCACCCCTTCATCAGTTTCTAATGACCATCGTACACAGGCTACATGTAGGACTTCAAACTCTGAATTCCCTTCATCCAACAGGCAACAACTGGGTAGTCTGATACCACTTAATCGCCATCACCTCCATTCAGCTTAAGCAAATATAAGAATAACAATCACCACCAAACCCCAAGTCCCCACTAAGTAGCGTTGGCTACATTAAATATCTTCCTCCTTGCCCTCCAACTGCCAATAACATTATGATGGAGGACTGGAAATGGAGAGCTTTAGATGCTAATATTGTAGCTATAGCTTTAGAAATTAGGATTTTAAATTTAGTTTTCTGGTTATTTTCGAAGTTTAGATCATCTGGGGTTATTTTATGTATTTTAAGTACTTTGGGTTATTTGGTTTGCTGTTGTTGTTGTTCTAGTTGTGATTTGCGTGTCTCAGTACTTCATTTGCGCATCGTATTAAACAGTTAATGACTTGAATTCAGAACTAGCACTGGCTCTCTCTCTCTCTCTCTCTCTCTCTCTCTCTCTCTCTCTCTCTCCTCTTTTTTCTTCTTCTTTTTCACCTCTATTTCTCTCCTTATTTCCTCCTGGACCCCTTAAGCTCATGGTTATTAAAATCACGATTCGGATCGTAGAATTGTATAATTCTGCGATCCCGATACACCCAAATGATCCAAGTCACAACTGTTGGCTTTATGGGGGCCAGCAGTCAACCCTGTCCGCAATAGAGCAGGGGCCCAAGGATCGCATTGGCTTGGCGGGCCAAGCCCGCGGAACCCCTGCTTGGAACTGGTGCAGCCCCTCATGTCCACCAGACACTTAGTGCGGGGCTCTGCGCAGCCGTTTAAAGGTATTGGTTGCGCCCCTTCTAACACCAATTAGTTTTAGAAGAATCAGTAGCGCTGATCCTAACAAGTGGTATCAGAGCGAGATCGCGGGTTCGGGCGCCCCAGGGTAGCTGCTGGGGGGGAGATTGTTGGCTTTATGGGAGCCAGCAGTCAACCCTGTCCGCAATAGGGCAGGGGCCCAAGGATTGCATTGGCTTGGCGGGCCAAGCCCACAGCACTCCTGCTTGGAACTGGTGCAGCCCCTCATGTCCACCCGACGTGCGGGACTCTGCGCTGCCATTTAAAGGTATTGGTTGTGCCCCTTCTAGCACCAATTGGTTTTAGAAGAACCGGTAGCGCTGATCCTGACAACAAAAAAAATCAAAATCAAGTAAAATTGTAGAATCGTAAGTAGAATCAAAAAAATCCTACTATGTTACCTGGATTGGGATATTTTTTTTCCCTTTTTGGGCTTCAATGTCGCCCAATGCATGTTTTTATTTGCCCACAGACCCCAAAAGGTTTATTTTTGGTCCAAAGTCTTCTAAAACTGGGGCAAAATGGTTCCCAGCCTCCCATCAATGAACAGATTAAACAGAATCTGCACCTGACTTCCCTGGAATTTGACACCTCAGTCCTCCACTAATTGAAATTCAGCAACACAGCACCTGAATTTCTCTCCTGTTCAACAATATGGTGACTGGTGTTTGATCAACAGCAGCTAGCAGTCTTGCTGTTTGATCAACAGTTCTTTGGTGTTCAACAACCAGAGCTCCTGGGGTTCGACAAAAAATCAATCCTCAGTCCTCAGTCCTCTTCCTTCTTTGGTGTTCAACAAGAACACGCCAGTCCTCTTCAACAAAGATTTCTTGTTTGATCAGCAGTAGCCAAGAAGAGAGCCAAGCCAGCAGGCCCAGCAGAGCTGCAGAGGTATGCTTTGAAACAGATTTTTTGCGTCTTGAAAAGACTCAATAGTGAGCACTGTTTTTCTCCTTCTTCTTCTCTTTCTCTTGCTCTTCTTCTTTTTCTTCTTTTTATTGCTTGAAATTTTTACTGTATTTTAACTTATTATACTTACTAAGTTACAAACCAAGTTTTAGTCTTAAGACTTGTCATAAAGTTCCACATATATGATTTTTTAATATTTATTTTACATTGAGAGTAGAATCTTACGATTCTCAATCCAATTCTATGATTCGATCCTGCAGACCCCTCCACCGATTCCATTTAGAATCCCGATTCTAACAACCTTGCTTAAGCTGTTTCTTCTTTTTCCTCTTCTTCTCTCTGACTCTCTTGTTTCTGTTAGAGTCCTACATTCAATTTGGTACCAGAGTAACTTTGATCCATATTGACAATTTCCCACCGCACAATACCACACAAACTAGAACAAAGTCACTTCCATTCAATCGTCATTGCTGTAATCCAGACGAAGCATTCAAGGATCAGAACTCACAGAAAAACCCCCAGAAACTACAGCACTGTTCATAACCCCAGAACAGCTAGAAATTATAGTCACCAAATCACTGCCCTTGATTTTGAGTGCCTCTTTTAAAGCATCATTTCGTGATACATCTATCACCACTAAAAACAGAATCCCCAGAAATAGGGCTGCAAAGGGCTCGGATCGACAAAAAAAAAAAAGAGACGCTCGGTTTCGACTCAGTTCAAGCTCCAAAGTTCAGGCTTGAGCTCAGCTTGACATTCAAATTATTGGCTTGAGCTCAGCTTGGTTTCAAAGTAAACCGAAAGCCAAATCAAATTAAACCCAAGTTCAAACCAGTTTTAAAGTTAAATATAAAATTAATAACTATACTCAAGCCAACCAATGGGCTTAAGGATTTAAGCCCAGTAGACCAGCATGGAAGTAGACCCACAAAGGAGGGAGTGGAAGCCCTGTAATAAGTGGATGAGCATACGTTCAAGCCTGGATTTTATAAGCAATAGGGGGGCTGACTCTCTGTTGCATTTCCGATCTGGGACAAGTATTGGTCTCCAAGAATGCAACTCTTTACCTCTCTTCCCCACTTTTAAGTTTTCAACTCAGTTTCATTTTCCAGATCCCACATCCCACACCGGAAGAGGAATGTTTTAAGGGTCTTTTTTTTCCAATATATGCCAAGTTCCAATTCAATTGATTATTATTAATGTATTTGTCTATCATTTTTTTCAAATTTGTATAGGAAAGTAGTAGCTAAATTAGAAACTTAAATAAAATATTTTAAAACTATTGACACTTAAATCAAGCTCTAATCGAGCCTTTTCACAAGCCGAAACAAGAGCCTATATGTGTTCAAGCATGGCTCATTTATTAAAAAATTGGGCTTGGGAATTGCTCATTTGAATAATAAACAAGCCTGAATGAGCTCTCACCAAGCTGAGCTTCCCAGACGCTCATGGTGGCTTGGTTCATTTGCAACCCTACCCAAAAAGGCCATCCCCAGAAATTTCATCGTTGTCCGACCACCAAAGAACTTCCATGAGCTGGCCAAACATTTCCAGCAGTTGGTCCTCCAAAATCCCTGACTTCCTGGCATTTTCTTCTCATACAGCTACCACCTCTGGAATCACCGCCCCTCGATGCACCACCTTCCGGAAAAGCATTGCCAGATGACCACGTGCACATGCCCTAACACAACTATGATATGCATGTGAAAAATTGAATCTAGCCACGATAACTTGGATTTCCTGCACAATATTTTGAAGATAACTTGAAGAAACTCCGTTTCTAGATCTAGTCACATATTTCCGGAGAAAAATTCAGTTCTGTCAACATACCATTAACATTTTGGAGTAAGAACCTGTATTGCCAGGCCCAATTTCAGGTTTATTAGTGGAGAGAAATTGAACAGATATATTTGAAGAAACCCTTAAGACTAAAATGTCAGCATAAGGAACTTTTCATAACATTGCAAGAACTTACACTAATTGGACTCCACAAAAATTGATTCAGTGTTGCTCACCTTATAGGTACTCATTTGAATTTTCTTTGGCCCAGATTTGCTTTTGAGTTGATTCCACATATCTAGATCCCACCTAGTCAGCAATTCTCAACAATTGATAAAATATAGGTGCCCTTCTAATTGTGATTGTTGTTAAAGTCCTCAATTTTTTTAGGATTACTCCGATGTGGACAATTATTCTAATTGGAGTGGATTGTGCTACCACTAGAGAATCTACTTTGCTACATCAAAATTACTTGGTTTGGTAAAGCAATATTGGCAAATTTTGAAAGGGACAAAAAATTGTCTTGGAGAACCACATGTTACCTTTTGCTAAAAAATGAGATATATTTTAAGAGATATCAAATATGCCCTGCATTCTTTTCTTATAGGAATCAAATAGAGGACCGTAATCTTAAGCAACTTTCTTCTAGTGTCACTGATTACTACCTTGAATTTTAGAGATCTCTTTTTCTTCTTCCTCCTCCCTTCTTCTGTCCTCTCCTCTATTGCTCTCCTCCTTTCGCTTTCCCTGCTTCTGTTTCCATTCTACATCACATTAACTAGCTTGTTCTTCCTCACTGGCGCTGAGTACTGGTATGCCATTTGATCTATAAAGCAAGTGCCCAAAACATCTTATCGGCCCGTCTCTTATCTTACAGCCTACAAGAGCTACACCTAACTAACCACAAAATAATTATTTCCTAAAACACATTATTCGATTACTAAGGTCACTCTTTATAAGATATTGTAAACTATATATTGTGTGCAGTTTAAATTGGAGCAAGAAATTATAACTATAGCAACAAAAACAATCAACAGTGCCCATGATATGCATAATTCATTTTCCTATAACACAAAAATTGACATTTCTTATTCACAAATCACAATACAAAATCAACTACAATCAAGAACAATATTAGGGAATCTAAAAGATAGAAAAGCTTACGCAGTTTTGATGCTTTCAGCAGCCTCAGAATAATTTGGATCACCTTCCACCAAATATATCAGCTTCTTTAGTCCACATCTCTTAGGACATGCAATTCAATTTGAAAAAAAGGAGTCAGGATGACATTAATATACCACATCTACCAGCTGAACTTGACTTTGTGAAGAAAGAAGAGTCAAATTAATAGGAGAAGAAGAAAACGACGATGATAAACAGCAGCAATCAAAATGCTAAATGTGTAATGAAAAACAAAGGCAGGTTCTCCATGAAAGAAAGCATGCTAAGTTCTTCCACCAAGGAAAGAACTTGGAAGATGCTTGCATGCATTCTGTTTTGAAAGGCAGGACAGCTCGCAACACGCACAAAACACAATTTTCTCCAGTAATCAAAGAGAGAACTACAACAGCAGCTAAGCCTTTATCCCAAATATCAGATGCTGGCTATAGGAATCAATTTCTGCATTCAGATCAATCGAAGGATGTCCCTTCTGTGAAAATTAAATGGAGGGGGAGAAAACTAAAGCATAAATTCTTACACCAATGTGGTTACAAACACAAATATCTGTCAATTAATATTTTTCTTTCAATTACATTTCAAAAAATGGTGCATGCAACGATGCTTTGACTGTTACAAGTTAAATTCTCACACCATTGCAACACAATGCCATCTAAAACATCCAGATGAAGGATTTATCTTCCAGTTCTTCAAGCACTGCTACAACGTTACAGCAGAATCAGTAAGTGAACCATATTACACCTTCAAAGCCTCTAGGAGAAATAGACAAAACTTTCCACTGACTCTAGACAAACCCACTCCCCAGCAAACAATTATTTCTGGACACCCAAAAGAAAGGAAAAAAAAAAAAAAAACACACGCACAAACAAACAAACAACTACAACTACTACGAAAAAAAGAAATGGCAGCTCGGCTCAGAGCTACCAAAACATTAAGAATACACTTCCAGAAATAACGCCTTACAGGCCTCCTATTTTCCAAATAAATGCCTTAACCATAAAGAAAGCAAAGAAACAATTCTTCTTTGTTCACTACACTGGTTAAGTGTAAAAATTTTTGCACTTTAGTGGTATCCCTGGAACCAATTCTTCTTTTTCTTTCTCAAGTGGTGAAACAATACAAGAAGCAAAATCAAATGTTTTATTTCATCAAATTTGAGAGTTTTTTACATTTTCCAGTGAAAAAAATACAGAAAGCCAATATTAGCAGTTAGGACATACTTTTCAAAATTTTTTGGATAGAACTGTGCTAAAAAGAAGGGATTCAAATATTTTAACACAAATCAAAGACCAAATGAACCCACTGGACAATGGTTGCATCTAGACCCCTGAGTGACAGTCCTAGAATATATTACTTGATAAGCCACTAGATAAATATTGCCATTGCAATTTTTTGGACATGATACAAAAGCAAAGAATTTAATACTTAAATAGAAACCTAGCAGCCGAGGAAAAAAAACTACAGATGAAGCAATGGTTTGAAATTAGCCAAAGTATTTCTCGAATCAAATTCAGATTGGCTGCTTGAATCCAATTGTGTTCAAATTTGAGGGAAAAAAAATTAATTTGTAGAACAGTAAAATTCAGGAAATTTCAGATGCAGAAATTGAGAAAACAAAATTCTATAACAATTTCATAATCATTTTTCAAGGTAAAATTTTGAGATTCAGAAAAGGGTTGAAATCTTAAGGTAAAATTCTTAGCAAAAACACAAAAAGGCATAAAATTTATGGGTAAGGTGAGGCATAAATTTTATGCATAAAATTCTTCAAAAAATACAAAAAAGGATAAAAATCCAAACAAGAGCCATACAAATTTTGTTAAAAATTATTTAAATTGTAGAAAAAAAAAATTTATCAAAAAATCCAAAAAACTGTAAAAAAAATTTATAAAAAAAATAAAGGAAATTTATAAATAAATTCAAGTTGAAATTTTTTTCAAAAAAACAAAACTACTCCTTTTAATAGCCAATCATGCTCATTGAGCCTAATTTTTACCCCAATATCTATGCTTATATCTTTTGATATCCATAAAATTTGTGATTGCTTTTATCGGTCACCATTTCCAGAAGTGAGGTGAGGAAATCTTAATACTTGACCAAGATACCAGATGTCATGAGACTCAATATTAAATTTGGAAGGAAATTTTGAAATCATATGGAGCTTAATTTAAGGTCATTTCTAGTTATGCTTAAGATAATTTAAGGATGATTAGGAATAGTTCATGGAACACTTATGTTGGGGGTGCTAGTACCTTCTTCTCCCATAGTTATACTCCCAAACTCGACTCTATCTGAGTAGACTAAGACCTATCTCATTAATGGACCAAGCTTAGCCTAGTATTCATTTTAAATGGTAGTACTTAGGTGACCTAACCACAGCGTGGACAATAAAAGTTAGTGCAAACTCCATTGAACCATGATATGGACCCATATATCACATTTATTTCCTAGCCACTTAGTCAAGGCATAGTTCATTTCCTCCCTTCTTCCCAAAGACCAATTCAAATGTTGCAACTCGTGACGCTATGTAGGATCTTAATTTTAATAAACTTGACCATACCAAATACAAGGGAGAACATGCAAAGATCACATGAACTGAGGCCAGGATATCCTAGAACAAAGGCTCTTATATCACATTAGATCACCAAGTATCCCATATGCCTAAGGGATAAAGAATTAGACACAATAATGTAGATCAAGTTATTCAACAAAATAAAGTAATTTCTCCTGAATTGAGGCTTTATTAGAATGCTTCCCTCTATTTATTTTGCTGCTTCTCCTTTTCATATCAAGAACAAAGTTAATACATATAATGTAAACCTTTACCTAATTTTTCTGTAAAGAAAATATGTTAGCATGCGAAATTCTACTTTTATTAGCACAACCACTACAACAGTGCAGGAATGTGTAACTGCATAACAACTTGCAGCTTTAAGATAGAAGGGCATTTTTGTAACTTAGATTGATCCATATCAGCTCAAGGTGGATAATTGATTAAACAGAATACAGAATAATAAGTCCTTCTATTTTCCCCCCTTCCTCCTATTTTTTGCCTTTTTTTCTGATTTCCTCCATTTTCTTTAAACCCAAAGAACCCACACTGAAAAATGAAACTTGACCTATTCAAGGATAAAATCTATCTGAAACTCAAGCCCCAAAAGTGCGTTCCCAACCTTACAAAGGTCAAAGTAAGCAGTCACAACATGAAACTGAGCCTACATGAAATTTCCCTATAATCAATGGAACAACTTACTCCAAACAGAAATCCACCACATGAAGAGGGCTGCAAGTAACGATATATCAAAGTGTAATGCAAACAACAGATGCTATTCTTGTTTCAATCTATGGTTTTTAAATCCATACCGGACCGGCCAGTTCGACCACCCGGTTCAACCAGAACCAGTCACCAAGTTGGTCCAGTCACCATGCCTGTCTGATCAGCATTCTGAAACCGGAAATGAGGCGAACTGGTGTTGACCCCGCATGAACTGGTCTGAACCGGGATTGAAAGCCAGTCAACCAGGCTTCTCACTTAAAAAGAGAAAAATTGCTGGACCTCCTTTCATGAGGCGCCCCTTCCTTACCACCAGGCTAGATTTTTATGTCTTTTAATAGATTAAGATATACATATATATATCATATAAAACTAGAAAGATACATCATCGTGCACTCATATAAATATTAATGAAAATTAATTATAATAACAATATAATAATAAGTTTTAAGAATATTTTCAAAAAAATAAGAAAACAAATACAAATTTTATTTCGATAGTTGCTAGCAATTATTTTACTGGTAACTAGCTTATAAGTGACTTTAATTAATCTTTTATAAAATATTTATATCAGATTGGTGTGACATTATTTTTCTAATATATAGATTATATAAATATATATAAATAAATATATTATAATGTGAAGCTTACTTCACCGGTATAACCAACTGTTTAACCCACCAGTCCAATCAGTCTGACTGACCACGTGGTTTCACCGGGTCAGCCACTGGTCCAGGTTTTAAAACCCTGTTTCAATTTGATATAATGAGATGTTTCATTATTAATTAAAACTTAACAACTGAATCATACTTTGAATGCATTAGAAGTGTGGAATCCCACAACACATATATTATTATTAACCCCCTCCCCCCCCCCCCCCCCCACCACCAAAAAAAAAAGAAAAAGAAAAGAAATATGATTCAAGTTTCAACATTATTTTTCACTAAAATTATACATATTCTCTAAAGTAATCAACTGAACGTCAGACAAAAATAAAGTTAAAACACATTACAAGAAAATAAAGTATGAATGCTCCATGCATGGTACAATAAAAATAGCAGTTTAAAGAACGCTGCAGCTAAGGCAACAAAATCAATTTTACAGCTGACACTTGAATCTTAATCTGATATCATTAACTCAAGCAAGACAAACAGTTTAGTTCTTAAAGGATCAATACCAGAAGCCTCAGTTTCTGATCCTTGTAGCGATTGTCTCTGATGGAAAGGCGCAAATCTTCGACTTTCTTCCTCTCAACAATAAAATCAAGAACATATTCACTTTCAAGATATTTATGACGAGCAATCCAAATTCCATCTCCAACTGGTAGCCATCTAACCTGAGGAAGGGCCCATGAAGTTACAATCTATTAGAGGATGTTCCATTTCCATTTGGGATTGCCATAAGGTGAAACAAAGATGCATCTTTTACTCCAACCCATAACACCAGTAGCCAACAAAAAATTATTATTATTATTATTATTATTATTATAGGTCAAAACTCAGAAGAAAAAAACAAAAAAAATAAAAAAATAAAAAAGCCAGTCCCCAATGATTACATTATTTGAGTGCAGTCCATGACATATAGGAAGAAACCAACCCAAAAAACAGTACCTGTATTTCATCGCTATGCCTAGAAATTTCAGGAAGATACAACAAATAGAAGACTCAAAAGAGCTCACCTCTATTCGAATTTTGAATTGAGAGCGAATATTCTCAATAATTTTTCTAGATTTAGACCTGAAAAACATCAGATATTACACAAAAACTGTCAGACAAAACAGGCCCCAACAAGGTCAATCAAATGAAAAAAGAATAACATTTTACAATGATATGCCTCAAAAGTGATAGCAAAATCCACTAAAATTAAAGAAACTTGTAAGAAGAAGCTTCCAACTTCCATGTATTTTATTCATGTAGGAAAATGATAACAAAAATTACAAATATTTTTAAGCACACATCATAACAAAGTTTATTTACATTTAAGCTGAGTGCCACTACTCTACCTTTGCTCCTGTAAAATTAATAGAGGACAAAAGCTGCCACACAGAAATGGAGCAAACAAATCCCAACCATCAGTGTAAAATTCCAGAAAAGCAATATTTCACATAGATTATGCTCTACCAAGCTAAAAATAGGCTAACTTTTTACCATCAGACTATCACTTTGGCTAGAAAAACAATCGAATTTGCTGATCATCTCAGGCTTTCTAATTCTTGAAGAGTTTTGATGGGAATCGGACTGTGAAGAAAGAGGACAAGAGGAAGAAAGGATGAGAAGGGTACCAAAAACACATTCAAACCAAATTCATTAATCTCAAACCCTCCTAAATCCTAGTATCATGATTATTTACAGAAGTTGCAATTAGATTCTTATATTTTTTCAAAAAAAAAAAAATTTATTGCATTAGAGAAAGTATACAAAAAGGAGTGCAAGAAATCCTCCTTATAAGAGATAAGAACCAAAAAGAAAAAAACATAAAAACCACTAAAACAAAATTGCCTTCCAATCATGCTGAACATCAGAACAAAGCAGCCCTTTGAAACAACCAGCTGCAAAATCCCGAAGGCTATAACTAAAAATAATCCCTAAACTAATCCTAATTAAAACCTAATAGGCTTAGCTCAAATCCACTTTTTCAAATTAGGCCTCCAAATTAGCTCAAGCCTGCCCAACCAAATTGTTGCCATCCACCCTGCATCAGTTCTTCCCTACTGAGAAAAAATTCAGTCCCAAATTTTGAAGTGCAAAAGCATCAAAAACACAAAGCACCAAACTCCTGAAACTGGATGCTCTGCTGAGGCCACAAAACATGTCCATTTGGCAGCAAGAAAGAAACAAGTAGGCTTAGTGTGTTGCTGGCAACAGGAATATTTACAGGAAGTACAAACTCAATAAATGGAATGCAGATATTCTGACCTGGTTCAGATGTAACATTGTCGGCTATCTCGGCAGTAGAATCTACAATCCTTTGTTCTTCTTCTGTATCATCAATGTGGTTGGGAAAATTCATCACATCAATCACAAGACCATTGGCTTCAGTAACCTCCTATGTGATTTCTTTATTTTTTTCGGACTTTACAACTGCATCATCCATTTCAGTTTTGGACAGTGCAACAAAACTGATTCACAAATCAAGTTGCACTTGTTCTTCTTGAAGCATTCTTTCCTTCATACGCAGAACAGACAAGAGAATACGATAATGAGATTAGAGAGGAGGACAGAGAACTCCATACTCAGGGCCTACCGAAGTCAAATCAATTAAACACACAATTTCACCAAGAATTGTGGTCTTCAATCTCACATTTGTTTCCCCAGAATGGAACCCATTGGGATACTCGAGAATTTCAAATTTTTAGCTCTAATACCAATGATGGGGAATGGGCCACAAAGAAAGAGGAAAAGAAGAAGGAAGAAAGAGAGGGATACAAAAAAATGCTCAAACTGAGTTCATTAACCTCAAAACTTCCTAAACCCTATTACATGACATCATGATCACTTGTGAAAATAAGACTTACAAAAATCATGACTGAACCCTTGCATTAAATTTTCTAAGAATCTCTAATTAAAAATAACCCCCTTACCAATAGTAATTAAAACCTAATGGGCTTAGCTCAAATCTGCTTCTTCAAATTAGGCCTCTAAATTGGCGCGAGCCTGTCCAACCAAATTGTTGCCATCCATCCTACATCAGGTTTTATCTAAAAGATTTGCATGTTTCAAACACCACACTTGTTAGGGGAATGTTTGTCCGATATAGCCCATAGCCAAGAATCAACAAATTTGACTGCATTATTCACAAAATTTTTCATTCTTTTTAAATCTGGCAACAAGATAATCTACACAAGCACAAATTTCACTTTTTATAGGCTCAAAAATTCTTTCACAAAAATGATCTATCTTTTCCTGTTTTGTGGTTTTGTAAATGAAAAAATTGAGTTTGGTCTCCTCTCCAACTATCATTCCAGTAGGTAGTATTTTATTGGCCCAAGCATGCACTTGTTGAAGGAATATAACCTAATTTTGGAGTTGTTAATGTTTACATAACTCGATGGTACAAGAATGTTACTAACTCATTGTGTCAACAGACAGAAATGATTCTGTTGTAAAGTTAGAGATTGAGGCGAGGAGAAGAAAAGAAGAGAAGGGAAGAAAAGAAGAAGAAAGAAAGAGAAAGGAGGAGGCGGAAGTATCCTGTAGTTAAGTTCAGCTCCAAGTTGCCATTTTATAAATTAATAATAAAAAATCTTGAAAGACAAAAATACCTCTATTTACACCGCATAATTACTAAAATAGCCTATTTCCTCCAGCGCTCCCCCTCAATCTGGAGGTAACACCTAACCCCAGCTTGTTACAACCATTAGACAAGGTAGGCTTAAATAAAGCCTTCATGAAACATCGGCTAACTAATATATAGATTTCACAAATGGAGTCCTAACAACCTTCAACACAGCATCCCTCACAAAATGACAATCAACTTCAATGTGCTTTGTCCTCTTATGAAACACCAGGTTGCTAGCAATATAAATGACATATCTATGGGCTTCTTAACCAAGAAGCCCATCTCTAACATAAGAGACTTCAACCACATAAGCTCACTCATAGTATAAGCCATAGCTTGGTATTCTGCTTCAGCACTATATCTAGCTAACAAGTTTGCTTCTTTCTACGCCATGTAACAAGATTATCTCGCACAAATGTACACTATCCAGTAACAGACCTTCAATCATCGATTGAGCCAACCCAATCTGCACCAGAGTCTCCCAAGATTTCACAATTTCTATTTTCATTTATAAATCAAACCTCCACCAAAAGAGCCTTTGAGATACCTTTTAGAATCCTTCAAAGAGCATTCAAGTATGGTTGTTTGGGATTTTCCATAAACTGACTCACCACCTGCACAGCAAAGGATATGTCAGGTCTAGTAACAGCCAGGTAGATCAACTTGCCAACTGTCTCTACCGACATTTATCTTCAAATTTCGTCCAACATCCTTAGACAGCTTCACATTGTGATCCATGGAGTATCAATCGGTTTAGCTCCCAACATTAGGAGTGTACAAAAATTACCAAATCAGACCAAAGCCGAACTGTTTAGCATTTTGGTTTGGTTTCTCAGCCTCAGTTTTCACTTTCGGTTTTAGTTTTATAAAAAAATCGATTTTTGGTTTCAGTTTCAGTTTGACAGTAAAACCAAACCAAAAAAGTCAAAAAACAGATAATTTATATATTTATTTTTAATTCTCTACATTTTTAATGAATTGTTATTAAAATTTCAAATATTATTTTATAAAAATTGTCATTATATATATATATATATATGTCTAAGAGAATTGACTGTTGAGACAGATGGAAGATAAAGAGGAAGAGGATGGGAGGGAAGTGTTTTATACAAAATAGGAGGGTTCTCGAGTTTGCTCCTTTCCGATGTGGGACAAGCAAAGAGTGAAACAGAAGGCTTGCTTTGAAGCATGAGTGTTGGCTTATGGGAGGTGAGAACAATTTGTCCTACATTGGCTGAGGGAAGAAGGGCAAACCCTTCCACCCCTTTTATATATATATCCAACCTACAACCAGGCCTTGCTCTGTGAACAAAGCCTCTAGTGGCTGGGCCCAGGCTGGATTTTTTGTAATTTCCCCCTGCTAAAGTCTTTTAAATTGGGCTTGGATTGAAGGAATTCTGTGTTGGGCCTTCTTTATACTATGATGTGCTCTCCACTAGGCCTTGCTTAATAAAAATTTTGAATTCTGCCCTCCTACTTGGGATTTTCTAAAATTAAAATTTTTGTAGTACTTAAAAACCAATATATAACCGAACCAAACCAATAGTAGTCGGTTTCCAGTTTTTTAAAACCATCAGTTTTTGGTGCAGTGTCGGTTCGTAAAATAAAAAATTGATAATTTTGTTTCCATTATCAGTTTTAGGCAAAACTGAACCGAATAACTAAGTACACCCCTACCCAACATATCAGTCTCACTTAGCAAGTCCACGGTATATTTTCACTGAGATAGATTCAACCCTTTGTTACACCATGAAATCTTAATACCAAGAAAGTAACGTAGAGTACCCAAGTCCTAGATTTGAAATTTTTCTTGAAGCCACTACTTGACATCTGCAATGCCACTTTGGTCACTGCCAGTGATGATGATGTCATCAACATAAACTACTAGAAGCACTAGAGCTGTCTTGTTTTGGTGACAAACACCGAATGATCAGAGTAGCACTGAATGAAACCACATGCACTGAATGCCTCATATAATTTGCTAAGCCAGGCTCAAGGAGATTGCTGAAGACCATAAATGGCCTTATGCAACTTACAAACCTTACCATCCTCCCCCTAAGCAACATACCCAGGAGGTTGCTCCATGTATACCTCTTCCTATAGATCTCCATACAAGAAGGCATTCTTCACATCCAATTGGTATAAGGGCCAATCAAAATTAACTACCAATGAGAACAATGCACGAACAGAATTGAGTCTAGCAACAGTAGAGAAGGTTTCAAAATAAAAAATACCATATGTTTGAGTGTACCCTTTGGCAACCAACCGAGCATTAAGCAGTTCAATAGAGCCATCAGGAAGATATTTGACAATATACGCCCAACAAAACCTAACCAACTCCTTACTAGGAGGAAGATCCACCAAATCCCATGTCCCCCCAGTGGTCAAGGCATCCATTTCTACATCCATTGCATGCTTCCACCCAGGGTTAGCAAGTGCTTCAGCATGTGAAAAAGGGATAGAGACAGAGACCATTGACAAGGGAAAAAATGCCTAGGACTAGAAAGGTGTTGAAGTGAAACAAAATGAGCAAAAGAATAAGCAATTGATGATTGTTGAGTATGTTTGAGTACTTTTCTATTGAGCAATCAGCAAATCCAAATCACATTAGGATGAATCTCCAAAACTAGAGGTTGAAACAATGGAGGGCAGAAAAGGCGGCTGCATAGTGGTAGCGATGTCTGTGCTTGTTTTTCGTAGTTCATAAACCCTCAATTGTTTTGGGTCAACAACTAATGGATCTCGAAAAGGATCAAGATTTTTCTCTAGAGGGATAAGGGAAGGGATCAGAGAATCAACTGACAAGGAGGAGCTAGAAATCATTAATAGACTCAAAATATATTCATCCAATGAGGACCCAACACTAGAGAAATAAGGTGTCCCCTCAAAAAAAGGTAACACTACAGTAACATATTTGGTGCAAGTGCAGAGATCATAACATCTAATCCTTTCTGAATTCTTGAGTAGCCAACAAAGAACATGGATGTTTTTGGATACACAATAAAGAAGGGAATATGTCCCCCTAGAACATTGGAAGGCATCCTATTAAGTAAAACACAAGCTGTAAGAAGAGCACCAATCCAAAGGATTTAAAAACATGCATATGAAGGGTAGAGACTGTGCTAAGCCAAGTAAATGTCTATTTTTCCGTTCAGCTCCTCCATTTTGCTAAGTGGTATGTACACATGATGCTTGATGAATAATTCCTTTGGCCAAACAAAAAGTCTAAAGCTCATTTTGAACAAATTAAAGTGCATTATCAGATCAAAAAGTTTGAATACTAATGCCAAAGTAGGTTTTTATTTCCACATAGAATTGAGTAAGGCTTAGTTTCGCCCCCCCCCCCCCCTGTAGCTCTTCAGAAGGACCTTTTAAAAAGGAGTTGATGGAAAGGAGTTTATTGATGTTATTTTAAAAATATTTGGCCCCCTATGAAAAAGGAGTTGTTAGAAAGAAAATAACAAGCTTTGAGCGTTTGGTAAAAATGTTGTAAGGTGCCTAAAAGTATTTAAAAAGACTAAAATGGATATGTACTTTAATGCTTTGATAGTTTTGTAATATTTGAAAAAAATTAAAGAACAAAAATGGAATAAAATATTTTGTTGGAGAAAAAGGTAGCTTTTAGCTTTTTAAAGTTTTAAATCTGTAACTTCAAAAAACTCCCCAAAAAAGCCAAAAAGCTAGTTTATAAAAGCTGAAAAAGTTAATTGCCAAACACATTAGAATGAGTTTTTGCTTTTAAAAAGGAGAAGTTATGGCAAAAGAAAGGGACACCAAACTCATCCTAATACATTAAGAAATTCAGACTTTTTAACAGATAGATCCTGAACATACAAAAAAAGTCATCCACGAAGACACAAAAATATTGATGACCAGTCAAATTCTTGACTCTCCATGGACCCCAAATATATGAATGAATAAGAGAAAACAATGATTTACTATGAGACTCAACTCTAGATGGAAAATATGTCCTAGAATGTTTTCCTAGTTGACACGCAAAACACTCAAAACGAAAAAAAAAAAAAACATGAACATAGGAAAAATTTGTCACAATTTTGAAGTGATGGATGACCCAAATGAGCATGCCTCGATCCAGAGAAATGCCATGGGTAGAGATTGAAGAAGCTGCATGACAAGAACTAAATCTACCCCCAACACCATCAAAATAGTACAGACCATCCTTCTCAAGCCCTCCACCAATTCTCTTCTTGTCTAGAGATCCGGAATAACATAATGGGAAGGAAAGGTCACAGAGCAATTATATGATTTAGTTAATTGACTAACTAACAACAGGTTCAAGGGAAATTTAGGCACATATAACACAGAAGACAGAGGAATAGAAGGAAATGAAAAAAAAAAAAAATACAAACACAACCATAGCCTGGTGTAATCGAATCATCAACAAGAGTAACCTTGGAGTATAAAGTAGAGGGTTTCATGAACTGAAATAAATTAGAACTACCTATATAGGAGGAGGCGCCAAGTCAATAACCTATGGTGAGCAGGATGAAGAGGCACAAAGCCCAGTTGTACCTGAATGGGCCATAGTAGCACTAGCCCTTGGCAATACACCTATTGGCCCAAGTAGGTTCCCAGTGGAGATCCAAATATCAATCAATGGTATGCTTGTCCTTGCCACAATGTGTCCAAATGCAAGAATTGCCTCAACGAACTCATTGTCCCGATACACTACTTTGACACGACTGCTGCCCAAACCTTGTCCTCATTCTCTAACACTTCCCTAACCACAGTTAAATGTACTGCTAACCATGGGTGAACTGTCTCCTGAAGAAGCCTGAGAAGAAGACTCAGCCATTTTTGGTGATCCTTTGGATTCCAGCATATGCTTCATTCATGGATGGAATGGATTCATGACAAGAATCTAATCATGGATAGATTAAAGCTTTGGACGCAGCCCAGCTAAAAACTTGGCAGCCAAGAACTCTGCCTGTTACATCTTAATCATCTCAATGTCGGAACTAATTGGTTGATAAATGTTGAGTTCTTCCCACATACCCTTTAGAGTGCTATAATACACTAACGGCTCACTTGCTTCGGCAAAATAGCTATTCATTGGAATATGACGGAATATAGTATAAATTTCAAAAATCAAGGAAATAGTTATTTCTCATATATCCCTAATTATTTCATTCAACATGTAATAAGAAAGGAATGGACATCAAGATGATGAAATTTGCGAATAGTTATTCCTTATCTATTCCTTATTATGGACTCATAAAATGTTTCACATTGTTTTTGCTTTATAGTAACATAATTTCTTGCATAACTAATTATAACTAACCTACAAAAACTAATCTATTCCTGGGAATAGACACTCAGTAAACCAAACGTAACCTAATAGGTTTACCTTCTTGGTCATATTTGAAACACTTCGCATATAGATCAAAAACACAAGTTTGATTTTTGACTTGAGAGAAGCTTTCATGGACATCATCCCATACAGCCATCGCTGCTCTACGAAACATCACATTCCAGCAATTCATAGCTCCATGCTATTCCACAACCACACAAGCAATATGTCGTTCTCTTTCATCCAATCTTCAGAATTCTTAGTGTTTGGAGACAGAGGAGAATGCAACAAATATTTGGTCTTTCCTTTCGCGTTAATATACACACATACTGCCAGAGACCATAGCAGGTAGTTGAAGGACCCAACCAATTTGATGGCTGTGATCTGTATCTTAATAGTATCATTTGAAGCTCTCTCCGTAAAGGCCATCAAAAACAACCACTAATATGCTACAAAAAGTGCACACTAGTACTGGAATGAACAACATAGCAACAATGAGAAATCAGGCAGCGGACAAAAGCACAGAGCAGAATCTCAGAACTTCAAAGGATTGCTCTAACCACAGAACAAAATTTGCAACATCCTATAAGGAGTTACTTTACCATGCAGAAGTGGGCAGCCCATAACAAGAAGCACATGCACTCAATAAACAACCTGGCAGCACAGCAGCTACAGGTATGATGGCTGGCAGCAACTAGAACTGAGTGCTGGCAAAAGCAGGAAATAAAATCTCTGAACACCAATTAAAAAAACACCAGAAACTGATACAAGATTGCAGCAATCAATCACGAACACACAGCATCACCATGCTACAACCAAACAGCAAGCAGCAGCACAGCAACAGCAGACACCAGAAAGCAGAGTTTCAAACAGCAACAGCAGATACCAGAAACAGAGCGTAATTTCACATCAGTAAATCACCATGAACACACACACACCATCCTGCCAAGGATGCTGCACAGCGAAACCAAGATGAAAGTGACCTTAAACGACTCTCAAACCAACCAGAAAATCATATTTGAGAACTGACTTTCGGAAGACCAGGAAAAAAAAAAAGGAAAATCAGAGTGTCAAGGAAAAAAAAATCAGAAAAATAAGATTTTGAGGAGATTAATGCTCTGATACCATGTTGTAAAGTTAGAGTTGGAGGCGAGAAGAAGAAAAGAAGAGAAGAAAACAAAAGAAAAGAAGAAAGAAAGACAAAGGAGGAGAAGGCAGTTTCCTGGAGTGACATTCAGCTCCAGGTCTGCCCTTTCTATATATTAAGAATAAAAAAATTGAAGGGCAAAAATACCCCTACTTACACCACATAATTACTAAAATAGCCTATTTCTTCTAACAGATTCAATTCAGAACCAAAAAACATAGTTTTAAGACTAGCAGTCCAAAAGATTTTTTAGAGAATCCTCAAGATTGGATATAGCACCTCCAATAATCATAGAACTAAGTACTTTCTCGAGAGATTTGGCGAGATCATATTTAAATTTGCAACGCCAAATTATTCTAGAGGCCAAAACCACAAATGTCCTTCTCACTATTCCATGCTTACTATCATGATCCCACATCAAGCATATCTTGACTAAATAAGGATGATTTAGGTTTCAAAGGCAACTTCTATAGGACAAAACCATAAGGCGGTCAAGGTAGACAATATTTCACCAAAGTTGGGCCAAGACTCTTATGTTTGGTATCAAAGCTACTATGGGGATAATCTCATGTGGGTGGATCCTACTCAAAGGTCAGAGGTATAAGTCCCAAGCAAAGGTGTTGACCACTCTGATCAGGGGTGTAACTTGTAAGAGATCAGATGGGGAGGCCTGTCACAACTCTACATCAGACATGTACTAAGGAGATCCTGGACATATAAGGATGGTTTAGATTTCCACCAACCATGAGGCCCAGTATACCAAAGCTACCTCACTGCAGCCAAGCCAAGACCCCACCTAGCCCTTCCCCTTCCTCCAAGGGTTCTTATCTAACAAGTGAATAAGCAACTTGGCTAATGGAATATGTTGGAGCCATAATAAAGCAAGTCTTCATAGGGCTACCATCCCTGCTTATGGACCCAAACCTAGATGATCAATTATGTATCCATGATCGGAATGAAGCTTGGGTGAAACCAAGGTGGAGCCAGAATGGCTCTGATGTTGAAAAATCAGCATATCAGTTGTTAGGGTTAAAAGCCACTAAAACACCGAAATAACTGGTTCTCCCAGAAACAGTTGGCAACAGATCTACAATGGGAAATGAACTGTTTGTGCAAAAGACTGAAGCAGTACCAATCCAAAAAAAAAACACTGATATTTGTTAGACATGACCTTAAAATATAGCTACAACAAAATGCTAATAACCTAGCAACCCACAAACTGGACTGAAGACTGAGGTTTCCAAAGCATGGTATGTTTTTGAATGTTTTTGTTTCAAAAACATAATATAGATCCAAATTTTTACTATGACTTCTGTAACGGTAAAAGGGAGTATTATAATTTTCTTTATAGTCAGAACAACTCTGTTTTGCCTAAAGAAAATATCTCTAAAATGTAAAAATACCTCAACATCCTCACTTGAATAGATAAAGGTCATTAAACATTCTTTTCATCTATGTATCTACATATGCATGCTCTTGCGTACACATGTGATACCGCAATATTGTTACCATTCCACAAGCCAGAACATTCTGCATTCTAGGAACATTGCCTGATCAGCCAATAAGACAGGTGGAGAATTAGCTTCATTGTTCATAGGGAAAGAGACTCATTAAATAGACAAAGCCCCTAAATGACAAGACAGTGATAAAGGAGGTCCAACTCTAGGGGTCTAAAGATAGAAGGTTTTCCTAGAAGCAACTGGTGCATAATAGCTCGCGAATTGAGCATCGCCAAACAAAAATGGGGCTACGTGAAAGTCTTTGGAGTCCCGCATGAGTAACAAATGAAAGAACCAAGTGATTTATATACATGGCTTGGACCACTGCAGAATAGCTTAAGCTTTTGGGCTGTATAGTGCAACTCCAATTCGTACTTGACCCAAATTTGCACTGGATATTTTTTCTAGGTTTTCCCCCAAGGTACAGTGCATTGTTTCTCAGTTTATGAACTAGAGGCTTATAAAAAATTTGATGTGGCATCAGAGCAAGTTTATTAAAACCACGTGCCAGGCCCATCAGACGGTTTGATTCAGGTCCAGATGTGACAAGGGAGTTCGCAAACATGTTTACTGAATAGTTTAATATTTTAAAAAGAAATACACGTGTGTGTCAGAATATGAACTATTCAACAAGAAGATGTATTAAATAGGATTATGTATGAGTCGACAAAATATAGCCTCTGGTCAAGATAGATTATATAATCAATATAATGCCACATTCGGCATCAAAATGCACCAAGAATATTAATCTACTGCAAAACCAGATCAAGAGCCTATATAATAATTAATGAGTTAAGTTGACAAGCAATATAAGAGGAATGAGGAATATTTCTATGATAAAAAAAAATGACTTTGCATGTCAATTTACTACCAAAAAAAATATCAATGTTTTTCATATGCCTGCAGGCCTGATTCCAGAATCACACATTCGAATGTAGCATGGAATCATGAATGCATTATTTTGTTTAATAATTTTTTTTTGGATAGAAGGGAGAGAGAGAGAGAGAGATTTTACTGAAGAGAGGATAGAGCACAAAAAAAATGATTGTCCAATACATATATTTATCAAGAAAAACATATTCATGAAAGATAAATCATTCTTTCTTCAACTTTCACGACCAACTGCTTCCAACATATTTTAAAATTTCTATATAGACATTTTAAATTTTTCACTAATTTATATATGCAAATAATTTCATATGGATAATTAAGGTAACAAACTTCCCCAATACACATCCTAATTTCTCCAATCATGGAACAACACATGGTTTTCCTTCTAGTTTGTCAACAAGAGTGATTCAACTCATTTGCAATATATTAGAAAACAACTTTAAATATCTATTAAATTTGGGGGGGGGGGGGGGACAAAAAAACAACAAATGACAAGTGACAAAATAAAACTAATAAAATTGAACTGGAAACAACCTTTGATAGCCATATCAATCATTTCATCCTAAAGTACCCAATTCCCACACTCAAAGTGCATTTGGCCGGGGAGAAGTGGAGAGAAGAGAAAGGAATCAAATAGGAGTGAGGAAAAGAGAAGAGAAACTCATTTCTTTCCTGTATGTTTTCTTCAAACAATAGAGAAACTGGAAGAAATCTACTTTTTCTTGGTTGAAATAACTAATGATAAAGAGGAAAAAAAAAACAATATCTAGCCATTTTACAATACTACCTATATAAAAAGAAGCCCAGAATAACAAAGCAATGATAGTATACGACATCTTGGTCCACAAGGCTCCAAGCTGTTTCCTTTGGCACCCACGACCGACACACGACCGGCCGGTCACATTATATGCAAATTAAACTCCATGATCACAATATTTTTATTGACCATATTCTTTTAGAAATAATCAAACCATACAAAAAATAAATAAATAACATAGATAAGATTTGTGATTTTTGGAAATTTTTATTGTGTTAAGAGGCATAATTGTCTTTTTGCAAAGTTATGGATTGGTTTTTTCTTCTCTCTCCAGTTTCCCCAAGTTGGTAAAGGAAAAGAGTGGGCTTTTTTCTCCCTATTTTCTCACATCTCCCCCACATTAACCAAACACAATAATTGGAGAGAAACTATTTCTTTTCTTTTCTCTTCTCTCCACTTGTCCCCCAACCCAACTGACCCTGAGATACAGAACATGGAGATTCATACATGATATTTCAAATAATAGAAAATTTTAGAAATATTGGCAAGCCCAACACCTAGACACCCACCAAAGATAAGATCGCATAAAATTATAATCAACTCTGATATTAGAAACAAAACATGACCAATTTCCTTGAGGTAGGACCACATGCTAATGCCATTAGTAATAAATGCATTAGCCCTCAGCATTCTTCTAAAATCCAATATCATTTTTAACTGTAAGATAAAGTTAAACACTATTCATTTCATTTTAATTAAAATTTAATTATTTGAGAAAATCAAAAAATCCAATTCAAGGATGGCATATGTCCTTGACCTGATTCCACCCATCCACACACCCACCCCTCCCCACCAAAAATAATAATAATAATAATAATAATTGCAGAAGTGGTATTGTTGTGTAAGCTAATAACTAGAATGTACTAACCCTTGCGTAGCAAATTGCTCCCGATTATCCAATATTAACATTACTTCATATACATCCTCAAATTTTTCTCCAAACCTCAATGGTGGCAATGATAAAACATTTATATTAGCTTCCAAACAATCCATGGTAGACTTCTGAACATGATGCTCCTAGAACAGAAAGCAGAGAAAAAGTCATTTCATTGCATAACATCTCAAAATTTGAAAGGGAAGAACATGAAAATCAGTTATCAACCCTCTAAAAGTACATTACTTTGGTACGAGTGGCTGCAAATCTAAGTTGAAAATCAGGATTCAACAACTAAACATTGCCTTGTTTACCCATTTGGTAAAAATTAACAACCATATAATTTACAACATTTTACTTTTCATGACATTTGAGAATGCATGACAGCGGCCAAGATCGCAAAATACAAAAGGTAGCACCAGCTAAATACACATACCGAGGATGAGCATGATCTTAAGGTAAGAGGGTTCTTTGCAGAATCAGCAGCATATAAAGATTTCGGCAAGTGGGGTACGCCGCCATAACCAGAGTTCGAATGACTGCTCTCATTTATAATAGCAACTACCTGACCTGGACATAAAAAAAATGCTTTATTAAAACATATTTTCAAAAATATTTAATGCTAAAACTGGATTGCTAATTTGCTATATACAACCACTAGCAATTCAAGTAGCATAATACCATCTGCAGATGTGGAAGCAAATGGTGTTGGAATATGATCCGCTCCTTTAGTTCTTAGAGACGCTGACTCTGATCCATAAACTTGATCCTCTCGGAGATGACATAAAACAGCCAGCCAGAGAGAGGACACATCCTTGTTCCGGGAAGTTTCTGAAACTTCAGCAAAAGCACGTAGAATTTGTTCTTTGGAGTACCCCATTCGTGTAAGCTATAAAAATATACAGTAAGACAATAAAATTATCTTGAGGAAAAAAAAGAAGTTAAAGTAAAAGGCTACTTGTGAAACAGGTACACACAGAATAAAATCTTGAGCTTTCAAAATCTTGATATCCATATAATATTATTTTTAAAAGAAAATAACACTAAAAGAAACTAGGTAGAAGTTTGTCTCTTTGACTAACAGAAAATGGAAAAGTTCAGAGAGAAATAATAGAAATGAGGTAGAAGTTTGTCTCTTTGACTACCAGAAAATGGAATTACGTCCACATTATGCTATGTAAAACTATATTATATCATCAAATATTTTGCATCCACATGTTTGTGTGAAACAGAGAGAGTTAAAAGAAGTTACATGACAATTCAATTTTTTTTTTAAAATGACAACTTCACTTCAAACCTTATAGAAAGTTGCATAACAATGTAACCATCATAATAACTGCAATTTCTGACAATAAGTCTGAAAATCCAATGGAATGCCATTCAAACACACAATCACGTCAGTAAATACATTTTTCATATGATTTAGACTGGTTGTCTAGCTTTGCAACAAAAGAACTCATTTATCCTAACATCCACACCAAACATACTGGAAATAGAAAACAGGATCAGCTTAGACAACATAAAAGCATTTCTGCATCCTCCCTCAAGATATAATAGAAAATTTCTCACAATTTATAAATCATAGAAGGCGCTAGAGTTGGCATGAAAATCAGCAGCCAACAAGTTCTGACATGATACATCTGAGGTCCTTTCACAAGATAAGTTTCTGATTCATTCAATGAAAAAACTATACTTCACATTCATAACTTCAAATGATGTGCAAAGAACAAACTAGAAAGAGATTCATAAAATGTAGACCAGCACTTGCAGTTATCCCGTGTTGAATCAATTTTTCTTCTGTTATTTCCATCAGGCTTAAAGTACAACACCAATTGCAATTTTCTATACCACATTAACCACACTAGGTCTGGAGGCAGAATGATCAAGAAAGACAGAAAAGAGCTAGCAATCTGATTTTCTGGAAATATTTGAGATCAAGCAAACACAAAACAAAAAGATGGGAGAGGGAGAGAGCGTGAATACAGAAGATGCAATAATATGAAGGAAGAAAGCAATATTGTTTAACCTTGCAGACAACTGAGTGCTATGATCCTTACCCTTGTTTCAAGGCATAAATGTTGAAAACCCTAAAAATCACTGATGATTTGTAAGAAAAACATAGTTATCTTTAATACCTCACTCGTGACTAAATCATGGTTGTTGTTTTAACAAAATATATTCAAAGAGATGTAATGAACATAAGATACATACATACATACATACATACATACATACATACATATATATATATATATATATGTATATATATATATATATATAAAGAAGAAGCAGGCATTTATAAAAACGGCCTAGCAAAAAAAAAAGATTACATGTTAATAACATTCTCCCAAGGCTTTTAAATGAGGTAACAAAATTTTCTCTCCTCTAAACAATTAACCTAGTCATATTAGGTATCTAGGAACATATTTAAGAGAGCCAACCAATGGGGTACCCTCTCAAGAGATTCAGGTGGAACTGTAATTAACTTCTCCCGTCTCATCAAATCAATAGATGTAAATGTCGCTTCTTTTGCCAAATCAGCATCAGTGAACTCCAAACCCGATACAATGTTGACATCTTCATTTACGAAGCCCCGCACTGAAGCTAAAGTTTCTGTAGAATCAACCAGACCAGACCTCAAAAGACACTCACGTGCTGCTTTCTGTCCTTCTTCAGTTAGCATGTACCTGCAACACAACAAATAACAAATATTCAGGCATGGGCCAATGGGCTTGACTCACAACTATGAAAGTAAAAGATTCCCAAACAATCAAAACTATAGTCCAAAAAGCAACACTGTCAACTTCCTGATTCAAGTTTGGCAGAGCTTCTTCCACACGTAGATGCAGGGGCAGCATCAAAGTTCTGCACACATACTTAAAAAACTAATTAACTAAGCACATTTGGGTTTCAAACCCAATAAACCAT
This sequence comes from Malania oleifera, assembly GCF_029873635.1. Lineage (NCBI taxonomy): Eukaryota > Viridiplantae > Streptophyta > Magnoliopsida > Santalales > Ximeniaceae > Malania > Malania oleifera. Next base: position 92,861,897 of record NC_080425.1, read on the forward strand.
TCACCCTATTCTTTGACATAAGCCTCCTAATTGGGTCGAAATGATCCATACCAATAGCCGCTTCTCGTCCTACATCACATGTTTTATCATAATTTGCGGTCAGGCCACAAAGGATTCATCATATAGACACTATTTCAAATAATTAACCAAAATCAAATTTCCTTATGAATTTTCCTCTGCTTCCCTACTACTACTACTAAAACTAATAATGATGATGAAGATGATGATGATGATAACATAAAGCTTATTACAGATGTATTATTATATACACACACACACACTTGGGCACACATAATGGATATGCACATTTGTGTTCATGCATATATGTGCATCATTCATGTGCGTACATGCATGAGCATTGTAGAATACCTGTGCACATGTGCATGCATGTATACATGAGCACATCCACATGCACACATGCACGCATATAGAAACATTTATGCAAACAAATTATGCCAAGAGTGCATGTGTACAGGTATGTGCATCACTCATGCACATGCATATGTGTGCATATATGCATGTGTATAAAGCATGTTTAATATTGCATGTGTGCCTGTTTACGCAAGCATGCACACAAGTGCATAAATATTATTTAAATTTTAACAATATAATCTAAATTTGCATAATTAACTTTTAAAAAGATCTCCAAAAATATTCAGAGGTGGAGGTATTCTTTAAAACACTAGGGGGTGTATGGGTATTTTAAAAAAAAAAAAGTTCCCCGCTTAAAGGGATGTATTAAGGTGCTCTCACAAACACAGAAGATGCCATGTCATTTTCTGAATCTGAAATCTCAGCAGCAGATTTTATCATATGCATCTGTTATATACAAGAAAATTTATTAAGGAAAAACAGGAAGCAGTTAAAAAGCAACAGAGAAGAAAGCCCTACCAGCACAAAGAATAAAATGAAAATAAAAATAAGATAAAACATGCTTGTTAATAAATCCCCTTTAAATACCAAGCATCATAATTGACAGAGCTCTGTAACTTATTCAATTCCCTCTGTCAATTCCTTTATTCCTTTTCTTGGTCTTAATCATCACCTGGACTTCTAATCCTAATTTCCTGGTCAGCTGATCCCGAGTAAATTTCAGGCTCACCAGATAATTCTATCTTCGCACTGTTCCACATTTTAGTCTTATCAATGCAGGGAATAGGCAGCAAGCCATCACCTAATTTATCATTTTCTCGATCCCTATCATCCTTCTCCTTTGCAGCTTCTCTATGAAACTTGGGACTATTCACTGATTTAAGCTCATCTTCACTAACTCCTCTCCCTTAGTCCCAAGTTTCTGCAACCTCAAAAAGTCGAACAACCTTTAAATCATCTGTTTGGGTTTCAGAAACATGGAAACCCCTTCACAGTAAAAAGAATATTTTTCATCATAACAAAGCTGTGATCAAATATCCTATAAAAAGCATTCCTCAAATTCTAAAAATAAAAATAAAAATAAAAAATAAAAATAACCAATAGATTGGTTTCAGAGACATGGGAAACCCCTTCACATAAAAAATAATATTTTTCATCATAACAAAGCTGTGATTGAATATCCTATAACAATAAGCATTCCTCTAATTCTAAAAATACAACCATCTCTCCTGGATCGAATTGCTCTTGACCAGGAAGAATTTCTACTAGGCCCCTTTTCTCTTATTCCATACTCCGCTTCTTTCAAAGAGACTTTCTCCGCTTTATGTATGTATAAAACAATTAAACAAATATATGCTTAACTATAACAACAAAATAACACAATTACAAACATGATATTTTCTCAAGCAATCATCAACATTGTTGGAAATCAATACATCATAAATTACCAAATATTTATCAGTACAACAAAGTGAATTACAATATTACATATCACAAAGTCCCTTAACTCAACATTCCAATCAAGCAATTGCACAAACTTGAAATGAAACATAGAGATACCTATGCTAATGGAATGAATATCATAGTCATATTTGGGGAAAACTTCAACAAATTCACCCATCACTGGGAGTAAATTATCATGTACCGAAAATGTAACTTTTGCCATTCAAAATAAAAACTATTAATAGTATATAGGTTTCTAAGTCTTTTAAGGTAAATTCCTAACTATTATAGTGTCTGTTGGGACTGCTTCCCCATGGGCAATATAACAATTATCAAAGTGGACGTACAACTGCATAATGGTAGCATGGCAGCATTCAGCAATTACATTGGCTATAGTAATAGTAGAGGTGTTGATTGACATCACAGACATGCTGGAAGCCCTGAAATAGATACGAAAGACAACACCTAAAATGTAGTACATTGGTAATTGTAATAATGCAAAAGCAACAGGAATGTGCCTAGGTATTGGTAGTGGTAATGGTGAAGGCGGTACTACTGGTGGTGTTGAAGTCAACTCTCAACAGTGCTAGTGGTAAAAGGGCACAGCATATCATAGTCCAACCTATAGAGCTTAGCCAAGAATTATAGGTTAGATTTAAGATATTAGAACATTTTATCATGCCACTCAAAAAAATAAAGCTCTGATACAGTCTTAGCAAAAATAAATAAGTAAATAAATAAATATCTCAAATTGCTGGCAATAGACATGAGACTGAAAAAGATGTGTAGAAAAAACCCAATCAAAAAATAATTATAAATAAAAACAAGTGTAGGGCTACTACAAATGACCAACATACTTTGCTGGGCAACTTGATTTCGCCACTAGACCCTTAGTTATCAATGTCTTCATGCAGCTCCATCCACTATACCAATCCCTTGGAGAACTTCCGAATTGCCCTTGTTTACCTTTTCCCTTTTCTGGCCTATGAGCGAAAAACAACACTTTTAAAACCGCATCTCATAATGGACCACCATTTTGAAGAAAATTTGAAAGAAAAAAAAAAATAGCCTGTCAAAAAAAGAGAATTACAAGAGAAGTCTACAAAAACAATGAATTGACATACACAATCGGAGCCCGAGAAAGCCCACTTGCTTCAGCTGAATCAATTAGCTCCTGTTTATGCATAAATTCATTCCCATTTTCTGTTCCCCTATTTTGTAAAAAAAACAAATATGTAATAAATGTGTAAAATAAAAACAAAAAATAAACTTCTCCTTCATAATTCTCAGCGTTCTCACCCTTTTCTAGAATAAGTATATCTTTTCTAAGTAAATCTTTCAAATTTTGATGAAAGAAATAATTAAAAAAAAAACCACATAAGGGATTAAAGCACTGGGAATATACTTAAAATACCTGTAAAGGGTAATTAATAAGGCATAGGCTACAGAATTCTTTTGTGGTACATAGCGTTTGGTTCCTTTCATTTTCTTTCCTAAAAACATAAAAAACGGAATTGAATATTTTATTCCCTAAATAAAAAGGTCAAGAAATAAGCAATGTACAGGCCCAATTAAAACCATGAGTACCCTTCTTTGTCAAGTCTTCATGTTCAGAAACTCCTGCTTCAGAAGCACCTGAATTGGTTTCAAAAAATCCTTGCATCAGCTTCAGAATCCACTTTCCCACGCCTCTGCCATAAACATACAGGAAATATGTCCAACCAAAAAAAAGAAGTCGTAAAACACTTGCCAAGAGAAAAAGCTTCGTTGTGAAGAGAAGGAAATAAAAAATTATTTTTGTCACAAGCAAAGGAAATTGTTAATACACCAAAGAGGTTCAAGCAGAAACACAAGGAGATGTTATCCACAAAATAACAAAGAGCTGCCCACTATAGCCAAAAAAATACCATAGAGTTTTGATGCCCTTTTCCTCTTCGGAATTAAAAGAACTACAAACTAGCCAAAAAAAAAAAACAGAATTTTCATATCATTTGCAATACGTTCACTGTTATTTGTTAAAACATTTTCGGGTTCCTCAATTGAGGAATGCTAAAAGTTATATTCGAGGATTTGCTCAGTTCAGTATGAACTCAGTCCAGGACACAGTTGATTTTTTTCTTGCGAAGCAAACCTAAGGCCCTGGGCTGGGGATTGGGTGGAACTCACTTGAGGGTTTTGATTTGGGTATGATCACATTGGAATATGCTGTGCACAAAGAAAAACGAAGGAATTGAACGAGCAGAAATTTTCCCATCTTATACAAGGGGGTTCCTGTGTCGAGTAATAGTAAATTCACTATCTTTTTATTCCTGAGTTTCCTCAATTGAATATCGAAACATCATACAACGAATGTCCAGTTCAGTTTCCACTCATTTCTTTTCCAGGAAACCGTTATTTTTTTCAGGAAAACAAACAAGGGGCGAACTTACTTGATTTGGGAGAAGTCTTTGAGGGTTCTGATCGGGGCTTTGAAACTGCACACACCGGAATAAGCTTTGGACAATGTCGTGTCGATGTTGTCGGTGATCCCTTTGGGCGTCTCAGCCAATTCTTGCCTCTTCTGCCACATGTAAGCCGCGAGCCCTTCGTTATCGGGGCACGCGACTGCCCTCTGTTGCTGCATCGCAGGCAGTTGATCGAATTCTAGGATTTTCGGGAGAGATGACTGCGTTAGGGTTTTGGAAATGGCCGCGCCGAGCAGGGTTTTGACGGGCGAGTTGCGGAAGAGAAGGGAAGAGCAGAACCGCGCGCGCGATATGCCTCCGGCGAGTGGATTTGAAATGTGAGCAGTGAGCCCACACCGCCTGCCAACTTTATACGAGAACTGATAAAGGAAAACTATGGGGAAAAAAAAAGGTTAAAATAAAATAAAAAAACTTTCTAATGACACATTTGTATTTGGACCTACATAATTGACAAATAAATTCTTTGGCGGGTCAAATATTAATATCACATATATTACAATTAGCCGTTCCTAATTCGATGTGGAGACCACGATCTCTTTTTAAGCATTTTTGGAAGGAAAAAACATCCGATGCTTCTAAAGATTAGAAAAAATATGTCAATGTCCTCTTAACTTTTTTATACTTTCAAAATTTGATGATAAATTAACAAAAGAGATATAAGTGTCTAAGAAAATAATTTTTAATATAGGTTTTATGAGATTTTTAAAGTTTCACAATACCTCAATTTGCATATTTTTGTCAAATATCCTTAGAGATTCGTGAAAAATTTTAAGAAAAATTAAATAGTAATGATGTATAAAATCAAAATTCTAATTATTTATTTGAAATATATATATATATATTATTTTCTTTTTTAACTTTCTTTCATAATGAAATATGAAAAAAGTGAATTAAACATCTACATTGTATTGCTAAAATAGCGAACTTGAAACTATTTTTTTCCTTCCTATTTGGATTTGCCTAGTATTTTGGATTTTCAAATGGAAAATATGTGTGTGGTAGCATTCTTTTAGCTTAATTAAGATTGAAACTGTATATTATTGTTGTAGGATATGTTGGGGTTAGATCCTATCACATGATATGTAAGTTGATTACTATTAGTGAGATTTAGTTGATTAAGATGACTATAAAAGAGAATGCAATACACATCTTGAAGATAATTGTCAATAAGGACAAAACTATTACATTACTTGAAGTTACTCCATTATCTATGCTTTGCAGCCAGTTTTAGGCAAAGTAGAAGACTAAGAGCTCGATAAGGTAAAAAGGTTAAGGGAGGAGTAAGAGGAGAAATTTTCTATAGAGATGTGTAGTTTTTTGACACTTCTTAGACTTTGTGGATCAAAATGAATGCAAATATCTTCAATGAATATATAAATTATGTACATTTTTTTTTTTGTGTAGAGTTACTTTTGAGACTTATTTTTGGGCTCATTCTTTGGGGTTATTTCACAAAATGTTATTATCAAATCTTTTAAGGGATTGAAAAGAGGTACTAATGTAATTTTTTTTTATTTTTTTATTTTTTTGCATTATTTTTGCCTTAGGAGAACTCCTTGTTCTCCTTTCTTGTTCATAATGATTTTTTTTTTCTATAAAAAAATATAAAAGAAGGGCTATCCATTAAATCCACTTAAATCTTGTCATAGTAGGACGATTTGTGCCTTTTTCTTGTGTATTCACTCCTATCACAGGGTTAAAGCCTAAAGGTAGTTTTATTGACAATATAATCAAGAGTCCACACAAAATTTGTCAATGTATATAGATACATTTACAACCCCGTTACCAATTTGTTTACTCTTATTTTCTTTTGTCTTTCTTTCAATTTGTTGTGTGCATTTTATGTTGGGCCTATAATGAACAAATGGCCCCATGCGGAGAAAACTTCTAGGGCCTTGTGGTGGTTGACCCAACCCCTTTTTTTTGCCCTAAGTGCATCACTTGTAGCAAAATAAAAAGAGTATTGGCAGCTGCAACATATGCACAAAATTCAGAAAGAAAATAAAGAAGAAGAGAGAAGCAAGGCAAGGGTTTTTAACTCAAGGGGAAGTGTTGCAATCTTGAGGTGATTCAAATCACTTTTTCAGCTACAAGAGAGGTCATTCTTGCTTCCTAAGAGTTGGGTTCTCTTCATTACAGGTGGATTTGTGTTCTTCAAGTGGGTAATTCACTTGGGTCTTGTTGTAGAAGCTTGAATAATATTCTTTGTAGTTGGGCAATTTGTGTAGATGTAATTACTTGTTTCAAATCTTTTATAACTCTATTTGGTGTTAGTGGATTTTGTTTTTATGCCCGTGTTTTTACCTTCGAATTTTGAAGGGTTTTCCAAGTTAAATCTTGGTGTCATTAATTTGTTATTCTTGATTGCTATTGTTGCAAACTTGTTGGAGTTGTTTTACCTATTAACTTAGGTGTCTTCGGCTCATTGGAAAACAAGTGGTATCAGAGCAATGTTGGGCTGCATTTGGTGCCTAAAAGGTGTTTGATAAAATTCCTAAGTGAGTCATAGATGTTAATACAAGCAGAATGGTGAGTCTAACTGGTAGCAATATTTGGAGAACATGGAATGGAAAGATGATGGACTTGCTTTATTGTAAGGAATTGCATGCTCCTTTGGAAGGTGACAAGGTTAAATCAACAAACATGAGCGATGATAAATGGAAGCTCTTGAATTAGCAATGTGTTGGCTTCATGAGGCAATGGATGGACAACAATGTCTATCATCACATGGTGAATGAGACACCAGCTAATGCGCTTTGGAAAAAACTTAAAAAATTGTATGCGAGGAAAAGTGCATCAAACAAGCTCTACGAAGCTTGTTAGTCTCATATACAAGATAGGCATGCCCATTGTGAATCACATGAATGAGTTCCAAAGCTTGGTGAATAAGTTTTCAACCACGAAGATCATGCTTGATGATGAATTTCAAGCTCTTACACTTCTAAGCTCCCTTCTGGTACGTTTTGAGACCTTGAGGGTGACTTTGACAAATGCGACATCGAAAGGAAAAGTCAATATGTGTAACGACCCTATAAATTATACTATAAAAATACTCTAATATCATAATAATATCAACAAAGTCAACCCGGACCCAAAGTGAGGTATTGGGGATACACATGTCCATAAATCCATCCTATAATTGCAGCCAAAAACATAACACATCTGATCCTTATATAAAATACCAAAGTCCTAAAGTCTCCATAAATATACATATAAACCCCCAAAAATCCATAAAATATCCCCTTATTCCAAAAACACATACCCTGAACTACAGTAACTAGGCTTCCTTTACTTCGGAGCTCACTCCGTTTGGCTGTCTGGATTTCTTGAAATATTTAAGATTCTTGGGGTAAGACACTTTTCAGTAAGACGGAATAAATTATTTTCAGTGTGTGGAAATATGAGTTTTAGTGTTCCAAATATTCATCCATTATTCAATTAAATTTAACAGACAAAACATGTAACTTGAACTCACACACACACACACACACACACACATATATATATATATATGAAAACACATATTTCTCTACAATAATTAAATCATCATACATATATGTATACATAAAAAATTTTCCTCTTAATGGACTTTCATATATCATCATGTAATAACCCCACATAATTGAGTTGTGCGGCCCGAAGGCGAGACTTAACCATGGCTGGCCTACCACCAGGTTAAGTCAAATTGTACGCGTCAGTAGTACGATTGGCCTACCGCAGCCTAGTCTGAACCCAGGGGCGGTCAACATCTCTCCGCAGGCCCAATCGACTTCCAATACCAACACCCTCCCCAAGTAGTGTGGTTGTACTGACTATCATTATCATAGCTACTATACTGTGCTCCAAACATCAATGAAACAGTCCATCAGGACTCTACTACCATATAGTATAATTCATATAATATAGTCATATAAAATCTGACATGTTCTATATTTATTATGTATAAAATCATATCATAGCATATCTCGGCACACAATCATATGTACATCATATCTCGGCACACATCCATAAATATATATATGTTGGAAGTCCCAACCCGGAGTATATAGTCTAGAGGGGGGGTGAATAGACTCTTTTCGCGGAATACGTATTTTTCTACAAAATAAAAACTCTTGGCAAGATACAAGAAATTATATCGCAATATAAATATAAATCATGCACAAGATATAAAATAAAGAGTGTAAGGGAGAGAAAGAACAATACTGGTATTTTTATGTGGTTCGGCACCAAGCCAAGGATTCTACAATCCACTATAATCGCTTCTTTCACAACGGAGCAAGCCTTACAAACTTGGGAACAACTCCCTACCGCTCACAAAGAGCCTTTACCGATTCGATTCACAAAGAACCTTACAACTTGGTTCACAAAGAACCTTTCACAAGAATATGGAAGATTACAAAGAATGCTCCTTACAATGAGAAAATATGATTTACAACTCAAACCTCACACTATTCTCTCAAGAATTGAATCAAATACAATAAGTGAGCAAGAGAGAATGAGCACATGTAATGACGAACTAATATACAATGTGTTAGGTTTTATATAAAATGATGTTTTTTACTAACAATGATCAAAGACCTTCAAAACCTTGTTAATACAAGTCTAATAGCTTGTATTTATAGCCCAAGAACCTTAGGAGCCGTTGGGGGGAAGAAAAAATATTTTATTTGGCAAACTAGCCGTTTTCCGCCCGTTGGAGCGCTTCTGCCCAGAATTCGTCGACGAAATATGAATTTCGTCGACGAGGTCCCTGAATCAGAAAAAGTCACCAAAATGAAAGTTGTGGAATTTTGTCTCATCTTTCCAGGGACACCAAGATCATCCCATTTGGAATTTTTTATAAAAAGTTATGCCCAAAATACCGTAAAGTATTTAGGACTCAAGACTGCACTACGGCAGTGACGATTACTTTGTTTTTCCTTGTCAAAAAGTGTTTTAATGACTCAAATCATTCTTGGACAAAATTATATGAAATATATTAAGTCTAATGAAGATTAAAACTTGTCCAAATGAGTTTCCTTTTGAATATAAGATATTTTAATTAATAAAACACGTTTGAAAACCCATTTTGATATCTTATATGCTTAGTATGTCCTTTTGTAAATATACTCGACTTTCTTTGAACCTTTAGGACATTAAACTTGTTTTAACACAATTGGGACTAAGTATAAAAATGTTCTTAAAACTAGGATATTAAAAACTTGTCCCTTTGAAAACATATTTGAGTTTTAGGATTCATTTGACAAACTCTTGTTTTAACTTAGAAAGCTATGAAAGGTGAGTTTGTGTTATTGTTTTTAGTGCAATCCTATAAACTCATGTGTCCTAGTATGCATGTGCTTTGCTCAACTCTTACTCAGAAATCATGCAAGAAACACACTCGCAAGAGTTACAAAACATACTACCCCACACAACTCTTATTACAAATAATTCTACAATTAAGCTTTCTTTGGTTGTGCTTGGGTCATTCCGAGTACGTGTCCATTTGATCTTTCCTTCTTGACATCTACTCGGTCCGATCTTTGCCTTCGATCCAATAATTCATGTACGAGTACCTGTACTAAACATGATTTGCAAAGATAGGAAAACATTAGGAACAACATATAGGTTAATATCATCAAAACACATTAAACAATGATGGTGTAGCCACTAAGGCTAACAATATATATATCATATCTCCATAATTTTTATACAACCTTTCTAAAAATCAGTATATGCTCATGCCACACAATTTGAGTATTAAATCATAGTTTAATAACTGCGTGGAAGAATATACATACATTTCACTAAAAATAAAATGAATCATCTTACTTTACGGTTTAATCAATCCATAATAATAATAATAATCCAAAAATCCAATTTCCATATATCTGAATACCCAGAAAACATATATATCAATTTTTGTAACCACATATTATAATTTAATCGGTTAAATTTTAGAAAATTCCTGACATAATTTATTCCTCTTACTTGTTTACTGAGAATGTGCCTGCAAGGATCCTAAACCGACACCTGCAGCATTCGGAGCACAAAATCCTATAATCATATATTTTAGTTCAATAAACTAAATCCCGTAATAATTACTATCCTGACATCCCCAGGCTCACACGCTCCTGTTAACCGATTAGATTCTAAAATGACAGACATAATTCATTTTTTTTACCTTAACTTTGGAGTGGTGCGTAGGATCCCTAAACCACGAATCTGCTTTGATGAACTTGTTAATGATTGTCGCTAGGACCCCGTAGTGGCATTCGTTTTCTATTTGACTTCCAAATGGAGAAAAATCTTAGAGAGAGAGAGAGAGAGAGTGGAAGATGGCGCTAGGGGGGTATCTGGAATTTCAATCTTAGTGAAATCATACTTTTACTTTTATATATATATATATATATATATATATATATATATATATATATATTATAATAATTTATAATTATATTATATTAATATATTAATATATTATATTATTTAATTAATTATTATTTTATTTATTTAGTTAATAATTTTTTTTTTGAATCACTACATTCTCTCCTCCTTATAAAAATTTCATTATTGAAATTTGTTAACCGTTACTCATTACAATCTCCTATAGAAATAGGGAAAAGGGAAAATATTCAAAGGCAAGCAGCAGTTTGTTGACGAATCCCTGATTTTGTCAACGAATACCCTTCTGTGATTCATCGACGAAGTTCAAGCATTGTCAACAAAGAAATACCAAGAGGAATTTTGGGCATACGGTTCGTCGACGAACCCTTCTTTCGTCAACGAATGTTCTTATACAGTTCATCAACGAAGACTCTATTTCATCGACAAATTGTGCCAGGTCAACAGTCTATAAATTGATTTTTAAGTTACTTCTTCAATGAGAAATCAAAAAAAAAAAAAAAAAATCACACACTCTCTTTCTCTAAACTGCGCCCCACCTCTTTTCTCTACGATTTCTCGTCGTTCGTCACCCGAATCGACGATCGGAAATTACCAGGAGGATCTAGGGGCGTTTCTCTACAAGTCTATAGCGGAGTGAATTTTTGAAAGGGGTCTTTTCAGGCCTTACCCCAAAGTTGAGGTAAGGGTAGAAATTGACTATTTGTCTAGCATGTAATTAGATAAATGGGGTATATGAGCATGGGGATGTTAATAGTTGCTAATCTAGTATCTTAATTGATTAAACTAGGGGAAATGTGTTTTCAGGGTTTTGGAGCCCGAGTTATCGTGGGTGGGCTATAGGAGCGTTGTAGGAACTCTCTCAGTAAACAGGTAAGGGGGATTAAGTTAAGTTAGGATTTTACTAAAATAGAACTGATTGAGAGGCTATATATGTAATAACCCGAATAATAATGGTATTTAAATAATAAAGAGGAAGGAAAATGGAAACAGAAACAGAAGGAGGCAGTAGACTTGGGAGTAATAACGGAGGAATTTAGATCAAGGACTCGCTGACGAATACAAGGGATTCGTCGACGAGGATAACATAGGGTCTCGTCTACAAGGGTGAGTTTTGTCGACGAGAAGATACCGAGAGGGGTTTTTGGGCAACTCTGAATTTCATCGACAAAAGGGAGAGTTTGTCAACGAGGAGCCTTCTTGACCTCGTCGATGAGGTGACATGGCTCGTCGACGAAGGCCAGTATATAAATAGCCCGAACTTCACTTTTAAGCATAATTTTCAGCGCAGAATCCTCTCTCTCTCCTCCTTTCAGTTCTCCACCTTTCTCTCTTCGATTTCGGGTCAAATTTTCGCTGGTTCGAGGATCTGAAGCCACCACGACGCTCCTGGAGAAGTTCTCTACATATCTGCTGAAGCGGGTCGTCGGTGGAACTTCGTTGAAATTCATCCCTGAGTTGAGGTAAGGCTTTTTATTCGAGATTTGGTCTTTCCACAGTTGAAAGAAATGATGTACTCGAATAAATACTAAAGTTTAGTTTTGGGAATTATCATTTTCAGGGTACTGCTTAGGGTTTCCTACGGGTGTAAGACCAGTATTATAGAGGGGATTTTCAGTTGTCAGGTAAGGGGATAAATTAAAACAGTTACTTTCCATTGAAATTACTATTATTTAATAGTAGAATAATTTTCAGAAAGCATGTGATTATATATGAGTATAATTTAGAAAATGTAAGTTTGGGAAAATACTGCAGTTGTATAGAAAATGTGATTTCAGAACGAAATATATGGTTTCATTTGATTCGTGTGGCGTGAATATTATTTTATATATATATATATTATATACCATGTTAAGTTAGATTTACAAAATAAAGCATGTTTACAAATATTTTCAGGAATAACATGATAAACACAAAAAATTATGATTTCATAATATATGATATGTTCGACGCAAGGCCGTAATTGATGATCAGAGCAAGGCCGCAATTATTCATGTTATTCGGCACAAGGCCGCATTTATTCATGTTTTCAACACGAGGCCATAATTATTATGTTAAAGTAGAATTCAGAAAGATGTTATTATTTGATTTACGATAAACAGTATATGATTATGTACTATATGTTATCAGAACCCGGATGTTAGTTTAGTACAGTACAGGAGCACGATATCATAGCTTATAGATCAGATATCTATGATCAGATTGGTGCTAACCACCCCACGAGGGGGTGGGAGATTGATAGTCAATGTGGCTTTCAGTGTAGAGTTGTAGATGTCCACCTGTCAATCTAGACCAAGGTGTGGCGGGCCCATCGTACTTACAGACATTTTTGACTCGACAGTGGTAGGCCAGCCATTGTCGGGTCCCGCCTTCGGGTTGCACAACCCGTCATGGGGGGTAATACAGGACATTGGCTAGCTATTCATCTTGGGTAGTTTTCAGTATTATAGATTATATCAGATAATACATGATTTGTATGATTACTTGGAAGTATGGAATTATATGTTTATCTAATCATATTATGATTTATGTTTTATGTGAAATGTATGGTATATGTATTACAACATTAAATATTCATGTTGTCACACAACTGATTTTAATTTATCTACCCTTACTGAGAGGTGTCTCACCCCAAGTTTAAATTATTTCAAGAAACCCGGAGAGACCAGCAGGTCAAGGCCGCCGCTGAGTGAGTTGAGCTTGCCTGCTAGAAGGGTAAGTTCTGATATAGGATCAGGAGATTTTTGTTATAAGATCCTAGGTTTATTTTGATCTTTTTGGAGTTTGTATATATAAATACAGTATCTTTAAGAATATAGCAGACTCTAGTATTAGGTAATTATTGGTTGATGAATGTGATTTACATTTACTGCTGCCTAGGTTCCGCTGTGTATGACAGGTGTCCCCGCTACCCACGGGTTCGGGTTTACTATTGTATTATATATGTTTATTGTATGAATTTATAAGCAGGTCATTACAGTTTGGTATCAGAGCCTAGGATACTAGATTCTGTAGACTCTAGAGTGCAGGAGTAATAATACCAGAGTATAGGATAAGGGGATTTGAGGTCTGGTTTTGTAGTCTAGATGCAGGACTTCCGTGTAACGACCTACTTAATAAACTGGGTATTTTTTTTTTTATATACTATAACATTCTACATGCTCTGATACCATACTGGGATAAACCCAACCATAAACCTAAGCAGCAAGAAGCAGAACTAAATAAACATATCCATATGTAAATATATACAATACCACACCACACAATACCAGAGTACTACATGTTTTCCAAAATATATACATATGTCTGTTCCCCAAAATACCCTTAACTAGCTAGGGTATACAAAAATACTCCCAAAATGAACTCACTCTCCACAGGCAGGGTAGTACAGAAGCCCCCTCTATCTGCGAGCCTGGTCTGCTCGCCTACTTGGATCACCTGAAAAATGTTTCAACACTGGGATGAGCCAACGCTCAGTAAGAAGAAATATGCTATTACTAGTATGTGGCAAATAAGCTACTATATCATGAAAATCTACTTTCAAATAAATATGTATAACTGAATATATACTGAAGTATAAGTGATAAAATCCACCACCCCTGTCCCTATTGCTTAACATGATAGTATTGGAGTTTATTATTCAAAATACTTCTAATATAAGTAAGTATGTTCCTTGTTTCTGCAAATCTATACATACGTAATAATAACTGAAACTATTCCCTGTGGCTATCTGTGTGTCATAACAGGGTTGTGCGGCCCGTAGGCGGGATTTACCCTAGTTGGCCAACCAGGAATAAATCATTGTACTCCATCAGTCGATCTGCCCACCTCAACCCATATCTGGATGGGGAGTCTAACCTCTTCAAGGACCTGGGTGATCAACCTTACCACGTATTATCTAAATAGGTGGTTGCACTCATAAAGTAATATAATATCTGTAGCAATGGTACCGTGCTCTGTAGCTGCAAGTCCAACAGGGTCTAAAACTATATAATATATGTCTTTATACAACTATCTGATTTACCATAATTCTGAAATAATCGTAATAACCATGATGTTGCATAAACTGTATTGTAATTTTGAGAACTGTATAATCATAACACTGCAACTGCATAATCATAATACTAAAACTGTACGATCATAATACTGATATTCGTATAATCATGGTACTGAGGTTCATAAAATCATGGTACTGAAATATCGTAAAATCAGAATACTGAAATATCGTAAAACATATTTTCGTACTATATTCATATTCACAAGTCACACGATACTTTAATTCATAATTTCGTAATTAAATAAACTGTATAACATTTTAAAAATACCTAACATAGTATATTTCCCTCACTTGACTACTGGAAAGCCCCTATGGAATACTAGCCAAATACCCACAGAGCCTCCTACAAAACACCCTGAAACCAACATATGCCAGAACAAAATATCAATATTTTTCTGCCTACATCATTTCTTATAACTACCATAAGGCCAAAAATAGGTTAAAATGTCTTACCCTGAATTTGGGATGAAATCCAACTCGATCCCACCGACGATCCGTCCTAGCAAACTTGAAGAGAACTCCGCCAGGAACGTCGTGGTGGCTTCGGATCGTCAATCCGGTGTCTGGCGGGGCCGGAAACGAAGAGAGAAGGGAGAGGGCTCGTAGGTGAGAGAGAGGAGAGAGAGAGCGACGCGAGAAATAAGTAAAAATTTGGTTTTTATCTATTTATAGGGTGGGATTCGTAGATGAGACACGACATCTCGTCAACGAGTCCTTCATGAAATTCGTCGACGAGACCTTGTGTTCGTCGACGAAATTTAGAGTAGCCAAAATCGCTCTCTGTATTTTCTCGTCGACGAAACCCTATATTCGTTGACGAAATCCTTCAGACCTTCGTCAATGAAACCCTGTATTCGTCGACGAACCTTGGTTGTTCTTTGAAATTATTTTATTCCCCAAAATGTAATGTCGTCAACGAAGTCTACGACCTCCTTCTGTTTCTGTATCTATTTTTCTCTTCCTCTTTATTATTAAAATGCTATTATTCTTCGGGTCACTACATTCTGTAGTAGTTTGTGTGATTTTCCTGGGGTGACGATTTCAGGAAAGTCATGGTAAACTATTGTCGGGTTGGGTATCTAGGTTACAGGATTGAACCTTGAATTGAGATAAGGAGAGATGGATTAATTAGGAATATATACTATATAGGTTGGGTGATATGTATAGTGAAGGGATTCTGAAATAAGTTATTTGTTTTTCAGGATGGACCCTAGTGGCAGTATTGCCCACGTTAGTGGGAATGAGGATGCTAGACCCTCAGGCATTGTGGGCGGTGATTCAGATGAAGTTTTGCGTAGCGTGGCACAGTAAGTCATAGCCGAAATTTCCAGGAGGTCGAGGGAACAGGGGGGGTCCATCGGCAGGCCACGGTAGCTCGATAGAGAAATTCATAAAGATGAATCCTCCGACTTTCTCAAGGGGAACAGATCCTGCAGTCACTGAAAACTAGGTGCAGGAGATAGAGAAAATATTTGTAGTGTTGCAGTGTCCTGAGGAGCAGAGGGTGCTATTTGCTACCTACAGACTGACTGGAGAGGCTGAAAGATGGTGGTCGGCGGTGAAACTTTTAGAGCAGCAGATGACAGTACCTGTGGAGATGACATGGGAGCGATTTAAGGAGATATTCTTCGATAGCTATTTTTCGGCTTCGTTCAGGGAAGCGAAGATTGAGAAGTTTCTGAATCTGAAGTAGGGACAACAGACCGTACAGTAGTACGCGGCGAGGTTCATCGAATTATCTCGCTTCGCCCCGTACATCATACAAGATGAAGCAAATAAGGTACGACAGTTTGATAGAGGTTTGAGGCGAGAAATACATAAATAGGTGTCAATATTGAAGTTACAGGATTTTACTGAATTGGTGGATAGGGCCCCTATAGCAGAGATTGGAGAGCGGTTGGAGGCTGAGGAGCAGAGACAGAAGAAGAGATTCGCACCTTCCAGTTCCCAATAGGGAGTTGGTTGTGGTTCGTGGAAGAGAGGTGGTTACTATAGGGATCGGAGGCAGGAGACCGGGAATGGCGGTTTTCCAGGTGTGCAGCCATCTCCAGCTTACCCGTCTTACAGGAAGAGACACCTAAGGGAGTGTCATGTTGGGCGAGGTGTCTGCTACTGGTGTAGGGAGTCAGGACATATGATGAGGGACTGTCAGGCTCAGATTGCTGCTGCTCCTGCTTTTAGACCTGCTCGAGGAGGCTACCAGGCTCCACGTGGAGGCCAGCAGCGGAATATGGCCCAAGCCAGGGTTTTTGCTTTGACGCTGGATCATGCTGAGACAGCTGGCGACGTGGTGACAAGTACGATTAATATGTTTTCATTTAAAGTTATTACACTTTTTGACTTAGGTGCCACACATTCGTTTGCATCTGTGGAATGTGTTAAATTATGTGGGGCTGAAACACAGACATTAAATATTGAATTATTAGTAGCTACACCGACCGGGTCAGCGATGAGATGTAGTAGGGTACTACGTGGTTGTCCAGTTGATGTTCAGGGGAGGATTTTATCTGCTGATTTGGTAGTGCTAGACATGCATGGGTTTTATATTATTTTTGGCATGGATTGGCTAGCAGCTAATTTTGCCAGTATAGACTGTCATGCGAGAGAAGTAACTTTTAGACCGACAGGAAGACCAGAATTTAGATTTACAGGGTCACTAGTGCAATCTCTACCTCAGATAGTTTCATCTATTCAGGCGAGGAGACTACTATTGAGTGGTGGTCAAGGATTCGTGGCCTTCGTGAAGGAAGCAACAGGAAATGAAGTGAAGCTCACCAGTACGCCAGTAGTAAAGGAGCTTATTGATGTGTTTCCAGAAGAATTGCTGGCTTTGCAACCTGATCGTGAGGTAGATTTTCCTATTGATCTATTTTCAGGTACAACGCTTATCTCTAAATCACCATACTGAATGACGCCAGCAGAGTTGGCAGAACTAAAAGATCAATTGCAGGATTTACTTGATAAGGGCCACATACGACCTAGTGTATCTCCGTAGGGAGCTCTAGTATTGTTCGTAAAGAAGAAAGACGGGTCTATGAGGATGTGCATAGATTATAGGGAGATTAATAAAGTGACAATCAAGAACAAATGTCCTCTACCCGGTATAGACGATTTATTTAACCAGCTCCAAGGTACACGAGTGTATTCAAAGATTGACCTCAAATCTGGCTACCATCAGGTAAAAGTGAAAGTAGAAGACGTCTCGAAGACGGCCTTCAGGATCAGGTATGGGCATTACGAGTTCCTTGTTATGCCATTTGGTCTGACGAATGCTCCTATGATATTTATGGATTTGATGAATAGGATTTTTCATCCATATTTAGATCAATTTTTGGTTGTTTTTATTGATGATGTACTAGTCTATTCGAGGAGCTGTGAGGAGTATGAGATACATTTGAGGCAGGTTTTGCAGATGCTTAGGGAGAAGAAGTTGTATGCAAAATTCAGTAAATGTGACTTCTAGCTCGATAAAGTTATGTTTTTGGGCCATGTTATCTCAAAAGACGGAATTTCTATGGATCCTAGTAAAATTGATGCGGTAGTGAATTGGGCTAGACCGAAGAACGTACAGGTGGTTAGGATTTTCTTGGGGTTAGCTAGTTATTACCGTTGTTTTGTTGAGGGATTTTCAGCTTTATCAGGGCCTCTGACATGACTGACTAGGAAGAATGCCAGATTTGAATGGGACGACAGCTGTAAGTAGAGTTTTCAGGAATTGAAGCAGAGGTTAGTCACAGTACCAGTACTGACCATCCCGTATGGGGGTGAGGGTTATACTATCTACACTGATGCTTCCTTGAATGGACTTGCCTGTGTATTGATTCAGCATGACAAGGTAGTGGCGTATGCGTCCAGACATTTGAAAGAATACAAAAAGAACCACCCTACCCATGATCTTGAATTTACTGTAGTGGTACACGCATTGAAAATTTGGAGGCATTACCTATATGACGAGCAATGTGAGATTTTCTTCGACCACAAGAGTTTAAAGTATTTATTCACCCAGAAGGAATTGAATATGAGGCAGAGAAGGTGGTTAAAGTTGATTAAGGATTTTGATTGTACTATTAGTTACCTCCTAGGGAAAGCAAACGTGGTAGCTGATGCACTGAGTAGGAAGTCTAGGGAATCGGCGTTGATGGCTACGGAGATCCAGTGTTCGATCATGATGGATCTAGAGAGACTCGACATTGAATTGATCGGGAGTAATCCTTCTGTATGTATTGCCAGCCTAGTCATACAACCTACTCTGTAGGAAAGAATTAAAGCCGCTCAGAAGGAGGATCCAAGATTAGCAAAGGTGATAAATAGAGTGCAGACAGGCTAGGAAGAGGAATTTTGCATTTCATATGATGGAGCTTTGCGGTTCCATTCCAGATTATGTGTTCTTGCCGATATTGACATTAGGAAGACTATTTTGGAGGAGGCTCACAGATCTTTGTATACGGTTTATCCCGGCTATACGAAAATGTACAGGGATCTGCAAGAGTTTTATTGGTGGAGTGGTATAAAGAGAGAAATTGCTGAGTACGTAGCCCAGTACTTAATGTGCCAGTAGGTAAAAGCTGAGCACTAGAGGCCAGCGGGACAGTTGCAGCCGTTATTTATCCCATAGTGGAAGTGAGAACATATATCTATGGATTTTGTGTCAGGGCTGCTGTCGACATTGCATGACTAGAATGCGATTTGGGTGATAGTAGACCGGTTGACTAAGACCACCCATTTCCTCCCTATCAGGATCAGCTATTCCCTCAACCGTTTAGCGGAGATTTACGTTCAAGAGATAGTTCGTTCTCATGGAATGCCAGTATCTATTGTATAAGATCAAGACCCATGTTTCATGTCACGGTTCTGGAGAAGCTTGCAGGAAGTTCTAGGGTCTCAGGTATCATTTAGCACGACATTCCATCCTCATTCAGACGGGCAGACTGAGGATGATACAAATACTAGAAGATATGCTCCAAGCATGTGTATTAGATTTTGGGGATAGTTGGACTCAGTTCATGTCGTTGGTAGAATTTGCGTATAATAACAGTTTTTAGGCCAGCATTGGTATGGCACCGTTTGAGGCATTGTACGGTAGGAGATGTCGATCTCCTTTGTATTGGGATGAGATGGGTGAGCAGCGAGTTGTGGGGTCAGAGCTGGTATAGTAGGCATACGATAAAGTTCGGCTCATCAATGATAAAATCAATGCAACTCAGAGCTGGCAGAAGAATTATGTCGACCATCGCCGCAGGAATTTGGAGTTCGATGTGGGTGATCATGTATTTTTGAAGATAGCTTCGTTAAAAGGGGTTATGAGGTTTGGTAGGAAAGGTAAACTTAGCCCTAGGTTTATCGGTCCGTTTGAGATTTTAGAGAAAGTGGGGCCGATGGCCTATAGGCTAGCTTTGCCACCTACACTATCCAGGATGCACGACGTATTCCACGTATCTATGTTGAGGAAATACGTCCCAGATCCTTCTCATATTATCAACTATGGTGAGTTAGAGCTTAATGATTCGCTAGTCTATGAGGAGGAACCAGTGCAGATTCTAGACTGAAAGGAACAGGAACTACGTAATAAGAAAATTCCTCTAGTAAAGGTCCTATGGAGGAATCATGCAATAGAAGAGGCTTCATGGGAGCTCGAGGAACAGATTAGACAGAAGTACTCACAATTATTCCAAGAAGTTCAGATGTAATTGGAAAATGTAAGTAAATGGGTAGTATTCTTTTGCAGGTACATGTAATGTTTTAGTTAGTAAGTAGTATTTTAGTTTTGGGGAAATTTTATTTTGGTATATGTAATCTCCCAGGACTTGAAATGTAGCCATGGTATTCCTCCGCCATAAGTGAGGGTAAGTAATAAAATAAGTAGACTATTTTAACTAATAAGGGATGATGAATTATATGAATAGTAAATTTTGAGGATGAAATTTTATAAGAAGGGGAGAATGTAATGACCCGAATAATAATGATATTTAAATAATAAAGAGGGAGGGAAATGAAAATAGAAACAGAAGGAGGCAGCAGACTTGGGAGTAATAACCGAGGAATTTAGTTCAAGGACTCGTCGACGAATACAAGGGATTTGTCGACGAGGATAACATAGGGTCTCATCAACGAGGGTGAGTTTCGTCGACAAGAAGATACCGAGATGGAATTTTGGGCAACTCTGAATTTCGTCGACGAAGGGGAGAGCTCGTTGACTAGGAGCCTTCTTGACCTCGTCGACGAAGGCCAGTATATAAATAGTCTAAACTTCATTTTTAAGCATAATTTTCGGTGCAGGATCCTCTCTCTCTTTTGTCCCTTCGGTTCTCCACCTTTCTCTCTTTGATTTCGGGCCGGAATTTTGTTCGTTCGAGGATCTGAAGCCACCAGGACGCTCTTGGAGAAGTTCTCTACATATTTGCCGGAGCGGGTCTTCGGTGGAACTCCGTTGAAATTCATCCCTGAGTTGAGGTAAGGCTTTTTATTCGAGATTTGGTCTTTACAAAGTTGAAAGAAATGATGTACTCGAATAAATACTGAAGTTTAGTTCTGAGAATTATCATTTTCAGGGTACTGCTTAGGGTTTCCTACGGGTGTAAGACCAATATTATAGAGGGGATTTTCAGTTGTCAGGTAAGAGGATAAATTAAAATAGTTACTTTCCATTGAAATTACTATTATTTAATAGTAGAACAATTTTTAGAAAGCAAGTGATTATATATGAGTATAATTTAGAAAATGTAAGTTTGGGAAAATACTGCAGTTGTACAGGAAACATGATTTCTGAACGGAATATATGGTTTCATTCGATTCGTGTGGCGTGAATATTATTTTATATATATATATATTATATCATGTTAAGTTAGATTTACAAAATAAAGCATGTTTACAAATATTTTCAAGAATAACATGATAAATACAGAAAATTATGATTTCAGACCATATGATATGTTCGGCGCAAGGCCATAATTGATGATTAGCACAAGGCCGCAATTATTCATGTTATTCGGCACAAGGCCGCATTTATTCATGTTTTCGACACGAGGTCATAATTATTATGTTAAAGTAGAATTCATAAAAATGCTATTATTTGATTTACGATAAACAGTATATGATTATGTACTATATGTTATCAGAATCCGGATGTTAGTTTAGTAAAGTTTAAGAGCATGGTACCGTAGCTTATAGATCAGATATCTATAATCAGATTGGTGCTAATCACCCCACGAGGGGGTGGGAGATGAATAATCAATGTGACTTTCAGTATAGAGTTGTAGATATCCATCTAGCAGTTCGTACCAGGCTGTGGCAAGCCCATCGTACTTACAGACATTTTTGACTCGGCAGTGGTCAGTCAACCATTGTTGAGTCCCGCCTTCGGACTGCACAACCCATCATGGGGGGTAATACATGACATCAGCTAACTATTCATCCTAGGTAGTTTTCAGTATTATAGATTATATTAGATAATACATGATTTGTATGATTACTTGGAAGTATGTAATTATATGTTTATCTAATCATATTATGATTTATGTTTTATAGTATGTGAAATGTATGGTATATGTATTACAACATTGAATATTCATGTTACCACACAACTAATTTTTATTTATCTATCCATACTGAGAGGTGTCTCACCCCAAGTTTAAATTATTTCAGGAAACCCGGAGAGACTAGCGGGTCAAGGTCGCCACTGAGTGAGTTGAGCTTCCCTGCTAGAAGGGTAAATTCTGATATAGGATCCAGAGATTTTTGTTATGAGATCCTAGGTTTATTTTGATCTTTTTGGAGATTGTATATATAAATACAATATCTTTGAGAATATAGCAGACTCTGATATTAGGTAATTATTGGTTGATGAATGTGATTTACATTTACTGCTGCCTAGGTTCCACTGTGTATGACAGGTGTCCCTTCTACCCACGGGTTCGGGTTGACTATTTTATTATATATGTTTATTGTATGAATTTATAAGTAGGTCGTTACAATATATGTTTTTTTTATGTTTTCAGTTGTTATTTCAAAAACCAACCGTTCAAAATGGACTTTTCAAACCTAAGATATATAATATGGTATTTTGAGTAAAAATGAAGGTGGAAAGTTTGGTTTGACAATGTAAACGAGATATACTGTATACTGAAATTGTGTGGCAGATGAATAATATTTTGAGGCTATTGTATAACTGAGTTTGTGAATGTTTGTGAAATATTGGAACTGTTTGTGAAAAATACAAGGATTTGATATAACGGTTCCGAGCCGAGTTTTATATGACTGCCGGGGGTTGGGATTTTAAATAGTGGTTGTGAACCAAGTTTTATATGACAGCCGAGGGTCAGGATTTGATATAGTGGCTGTGAGCCCAGTTTTATATGACGGCTGAAGGCTGGGATTTTGTTTAGCGACTGTGGGTTGGGTTTTACATGAAGGGCGAGGGCAGGGATTTTTATAGTATAACAAGTTTTATACGAAATGAGTTTGAAATATGGTTTTTATTACTTAAATTGCATGATATGCTTTAGGAACCCTGAAGACCAATTATGTTATGAGCATGGTACCAGTGCTAGAGATTCAGTAGTTGGCCATGTGTGCCTACACTGTTTTGGATAGAAGTGTCGGGTGGTTTCAGCCGATTAGCCTACAGAGAGGTGGTACCTTCCCTAGAAGTCCAGACCAGGAAGTGGTAAGGCAATCTGTGACAACCCGAATAAAAATGGAATTTGAATAATTAAGAGGGAGAGAAATAGAAACAGAAATAGAAGGAGGTTGTAGACTTCGTCGACGAGTTTAGTAGAAAATTCGTCGACGAATATAGGGATTCGTCGACGAGAAAATACCAAGAGGAGCTGACTGAATTTCATCGACGAAGACTGAATTTTGTCGACGAAATTTGTGAAGGACTCGTCTACAAATGACGTGGCTCATCAATGAATCTTCTGCTCTATAAATATGAAAAATCCGATTTTTAACTTACAAAAGAAGCCAACTCTTCTCCCTATCTCTCCTCTTTGGTTCTCTCTCTCTCTCTCTCTCTCTCTCTCTCTCTCTCTCTCTCTCTCTCTCTCATCATTTTTGGGTCATATTTACACCGGATCGACAATCCGAGGTCACCACGACGCTCTTGGCGAAGTTCTCTATGAGTTTGTTGGAGTGGATCGTTGGGAAAAAAAAGTTGGAAATCATCCCTAAGTTGAGGTAAGGCTTTTAAGCCGAATTTGGTTTGGCGATAGTTATAGGAAATGATGTACGTATGAAAATACTGAGGTTTAATACTGAAAATTTTTAATTTCAGGGTATTGATCAGGAAATCCTACGGGGGCCAAGCTAGGATATTTTAGGGGCTTTCTCAGTAGCCAGGTAAGGGAATAAACTAAAGCAGTTATTTTCCATGCAAATTATTATTGATTATGAGTAAATTTATTTTCAGAAAAGCATATGTTATATTTGTTTATTACGAATGGAATGTACGATTTGGAATACTGCTATGATGTTAAGATGTATATGTATGTATGAGATGCCAGAAAATCACGATTTTAGAATATGAAGTATGACTTTTAACAGCGCATGTGTGGCATGAATATTATTTTACGTGAAATGTATTATGATATGAAGGATTTTACGAACAAAGCATGATTTCAGGTATTATGAAAAGATGAGTTATGTTGTGATGAATTTGACGAATATATGATAAATGATTTATTTTCAGAATATATATATACCTGAAACGATTTTGGCGCGAGGCCACGTATTTATGTTATCGGCACGAGACCGTATTTATGTTATCTACACGAGGTCGTATTTATGTTATCGGCACGAGGCCATATTTATGTTATCGGGGTGAGGCCGTATTTATGTTTTTGGCACGAGACCGTACTTATGAAATTATGAAAGATGCTATATTACCATGTATTATATGTTATTAGAACCCGGATGTTAGTTTAGTTCAGTTCAGGAGTTCGGTACCGTAGCTATATTGTAGATCAGATATCTACGTCAGATTAGTGCTAACCATCCCATGAGGGGATGGGAGATGGATAGTCGATGTGGTTTTTAGTAGAGTGTGGACGTCCACCTGGTAGTCCGGACCAGGATGTGGCGGGCCCATCGTACTTACAGACATATTTGATTCGGCAGTGGTCGGCCAGCCATTGTTGGGTCTCGCCTTCGAGCTGCACAACCTGTCATGGGGGGTAATACATGACACTAGCTAGCTATTCATCTTGGGTATATTTTCAGTATTACAGTTATAACGGATGTTTTATGTACGTTATTTATTAGCAAATATGAAAATATATGATTATTCAGTATGATATGATGAATGTTTCCTGATTTATGAAACGTATTATATATGCATAATTGCATTAAATATTCATGTTGCTACACAACTGTATTTAGTTTATTTGCCCTTACTGAGAAGTGTCTCACCCCCAAACATTAAATGATTTTCAGGAAATCTAGAGAGACCGGCGGGCCAGGGCCGCCGTTGAGTGATTGGAGCTTCCCTGCTAGAAGGGTAAGCATTGAACTAGGATCGGGAGTTTTTGTTATTTGATCCTAGTGTTATTTTGAATTTTTGGAGATTGTATATAGTAACAATATTTTGATGATATAGTAAACTCTTGTATTATGTTTTGTGGTTGGATGTTTGAGAATTTATTTTTACTGCTGCTTAGGTTTCCGCTGTGGATGACAGGTGTCCTCGTTACCCATGGGTTCGAGTTGACCATTTATTCATTATGTTACATTTTATGTTAATAAAATCGAGGTCGCTACACAATCAGACCCGCAACTGAGTTGTGGATGCCTGCAGTCGTAGTTACCAGCAGATGGATGATTTTAACTTTGTCTCGGTTAATCCCCTAGGGCTTAGTCCAACCTTTGGGTTGCACAACTCGTACCACGGGGGAAGTAAATAGTGTTTAGTCCCAGGGAGTGTCTTTTATGCATATCCATAAATTTATGTAAATGATGTTACTTAATTACAGAACTGTTTATACTATGAAAACGAGACCAATATTTTCAACGGTGTAAAGTGAGTACAATATAAAATAGCTATTTTTGGTTAAATAGAGGATGAATGTTTTCTATAAACACTAAATGTATGCTGACCACACACTGATATTAACTTAGTATTCCTTACTGAGAAGTGTCTCACCCCAATATACAAATTATTTTTTTAGGACCATCTCGAGGTCGAGTTTAGCGAACTCCAGGGCGAGGTGATAGCTAGTTAGTTTTTGTGAGTGTCAGTAAGAACTTTACTGTATTTAAGTTGTATTTGAAGTCCCTGAGTATGTAATATGGGTGTATAGACTGAGTTAGTTTTTGGTATTGTACTACGGTTTGTATTATGAGCATTAGGAAACTCTGATGTATATTAGTATCATAGAACTCTAATAATGGATTATGGAGAATATTTTATTATTTTCGCTGCATTTATATAATGAATATGGTATCAGGTACGTAGACGTCATTAAAGTAGCACCTCGAGCCCACGTGGCGGTTTGGGGCGTTACAGGTGGTATCAGAGCTTAGGTTTGTTAGGTTCTGTAGACTTGGATGATTAATGATTACCAAAGTATAGGTTGAGATAGGTTAAAAGTGGGTAAGCTAAGTGAGTCTTGGTCTGGAAGCCTAGACACAGTGATTTTTTGACGGTCTTCTATGTTTTTCCTGGAATAACGATTTTAGGAAAATCATGGTAAATCCATCGATGGTTTTGTTTATGGGTTTAGAAACTGGAACTTGAAAATTTAAGTGGGAACATTAGGTTGGAGGAGTATGTGCATAGTGTCAGTGATATGGTTAGAGGCTGGTGCCTTGATACTTTTGTAGCGGAGTTGTATAAATGATTCCTTTAACTGCAAACTCATATGTTTTATTATTAGTCATTCCATACTTGCATCAACCATGATAAATGTGGAATTTCTAAGTCATTTTCTATCCTATCTTCAGGATGGATTCCAGGGGAAAGGATATCATGGCTGGAGGGGATAATCATGTGGATACCTCCAGTAAAGATGATGTTGATGCCTCGGCAGTGTCGTGCAGTATAGCATGATAGGCTAGGAAGGAAATCCGGAGGGATTTCTGAGAGCAGGATCAACTATCAGCTGATAGGGGCTGCACGTTTCAGCAGTTTACCCAGATGAATCCGCCGACATTTTCAGGAGGAGCGAACCCCGCTGAAGATTGGGTTCCGGAGATGGAGGAGCTGTTTGGCGTACTGAAGTGCACAGAGAAATAGAAGGTGCAGTTTTCCACCTTTAAATCGGTGGGGGGAAGCAAAGAGGTGGTGGAGGTCGGCAAAGCTAGTAGAGGAACAGTGCCTAGGATATGCATCTATTACCTGAAGTCGTTTCAGGGAAGTTTTCTTTGGCAGATACTTCCCTGTTGCAACCCGAGAGGCAAAGGCAGAGGAGTTCCTGCGTCTGATTCAGGGGCCTATGACTGTGCAGCAGTATGCAGCCAAGTTTGTGGAGCTATCTTGTTTCGCTCCGCACATGGTCCCAAATGAGCCAAAGAAGGATTAGATGTTTGAGAGAGGTCTGAGGCAGGGTGTATGCGCACAGGTGGTGGCGTTATTGACTCACAGTTTCTAGGAACTAGTGGACGGGGCCATGGTAGTTGAGGCCAGTATTCAGGAAGGGGAGAGAGCAGCAAACTAGAAGAAAATGCCTTTGCCTCAGGGGTTTTAGTCTAGCACCAGCTAGAGTTCATGGAGGTGGCCTGGTAATTTTACGGGCTAGCGACAGGAGATGGGATCTCAAGCCCCTTAGGGAAATTCTCAACATTCTACCTATTCCAGATGCCATAAGAGGCATTGGGGCGAGTGTAGGGCTGGATTAGCTGGCTGTTACCAGTGCGGTGGGGCAGGACATCAGGCGTAGGATTGTCATACGACATTGAATTACGCACCTCCATAGCATCAGTATGGAGGAGGTAACTAGGCACCCCGAGGTGGTCACTAGAGGGGCATCACCCAGGTGCGGGTGTACTCATTGATGCCGGGAGATGCGGAGAATGCCGACAATATGGTGATAGGTATGATTTCCATTATGTCAAATAGTGCTATTGTGTTATTTGACTCAGGTGCGATGCACTTATTTGTGTCTCGGAGATTCATTAAACTGTGCGGGGGTAGAAACACAACCGTTAGATGCCGAGTTAGGTGTGGTCCCACAGATAGGGTCGGTTATTGTATGCAGTAAGGTGATTAGAGACTACCAGTGGAGATTCAGGGGAGAAGGCTGCTTGCTAGTCTAATCATTTTCGATATGCATGGATTCGACATTATTTTAGGGATGGATTGGCTAGCATCCAATTATGCGAGTATCGACTGTCGCAAGAAAGAGGTAGTGTTCAGACCCCCAGGGGAATAGGAATTCAAGTTCGTCGGGTCGTGTGTGCGCTCTGCACCACAGATCCTTTCAGTGATGCAGACAAGCAGGTTACTTCTGGAGGGTTGCTGGGGGTACCTGACATGTGTGAAAGAAGCACCGAAGGAGGAACCTAAGCTAGAAGATATACCAGTGATAAGGGAGTTCTTAGATGTGTTTCTCGAGGACTTATTGGGATTACCTCTAGATCGTGTGGTGGAATTCACCTTTTTTTTTTTTTTCTTCCTTTTATTTTATTGGGTTTTCTTGCACTTTCCTATGAGCCAAACGAGAATGAGGGTTTGGATTGACTAAGGTTAAGGTTAGGTTGGGCTGCGGGTTGGTTTGGTATTAGGATTTGGGTTGGACTGGGCTTAGGCTAGGTTGGGCTACGGGTTGGTTTAAATGGGCTAGGTGAGACTAGGCCTTAGGATTTGGGCTTGGACTAAGACTAAGGGATTGGGCTTGGACTAAGACTAAGGGATCGAGCATGGGTCAAGTTTGGGCTAGGTTGGTTTAGATAGGTTTAGGTTTAGGCTTTGGTTTTGGGCTTGGGTTTTAAGTTTAAGCTTGAGTTTAGTTGTTAGGTTGGGTTGGGTTAATTTGGTTGGGTCATAGGCTTTGGATTTGAATTTGCTAGGTTGTGTGGGTTTGGGCTTGGTTAGATTGGGTGGACTTTGGGCTAGGGATTGGGCCTGAGTCAATTAAGCTGGTGTCCTCGGTAGGTTAGAACTTAAGTTGGGCTGTAGGTTTTGGAGATTAAGTTAAGGTCTTAGGGGGCTTGGTTTGGGCTTAATTTTAGGTTGTGGGTTGGGGTTTTGGGTTTAGGATTTAGGCTGTGGGTTATGGTATTGGTTGGGGTAGATGGGTCAATTAACCTAGGTCAAGGTTGACCTAGATCGAGTTTAGGTCTAGTTTTAGGGTTTTTGGGTCATGTTGACCAGGGTCTGAGTGGTTTGACCCAGGTTCTCGAGTTTGTTTGGGAATTTTGATAGGGTTTTTGGGTAGATTTTTTCTTTCTTTATTTCTTACTTTCTTTTTTTCTTTTTTAAAAAATTGATTTTGATTCTGATTGGGGGGAGACTTTGGGATTACATTTGAACTCTGCTTGATTGAGATTTTGGAATTCTAATTTTGAATTATGACTTAAACCAATCCTAGGTAGATCAAGAAATTCAGAATTATAAAGTCTTTTCTACCAAACACCGCTAAGCAAAATGATTTATGTTCTTAAAATAAGACAGAGTTAGGAAGATCGAGGTACTTACCTTTTAGTTCTCTCACCCCTCCTTATCCTCTGCTTCTACTTGAGTTACTTTCTGCAACCTCGCTCTAATTTTTGCTCTTTGAATTATGCACTACTCCCTTATTCTATTCTTGAATATTACTCCCTTCTTGCGATGATTGTTTCACTGCCAACCTTAGAATTTCTCTTGGCCAAATGCTGATCTCCTTAGTCTCTTTAGATGACTTAAATACAAAAATCCCAAAGTTTTTTTTTTTTTTTTTTCAGCTCCCTCTCTGTCAATCTCCAACCCCTGAAATTTGAACTTCAGCCCCTATTTATAGCCAAGCTAGTATGGGAAATAGCTCCATGGAAATGCTGAATGTGGTGGGATACATGTGAACCAACCACATAGAAAATTGATGCATGGGGAAGGAGAAAACATGCATGCCTTGTCTATCATGGGGCATAGCCATGAATGGGGCTGCGAACTCCAAATGAAGGACTCAAAGTGGGCCCCAAAATTACAATTAGCCCACAATGGGCCCAAAATGTTTTGAATGTGAAACTAACACTAAAACGTTTCCTTGTGTATGTAGGTGATGAAGAAGGTCTTGTTGGGTTGGGTTTCTCTCCTTAGTGAGGATGGCCCAAACTTATCTGATACGGGCCCATGTATGAAGAGGCCCATTTGGGAGAATAACCCTATCCTTTGCTGTTGCAAAATGTGGTGAACAATCAGAAAATAAGAAAGAAAAAGAAGAGAGAGTCGCAGCCGCCATAGAGAGAGAACTGTCCAGTCTTGATCAACTGCTTCGATTAACAAGCGTTTGTGGTCCGATTGAGCTAGAAATTAACAGGGATGCTCATGACACGTTAAGATTCATTGTGAATGGTGGAGATTATATTATGAGCATTCGGTGTCAATTTTTAGCTAGTGAATAGTAGCCTCGATTTTTCTGTCGCCACATAGAGAGAAAGTTGTCCAGTCTTGATCAACTGCTCCGATCAACGATTACTTGTGGTTTGATTAAGCTGAAATTTTATAGGGATGTTCATGACATGTGAATATTCATTATGAATGGCGAAGATTGGATTTTGAGCATTCCTTGTTGTTTTTTCAGCTCGTGAACAGTAGCCTTTGTTTTGGTGAGATCTTTCTTTAATTCTTGTAGAAGTTGATTTATGTCAAGAAATTAAATTTCTTGAAGATAATTGCTGATTGTATGCCTCTAGTTGAGATAGGAGAAGACTCATGTATTCCTGTAATTATTGATAGTAGAATTGTTTGAGTAGACTATAATCTCGTGGTTTTTCCTTCTCACATTGAGAAGGTTTTCCACGTAAAAACGTGTGTCTTGTGCTTGTGGTGTTTGGATATATATATTTTATGCATATATATTGCTCTATTTTATAGTTTCCTACAGATTCACACAAAGAGGGAGTTTGAGTATTATTGTTTCTCCCAACAGGTCTAATGACAGCAGCCCAACCATGAAACCCAACTTCATTTTGTATTTTCTTGAAAGTTATACTTGTAAATGCTTATGTATGAATGAAAGACAATTTGTACAAAAATCTTGATTAATGAAAACTTGTTTCAATGTAGTGAGGCTAAGAGAGTCAAAATGAGAGATTCAATTAGGCCAAGACATTAGATGACACTAAAACAAATTGAATAAGAAACATTAAAATTAAAGAACAAAAATTAAAAATCCTAAAGTTTTGCTATATAATGATCGAACAAAATGAAGTGTCTGCACATCTTAAGAAATAAATATTTATCATGAAAAGTGTTTAATTGAACAAAAGTATTTATCTGAAAAAAGTATCTATAATAAACAATTTCAGACTACTTTCAAATAAATACCTTTTCAGATAAATATTTTTTTTTCTAGAAAAATACTTTTCTACAACACGTTCCAAACGATCCCTAATCCTCGAAGTCTAAAAGTGATTTTTTGATCTTAAAATGTGGAATTTGAGTGTTAACATGGAGAAAAAATTTGGCCTTCCCATTACACCTTTGCATCCAATGAAAACACTCCATATAGTGGATCCCTACCATGTGAGGTATATTATTTGGAATATTTTCATTGGATGGTAGGGCTTAATGGGAGGACCACATTGGTATTATTTTTCGTTAATTAACATGAATTTATATAAACTTAGATGAAGATCTATGTAGTTTTTATTTTCCTTTTTAACAAATCCATATATATATATATATATATATATATATATATATATATATATATATATAAATATATATTAAATGCAAATTCATATTTTTAAGGACAAAAGAGCCACTTACCCTTTTTGAAATTTGAGAAAAAAGTAGACATGGACCTCTCCTGAAATTTTAAAAGTCTTACAAACCTACCTTGAGATTTAACAAAAAGATGTTCAAGAATTTCCCTGAGGCTTTTAAAATTCATACGATCAAGAATATCCTTAAGACTTTCAAAAATTCACAAACTTTGTTAGACATTTGATTTTTGAGACACTTATACTTTTTTTAGGTTTTTATTTTTGCCAAATACAAGCAAAGGTGTTAAACGTTTTAGTAAATCTCATAGAAGACCTTAGAATTCTTAAAACCTCATGAGAAGTTTGTGCTTTTTTTCACTAACCTGAAGAGAAATTTTTGGAATTGATTTTAAAAAATCGGGGAAGATTTGATTTTTTGACTCAGAGTAAATTAATGTTTTTAACTAAACTTTTAAATATAGGATACTGTTAGAACCAAAGGAGGCCATTGGGAGGCTTGATACACATGGGTGAACACCAACTTGACCTAAAAGTTTAGGCCTATTGGGTCTTGGAGCCAACCATGTATATAAGCACCCATCATCCACTCAAATTTTCCAATATGGGACAACCTCACAAGTGGAATTCTCAACAAACTCCCTCTCACTTGTGAGTTCCAACTGCTCCCCCTTGAACGTAAATCGCCTCCCTTATGGGAGTAAGCCCAATTTCCCAACAGTTGTTCAAGTGGGTTTTACCACTGACACCTTACGTGCCTCAGATTGCATTCTACGTGCCTCTGAACTAATCCTACCCCCCACGTCTTGACCCTATTCGAATCCATCCCAAGCTTAGATAATCCTTATTGGCCTTAGTCAAACACTTAGTCCTCCAACTGTTAGCACGTTAGGAGAATTAACTTCACGTCTCGACTTTTATGATGTTGATCACTTAGAGTTACGAATCGTTGGCTTTGATACCACTTGTTAGGACTAGAGGAGCCCATGGGGGGCTTGATACACATGGGTGAACACCAACTTGACTCAAAAATTTAAACCTATTTGGTCTTGGGCCCAACCATGTATATAAACATCCATCATCTACTCAAATTTTTCAATGTGAGATAAACTTACAAATTGAATTTTCAATAGATACAATTCTATATAATTACTTGTCAATGCTTAAAAGATAATGGAAATTAAATTAAGTAAATAGTATGCATTTATGCGAACTTGTAAGATAATTTATTGTTGGCTTTTGAGCCTTTCTTGCTATATCTTAAAGAATTTCTAAAATTAACAAAGTAAAAAATTTAGAAATAATTTTTTTTATGTTTGTTTGGGCTCATGACAAATCTTCGTCTTTCAAAGTTTTGCACTAATTCCTCTCCCCTCCAATTTCACCAAAAACAAAAGGAAATAGTAATAAAAAGTTTTCCTTGGTCATTTCATTAATTATATATATGTATATATATATATACATATATATATATATATATATATATATATTTTGATAATTCGGAGATTTCGATCATCATTGCACCACTTTAGACATGATGATACGACACCAAAGTGTCCAAAAATCAAAACAAAAATTTGTGTGACAAGTGAATCCAACACTTTATGAATCATGCATCTAAGCCCGAACTCCACCCAAGCCCTTACTGGAGGCTGCTAAGATAACAATGGATTAGGGGGCCTACATTTCTTATATATAGCGATTCAAAGTTGTTATCGTGGAGTCTTAAGAAAATCGATGTGAATAATCATATATCATTACCTTTTTTTAAATGTAAATTACCTTTAAGGATATGTATTTTTAGGATTAAAAACATAAAATTCATTAAGAATATCAATGATTCATGACTAAAGGAAAATTGTACATTTATATAAGTTAATTAAAATCCTTAATCTAAGGGAACATATGTAAGTTAATTAGGACTTGCAACCTCGTAAAAATTAATGATAGAAAAGGAGTCTAATGCTTAATTGATTCATTGACACTATGTGACATTGTCACAGTTTGAGTCGAAGAAATAGTTTCTTACAAAAATGTAAAGTAAAATTGCATGCTATAGACCTATAATGGTTCGTCCGTTTTCTAAATTTCACATATAGTTTTGTATATCCAATTGTCTTTTATATATATATTATAATTAACTTTAAAAAGTAATAATTATAAGATTTGAACAAAAAGTGTTTTTGACTTTTTCCCATGCTTACTTGCTCCGAAACTGATCATATAATTAAATTAAGCAAAACGCGCCCTCATGTAAATATCTCAAATCGTAATTCTCGATCATGCATTAAATACTGAGCTCAATTTTAACGTAAGTAAATTAATCTCATTTCCTAGTACGTGAATGTTCATGCAAAACGTAAACTAGCTCTAGCTAATTTTCCCCATATATAAATATGCACACATACGCCTGGCCTGCATGCACCCACAGTACTACTCAAATTAAGAGAGAGAGAGAGAGAGAATGACGGCAGCGGCGAGGAGAGTGATGGTGGTGGCGGTGGTTATGTTGGCGGGAGCATTGATATGGGGGAAGGGAGTGGTGGTGGAGGGATGCCCCACGGGGAGGGTGGACTCGGGGAAGCTGTCGGAAAAGTGCAGGGGGTTCGTGGGGTCGACGGGGCCGATGGTGGCGCCGTCGAGGGAGTGCTGTGATCTCATGCACGCTCTCCCGCCGGCATCTCTGCCATGCTTCTGCTCCACCTTCTCCCGCTTCCCCTACACCCTCTTCATCAGCGTCAAGAAAGCCTTCTTCGTCGTCCAGTCCTGCGGCATCCCAGTCCCCCACGGCACTCGCTGCGGCAGTAAGATACTATTCATCTCTCTCTCTCTCTCTCTGTGGAAGCATTTTACTATTCTAGTCTTACCGGGGTTGTATATTGATTATCTAATAGATATATGACTATTTTAATTTTTTTAAAAATATATTTATCGAAATAAAAATACTATAAGAATAAATCACAATTGATCTTTGAAAAAGCACAAACAAGTTTATATTTGAGTTTCTCAAATTCAAAACTTCTTCCAAACACAATTAGAGTAGAAAAAAGTTACAAACTTTTGTATGCAAAAATTTTTTGGATCAAATTAAAAATGATTCAAAACCGCTATAAATAAAATTTTTGAAAAAAAATTAAATGATTGATTGAAATGTACATCAATAAATGTATAAATATTTATTTGTAATATTTCATTTTTCTTAATTACATCTTTGACTTAGTTATTGGTAATTAATATCATTGGTAATTAATATGTTTTACAGGTTACACAGTTCCGTGAAGTCGTAGTTGGGATCGAACTCGAACACGAGCTAGCTGCAAATTCTACAGTCAATTAATTAAATAATATTTATTCTGTTCAGCTTTTGGATTAATGTGTTGAAGTTTAAGAATATCTTGAATTGTTCATAAATCAATTGAATAATTTGCAGCATTTTAAATTTTTCTATGCAATGAATATTCTAAGCACTTTTTATAGATATTTAAGTTGTTTTATCTAGCAAGGGTTATTATTTTTTTATTATTTAAATTTTAAAAATTTAACACTCTGCACATGAGGGGTGATTAAATAATTACCATTGAAGTTTAAAAAGTAATTTTTTTTGTTTAAAATATGAAATTCGATGTAATTTTGTTCTTTGTTTTCTATTAATTCATACACATTCAAACTTATTTTTAAATAAAAGATAAATTGTTCCCTATCAAATGAAATGTGAAAAATTTGATTCCATAAGCTTTGAAAAAATAATTAATCAATATTATGATAAATTATTTAATATTTTATATTGCAATTGATATTTAAAATAATATATACTTATCCCAATTAAATTATGATTAAGTTGTTTTAGAATTTAGAGAGTACAACGAATATTAGAGAGATGGGCTAACTATTTACTATTATATACTCCAAATTAGGGTTGGACGTGGTTGATTGGTTAACTGAATCATATCCAAAAATGCAAATCAAAATCTAACCGATTCAAACAATCAACAAAAATTCGGTTTAACTAATTTTTAAACTAATTAATCAAACGAATTCATTGGATCTAATTTAATATTTTAAAATATTAATGCAAATTAATATTTTTCTTCCATAATAATTAACGACTAAATTTTAATGTATTTAAGCATTGCTTTTTCAGCAATACAACTGTTTTTGAATTAAAACAGTACATAATAGTATATATAATATATGTGTTTATATACACAAAATATATTGATTTGATTCAATGAACCATAAGTATTAAATGGGTCAAATTGATTATCAAAAAAATTAAATATTCTAGACCAACAAAATATCAAAAATTGATTAACCCGGAAAACGATGTTACCTTATGGTTTGGTTTGATTTTTTGATTTTTCTTTATTTTGCTTCAAACCCCCAAACTGCGTTGACGTTAAAAATAAAAAAAGTAGAAAAAGGTTATAATTCAAAAGTAATTATAAGGTACCCAAATGCATATTGGCATAAGTATGGTAATACTCATGCATTGAAAAGTAAAAATATGATCGAACACGCCTGGATCAGTTCAAGTGATAAAGACGACTTGTGACTTTACTGACCCCCAAGGTCGCAAATTTGATTCTCCCTTGAGACATTATGTCGGTGAATTACCAGAAGTACGTCAATAGACAAGTGGGACTTTCACCTCTTCGGGTTTGGTGTCGCATTATAGTGTATAAAATGGTGCCAAGATAACTGGAGTACCCGAATTTGAAGCCCCATGCATAACTTATGTAAATTTCCATTTCCCGTCTACATGCAAAATAGAAACTAGCTAGCTAATAATTTAATTTCCCCCACACATATACTATATTATACACCGCCCCTTCACATTGCACTACGCTTCACACAAGTTATGAGAGAGAGAGAGAGAGAGAGAGAGACGGCGGCGGCGATGAGAGTGGTGGCGGCAGCGGTGGCGATGGTGGCGGAGCGTTGATATGGGGGGAGGGAGTGGCGTATTAAGAAAATTACTCAGTTTTGAGCAAATCATCGAAGGTTTCAATAAACCATTCAAGGATTGCTTGACCTGACGGATTGCTCAACTGCTAGTATTTTTGGCAGCTCAGCAAAAGGTGTAACGGTCACTATTTGGTGAAATCGTCCAATTTGATAAAATCGTCAACGGTTTGAGCAATGCATTGAAGCCATCGTCGAATGATTTATTGAAACAGATTTTGCTGGAAAACTGAGTAACTTCTGGCGATGGCCGATGGGGAGCGTGGACTCAGGGAAGCTGACGGAAAAATGTGGCGGGTTCGTGCAGAGCTTGAGTCTTGGGCGGCGCCGTCGAGGGAGTGCTACGACCTCATGCACGCCCTCCCGCCGACATCTGCGCCATGCTTCTGCTCCACATACACCAACTTCCCCTACACCCTCTTCCTCAGCGTCGAGAAAGCCATCGTCGCCGCCCAGTTCTGCGGCTTACTCATCCCCCACGGCACTCGCTGCGGCAGTAAGATTTTCTCCATCTCCCTCTCTCCCCTTTTCTTTTTTCCTTCTTTTTTTTCAATAAAAGCAAAGCTGTATATCTCAGTGTGCATCGTGTTCTCTGAACAGAAAAAAACTAGTCTCCACAATCAAATGTCGAACCCAGAATTTTTCTCTAATAGGGACAAGACATTTTTCTCTAATACGCATAAAAAGAAAATATATAAAAAAAAAAAACATCAGAAAAGTTTTCAGAAATAAATTTTTCAAAATTTGAAGTGGGTCCATTATGGTGTCTATAAAAAAAAATTTTTGAATGATTTTTACATTGACTAATTTAACAATAATTTCTACACATGATTTGGATTAACATTACTAATATAATTATGCTATTTTATAATTTTAGAAGGAGCATAATCATATTTTTAATTTTAATATTTTATAGTTTGTGATATATTGCCTTACACCCGACACATTTATGGGTGTCGGTCTAGCTTGTATGTATACTTAGGTTTGAGACATGTACATTTCGATATAATTAAGCATACATCCAAAAATATATACCTAATTAATAAAATTTTCCTTCAATATCAATGGATCCTATATCTAGGATCTACCTAAATATGGGGTCTATTCCCTTAGAGAGCTTGATATACATACACCTAAATATTTGATATTTTGATTTTTTTTTTAAGAGTGAGCAGACAAATATTTTACAAGATCGTACGTCAATAATTATATATATAGTCTCTCGTAAAAGAGTCATACTACTCAACGCCCATATTTGAAGGATGTCGTAGCAACATCATCGTCATGACATTAATTCAAATGGGTATATAATATTTTGTTGGTGTCTATAATATATGGAAACAATTCAGTATCTCATTCAAGAATTTGAGATTTAAAGTACAAAAAATGATGATCGTTAAAAAAGTTAAAAGAATCATTAAACCTCTTGTTGATTGCAACACAGGGCGTGAGATTAGTCACAAACCGTAAAATGGACGTGGACACCCTGGACGTACCTAAAAAAAAGAATGAAACTAAGAACCTCACGAGCATGGCACGATAGAAAGACATCAGCATGTAAGAAAAAACATTAAGGATTCAATTTCAGGTAGATACACTCATGGAATCAGCGGTACCTGTGAATGGTTAGAGTTTACTCTGTGAGCCAACGAGGACCGTGGATAGTGAGAGTTTGCTCTATGAGGTAGTAGGGACCGTGGATGGTAATGGAGATATGTCCCGAGAGTTTGGTTGGCTGAACATCCAACTGATGCAAGGAAGTCGTGTCCGCATTCGGATTTTATCCTGATCAGCGAGACCTGGGGGCAGAGGACGCTGATTCGTAGGTTTGGTGCCGCACCAGAGAGTTCAAATGGTTCGTTGGTGACTGAAGTTCCTATGTAATCATAAAAATAAAATAAAAGAATGGAACTAAGAAAATGAAGACACAAAAAAAATATCAATTGGGACATAATACGATCATTCCAATTTTGAACATTTTAATATTAGCATATTTTCCTTCTTAGATACAACTTTAAAAATACATACAATCATACGTATGTTTACATCATAATTAATTAGGTCTTATAGTATGTCTCTTTATGTTTTTTGTGCAGTTGGAAAAATTATTTAATAATCACTCAATCTAACTAATGTAAATAAAATGAGCCTAATCTAGTAAAAATGTGTAATACAAATTTTTTTTAGATCAAATTAAAAATTATAAAAAAACCAACCAATAAAATTTTGAAAAAATAATTGAATGATTGATTGAAATGTTAATGAATTTATAAATATATATTTTTGATATCTCATTTTTGCATGGCATACTACAAGAAAAGAAAAGAAATAAAAAAAATAATTAAAATTTATTTTTATTTTTATTAATAAAATATATTATTATTTATATTTATTAAATTTATTATTATTATTATTATTATTATTATTATTATTATTATTATTATCCCCCCTGAAGCAGAAGCTTCAGGAGATTTCAAAAGTTAAAAAGAAGAAG
The DNA here is from genome assembly GCF_029873635.1 of Malania oleifera. Lineage (NCBI taxonomy): Eukaryota > Viridiplantae > Streptophyta > Magnoliopsida > Santalales > Ximeniaceae > Malania > Malania oleifera. The sequence goes on from NC_080425.1 coordinate 92,900,925, forward strand.
AAGAAGAAGAAGATCTAGAGGCATGCGTAGCCCCTGAACCCTCTCTCTTTCTCTCTCCTCTCCCTCTCTTCTCTATTTCGTGGCAGATTTTTGCCCGATCAAAAATCGGAAGATACTGCTGAACTTCATTCTTCGCTACCGTCATTTCTTCCAAAGCGGATCAGTGATAGGAGCGGCGTAGACGTATCTCTTGGGGTAAGTCAATTTCCCTTTTTTCGTTAATTTCTTGCAAATTATAAGCTCAATCGACAAACGGACACCACCACGAGAATCTAAGGACGATTCTCTACAACTCTAGAAGGACGGAATTCTCGTGGGATCGTCGTGGGAAAAACCCCAAATTTGAGGTACGAGGGTTACTAATGAGCTTATTTTTAATTAATTATGATTAATTTGGAAATGTTAAAATGTTGAACATCTATGGTTGAAGTAGGATTTCTGAAATTTAAGACTTAGTTGAGCGCCGTGGGTGTAATTTTGGGACCCGCATACAAAATTCAAAAAATTAAGTGGGGCTGTTAAATGTTAGTTTAAATATTAATTTGAGGTATATGGAGCCTAAAGAAGGTTAGACGGGTATTATTTTGGAGAAATAAATTAATTAATTTGAGGAAAATGTAAATTGCAGGAGTTGAATTTCGAGCGCCAAGGGCATAAGAGTTGGGGTGTTAGAATTTCGAGCGCCAAGGGCATAAGAGTTGGGGTGTTAACGAGACTCTTAATAAGCCATGTAAGGGGAATAAATTATAGCAGTGTTTTTATAATTACTATTTGAATTAATATGTGAAAATAAGCATATGATATTTTGTCTGAAAATTATTATGATATAAATATCAGATAAATCGTGTGGCATTTGAGTAATTTTAAATTGTGATATTTTGGAGTGAAATATAATGATGAATAATTTTTTAAAAAATATTGAAATGAGAATTATTGATGTGATTAGTGAAAAATAATGAAATATGGTATTTATATGTGAGTAGAAATGTTTTGCCTGAAAGATGAGATTTTGTGAATTATTAATATGAGTATTTTGGGAAATGTGGAAATATGTGAAATATGATATATATTATTATGAGATAATGAAACGCGCACAAAAAATGATGAGAATATTTATATTTAATTGAATTGAGATATACTGAAATATGATTGATGATATGCCAACACTGCACAATAATTGCGGGTAGGTGATATTCCTTTCCTACTGATGCCGTTGGGGAGGTATGTTCAGTATGGAGACTGTGTGTGTGTGTGTGTGAAGTTCCTACTGATGTCGCTAGGGAGGTATGCTCAGTATGGAGACTGTGTATATGTGTGAAGTTCCTACTGATGACGTTGGGGAGGTATGCTCAGTATGGAGACTGTTTATGTGTATGAAGTTCCTACTGATGCCATTGGAGAGGTATGCTTAGTATGGAAACTATGTGTGTGTGTGAAGTTCCTACTGATGTCGTTGAGGAGGTATGCTCAGTAAGGAGATTGTGTGTATGAAGTTCCTACTAATGTCGTTGGGGAGCAGGTATGCTCAGTAGGGAGATTATGTGTATGAAGTTCCTACTAATGTCGTTGGGGAGGTATACTCTATATGAAAATTGTGTTGTGAGGTTCCTACTGATGCCGTTGGGGAGGTATGTTCAGTATGGAAATCATGAATGTGTTGAGAATTGAAATTATGTTATCTAATGTATTATGTAAAGTATATAAATGTGAATTTATATATACATAGACATGTAATGAATTAAAATGGGAAATGATTATGAAAAATGAAAGAGTGTGTGTTTTATAAAATAAATAATTGAGGCGAAGTGAAACTCTCCGCCTGAGAGCTTACTGAGTAAGGTGAGTGCCCTGATGGGTATTAGATGTGGCCATTCCTGACAGCATAACGTGTTAGGGTAAAAGGAAGCTACCTGTATAAGCGGACAATCTTCCCTATTCTTAGGAATTTCGCAGGAAATTTTGTGTTGGAAATGAATAAACTTGAGTAATGGTTTTAAAGCTTATAAAAGCTTGTGTTGTATGTCTATATGATTATGAGAATGTGAATATCAGCGTATTTTCTCAGATGAAATGTTGTTTTGAAAAGTAAAGTATGTTATAACTGAACTCATTTTGTCACACACTGTAAATAATTTGTTCCTTCTTACTGAAATGTGTCTTACCAAAATTATCTAAATTTTTCAGGAAATTGAGATCGACCGGGGGATAGAGCTCCGTGATTGTAGAGAGCTGAAACCCTGATATACAGAGTGAGTTTGGACTAGGGAAAGTGTGATTCTCTAGAGTTGTATTGTTTTTTGGTATGAGATAGTATTGTGTATATATGTATGTTGATACTATGAGTATTGTATTTTGACTGATATATATATATATATATATATATATATATATATATATATATATTGTCTTCCGCTCTTAGATTTTATAAATAAAATGACTTTTTACCCAGTGCCCAATACAGGTCGGGTCGTATGAATGGTAGTATGATTGTTGACTTGACTGATTTGTGAATGTTGTTTATGACGAATGAACATAAAATCATTTACTATTGGAAAAAAAATTTGTACGAAAATCAAGACATCACATATTTGGTCATGAGCTATGTAAATCAAAATTTAAACTTATATATTAAAATTCAAATTTCAAACCTGTATAGTTTAAAGTAGGGAGAATAAAGTACAATCAATTTACTTCATAAAATTATAGTATAATTTATCATTTTAAAATAAATTAAATTATTTTATTATTATGTAACAATTATTTTAATATTTTATGTTGCATTAGATATACTTTACACAGTATCTTCCTATCCCAATTAAATAATTATTAGATTGTGACATAACCAAAATGTAACCTATGTGATCCATTAATAAGAAAATCAATAATCTTGAATTCCTATACAAAAGATCTCATTCTTTCTCACTTATTTACTGTTTTGATCAAATCGTCATTTCCAATTCTCTAACTTAAGCATCAAAATACATCTCAAGTTCTTCAAGTGTTTTTTATTTATTCTAAATAGGTAATCGAAGTCGTGATTGATTCAAATTTTTTGAGATAGATTTTGAGTATAATAAATTTTTATTTTTTATTTTTTTAGAACTTGTGAACTACAGCCACTATCACGTCATATTGAGACATTATAATGCGACAACAAATCCTAAGGTGAAAGCCGCTCACCTATTGATACATCCGTGTTTATTAATCGACATAATATCTTAAGAAGGAATTGAATCGTAATATTGAAATCTTCAAAGTTACAAATTTATCCTTATTATTTGAGCTTACTTAGCTGGGCTTCTTGGTATAATAAGTTGTAAGAAACCATGTAGTGCAAGAACCATTGCAAACTACATTTTTATTTTATATTTTTAATTATTCGTATTTTTTTTTTATAAATTACGACTTATATAAATTACTTTTCGAAAAGAAGTTTCCCGAAAAAAAAAAAAAACAATTTTTTTCTAAAGAAAGTCAAATTTTTTACGCGTTTGCCATAACGTCCACTCCCTTTGCCGATTTCCAGCTCAGCACCAAGGTTAACCGGAGACCTGCCAGATTTTCGAACACCACCGACCTTTCTCTACCCGTCCGATCAAAAGTGCTTCCCCGCTTGCCGTTGATCGTGTGGGTCCCACTGCACCGCCTCCTTATTTTCGGGGTACAAAATTCGTACAATAACCGACTTACCGGGTTGCCGGTTAGAAAACCGCGTACACAGCCAAAAATATCTGGTCGGCCTATGGAGTCCACCCGAGCCTCAGCCTCATAAACCAAACCGAAACAGCTTCGGACTTGGAGACCCCCGCTTTTACTTCCTCCCTCCTTCCCTCTATTTTTTCCAGCATTCCCATTTCTGGAAACCGATCGGAGCTCTTCGCTTTCTCCTGCTCGACGGCGATAGTTCCCGGTATGTATCAGCTTCTCCCGGACGTAGGATTTTTTTTCCTTTTTTTCTTTTTTTTTTTGTAGATAAGCTACGCATAGTTTTGTCTTTTGGGTTTTTTTTTTTTTTTTTGGAGATGTTAATTTCATGATGATGACGACGACGTCGATAATTGATCTACGACTACGAATTTGTTTTTTTCTGTTCCAAAGTTCAATTTTTTGAAAATATTTTCTTGTAGTACGAAACATTAAGATCATGTCATGCGAATTTCTTCTCTCTTTTTCTTCCCTTTTTTTTTTTTGACGAATTTGTAATTATTATGGTACATCATGTATGTAACTCCTTTTGTTTTGTTAAAAGAGTGTTCATGTCTCTTTACTGGCTGTGTGTGGACTTATTTTTGGACTAGTTTGATTGATTGTGTTGTTAATAGTTGCATGTCATTCTTTCTTAAATTATTCACCATTGGAGTAATAATTTGGGATTGGAGCAATTCAAAATTCTGAGAATTGTTTTCCATTTTTCAAAATATTAGAGGGCAAGTAGTATACAATTAGCTCTTGCTTTATAAAGTTAAATTAAGTGTTTTGAATGAGACATCGCCCAACGGTTTATGGGAGAAATTAGAGTAAATGACTGTTGATACCTCGCCCGACCTCCTATGGCAATTTGATTACTATTTTGTTGGTTGGAAAGGAGAAGTACGAGTTAGATGAGTTGACTGTCATTCTCTTGGAGAATGAGAAATTTAAAAAATCTAGTAGCAACTCTAAAAGTGTAGCTTATGTGCAAGCTCAGATTGTGGTAAAGGCAATACTTATGGGAGGAATTTTAGTAGGGGGAATGCTCAGATCAAACTCCAGAACTAGAGTGGTAGTGTCAAAAATTTCTATTATTGTAACTAGGAGGGTTCACATTCAATCTATTGCAAGAAGATGAAGGAATATCTGCAAAAGCTTTGGAAGAGTTGCAAGAAGGCCATGAGTATTGCTGTTGCAAACAATGATAGTGATACTTTATGGTATGAGGTGGCAATGATTTTTTGAAACACTCATGAATTTTATGTCTTTCTTATTGTTTTCAAATATGTTCAAATAGGGGTTAGATTGCTACGTATAAGATGTGATGATTAGATCGAGGGTCTGTCACTTTGGATGATGATGCGAAATTGAATGCTGTTGGAGTTGGTAATGTTAAATTAAATTGCTTGATGCCAGACTTGACCTATCTACATTAAATTTGTGTGTCCTATTTTGATTGCGTGATTTTCCCCATATTGCTTGAGGCGTTTTGTTATAGAAGACATATATTGGTAAGCAGAGACATACAGACTTCTTACAATGAAATGGAGGTTGAATCATATTTTGTTTAGGCTGCATTAGGTAGGAAGGAACAAAAAATGGAAGGATGGAATGATATTTTATCCATTAGCTGTCATTCAAAACCAAAAAGGCAGTTGCATACCGCATCCATTGGATCAATGAAATTGCGATCCTTCCTCTCACCTTCCCATATAGAATTAAAATTTAAGTTCATGCTTTGTAGCATTGTGCTGTTTTCATTTGAGTTTCTTCCCGCCTAGATATATTCCATTTTGACCATGCAAATTGGTCCATTCTTGAAAAGAAGGTTCTTTTGTGAGTTATATCCTGCAACTATTTAAGTTATATAACTTATTTACAAGATAATTTGTGTTGTTTTTGTCTGATGGATGCTTTGTGATTGCTTGTCATGAATTTTGGATTGAAAGGAACTGTCACTAAGTCATTCAGTTGGAATCCTTATTTGATCACGTGACCATAGCAGATGGTATCATAGCTGGAATATTTAAATATGTTTATGCTATGTGTTGGTTGCATGGTTTTAAATCACGGTAGCGGGTAGCGTAACGTAATAGTAACGGGAAGCGGGAGCAGCGGATGTTACATAACGGGAAGTGGGTGTAACGGCCGTGAATTTTTTTGAAGCGTGCACAAACTTGTGCATATTAGCGAATTTGCATGTTTTAAACTTTTAGCTCTTCTTGGAAAGAGGTTGTGTATTTTGGATACTTTAATTGGACTAAGTTATTTGGTAAGGACAACAAGTTTACATTTGTTTTAAACCACCATTGATAGAAAAATTTGTGTGCGCGTATTTATACTTCTCATTGTCCTTATTTGTGATAAATTCTTATGTGTGCTAAATAAATTAATAAAACAAAATACACTATACACTCTATTAATTTATTAGACAGATAAGACATACGAATAATCCAAATATAAAATAGCTAGAAAAGAAAGAAGGTTGAATTTGAAACATATAGAACATAAATATCACATTACTAATATTATCAAAATAAAATATTTTCCTAACAAGTTAGCATTTTCAAATTGTTAATTAATGCATATGTTGTGAGTATTTAAAGAAATAGTAAATTTTGTATCATTGTCATCCTCATTATAATCTTTTTCCTCTCGCCGCATGGTATATTGTGAATGATTTATGAAAGAGGGAAAAAGTCAGAATAAAAAGTAAAAAATAAAATAAAATATTTTGGCGTAACAGTCCTGTAGCGGTTACATAATGGCCCTAGTGGCCTTTACGTAATGGTCGCAGTCCGTAACAGCTACTACGGCCGTGATTTTTCTTCCCACCGATTTTGCAGTGTGTAACGGTATCGGTAACCCAAAAAACCATTACATAACGGTCGCGGCCGTTATTTAAAACCATGGTTGGTTGTTTGGCTATGTTTGGGGTAGTTAATTCTCTTGATATTACGCATTACTGATCTGGATGATAGTAGTTTAATTTTATGTATAATTACTGTTAGAAATGAAATATCTGTTATCTGTTTGCTTTTAGACTGTTTGCTTGTCTTATAGCTTTGGGCAACTGTCTGGTAAGATAGGTAATTGACAAAAAGGGATGGCGTTGGTGTCGGGAGGAAGTTCTACGCTGAACCCTAATGCCCCTGTCTTTATTCCTGCTGCTTTTCGTGTGGTGGAAGATTTCTCACCTGAATGGTGGGAAATGATGCAGACTTCAATGTGGTTTCGGGACTACTGGATGAGCCAACATCAAGAGCAAGAGACTTTTGATGGCAATGCTGATGATGATGACATTGTGAATTTATTGCCAGATACATTTGATCTTGGAGTTGATGAAGAGTTCCCCAACCTGGAAGTTCAGTTGGAAGAATTAATCTTGTCTTCTGAAGCTAAAGAAGAAACTGAATCAGCCCTTATTGTGCAGAATAAAGAAAGTAAATATCATTATGGTACACCCTTGACCCTACACCTTACCTTGTATTACATTGATTATACAGTGAAGCAAATAGATTTTTTCTAATACGAAATTTAAGTTGAGTGTGTGTTTAGACATATAGCATATTAAGGCGCCAATCAATTATTCTGATTCTCAAGATGAGTGGATAAATAGTCATAGTCCAAGTGCTGCAGTGTAGTCTGCATTGCTGCCCCCATATATCTCTCTCCCAACAATGACAATAATTATTGGCATCTTCATCATTATCCATTTCTTCTACAGCAATTTCCTTTGTAAAGTGTTCCTAATACTTGAAGCTTTAAGGGAAGCATGACGTGGTGCCAAGAAGGTTCACATTTGTCATAATGTCTTTGTTCATAGCATTTTTCACATTATATAATGATTCAATAATTTTCATGGTCGTTCCCCTAAGATTCGCGTCGGTCATATACCCTTTGGTGCACCCCCTTGGTGGCGCCCTTTTAATGAATTCCCTCTTTATTAATAAAAGGTGTCAAATCATACTGGGTTGAAATTAGTGCACTGTTCCTTTACACCATTCTGTATTCAGGAATAAATACCATTCTTATGATACTGTTTTTTTCCTGACTGAAGGTATGGAAATGGATGCTGCCACAATGATGATGAACTTGAATTCATCTACGACTCCAAAGGCTCTCAGTCTCAAGTCTCCGATAGGGCCTGCGAGGTATCCTGAGAAGCCAGCAAAATACATGAGCCCTAACCATGCCTCTCGACGCATTCAGCAGCCTCGCTGAAACAGCTTCAAGGTCTCTTCGGTTGCTTCATGCAGCGAGCTGCAGTAACCATGGTAGTTTCAGTCAGATGTTTTTATGTACATGTATAGTGTAGTTGCCCGCCTTGTATCTCTAGCAGTTCATGATCATGTGTAGTTGTGTATTTTGAAATTTCATCTGATGAACCCTGTGAAGGAAACTTGGAAGAAATATATGTTTGTTAGCATTAACTCTCTTTGAGCTTGTGGAGAAAAATCTCTTTTACAAGTCACATTCTAAACAGCCATGTGTATTGATCACCCAACCAATGGATTGGGAAAAGAATATAGAAAGGCAAATATTGTGAGGATATTGATCAAGGCCACAGTTGTTGGTGTTGTTTCTTTTCAAAATAACCCTATTTTCTTTGTTTGTTCATATTTACAAAGTGCAAATCTAGGCTAAACACTCAATTGTAATTTCTTCTTCTAATATGGTTTAATCATAAAAATAAAATTTTAATTACAGTTCGCAACCAAACATTAATTGTCTCTTTTATTGATCACTACTAATTTATATTTTTGAGGGGCCGGATTCTTTCTGTGTGCACTCGGTATTGATCACTAGATGCGAAGCATGCCTCCCAATCAATTTTGAGGCCTGGGATGTGGGTAAAAGTGGCTTGATGGGTTCAAATTGGAGTCTTTTTAGGGCAGTTCAATCTCCTTAATCCTTCTTTAGCTAGTTTTAGTGCTATTCATGTAATTCTATTTTGTATTTTTAATCTTTTGGTCACTACTTGATCAACATTCCAATTCTCTTTCTCATCATTGAAACCTTATGCATAACCATGATCTTCTTCTTGTTGGCCAATTGTCTTATCCCTAATTAGCATTGATCGAGGATCTTCCAATTCTTACTTTCGGATAGTCTTTAATCCAAATTTTTTTTTCTCCAAAACTGTCAATCTCCACATAATCATCTCGCACGCCTCTTAATGTTCGAGCTTCTAAGGTTGTCTAGTTCTCATCTTGACAATTTTTACCACATTCCTTTAATTTAATACAACATAACCTCTCATCCATATCTAACAACTCGCTTTTGCAATGCAATACCTAATCATTATTATGGATAATTGAGATAATCTAATTAAACACCCCATCACTTGTCTCATCCTCAACTTGCAGATATAATGTCATAATAAAACTCAACCTAATCCTTTTGGCAGGTGAAGATTGGTATATTTGATTATTCATTCAGATTAAACTAGATGCCATTGAGACTTTAATCACAAAACATTCATAATCATTTTGATGCCTAATTTAACTTTATTAACTTTTTTTTCTTTGCTGGTAATTGCATGTTGTCTGATAAAGAATGTGAATTTTTGAGAATATGACTGAGTTCATGGATCTAAAATAATGTAAAAATTTAGATAAACGTTAGAAGTTGTCTACATTTACACAATTTTAAGTTCAGTCTTAAATTTGAATTCCAAAATGCTATAAAAATGAACTCATTTTTTCGACTACTCACTTGCGACAAAGATTGAGGTGAATCAATGGTCTTTCTGCCATTAATGATGGACCATTGTTCATAATTATTTTTATCAGGTTTAGGGGGTGCATGAACCCTAATTATTTTAATTAATTAAGCATGTGGGTGTCTGATTTCAGGAAATGGTAGATTAATTATTTCATTTTTCATGTGTTGACCTTATCTTGGATCGTCCAAATCTGCTGATTACACAACTTGAGACCCCTCTGAATTTGCATATTGACTTGTTTAATATTAAAGCAGCACACCAAACCCACCAACTTACCAATCAAAATTGAGAACTTAAGTCGCCCCAGGGCGTAGCTCAGGTGGTTGAGCGAACTACGGGTGTGCCTCTCACGAGGTCAGCAATGAGCCTCCCGGGTTCGATTCAGCCCCTGGGCTCCTGGTTTACCCTCCTCGTGGTGATGTGGGGCCGGATCCACGGGGCGTGGGATTAGTCACTGGCCGGTGCAACGGACCGTAAAACGGACGTCGTTGACGCTAGGTGGATACCCGGACGTACCCAAAAAAAAATTGAGAACTTAAGAATAAAAAATTGCATTCAAATGTTTTCTCAGCAGCATTTTGACCTTTTAACTTCAACATCACTGTTATGAAAGGAGTTATCTGATCTTTCTTTTTTTTTTTTTCTTTTGATAAAGGGGCTCATACAAGCCATCATATTTTCTATGATGAATACGGTGAAAAGATTAACATACAATATTAATTTTCTCTTGCGCGTTTTAATTTACAAGAACCTCGGAACATGGAAGTAGCACAAGAGATTGATTATAATAAGTCCGATCTTTATTGAAACATGTCAAAAATATATAAAATTAACTTGTTTAAACATCAGATATAATGATATTTATACCCCATTAGTTAATTATGTCATATAAAAGGTATGTTAAATTACGGTCCAAATTATGGAAGAAATTGTAAAAAAATGTGAACAATAGCAAATTATATGTATTTACAACTCTCTCAATAGGTGAACTTTGCATTAGTTAAAATCAAAATTCACGTTTTTATTCATTTATGATTTGTATTTTGAACTAATTTTGCAGTACTAGATTTTTCTAAACTAACCGTTTTAAGGGGCCAATCTGCGAAATGAAGTGGGGAACTCAAGATATATCCATCTAAGACATTTGTCTCTACTAGAATTTTGGAAAATAGTACTAAAAACTAGTTATAAAAATATTAAAATTTAAAAATATAATTATGCCCCGCTTCAGCAAAAGAAAGTAAGACCAACCATGAAATATCTTTATAACTTTGTACTCGAGAAATAAGTGCTCCCTACTTTATGTTACGACAAATGGTGCAAGCGAGAGTCAATTTGACCGCGGCGAGCAACCTTTTTTTTTTGGTTTTTAGCATGTTCCAATCATCCATCCAACAAATAAAGAATTTTTTGGAAAAATGATTTTGTTTTTCTTTTCTTTTTGTCCAAGTATATACGTGTTCCTTAATTGAAGAAAATTTTAGGTCTATCACAGTCAAATTTGTTATTAAAGTAAATATATGAATATACAACAAATAAGTTGTCATGAATTATCAACTAACCAAAAAAAAGGGGAGGAGAGAGGGAACAAAAGGCATTGACATTCTCTTATATTTGACAAAAGGATAAAAATCTTCATTGAGATCTACAAAATCCTACAAACCTCCTCTTAGATTTCAATATCCTATAGACCTTCCCTAAATTTTTTTAAAAAAAAATTTACAAACCACTCGGGAGATTTCAAAAATCTCACAGGCCCCCTCCACATTTGAGGCCAATATTTTTTTTTATCCTAATTTGCATCTTCTCTGGAAGCAAAATTATATATATACTGAAAATTCCCTGCTGGTGTTTTCATTCCAAGCATGTGGCTAGGGCTTTTGTTTGTTTATTCATTGTTTCTATTATTAAATTCCAAAAGCAAACGGTCAGTAACCGACCACTTTCCCAAATAATGCAGTTTAATAAAAGCTGGAACAGAGCATACTAAAAATATTACCACACACATGTTAACTTTTTAGTTTTGGTGGTGATAGAACAGAGTACCGGGTAACTATGCAGTACTCTGTCGTGTACCGTGTGGTGATGTAAAAGTAAAACCAAAGTTCAGTTGTTGAAGGCGGCAGGGCAGTTACTTTAAGGTTTTACCAGACAAGTCAGGGTGGCAGCCAGTAAGAGAGTGTTTGGCAGGCAGGATTTCTGGGAAAGAAAAGGAATTGGGGGGTTGAAAGTTATTTCTTGGTTTTCTTTTTCTGGTGGGTTGGATGGAATCATATAATGAAACAAACTGAAAATTGAATTGGTGGGATTTGGACGGAAAGGGAAGTCTTGCATGCAAAGATTTTGTTAAGTTCTTATCTTAATCCCATTTTACTTTACCATAGTAATGGGCAAAATTGATTATTATTTTTTTAAATATAAAACATCTTCCATGGAAACAACAGAGAAATGAAAGAGAAAAAATATTGAATTCTTCAAATTTTTGAAAAAGATCAGGACTTTTCTTTAAATTTTAAGGACATATCACACCCCACTTTTCCAGAATTTGATAGTTGATTTTTGAGAAATTTACAGTCCTTTTGTTAATTAACCGACATATTTAGATAAGAGTACAAGATAGTTTTTAACGTATAAATTTTGAGATTTGTATTAAAATTTGTCTGGATTTGATAGAATTTTGTATAATCTTATACCATATAGTTTTTAAATCTATAAAAATCCTAATCATGAATTAGAATCCATGCATCCGAACTGTGAACTCCCGAACCCGCCAAGTGGGGCCGGGTGCCATGTGTTCCAATCACTTGTATCTGATACCATAATTAACATGCACGCAGTGGAACATAAATAAATAACCTCAAATAAAGACCAGAATTCTATATAATAACCCAAAAACGAACACTACTACATCCAGATATCCGTATTCACAACTAGTATTTAAAACATAATCCAGTACAAATATATCTGTATATATATACCAGTATCTCACAATAGTTCAAAAAGAAACCACCAAAAATAATCTTAGCCTAGACCTTCAAACCCAATCTCTAAAAGAACTTGAAAAGTTGTTAATCCACTAGGGTGAGACACTTCTCAGTAAGGGTAGAATAAATTATAACAGTGTGTGACAAATGAGTTTTAATATTTATATATCAAAATAAACTACTTCTCATATAACATCAATAACAACTGAGAAAACGTATCATTAATAACATCACTGACATCTAATATCATACACACATCCAATATATACAAGTACATAATTTTTATGCAGGCGAAAGTCCCCGAGGATAGGGAAGATTACCCGCCCATACAAGTAACATCCTTCTACTTTAGTACTAAAAACTATCTACCAGAGCACTCACCTTACTTAGTAAGCCCTCAGGTGGAAAATCACCTTGCCATCAGTATACACATTTTTATTATTTTAAAGGCGAAGGTTTCCGAGGATCGGGATGTCTACCCACCCATACAAGTAGCATCTCTTTATACTGATACCAAGAAACTATCTAATAGAGCACTTACCTTTCTCAACAAGCCCCCGAAGGTATGTTTACCTCGCCGCATGCACACACTTGCATTCACAATATACTATATCATTATTATTATGTTTTAATTAAATTCACATGCATAACACATTCACACAGGAATCATGCAACATATATTTCGTTTTCCAATGTCCTCAATATGTGACTCACACAGAGCAACTGCGTACATATCAGTATGTGGCTCACACGGGCACCTACGTACTTCTTATCTACACGTGGCTCATACAAGCACCACTATACACACAGAGTACATAACATGGCCCACACAGGCACCACCATCCACACATGATACATAACATGGCTCACACAAGCGTCATTATCTACACAGGATATAACGTGGTCCACACAGGCACCACTCCAGCTTTCGCGACACGTGGCCCACACAAACACCACTATTCACTAGTATCCAATCCTCATGACCTACCCGTCGTACATCAGTAGAACAAGCTCCTCGACCTATCAATGTCCTACCCCATATAAATGACAATATGATGAGTTCCTCAACTTGTCAAAGTCATATCATGATTTATATCTAAGCAATATAACCTCCTCATGCCAACGTTATATTGAGATGCATACGAATAAACAAACCAGTTAGTTCACACAAACACATCAATGCATTACCACACAGGTATCCAACAGATCAATACATTCCCACACGGTAGTCCAACAAATCAATACATTTCTACATGCAAATCCAAATATTACAGTAATTCATATTCAATTTATTAGGAAAAATTGTTCTCATGTCACACGAATTTAATATCATATGCAATTATTCCAAATATAAACGTTAAACAAAATCATCATTTTCCAATACTCAAACTGTTCTAAAAAAATTATATAGATAAATAATAAATTTCATATGCTCGTAAATAATCAGTTCACTTTAATAAAATACTGACATAATTTTATTTCCCCTTACCTGATTTCCTGAACCACGCTTGCAGGGTTTCCAAAATTATACTCGCAGCGCTCACCCGAACCCTAATTCAATCAATTCAACCTTAATAAAATATTAATTTAACCTTTCCTAATTTATAATAATTAAATAATAATTAATTTCTAAATAACTCATTTATCCTAGTTTTGGGACTATTTCTACAACGACCTCAAGAGAAATCTGTTCCGCTAGATTTGTAAAGAATCATTCCTAAATTTTCGTGGTGATGTCCGATCGCCCATTTGACTTAAAATTTAAGAAAATTTAATATAAAAATGAGAATTTGCCTTACCCTAAGAGATATGCATATGTTACTCTTATGATAAATTCACTTTAGTAGAAAAGTTGATGGCGGAGAATAGAATCTAGTGGTATTTTCGGATTTTCAATTGGGCGAGAATCCGACACGAAATCGTAGAAAAAGAAGGAGTGGAGAGCATGAGCATTGAGAGAGCTTCTTTTTCTTTTTTTCCCCCTTCCCTTCCTGTTTTGCCGCGTGAAAATATTTTTTTCTTCTCCTCTCTGATTGTTCCAGGAAGCTGAGTCGCTAAGCCTTCTTTTTTCTTTTTCTTTTTTTTCTTTTATCCCTTATTTTATAATTTTATATATATATATATATATATATATATATATATATATATATATATACCCACAATCCTCAAATTTCTTAATTTAATTAATTTTATTAATAATAATTAATTAATTAATAATATATTTATTTATTTATTTATTTTGGTCGTTACACAAACACATGGTAATACTCTCTCTGGATTTAAAGTTAAACTAATGAAGGGGAAATAACGGTCTCAAAAACCAAATTTCAAGGGCAGTCTTTTTGCAAACCATAAGGTTTCCATGGAACTTAAAAAATGCGAGGAAAAAGAAAAGAAAATTAAAAGAAAGCCACTTTTTTTATATTTGGTCATAAAGAAACGCTAAAAAGAAAATAAATAAATATATATATACCCACCAAATCAATGAACAAAACTTTAATTTTACACATTATTAATATTTAATTTTTATCAATTTTTAATCATATTAAAATACATTTTTATTTTTAACAGTATTTGATACAAAGAAAAATAGAGTGAATAATGGCTTTCCTTCTTCTTCTTCTTTTTTTCATTTCCTTCTTTAAAGAAATTTTTTAAATTCAAACGAATCCTAAAAGAGGTCTTTGAAATTTTTTAAAATTTTAAAAATATTTATGTTATTTTTGTCAAACATAAAAGCGATTATTTCTTTTACCCTTTATAAAATGACATACTTACTGTATATATATATATATATAGATATATATATATATAGATATATATATATTTATATTTCTCTTTTCTCATATTCCCTTTTTTCCAACTGTAGAAAATCATGAATTTAAAAGTCAAAATTACAAGTTGGATCATCACCCTTAACCAAAAAGAAAAAATGCAAGATTGAATTAGGGAAACAATTTTTTTTTTTTTTTAAAAGAAGGCTTTTCTTTTCTTTTTCCTTCCTTTACACAAGTTTTTCTTTAAGTGAAATGTCAAAAAGATTTTTTTCAAAGAAAAAAGGATAAATACATGTTTGAATGCTTCATTTATCGGCCGACCAATCACTATTAACCAAAATAAAAAAAGAATAAAAGCAATTTCCAAGTAGCTTCTTCCAATCAAAATGCAATGCATGCATCATAAAAATGAAAATTTTCTATTGGTGACAGGCAGAAGAAGTGCAACTTGTAAAATAGTATAGACAAAATTCCACATTAATTGAAGTTTTTTAAGTTATGAACCAATAATTTTATTTTATTTTTTTCAGATAGATCCCACCAAAATAAAAAAAATAAAAATTTCGGATAACATTGGACCGGACTCAGGATAATAAACTAAAAAACAAAAGAAGGGTTAGAAACACGCCAAACTTTTGAATCTAATACTATACTACAATGTGGTCATTTGGCATCACTATAAAAAAGTACAGAATCTAAAAATTAGAAACAAAAACCTAAAATTAAAAAATAGAAATTAAAAATCAAAAACCAGCAATCTGTCAACTTTGTAGTTAATATTTATAAAACAAAAATAAATTTAGAATTTAATTAAAAAATACTCTTTTTCGTCTTTAAATCAAATGATATTATAAAAATAGGACTAAAATAATTAAATTACAAAATAATGCATATTAAAAAATATTATAATAAAGATAAAAAAAATATTACCATTATTTTAATTAATTTCTAAACTTTTAAATTTTATTTTAGAATAAAAATTTTATTGGGCATGACAATTGAAAAATAGTAAAAATATTTTATAATTGGCTTTATTATTATTTTTTGAAGTTTATGTATATTTCTATTTTAATTATATTTAAATTTATATAATCATTTTATTTTGATTTTTATTTTAAAGTTTTAAAAATAAATAATTTAATCCAAAAAATTATTTTTTGGACGAAACTTTTTCTAGCAAGTTGTTGAAATATTTAAAAATTAAAAAATCTACTACAAATAACAGAAAATCGAAAACAGAAATAGAAAATTGATAGCGTTTTTATAATCTCTTTATTGAAATCAAAATAATACCAACTAGATCCTAAGTTTTTCAGATTTGTAAGATTGAACAATTAAATTGTTGATCTGGAAAAAAATGGCAAAAATATTAAGAGAAATTTGTGGATGTTTGTTCTCAATAATCAGATCGCCGCCGTCTAATGAGTGATTCCACTTATTTGGGGTGGCGATCTACCAGACAATGGAAGAACATGATTGGTCAACGGTTGGAAAGACAATAGGAACTGCTGGACAGCTTGCCAATGTGGTCCCAACTGTAGCCAAACACTTCCTTTAAATTCTCATGTAATGTGCACCTTATCCTATTTTTCAAAGTAGCCGTTACAACTTCTTCCCAAATTTAAATATCCAAATTTCCTTCCAGAGAGGAAAAGAAACCCTTTTCTTCGGGTCCCCCCACCTCCCCTCTCCTCCCCCAGCTCCGCTCCCCTCCTTTTCCTCCTTCTCCCTCTCTCTCTGCACAATCCTCTCTGGCTCCCCCAAAAATTTCCTCTTTGCCAGAGATTTAATCTTCAGGATATGGTTAATTCAGGTATTGCGGTATCATCAACAACCCCGTTACTTTCTGGGGCAGCAAGCAGCAGCAGCAGCAGCAGCGAAGCAGGGGATAGTCCTCCAACCTCGCACCGGTTCGGGATCCAGGATGTGAGGTATGAGTTTCCAAGCAAACCCATTTCATGTTCCTATTCGTATCGATCGCTGGCTGTTCTTTCGGGCCATATCGGATCGGTTTCCTGTTTGGCTCTTTGTGGGGAGTTCATTCTCAGTGCTTCACAAGGCATGGATATCATTGTGTGGCAACAGCCTGATCTGAGGCAATTCACCAAGTTCGGGCAGGGCGATGGATCGGTTAAAGCCCTCGAAACAGTGGGAAACAAGGTCTTTACAGCCCACCAAGACGGGAGAATAAGGGTTTGGAAGGTTTCGAGAAGCTCCGAAAACGTGTTCAGGCTTGTGGACACCCTTCCCACCACAAAGCAGTACTTGGGGAAGTTCATGAAGCAGAGCAATTATGTCCAAACTAGGCGGAATCACAAGCGGTTATGGATCGAACATGCTGATAGCATATCATGCTTGACGATCTATAATGGGTTGATCTACTCGGGGTCGTGGGATAAGACCCTCAAGGTCTGGAGGGTTTCGGATTTGAAGTGCTTGGAATCAATAAAGGCACATGATGATGCAATCAACGGGTTAGTTGCAAGCAAGGGGATTGTGTATTCTGCTTCAGCAGATGGGAAGATCAAGGCTTGGGGAAGGGATGGGAGCGGCTCATCGCACTCGCTGAAGGGGGTTTTGGAGGGCCACAAGGATGTTTCACTGAATTCGGTCGTGGTTTCTGAGGACGGGAGCACAGTTTATGCTGGCGAGTCTGATGGTTTTGTGATGGGGTGGAAGGGGAATTGTGAATGTGCTGGTTGGAAGCTGGTCTGTGAGACAAAGGCACATGAAATGGCTGTGTTGTGTATGTGCCTAATGGGGGAATTCCTGTGCTGTGGGTCAGCAGATAAGGGCATCAGCATTTGGAAGATGGAGGCTCATGGTGGGCTTCGCAAATTTTTGGTTGTAAGAGGCCACGAAGGGCCTGTGAAGTGCCTGCAGGCATTGCCTTGCAGAATTGGTGGTGGGTTCATGCTCTATAGTGGTAGCCTTGACAAAAGTCTGAGGGTGTGGTGGGTTCCAAAGAACTCTACAGAGGGGGATGACAAGGATGCTTACCCTGTACAGAGTACAGAGAAAAGTTCTGCAATCTTGTGTTAGGGAAAAAATTTCTTCCACTTCTTCTTCTTCTTCTTCTTCTTCTTCTTCTTCTTCTTTTTGGGTTTATGAGTGATGAAGCACTCCTTCCCTTTTTAAGTGTCTGCAGTGCTTCTAGGTATTATAGTTGGGTTTTGTCCAATAGTGCCTTTTGAGTGATTTGGGTGTGATGAGAAGAGGCAAGAATCAAAGCTAGCCTCAATCATCTTGAATTTGGTTTGGGTTTGAGTTCTTTCTGCCAAGTAGTTGCAGGGTACAAGCAAAATGATTTGGGTATAGAATTATAGGAAATCATCTTGAATTTGATTTGGGTTTGAGTTCTTCCTGCCAAGTAGTTGCAGGGTACAAGCAAAATGATTTGGGTATAGAATTATAGGAAATCATAGGAACATGATAGAACAGTGCGCATTTTTTCCACTATACAAAGTCTATGAATTGTAATTAGGGTTTTAGGGGATTCATTCAATGGAAATAATAATGTTTTTTTTTTTTTTGTGTATATTTTGCAGCTTTTTCTGTAGTTTATAAATAAAATATTATATTATATGAAATTATATTTCCAATGGAATCCTGTTTTTGCTTAAGATGAGCATGAGCAGAGCAAGACAATGGCTCCCCAAAACATGGTACTGCACACAACAACATGAAGACTTTACCAAAAATATAAACATGAAAATGACACACACAAAGTTGCTTAACTATGAACCAAACGATTGTTTTCTCAAATTATATAATATTTATGTTATTAATTTTTTTGTTTTTATTAATATTTTTCTTCTCTCTTACATTTTAGAAATGTGGAGATAATTGTCATCTATACTAAGCTGCCAATAATTTTAAGTAAAAAATATTTCTTATGCTCATTTGTGAGAAAGTAAACACTTATTTTTAAACAATAAAAACAAGACTAAATTGCTACGACATTTGACCACCATGGTCGGTTAACTAGATAGGCCAAGTAGATACTTTAAAATAATGGCTTTTATTTTAGTATAAGTTTAAGCATAACTTTTACTTTGTCTATTTGACACGTCAAATTGGTCCTGCGCATAATAATAATTTGTGTCTATTCTACCATCTAAAAGTATCGCAGTAAGATAGAAATGTATTACATAATCATATTTATGTGAAATTAAGGCGAGAGGTAGGTGTGAGTTGAGTCTGATTTTCCATAATTTCCTCCAAAAGGGTCATAACTTCTACATTAGTCCAAAGGGCTTATGTGGGGGATAAAGTATTTTGCTTCTTATTCAACTAGAGAACTAATGCAAAAAAGATTTAGAGTTCAAGCATCTCTCGATTTAAAAATAATTCAACTTCAACCTAAAAATAAATTTTCAATTTGGTAACAAAGCTAGTGAGGTCAAAATTTTGAATTAAGACGTTAACTAAATTATTATTTTCAAGCTTCCCTAAATAAATTTTAAAAAGTGAAATGCAAGTTGATATTTTTATAATTATTTGAAATATTAAAAAATGAATAATGAGAAACTATTTTCCCCC
Source organism: Malania oleifera (assembly GCF_029873635.1). Lineage (NCBI taxonomy): Eukaryota > Viridiplantae > Streptophyta > Magnoliopsida > Santalales > Ximeniaceae > Malania > Malania oleifera. The sequence continues at coordinate 92,920,646 of NC_080425.1, forward strand.
AAGCAAGGGCGGCCCTGCCTTTAGGCAATTGAGGCAAGCACCTAGGGCCTCCAAATTTTTGGGGCCCCTCAATTTTTTTTAATATAATAATATTATTTTTGAGTTCCAAAAATTTTTTTAATTAAATAATATTAATATTATTTATTATGCTCTATTCCCATAATTGACTTCCCAATTAATTAATAAATAATAAAATTATATTTTAAATTATAAAATAAATACAATTTAATTCTTTTTTTTCAAGTCTTATATTTCCCAACTAACAACTTTATTATATTTCAAATTATCTATTACTCCCATCTCTCTCTCTTAGTCTATCTAAAATTTTTTTTTCATCCCTCACACTCTCATACTCTCATCTCTTGGTTTCTCTCTGATTTTTGCTCCAACTATTGTGTTCATCATTTTCGGGCCTCCGATTCTATGTAATTTTCATCAACTCTAATTTTTATTTCAATGTTTGTATATTATTTTTCTATTATTTTCACTCTGAAATTTTTTCTTCTATTTTTTCTTAGATTTTGGAAACTTTGAGATTATAGCGTTGTATTCGGCAAGAATCTGATATCTCTAAAGTCTTACTCGCCGATCGATTTGCAATAATAATAATAATCAGGTTATATTGTTTCAATCTACTATTTCTATAGATTTATTAAATTTATTTTTATTTGTTTGCGTAATTTGTCAATTTATAGTTAGTGTTAATTTTGAAATTTAATTATGTCAACAAGAAAAAATGACTCCGGATATGAAAAACGAAGAAAAAAAAAATAGAAAAATTAGTGTCATCTGAAAAGGGAGCTCTTGATAAATTTATTTTTAGTTTTAAGCAAAATATAAATGAGCAAGATGAAAATCCTCCAAAAAACGAGCAATCAATTCCAGAGATGGAATTAGAATCTAATATAATGATAGATAAAAATAATAATAATAATAATAATAATAGTGATAAAGATAACATTGATATACAAGAAATGTTCACTAATGATATTTTTTTTGAAAGACATTTTAACAATATAGAAGAAAAAATAAATAAATAATGATGATAATATTTATGATCCAAAATATTAGGAAAATATAGTACCAAATTACGAAATTTACTAGTTGAAAAAGGTCCTATCAGGGATAATGATTTAATTTTTTCAAAAAATGAAAATTCAAGACATTTTTCAAATATATATTATATTCGAAAATTATCAAATGAAGAGAAACATGATAGAAAATGGCTTATATATTCTAAAGATTTAGATAGAGTATTTTGTTTTTGTTGTAAGTTATTTGGTAAAAAATTAAATAACAAACAACTAGCCAATACTTGAAAATTTTGAATACAAAACTTTAATTAGTAATTTTGCATCTCAAAAAGTTAGAAAAATTAATTTTAAATAAAAATAAAAATTAAACAAAATATTAAGGGTCCTTGAATAAATTATTCGCCTAGGGCCCCATATTGTCAAGAGCCGGCCCTGCCCCAAGTCCCGAGTCACCAAATGTATTCTAAAAAAAGAAAGTCTTGAGAGTCACATAAAGTACCCTTTCAACTTGTGGAACCAGCAAAAGCAGTGAAACCAACAGCTTCACGGTGTCTTTACATGAACCCAAACCAAATTCTTTGTGCGGGTTGGACCACAAAAGGCCTAAAAAACACAAACAACGTTCTTTAATTCGTTTGGAAGGAACGAACAAACGATTTAGAGAAGCAGCATGAATTCGACCACCCTTAAAGTTGTAACTTCTAATGGAAGCTGATCTTTGCAATAGCAACTTTTTTGAATTGTAAAATGTTTTCATGGGCATTTTATCCCTCTTTTGATATGTTTTAATGAAGGATAAAGTGGTCTACCACCACCCTGCTTTTGTCTCAAGCGACGAAAGCAAGGCTTTCAAGGGATATTCACAGCCAGAAACTGTCTTGCAAAAGCATGGCTCAGAGGGACCACTGCAGAAAGAACAAGCTGCATAGGATGATCAAACAACTAGTCCTTAAATTTGGTTGGGGGGCTTATGAACAAACTGCACTAAGTTTTAACTGCAGCTTCCAATTGGCCGGTGAGAATGTTCATCTTCAATGCAGAAATTATTGGAAGCAGACCTACAGAAGCAGGAGCAGAGAGAAAGAGGTTTCTTCTCTCCAAATACTGCTCAGAAAGAAAAAACAAAAAACAAAAAATCAATATGGTAAACTCAAATAAGAACCCGTGCAATATTGGGATAATGGTGGAAAAGAAAAATCAAAGTGAACACAAACAGGTGCCAGAGTCAGCCACCCAACTAAAAAGGGTGCCACAATGTGCCTGATTTTTCTAACGTTCAATCACAAGATCAACCAATTTATCTAAAAATAATAAGGCCTCATTAAATTAAGTAATTTTTTTTTGAAAAAAAAAATAGCTACAATACATTTATATCGTCCAGAAAATACCTCAAAGATGGTTACATTTTTTTAAACAGTAAGCTTAAGAATAATTACAATCCCAGCTATTCCAGCCATCTCAAACACATTTCCTCATTTTTCTAACGTTCAATCACAAGATCAACCAATTTATCTAAAAATAATAAAGCTTCATTAAATTAAGTTTTCAAAAAAATAGCTACGATACATTTATATCGTCCAGAAAATACCTCAAAGATGGTTACATTTTTTTTAACAGTAAGCTTAAGAATAATTACAATCCCAGCTATTCCAGCCATCTCAAACACATCAGACTCCAAAGTCAATTTCCAACAATCATTGAAGATGGGACTTGAATAGCCAACAAGTGGAAAATTAATACATCATTTCCATAATTCAATCCAGAGCAATAATTTTTTCTTTACAGCAGGTAAATTCATCATAAACAAAAAACTGCCCCATCACCTTTCTACACTTGTTTGTAGAAGAGGACATATGCCTGGTCATGCAACACCTTGCCTGTGCCAATGGCAGTGACAGATGCATCATCAAACCGTAGCCACTGGCCATTAGGGTAACGAGCATCTGCAGTGTAATGTCCTTTCGAAGGCTCCCTTCCATGGTGTGTTATTGTGGCAACAAGTTCATATTTTCGGCCCTGTGAATCAAGAGAAGGCAGTGAGGAACAGGATCTCGCCTAACAAATTTGCATGCAATATCCCATCTTTTGTTTAACTAGAGCTACAATGTCACGAATTTAACTTGCTTGCACGGTTCGAATTTTGTCCAAATAACACCTGAGATGAGTTGGTTTCATTTCAAAATTGCACATGGATCAACTTGGCTTCCGAAGAGCAACATGACTTCAATATTTGGATCTCCATCGGTCTTTCTTTCTTTCTGACCAATATCTACTATCATAAATACTTACAACAGCATAGAAATGAAACTGAACCTAGCTACACTGACAATTTTGTAGCAATTACTCGGACCTCCCTACGATGCAAAAGAGTTGACCAACTCCCCTCCAATTCTAATAACAGAAAGTAAACTGTCGACAGTATTACATTCAGGACAGTTCCAACCAAAATGGTCTTCAGTTTCTTTAAACTGGTGAGTTTCTCTAAAATAAGTGGGAGCAAAATTGTCCTTTTGAATTTCAATTGCATGCAAGGCCATATTTCAAATCAAAATTAATAAATAATGTCACTTTTTGACAATTAACAAATGATATAAATTTATAGACAGAACCTCGCCAATCTTGGAAGGTCTGTTCTATTTATAAAATGTTATGGGAAGATACCACAATTATCATAATTTAAAGGATGTAAGGATACTAACCATGATTTTATACAAATACTGGTGCTTCCAGATGCAAATAAAAAGCCCAAATAAGAAAAAATAAATCTTAAGTGGATGGTAACTCCCACAAAACAAAGATCAAAGGAAAGAAAATTAATGGCACAAGAAAATAACCAAGATGAGAACAGCAAGCTTCTTATGTTATAATAAAATTTAGATGGTTAAAGACTAACCCTCCTAATGTATGACAAACCCCATGAAAAATGCTGGCATAATAACACAGATAAGGTCTCATAAGATATCATATATGCCATTTAACGATTTTGCCTTTCTATATTTGAAATTAATTTAAATTGATTTTTACAACATATATACGAGTTTCATGTATCCTGGTCGCTGCAACTAAAAAAACACCTTCTCTTTCTCCTTCCACTGAAAGCACTACATTTTATTATGTCAAGCAATAATACAAATCCAACCCTAACCCTAAAGATGGATCTGATAATGCTTTAAACCAACATAACCAATTCCAATAAAATTGATATTCGACCAGCAAGTTATCTTCTTTAACAGGTGCTATACAAAATCTCCGTTTACAAGTCATGAACAGCCACGAACAATCAGGACCAAGATCAACAAACACAAATACAATGCTTATATATAAACCAGCAAAGATTGACCACTTCTCCATAACAGCCAAAAGAAGGGCTGTAAACCACTAGTTTCAAGCCCAAAAGTAAACAAATAAACTTGCGCATACACCCTCACACACAAATTGATTGATATAATAGCAAATGATAAGTTCATTTCTAAGATGGCACAACCACTCATCTTGGATGAGCAAACAATGGATAGCACAAAAAATTCATAACAAAGGAAATCTTAAATGCGAGTAACAAATACACAAACAAAATATGCAAGGAGAAATAATGTAAATAATGCAAAGAGTATCACCTCAGTAGATCGAGAAACAAGCAAATCTCGACCCAACACCAATTCAAGAGGAAAACGCACAGGTTTATGCAATTTGGTGCTACCTTGGCTTCCATACCCAAAACGCATTAGATGCAATATCATTATCTTAGAAAGTGTTTGTATCTTTACAGATTTTCTGGCAGTCACGACTCCAGCCTGAAAGTAACCACCATATTGATATTTGATCATCAGCAAAAGTGAAGAATACTAACAAATGATACAGTGTTCAGACATTCATATTTCAGAAACAAAGAGACCAAATTCTTATTCAATCAAAAAATCTAAGAAGACAACATATTTTTAGTCCCATTACCATGCCTAATTACAAATTTTTATATGTAAAAAAATTGTAGGGCGTTTAGAAGTGTTGATACTTCTCTCAATGCTATAAAGTAAAGCTGATTGAAAACATTTTTTTTTCTTTTCTTTTTGGTTATTGGGAAGCAATTTGTCAATTTTCAAGCAGCCATTGATTCTGTTGATGTAATATCTTTGTCATTCTTTCTTGTGCATTGGCTGCAACACCTTGATACTTCTAGAAATAATTCTCTTGGTTATTTTTAAAAATATAATAATTAGTTTTTCCAGCACCAAAGAACAATCCAAATTGCCCACAATCAAATCAAGTTTGCACTAAAACATTACACCTGGTATGAACAAAACCTCTGCACTGAACGAAAGATAAACAATGGTACAAAGCTTATACAGATAAACAATGGCCACTGGAAGATGATCAACTTATGTATCTGGTAATTCCAAATAGACACACTACACCCATACAGTCATTCTTCTAACGAAACACCATATCTGGTTCAAAATATGCATCCTCATAATGACTGGAATTTCAAAATTTACAACACAAATTACACAACCAACAACTGATTTTAAACTTGCAAAGAATAATAGCAAACCAAGAAAGCTCCCATACCAGATCACCTCCAGCATACAGAACTGAGTAAGAACTAAAGTAGAAACGCTAAATATGAAGATACCATATAATATACAAAATATTCTAATTAGGTCCTAGGAAAACTAGCATGTCCAAAAAAGATACGCCATTCCTTTTTTTATTCAAGTCAATCTCCAATTTCAGTGATGGGCAAACTTAAGTATTCTGTACCGTATTTAACCATATTTAGAACAGTAAAATACCTTTCCAGTTGCTGCTGTCCGGTACCCCTCAAGAGTTTCTGATACAGAAAATAAATGAAGTGCATCCTCAATAGCATGAACAGCTTCCGAAAAAATATCAAGGTGAAGCAAGAGAAAAGGTTGAATGGTAGCAGAAGCTTTGTTTCCTGCTTCCAAAAAGGAAAAAGAAAAAAGCTAAATATATAAGCAATAGGAACTAAAGAATTCTACTGAACATGAATGATATTCAAAGATTGGAACTTCTAATCAATGCTTCCTCAGAACAATCAACAGTTTTTCTAATGGTGAAATATGGGTTTAAAAAGGGGGACCACGGGGTTCAAATTGTACACTCCCAAGAAACAATTCATATAAAATCGAGAAGGAGAACATAAGAATAGTGAAAAACCTATGCACCACCATCAAGGATTTGGATAGGATATGATATACAGCTTTACCTCCTTAAAAACAGACATCTAAATGAAAAATTAAATCTGTGAGTAGAAGTGGAAGGAAGGGAATTTATAAAGAACAGAAGTAGTGGTTACATCATAAGGCCGTTTTTCCTTCCTTTGATTTCCAAGAGAAGGCCAATCACTTTTAAATTTCATTTCAAATACATAAATAACCATCCAACACAAAGAATAAAAATACATAAAAAAACTTCCAGCCAAAATGGATGGAGAAAAGACACCTTTCCATTGTGTCCATTTGAGATTGGTTTACCTGTTGCCTTCACAACACTTTTCAATTGTCCTCCAAAGATCGCACTTAGCTCTGAAGGAACAAAACTTTGTGTTCTAGTCACTGCAGATTTGTTCTTTCTGCCAACTGTCTCCCATTCATCATCTTCTGCAGAAGAAATCAGAGATGATTTCCCACCTTTTAAGCTTGAAACTTGTCCTTGAAGCTTGAGCAATTCATCATGCATCTGATCCATGATAAAACTTAGAAACTCCTGTGCATCTTCCTGCCTGGCAAGGACAGGGAAATAGTTGAAAACATCCTCCAAAACAAAATCACAAGCATCATAATGGCTTTCTAGAGGCAAAAAATTATAAGCCAAGCAGACTCTTAAGGACCTTAACTTTAGATTCCAAGTAAACAACTAAGTGCTCTCCACATAAGGACTTGAATAAAATTTTGTGCGTCAATCAAGCTTACAACACTGTTAACCACCTTCTAAGGGAAGTGACTCGCATGACCTCACATGAACCCATTCTACGCCTCAAACTATACGAAACTTGTCACCCAAAAGATCATCTTGCCACAAATTTCAAGGCCAAGAAAGGGCTCAAGAAAGATAGCATGAACAACTTCTGCCACATGACAATTAATGGGGTAGCAAAATTTCCTTGTTTGACAAAATTTTGTTTGTCATTCATAACGTAAAGTTGTTTTCCTAAAATGGAACTTGGCCCAACATAATGATCATTTTCCAAAACTCTATTCACGCTAGTAGAGTCAATTTGAACTCTTACTTCAAAATAAAAATGACTAGATGCACAAGAGTTTTTCTTTTTTTTGCTTTTGGTTTAACCAAAAAAATCTCACTAACTCAATTGAACCCAGAAAAGAGAAAGGACCGTACACTAGTAAAAGGATTTCAATAACAGCCATTTAAGTTTCATTTTTCTTGATAATGTCTTCCTAATTGGATAGTGACACACAAAAATCCAGTCAAATAAAATTTGATGCATGTTGACAAATAAATAATGACCAAAAAATTAATTTAAAAAGCAGCAAGGCACCATTTTACTGACAGCCAACCATGCTTAGAAAATGCAGGGGCAAGGCAGAAGGCTGGGGCTGAAACTATTCCATGCAAAAGTTATCTAAGGATATCAGGTAGATGAGGGAAAAGTTGATGAGGAACATGGACAAACCTTGGCCTGCCTGATGTGCTATTTGGCACATCTGGGGTAAAATTTTTAAGAACGGCTTCAAACATGGTAGGGCAGAAAGGCCTACCAGTCTCAACAACAGACATGTCTTTTTTCTTTAGACTTGAGTCACTGGGCATGTCGAAGTCAGAGATGAACTCAGCAAATGCAGTTAGTGTTGGATAGCCCACCTAACAAAATCAAAGTAGTCCAAGATTGATAAGCGTGTTAACTTTTACAATGAAAGTAACAACAAATCCACTAAATCACATAATACACAAGATTAACAACATATTCAAAAAAACAAACCTTAGGAATGTCATGAATCCTTAGTTCCTGCAAGAGATGAACAAATGGAGAACATGATAAAAGAGCCTGCAGAGTTGCATTGAGGAAGCATAAATTCCCTGAGTTAATTAAGCCTCGAGGCAGTAAGTTTCTAACAGCAGTAAGAGGCCCATTAGAAGCTTTCTGGATATCATCTTTGAATGGCAAAGGCACTGATGAATTATTAACAATACCATCTCTGCCCTTTGAGTTTTCACTTTCAATGGCATGAGAATTCAAACTTGAAAATTGATTTGGAGCACCAGCTTTTGCATGGGATAGAGAAAGAGAATTTAAATCAACAGCATCTGTTTGCAAATTGTTCACACCATTACTAAGAGGAACGCTATGGCTGGAACTACAAACAGTTCCATTTTCTTTGGGAGTTCCAGAGGCTTTTGGCAAGGGACCATTGGCCACTTTTATGGATTTCACTTCATCATCCTTCTTAATCAGGTTTGAGGGCTGAGAACGTATTTGCCCTTTTGTAGAACCCAACTGTCTGCTTGAGCCATTGCTAAATTCATTGAAAGATCTTCCAGTGACAAATTTCGAAGAACCACTCTGTAATTCTTTCTTTTCCACAGGCTTTCCACCATCTCCGGATGACTTCATTAGCCATGTCCGTGTTTCATCTTCAGTAAATGAACCAAATACAAGTACCTTCTGTAGTGAGAGAAGCAATACAATACAGCAGCACATAATAGAAATTAGAAAAATCCAGGCTTATGTAAACACAAGGTAGATAAAACTACACACAGAAAAATATAATTAGTCAAGATTAGACAAGAAATCCCATACACCCAATGAGAGTGTCTCTAACAGCAGACACCATAAAGCAACTTAGAATTACAGAACTGGTCAACATCGTCATTGCAAACAGCTGAACGATGTACTGAAACCAGCCTAGTGTAATAACATTGTCATATCATCCTTGGCACTGAACCAACCTTCTACACCAACTATCATAATCAGTGATGCAGAGCAAACTCCAAGCAATGTACAGCCCAAACATTTCTGAGCTATTCTAATATTCTCTACGATAGGTTCATCTTCTGTGTAAAAGAACAACAATTGTGCCCCAGAGAGAGAGTGCAGATCAGGTTGTGGGTTTGAGAAAGACCCACAGATGGGGGAGTAGGAGTCTCTCTTTTTGCGTGCATAGTGTCACCAGCAGTTGCTACTTCGTACTTGTTAACAGTATTTAACAGTATCATAGCAATAAAGACTTAATTTGATAAATATACCAAAATATCACTCTTGAAAATTCTTCATTTACATTAACTAAGATACAGAAGGTAGCATGATTATGAATGCTGCAGAATCAACTAAGGAACTTGATGTCAAAAAAACAACTTAAGAACCACAAAAGACTCATCATACAGCAAATACTTAAATAATTAAATATTCAAGACTTATATTGACCCCTTCTGCCTCAAATAAATCATCAAATAAATCAGAATTTATAAAATCTAGCTTCTAGATTGAGTGAATTTTGCAGTTTTCTGCAATTCATTGGTGAACTTAAACAATAAAAAAAATGAAATCCTCCATTTTTTTTTTTTTTGTGGAGTTAACCTTTAAAGGTATAGCTATCACCAAATTCCCTTTTATACAGGTGCATGCAAACAAATGTTAGGGCCATCCATATTGGTAATCTTCGATGAATCAAAAACTGTCAAATGATATTTTTGTTTATTCTTGCATCTTTCAGAAATTTGGACTCAGTTAGAACCCTATAAACATATTAATAGAAGGATTATTCTTTCATTTAGCCCCCTTTACCCACTATATCAGTTCTTTTGGTTTTCTTTTAAGAACAGAAGCCAAAGGCCCACCTCATTACTCGCCCAAACATAAACAAAACCAGGGTCAGAAGCAAAAATCCCGCAATGTTTTCTCAGTAACACATTGTTTTACAAATAACCCAGCAGCTAAATAATCAAACTCTCAAGTCTCAACACATAAACAAATTACCAATTTTTAGTACAAGGGGAAAAAAGTAATAATCAAACCTCATCTTGGAATCCCTCATGTTGGGGGGCATTATTGAACTCTACAATACAAAGGATTTAACTAGGATGTAGAAAGCCCATTTTTCTCGTTTAAGCATAAACAGAAACACAAAACGCAACTATCCATGTCTTTCTCACTAAAACCCCAATAGCAATAACCCACCAGTACAGTAATCAATCTCCCAAAACATAAACAAATCACCAACCTTTAACGCAAGGAGAAATAATCAAGTACAGAAAAAGCTCACCGTAGGATCACTCATGCTGGGCGGGCAATTGAACTTCAGAACACAATAGGTTTAAATTGTAAGTAAACTTATGGGGATTAAGGAACGAAGGAAGACGTATGCAGAAGGAATCAAAAACTAGGGTTTGCAGCCTAGTTGGAGGGAGAACAGAAGAAAGAGGGACGTCGATGGAAGACATGAAAAGAAGAGAAACGGAGAGAAAGAGCATTTAACAATGGAACCCTCGCAGTGGCCCTCGAAGAGCTTAGCTGAGGATCCGATAATGTTTCCAATGAGCATGAGAGGAGAGGGAGAGGGAGAGGGAGAGAGGGAGAGGTAGAGGAGAGGGAGAGGGAGAGGGAGAGGGTTGGGGAAGAGGGAAGGGGGGAAGAGAGATCAGAGATGTGGGGAGCGGCGTGGGTTAGGAATTCTTCCTAGGAAGAGAGAGCCCGTGCGTGCCTCGTGCCTGGGAATTGCGCAGCGTTTGGACTCGGGGTTTTTCCCCACGCGCCACCTGAAATTGGAGACAAACGCGCTATTACTTTTTTTTTTTCATTTTTTTTTTTTTTTGGGTAGGTTTTCACATTAGTATTAAATTTTTTCTATGTATATAATTATTTATGTGTAAAAGAATGTCGAGAGACATTTGGTTCGAGATTATCATTATCCTTTGACTTTGTGATTTTCAAAAATCGTAATAGTCGAGATATAAAATTTTAGACATGATAAGATTCAATTTTGAGTTACAGTCATAGTTTATTGAGCATGTGAACAATGAAATAATTTTTTATTTGTAAAATATTCTTAAATTGGATACATGATAATTTGTTAGAAAAAAAAAGTATTTGTATGTAATATTTTATAACATATGTTAACGAATAAAATAAAATATCAAAAATTAAAATTACCCAACTTGCTAAAAACACAATGTCAAAAATTATAATTGATATGAGACTATAAATCACAAAATAATTGGAAGCTAATTCATGTTATTTGACTATGTATTTCATATTATTCAAAATTGATATGAATTAGCACCAACTTCTATCCCAAAATCTTCACATTATTTTAAAAATTTATATGTAAGTATAGAGGAAAATGTGACAAAGAGAGGGCTTTAACTTGGAATTGAAATAGGTTATAACGAATTCGAGGTATTTTTTGAAATTTTAAAGTATAATTATCTCATATTTTGAGAGATTTTGGATTTGGATTTGGATTTGTATCTCATTTAGATAAAATGTAATATAAAATTATATTAAAATTTGTCCAAATTCACTCAAATCCAAATTCAAGGCCTGAAACTTATGCTCCCAAGCGTACCATTCAGTGTTTTTTTTAGTCACTTCATAATTTTATTGTGATTCCTCCAAATTGAGAATTTGAATACCCACATTTTAAAATAAAACACTAATGTTAATACTGAAAAGTTCTATCGAAATATGTATCATTTCCTAAAAAATGAGATTATCGACTATAAAATATTAGTTAAATGTGTGAACATTAGGAATCATTGGATCAAATGCTCCGTAATTAGGTGTTTGTTAGTGAAAATTTTTTATTAAGATATAGATAGACTTGGCTATCCTCATCCACCTTGCTTCTTGGCCTTGAAAACGGTTATTTGAGACTATAAAGGAGATGAGCTGCCTCCTATCGTGTGGCGTATATTTAATAGTCTTCAAATGGACCTAAAAAAAGTCTAGCTATGTCATATCATATCTCCTATGATTGGCATACTAAACATAGGATTAAATAAATGATCGTTATCATCCCAAACCTATTCAATCTTATTATAACTTAATGTAAAATAAATACACTTATAATTAAGTTGTGTTTGAGAACATAGATTTCGAATTTTAAATTGAATTTGTATGTATTCGGATATAACTCAACATAATTTTAAATTGTATTTTACACGAATCCACACAAATTCAAATTGAAGGTTTAAATTTTGAACTTCTAAATGTAGGGATAGTATAGTTGGAGTAAAACTCTTTATAAAAGGTAGAAGCGTATTCGAGTTAGCATAGTTGGATACCAAAACTTGATCGATTTTAAAATTGTTTAATTCAATTTAACTTGATTAACCTTGATTTTATTACTAAATGATATTCAGTTAATGTATAAAAATATATAATATTAAAAATATAATTATATACATTTTACATCAAATGTATAGTAGAACAAGACCTAATAAAACTCAACTAGGCTTTGTGAAACTAGAATTCAACTTGTTAAACTATTCTAATGGCTCAAGATGAGTTATATAAGGAGTCAAGCCCAATTCATCCCTGATAAAAAGTTAGGTCAATTTTTAGGTAAAAAAATTTTTTTTTTTTCTTTAAGAAAGGAATTAACGCAATCAACATTTACAAATCATCAAGGCCTTAACTAATGTATTTCTTTAAACATATTTGTGGTGAGAGGAACTTCAATATCTGATCATGCATAGCAGAAATGCCTAAAACCCTAATAATTTATGTACGAAACAACAATCTTATTAATATCTCAAGAGCGAACATAATTCAAATTACCAATTAATTAAATGTTAACGAATTTTTTATTTGAATTATGTTTCATTTAAAGCTTTTTCTATTTCAAGGATTTATGGGATTGTTTTAAACATGAAAGTGTACTTTTGATTGTATGTGATATATATATATATATATATATATATATATATATATATATATATTATGACCGGAGGAGCCCATGGGTGGGTCCGATGCACATGAGTGAACACCAACTTGACCCAATAGATTGAGTCTATTGGATCTTGAGCCTAACAATAGTAAGCTCAATTCCCCAATAATTGCTCAAGTAGGTCTTACCACTGGCGCCTTACGTGCCTCAGATTACATTTCACGTGCCTCCGAACCAATCCTACCTCCCATGTCTTGACCCTATTCAGATCCATGCTAGGCCTAAATGATCCTTATTGGCCTCGATCACACACTTGATCCTCCAACTGTTAGCACGTCAGGAGAATTAGTTTCACGTCTCGATTTTTATAATGTCACTCACCTAGAGTTACGAACCGTCGGCTCTGATACCACTTATTATGACCATAGGAGCCCATGGGTGGGCTTGGTACACATGGGTGAATACCAACTTTGTTATTTTTTGTCCCACATTGGTAGAATAGTTGCACATTAGTATAAACTGTTGTTGTGAATTTTTTATATTATTTGCCCCACATTTAAAAGAAGTGTTTTTTGAACTTGAGGTTGAAACTATATAAAGAGTTTAACTCTTCATTTGTAAAATACACCTCAAAGTTGTACTTTATCAAGAAGTAGTGGATTGATCATCGGCGCCCAAGGACGCAGGTAATTCTATACCGAACCTCGTAAATTTCTTGTCTTGTTCTTTTTACTGTTTTATTATTAGTTTCTGCATTACTTTAATTTCTTATATATTCAATAGCAATAGTTGTAGTATTGGTGTTTGGCACAAGTGGGGTGCCCGGTACAACAATTGGTATCAGAGTTAGGTTAAATAGTGTTGATACGGAGGTGTTCCTTTGTTAGGGTCCTTGATTCCACGTTTGATGTCTAAGAAAGATTTTGTCTAAGCGAGTGTTCAGAAATCATTGCGGCTCAGTCGCTCCCTGGAGGTCGGCCTGGTCAAAGTGGAATTTCATAGGATAAAACAGAGTAGACACAGTTGGTACGTACTATTCATCATAGGCCTTTTGCTTTGTTGGTTGCTATTGAATACATAGAAGATGACAGAAACTAGTGTAGCAGTAGAAGAAACTTTGTCCACACGAACTCCAACCCCTCCGGCTTCGACATCATCTTCGAAGACGATAGCTAATACTCGGTTTGAGATGGAGAAATTTGATGGTACCAATAATTTTGGTATGTGGCAATGTGAGGTGATGAACATCTTGTATCAGCAAGGACTAGATATTGCTTTGGATGATAAACCAGTAGATATGGGCGACATAGTTTGGGAAAAGATCAATCGTCAGGCATGTGGTACGATTCGTCTGTGTCTCTCCAAAAATCAAAAATATTATGTTATGAGGGAGACATCTGTAAAGAAATTATGGAAGACATTGGAAGATACATTTATGACCAAGAGTCTGGAAAATCGGCTCTATTTGAAAAAGAAATTGTTTCGCTTCCAGTATCAACCAGGTATTTCGATTAATGACCACATAAATGCTTTCAATAAAACTTTGGCCGATTTTTTAAATTTGGATGAAAAGGTGAAAGATGAGGATAAAGTCATATTGTTACTAAATTCTCTCCCTAATGAGTATGAACATTTGACCACCACTTTATTGTATGGGAAAGATAAAGTTACTTATGATGCTATTTGTACTGCATTAATTAGTACTGAATGCAGAAAGAAGGATCAGAGGGTCCATAAGAAAACAGCATAAGCACTAACAATAAAAGGACGTTCTCAGAGTCGTATGCCTGGAAGGAAGAGTAAATCTTATAAGAGGAGTAAATCTCGTGGGAGTCATGCTAAAGATGAATGCGCCTTTTGTCGTGTGAGAGAGCATTGGAAGAAAGATTTGTGGCAACTTACTTAATCTCCACTTTTTTTTTAAATAAAATACATCATCACATATCTCATACCTCGGCTCAACAGGTCATAATCCACTTGAACTCGTGGGTACCAGGGATACATCATAACACAAACGGAAGCCTAAGCAGCAGGAAACATACAACCACAATATTGTAAATACAAAACATCTATCACATTAATGCAAATACCAGAGTCACTATACCACTGTATGTCCATATATAACCCAAAATGAGATATAGGAACTTTTCCCACAAAATCTAATTGTTCCTACAAAAACTTACCCTTCAAAAAGGGCAAACCACAGCTCTAATTCAGCGGGGCTTTCCTACTCTCCTATCTAAGGCTCTTGAAAAGTTTATGAAATTTTGGGGTGAGACACCTTTCAGTAAGGGAAATAAACTAATACTAGTGTGTGGCAACATGAGTATTCTGTGTTGTACATATTCCATACATAACATATTAACTGTTTTGTCAAATTTGGGAAAACATATACATATCAAATCATGGCAGAACATATTGCATTTTCATAAACATATCTCATCTCATATAGTAATAATAACAAAAAAACAATCCTAGTAGGTTAGCTGGTTGTTGTCATGTATTACCCCCACATGACTGGGTTGTGTGGCCCGAAGGCGAGACCTGACAATGGTTGGCCGACCACTGCCAAGTCAAACATACAGTCTGTAAGTCCAATGGGCCTGCCTGACCTGGTCCGTACACCAGAGGCGATCACACACTCTTCTTAAAAGCCACATCGACCATCAAATCTCACACCACTACGTATAGCGACGTTAACACAAATATTATGATCACAAAGACCAGGGACACATAGCAACGGTACCGTGCAGGTGCTAGCTTAGACCAAGCCAATTAGGTTCTGATATCATATAACATATACTAAAACTGTGATACATAGATATCTTATATCATTTATTTTCACATCAATCATATCATTTTGTATATATACGTGTAACATGAAAATCATCGACCTATATGCCGGTATTACACATTTTATCATAGCTTGGTCCGCACACCGGCAAATCATAGCACAGCTCGTACGCTGGCAAATCCCATCATAGCATCGCCCGTACGCCGACAAACATAGCACAGCCCGTACGCTGGCAAATCACATCATAGCACGGCCCGTACGCCGGTAAATCACATCATAAAAATCTCGGCCCGTACGCCGATTTTTCCATTATAAAAATCCGTATCGTAATCATATTTCCAGAAAAACAATATTTCATAGCCAATTCTACTCATGCCACACTAAACAAGTATTCCATATTCAACGTACGATCATATTCAACAATATTTCCCAAATATAAATCATATATCATATATAAATATATTTATTTTCTAGGAATCAAATGCTATATATATATATATACATATATTTTCTCAAAAAGAACTAACTTAGTTTATCCCCTTACCTGGCTACTGAGAAAGCCCCCAAAATTATCTAGTCTAACTCCCTAGGATTTCCAGACCAATACCCTAAAAGTGAAAACTCCTAGTATTAAACTTCTGTATTTTCATGTGCACACCATTTCTTATAACTACTCTGAGGCCAAATTTGGCTTAAAAAGTCTTACCTCAACTCTGGGATGATTCCCAACTTGCTTTCTCCCACGATCCGCTCCGGTAGATTTGGAGAGAACTTCCCCAGGAGCGTCGTGGTAGCTTCAAACCTTCGATCCGGCGCAAATCCGACCTAAAATCGAAAAGAGAAAGAGAGAAAACCAAAGAGGAGAGAGAGAGAGGGAAAACTTAGCTTCTTTAGAAAGTCAAAATTCGGATTTTTATATTTATAAAACAGGAGAATTTGTTGACGAGCCACGTCATTCGTCGACGAATTTTTCAATAATCTCGTCGACGAAATTCAGTCTTCGTCGACGAAATTCAATCAGCTCAAATCCCCTCTCAGTATTTCTTCGTCGACGAGTCCCCTATATTCGTCGATGAATTCTCTAATACCTTCGTCGATGAGTCCCCTGTATTCGTCGACGAGGAGCTGAGAATTCCTCGAGATTTTTCTTTTCCAAAATGCAATGTCGTCGACGAACGCAAGTCGACTTCCTCCTTTTGTTTCCAGTTTCCATTCCCCTTTCTTTTATTATTTAAATACCATTACTCTTCGGGTCATTACAAGATTGCCCTAAATTACAGCAGAAGAATAAGGGCAAAGCACATTCTAATGCCAATATAGCCAATGATGATGAAAGTGAGTCATATTTTTCTCTTGTTGGAACATCTTCATCACATTATTTTACCGAGTGGATTTTGGATTCTGGTTGTTCCTATCACATGTGTCCCAATAGGGAATGGTTTTCTAATTTTGAAGAATTAGATGGTGGAGTTGTTTTTATGGGAAATGATAATACTTGTAAAACAACTGGAATATGATCAATACAGTTGAAATGTCAAGATGAAATTATTAAGACCTTGACTGATGTTAGGTATGTTCCAAACCTAAAGAAGAATCTGATTTCATTGGGTGCCTTAGAATCTAAAGGGTTCACTATCACTTTGAAAGATGGAACCTTAAAGATTAAAGTAGGTGCGCTGTTCGCGATGAAAGGAATAAGGAAAATTAACTTGTATTATTTAAAAAGTAGTGCAGTTATTGGCTCAGCAGCTGTTGTTTCTAAGAAAGATGCAGGTTCAGATACAACCAGGTTGTGGCATATGCGATTAGCACATGCAGGAGAAAAATCTTTACAACAATTAGTTAAGCGAGGTTTGTTAAAGGGTGCAAAGGTGTGCAAACTTGAATTTTGTGAGCATTGCATTATGAAAAAACAAACTAAAGTGAAATTTGGCACAACATTCCATCAAATTGAAGGTATTTTAGACTACATCCATACAGATGTATTGGGGCCCACAAAAACGGCTTCGTTGGGTGGTATGCATTATTTTATCACTTTTGTTGATGATTTTTCCAGAAGAGTTTGGGTGTATTCTATGAAGCATAAAAATGAAGTGTGTGATATTTTCCTTAAGTGGAGAAAGTTAATTGAAACTCAAACTGGCAAAAAGATTAAACGGCTCAAATCAGATAATGGTGGTGAATACACGAGTGACCCGTTTATGAAGGTTTGTCAGGATGAAGGTATCACTCGATACTTCACAATTCGAAATACACCACAACGGAATGGGGTGGCAGAGTGCATGAATCGGACTTTGCTGGAGAAAGTTCGATGTATGTTGTCTAATGCTAGGTTAGACAAAAGGTTTTAGGCTAAGGCTGTTAAATATGCGTGTCATCTCATCAATCATCTATCATCATCTGCAATAGGAGGGAAAACACCCTAAGAGGTATGGTCTGGAAAGCCTGCTAGTGATTATGATTCTTTACATGTATTTGGTACTATGACTTATTATCATGTTAAAAAATCTAAGTTGATCAAAGAGCCAAGAAAGTAATATTCTTGGGGATAAGTGCAAGAGTCAAAGGATACCGTCTTTGGTGTCTAGAGATGAAAAAAATTGATTTTAAGTAGGGATGTGACGTTTGATGAACTTGCGATGATGAAGAAAACAATACGCAAGGAGTCACGAGTTGAAGAGAAGAGCAGTGGTACTTAACAACAGGTGGAGGTTAAGATAATTTTGGGAAACCCAGTGAGAAATGAGACTACATTAGGTAACTCTCCAGTTACGGTGGGAATAGTGTACAAGAAGAGGAGATTTCAATTCGAGAATCTTCACAGCAACATGAATCAATTGTTTCTCAAAGGCCAAGACGAGAAATTCGAAAACCTGCTCAATATACTGATATGGTGGCCTACACACTTCTAGTTGTGGATGATAATGTTCCTTACACTTTCAAATAAGCAATGAGGAACTCTAAATCAGACAAGTGGAAAAGAGCAATGGATGAAGAAATGCAGTCTTTTCATCAAAATCAGACTTGGGAGCTAGTCCAGCTGCCCAAAAGTAAGAAAGCAATTCGTTGCAAATGAGTTTATGTAAAGAAAGAAGGATTTCTAGATGCAAATTGTAACAACCTCCTTATAAAGATAAATTCTCTACTATTTTAAATTAAAACAATTTCCTACACAACGGAAAGCAAGTAACATGAAACACAACCTTATATATATATACAATACTAGAGTATCTAAATATTCCACAAATATTACATATTATACTGTACCGTCAAGAACTGCTCATACTAATACCAGGGTTAACAAAATTGAACCCCAAAACACTCACCCTCAAAAAGGGCAGACTAACAACTCCTCTATCTGTGAGCCTGCTCCACTCACCCAACTGGCTCACCTAAAAAATAATTCAACACTAGGATCAGTCAAAGCTCAGTAAGACGAAACATGCTATCACTAGTGTGTGGCTACTGAGATGTAGATCTGTAAAAATTAATCTGAGTTAAGAGTAGTACAAATAACTAAAACTGAAAATGCTAATACTACATAACATATTATAAAACCTTTAACTACATAATTTAACATGTCAAACTGTATGAAATTACTTTTCATAATAATACTACTATAACGTCCTGTTTATTTTAATATAAAAATGAAACATAATAAATAAAACGGTCAACCCGAACTCGTGGGTAACGGGGACACCTATCATTCACAGTGGAAATCTAAGCAGTAGTAAGTATAAAATTACAACCATCCAACCATAAATCATAATACCAGAGTCTACTTACACCAAAATATCATACATATACCTTCAATCTCCCATAACATTCCAAATATAACTAGGATCTCATAACAAAATAATCCCAATCCTAGTGAAAAATTTTACCCTCCTAGCTGGGTAACTTAATAAACTCAACGGCGGCCACGACCCGCCGGTCTCTTAGTGTCTCCTGAAAAATTAATTAAGTTCGAGGGTGAGACACTTCTCAGTAAAGGAAAACAAACTAAATACAGCTGTGTGGCAACATGAACATTTAATGCAATTATACAAATATAGTACATTTCATATATTTGTAAACATTCATCATATTGTACCGAATAATCATATACTTTCATATTTGCTAATAAATCATATCGTTCATAAAACATCTGTTATAACTGATAATACTGAAAACTTACCCAGGATCAATAGTTAGTTGATGTCATGTATTACCCCTCATGAAGGGTTGTGCAGCCCGAAGGCGGGACTCGACAATGGATAGCTGACCACTGTCGACTCAAAAATGTCTGTAAGTACGATGGGCCCACTGCCAGGTGGACGTCTACAACTCTACACTGAAAGTCACATCGACTATCCATCTCCTACCCCCTCGTGGGGTGGTTAGTACAAGTCTGAACATAGATATCTGATCTATATAGTTACGGTACCGAGCTCCTACAACTGAACTAAACTAACATCCGGGTTCTGATAACATATAATACATGATATTATAACATTTTTCATAATTTCATAAATACTACCTCGCGCCGAAATCATTTCATAAATATGACCTCGCGCCGAACATTTCATAAATACAGCCTCGCGCCAAAATCATTTCATATATATGGCCTCGCGCTGAACATTTCATAAATACGGCCTCGTGCCGAAATCATTTTATATATACGACCTCACGCTGAATATTTCATACATATCATGTTGAAAATAATCAATTATCATGTACTTGTCAAAATCATCATAATATACTGTATCTTTTCATAATTCCTGAAAGTATGCTTAATTCGTAAAATTTGTCATATCATTACTTTTCATAAAAAAAACATTCATGCCACACAAAATTGAATAATTTCGTACATTTCATTCTAAAATCTCATTTTCCGTATAATAGCAGTATTTTCTCAATAACATACATTTTCTCAATAATATTCAAATATCATGCATATTCCCTAAAAATTTCTTTGCTGATAATAATAATAATAATAATAATAATACGTGTGGAAAAATAACTACTTTAGTTTATTCCCTTACCTGACTACTAAGAAAGCCCCTAAAAATCTCGGTCTAACACCCGTAGGGTTTCTTGATCAATGCCCTAAAAATGACAACCCCCAGAATTAAACATCAGTATTTTTTCATAAATATCATTTCCTACAACTATGGTAAGACCAAATTTGACATAAAAAGCCTTACCTTGATTCTGGGATGAATTTCAACTTGCTCCCACCAATGATTCGCTCCGTTAAAAATGGAGAGAACTTCTCCAGGAGCGTCGTGGTAGCTTCAGATCGTCGAACCGGTGGAAATTCGGCCCGAAATTGAAGAGAGAAGGGGAGGAAACCGAAGGGAGAGAAAAAGAGAGTTTCTGTGCTAAATTTCCATCAAAAATCCGAGTTTTCCACTATTTATAGGGCTGGATTCGTCAACGAACCACGTCATCTCATCGACGAGCCACTTTATCTCGTCGACGAGTCCTTTAATAATTTCATCGACGAAACCCACTCCTTGTCGACGAAATTCAGACTACCCAAAACCTCTCTTATCATTTCCTCATCGACGAGACATGTCACCTCGTCGACGAGCCCAATTACAATTTCAACGATGAACGCTTTGCATTCGTCGATGTGGCCTACTGCCTCCTTCTCTTCTTGTTTCCATTTTCCACCCTCTTAATCATTATTTAAATACTATTATTCTTTGAGTCATTACAACAACTATTTCAAAAAATCTGATAATACTATAATATCTGAGAATATTTCCCTGGATGGTTGTATGTCATGATTTAACCCCTTATGACAGGATTGTGCAGCCCGAAGGCTGGATCAATCTTGGTTGGCCTACCAGGATAAACCACTCTACTCCTCAGTCAGATCGACCCTCCTCAACCCATATCTGATAAGGAGTTTGTCCACAACTAGGCACGATCGACCTCATACCACTTACTATCTGAGTTAAGTGGTTGCACTCTAAACTGAATATCTGTATATCTATAGCTACGGTACCGTGCTCTACTGTATGATCCATTAGGGTCTAATACTATATAATTCGCTTCTATATACAACTAACTATTTTACAATGATTCTGTAATAACTGTATCTTTTTGAGATAAACTATAAATCTACCTGTTATGATGCTATAAAACTGTAAAATCATGGTATTTTGAAAGATATTGTAAACGCATTTCACTGTTTGTATATCCTGTAAAACATATTCCTGATAATACTGTATAAACATGTTTCTATACTGTATTCATACTCTCATGCCACACAATAATTTAAAACACTTTAATCTCAATAATAAATTGCATAAATTTCTACTCTAAATAATAATCTGATAAAAACATAAACTTCATACTGAAATCATACTAGGTTTTCTTAACATAGCATGTTTCCCTTACCTAACTGTCGAAAAGCCCCTATCGTATACTGGTCCTACACCCACAGGGCTTCCTATTCCACACCCTGAAAACCACATTTGGTAGAACAAAATATCAATATTTCTTGGCCTACATCATTTCCTACAACTTCCAAAAGGTCAAAAATTGGCTAAAAAGCCTTACCTTGATTCTAGGGAGAAATTCGACTTGATCCCACCGACAATCCACCCTAACAGACTTGAAGAGAACTCCGCAAGGAGCATCGTGGTGGCCTCAGATCGTCGATCTGGCGACTAAAGGGGCCGAAATCGAAGAGAAATGGAGGAAGAACCATTTAGGAGAGAGAGACGAGAGATTTTTATCAATTTTTTGCCATTAAAATCAGTTTAGGGCTATTTATACTATAGGATTCGTTGATAAGTCACGTCACCTTGTCGACGAGTCCTATAGAAAGTTCGTTGACGAATTTCAGACTTCCCAATAATCCTCTCTCGATTTCTTCTCATCGACAAGACGAGACCTCGTCGACGAGATCCTGAAGAACCCTCGTCGACAAAACCCCCGTGTTCGTCGATGAGTGCTTGGAAAATTTCTAGGGTTATTATATCCAAAATGCAATGTTATCGACGAATGCAAAACATTCGTCGATGAAGTCTGCTACCTCCTCTGTTCCTGTTTCCATTTCCCTCCCTTTTAATTATTTAAATAACATTATTCTTCGGGTCGTTACACAAATAATGTTGGCTTCAAAGTTAGATTGGTAGCAAAGGGCTACGCACAGAAGGAAGACATTGATTATAATGAGGTATTTTCTCTAGTTGTTAAGCATGATTCCATTAGAATTTTGTTGGCTTTGGTAGCACAATTTGATCTTGAACTAGTTCAGCTCGATGTAAAAACTGCATTTTTACATGGTGATTTGGAAGAGGAAATATGACTCAGCCAGATGGATTTCAGGTTACTGGAAAAGAAAATTGGGTATGTAAACTGGGTAAATCGTTGTATGGTTTAAAACAGTCTCCAAGATAGTGGTACAAATGATTTCATCAGTTTATGATGGGTTAGAAGTACATCAGAAATAAACATAATCATTGTGTTTATTTTCACATACTACAAAATGGATCTTTTATGTATTTACTCTTGTATGTTGATGATATGTTGATAGCTTCAAAGAATAGGGAAGAAATCAATAAGTTGAAAAGTCAGTTAAATCAAGAGTTTGAGATGAAAGATCTTGGTAAAGCAAAGAAGATACTTGGCAAGGAGATTCGCAGAGACAGAATGAGAGGAAGATATAGTTTATCTCAGAAACAGTATTTGAAGAAGGTAGTACAGAGTTTTGGCATTTCTAAGCAGTCAAAACCAGTAAGCACTCCTCTTGCTCCTCATTTCAAACTTAGTGCGGCTTTATCTCCTAAATCAGATGAGGAACATAAGTATATGTCACAGGTTCCTTATGCAAGTGTTGTTGGTAGTCTAATGTATGCAATGATTTGTATTAGACCTGATATTTCACAAGTTGTTAGTATGGTGAGCAAGTATATGCATGATCCGGGCAAAGGACATTGGCAAGCTGTGAAATGGATTTTGAAATATATTATGAATACGATTAATGTTGGTATAGTATTTGAGAAAAATAATACTATTGATCAACGTGTTGTTGGATATGTGGATTCTGATTTTACAGATGATTTGGATAAACGTTGATTAACTATTGGATATGTTTTTGCATTTGCTAATGACTCAGTGAGTTGGACGTCTACCTTACAGTCTATCATTGCCTTGTCTACAACAGAATCAGAGTACATGGCTGCTTTAAAGGCTGTTAAGGAAGCTATTTGGTTGCAGGGTTTATTTGAAAATTTGGGAGCTGTTTCAAAACACATTGTTATGCTATGTGATAGCCAGAGTGCTATTCATTTGGCAAAGAACCAAGTCTACCATGCACGAACGAAACACATCGACATTCGATTTCATTTTATGCGGGATATTATTGATGGAGGCAAGATACCTTTTTAGGAGATTGCTACAACTGAAAATCCCGCAGATATGTTAAACCAAGATTATGACAACAATCAAGTTCAAACATTGTTTGGACTTGATCAATATCTTGCAAGTCTGAATATTTTTGGAAGGCGCCGATGATGTGGAACTCCAGAAAATGTCGTTGACTAAAAAATTTGTTGAATTTATCGTCAAGGTGGAGATTTTTTGTTTTTTGTCCCACATTGGTAGAATAGTTCCACATTAGTATAAAATGCTATTGTGAATTTTTTATATTATTTGTCCCACATTTGGGAGAAATGTTTTTTGAACTTGAGGTTGAAACTATATAAAGAGCTCAACTCTTCATTTGTAAAATACACCTCAAAGTTTTACTTTGTCAAGAAGTAGTGGATTGATCATCGGTGCCCAAGGACGTAAGTAATTCTATACCAAACCTCATAAATTTCTTGTCTTATTCTTTTTACTGTTTTATTATTAGTTTCTGCATTACTTTAATTTCTTATATATTCAATAGTAATAGTTGTAGTATTGGTGTTTGACACAAGTGGGGTGCCCGACACAACAAACTTGACCCAAAAGTTTAAGCCTATTGGGTATTGGGCCCACCCATGTATATAATCATCCATTACCCACTCAAATTTTTCAATGTGGAATAAGCTCACAAGTGGAATTCTCAACAATATAATGTTTGGAATCAAAATTGAAGAAAATTATAGAAATTTGTTCCTTGTATTGAAACACTTTTAGGTCAATTTCTTCAAGTAATTTTTGTTACATTTTTAATGTATCATGGTGGGTTTTGTGGGTGACATTCTAAATTTTGATTTTGGCTTGAAAGTAAAGGAATTTCAAATATAAAAAATTAAAGTTTGTTTTTTTTATGCAAGACAAAAGCAAGAAACAAAATGATCTTCTTTCCCAACTCACACATAGCAAACTCCTTGTGCACTACGACTTAGCATAATTCGGTTTTAACTGAATTAATTGAATAAATTCAGTCAGTCGGTTCAGTTAACTT
This sequence comes from Malania oleifera, assembly GCF_029873635.1. Classification (NCBI taxonomy): domain Eukaryota; kingdom Viridiplantae; phylum Streptophyta; class Magnoliopsida; order Santalales; family Ximeniaceae; genus Malania; species Malania oleifera. The sequence continues at coordinate 92,945,732 of NC_080425.1, forward strand.
TAAATTTAGTTTGATTTGGTTTTATATTTTGATAAATTCAGTTATTCGATTTTCGGTTTGGTTATGGAGAGAGTGAATTTCGATTAACCGATTTAACTGAATTATGTAATTAATTAATAATTAAATATAAATTAGATAATTTAGGGTTCCCACAATTTCCTAATCCATAAAATTCTTGAATTATGAAATCAATTAATTATGCAATTAATTAATAATAATATATAAATTATAAATTTAAATTTTGAAAGCATACAAATTATACAATCATATTTTTTCCATAATTAATTATAATTTGATTCGGTTAAATTCAGTTAACTGAATTAACCAAAAATTCGATTTGGTCGGGTATAGTCTAGTTAAGGAGTGCAATTTGGTCAATTCGATTATAATAGATAGTTAACTGAAAAAATTTGGTTAATTAGTCGAATTTGTCAAACCCAAAAATTTGATTTGGTTGGGTATAGTCCAGTTAAGGAGTGCAATTTGATCGATTCGATTATAATAGATAGTTAACTAAAAAAATTTGGTTAATTAGTCGAATTTGTCAAACCGACTGATTGCACACTGCTAGACTGTGCACATTTACACTTGTATGATTCATGAGACCATTTTAGTTGTAGTTTTTTAACCATTTAATATTTGCCATTTTTTTTCTTCTAGTTTAATTCTTAACGTAATTATTTTTTCATTATGAGAAAAAAATCAAAATTTTAACATGTGAAAAAACAAAAATATTGGTGTGGAGTCTCTAAATTGGATTTAATTCTTTTAAAAATTTTTGTTAGCATTCTAGGAAAATAAAGATGTCATGTTCTAATTATAGAAATAATACAAAGTAATGTGCAATTATGAAGTTGTTAAATTGATTGTATACACAATTAATAATTTGATTTAGAAAGTATCGACCAATATGGCAATTTGTGACTAAATATAATTAATTTGTTGGTTGTTTGAGCATGGACTTTTCTTACAATTTGCATTGAGTTTGTATTGCATGCTAATTGCATTTATTGAAATAATTTAATAATATAAAGTGTATTTTTGTTTAAGAGAACTCTTATGATTTTGAAGTAATCTGTGACTGTCGAAATTGTGTAGTCATGCAAATTCATAAGATTTTCTTGTTTAATATTTTCTTCCACTCGTGAGTTTGTCCCAACGGAAGTCATCTTCTCCCTCATGGGACTAATTCTTCAACAGTTTTGCTCAAGTAGGTCTTATCATTGGGTCTTACGTGTAATGACCTCATAAGTCTTAATATAAAAATAAAACATAATAAATAAAATGGTCAACCCGAACCTGTGGGTAACGGAGACACCTATCATTCACAGCGAAAACCTATACACTAGTAAATATAAATCACATTCTCAAACCGTAATATAGATAATACCAGAGTCTACTATAATCCCATAATACTGTATTTATATACAATCTCCAAAAAATGCCAAAATAAACCTAGGATCATACAACATAAATCTCCTGATCCTAGTACAAGACTTACCCTCCTAACGGGGTAACTCGATAAACTCAACAACGATCACGCTCCGCCGGTCTTTCTGGGTTTCCTGAAAATCATTTAATGTTCAGGGGTGAGACACTTCTCAGTAAGGAAAAATAAACTAAATACAGTTGTGTGACAATATGAACATTTAAGGCAATTATACATATACAGTACATTTCATATTTCTGTAAACGTTCATCATATCGTACTGAATAATCATATACTTTCATATTTGCTAATAAATCATATCGTACATAAAACATCTATTATAACTGATAATACTGAAAACATACCCAGGATGAATAGTTAGTTGATGTCATGTATTACCCCCTATGATGGGTTGTGTAGCCCAAAGGGGAGACCCGACAATGGCTGGCCGACCACTGCCGAGTCAAAAATGTCTGTAAATATAATGGGCCGGCCACACCCTGGTCCGGACTGTCAAGTGGACGTCCACACTCTACCAAAAGCCACATCGACTATCCATCTCCCACCCCCTCGTAGGGTTGTTAGCACCAATCTTGTAACGCCCCGAACCCTTAAATCCGGGTCCGGTGCGTTATACCTAATCATATCCTGATAAATCATAATCCATAACATACGTAGCGGAAAATATAATCATAATCTTCACATAACTTAACACCAGAGTTTACTAATTGCCCAGTCAAAAATGTTTGTAAATACAATGGGCCTGCCACATCCTGGTCCGGACTGTCAGGTGGACGTCCACACTCTACGGAAAGCCACATCAACTATCCATCTCCCACCCCCTCGTGGGGTTGTTAGCACCAATCTTGTAACGCCCCGAACCCTTAAATCCGGGTCCGGTGCGTTATACCTGATCATATCCTGATAAATCATAATCCATAACATATGCAGCGGAAAATATAATCATAATCTTCACATAACATAACACCAGAGTTTACTAATTCTAACTATAATCCATATTAAATCATTCATCACCTGCATTTCCATAAATCTACATAACTCCCAAAACAATTCATTATTTTCACAATCATTCCTTACTCAATCGCCTTAAAACATAAAGACATAAAACTTAAATATTTACATTCTACAAAAAAATCATTAAAATGTTTATACCATTTTTCTTATATCTCCCAATAATGCTATAAAAACCTCGAGCTCTCTAAGCTCGATCTCAAAGAAATCCTGAAAAAGATGAATTCATATTCGGGTGAGACATATCTCAGTAAGGGAAGAAACAATATATTAAACTCAGTGTGTGGCCATCATGAGATTATACATATCATTTTATAATATTTGCAAATCCTTAACATAACACTGAAAATCATTTTTTGAACCTAACAAACACATGTAAAGGTTTACCCACAAGATTACCCAAGGATAAGGATGATTACCCGCCCATACAAGTAGCACCCCTATGCTCTGATACATTTGGCAACCCAAAGGTCACAACTAAAGCATACCAGGGCACCCACCTTACTCAGTAAGCCCTCAAGTGATAAATTGATCTCGTACTCACACAGTTCATACAAATTTTACCGGCAAAGGCCCTAAGGATAGGGAAATCTACCTGCCCATACAAGTAGGTTCCCTCTGCCCTAGTAAGTTATGCGCCTATTGTCATATCTGTAGCTACTAGTGTACTCGCCTTACTCAGCAAACCCTCAAGCAAAAGGTACGCCTTGCCCAATCGTAACATGTTCTACGTACATACATACTTCTAATATCATAATACATCATTCTTTCTATCATTATTTAATCATACACATCTGTTTATATTCATAGCTTAACATTGCATTGTATTTCACTTTCAGTTACTCTTTCCCATTCGTATCATTCACATTTCATATTTCATTTCATTGCATTGTCATTCCATTGTCATTTCATTGCATAACGTTTTCATTTCATTCCTTTGTACTACAGCCGCTCTTTAGCCATCATCAGTTAGTCCACATAGAAATGCGCTAGAATCTGCTAACAGTTAGTCCACATAGAAATAAGCTAGATCTACTAACCCGGCTTTCATCTGTTGTACCTTTACATGGTTGCATTTAATATACATAGGCAACATTGTCCATATCATATTTTATTCTCGTTGTTTTACTTACTTAGCATGCATCTCATACATTTAACATATAATTTGTACAGATTCTCATGCCACACAATTTAGTAATAAAATTTCATACATATTTCTCATAAAATAAGCCAACCCACATTTAACATTTATATGCTCAAAATACATTTCATTTCTTATTTAATTCATCAGAAAATTTTTTTCACTTTCATTCATTCACTTTCCCATATACATAACTATATCGACAATCCTAGGCTCAGAAAACAAAAATTTCATGGCTGGCATTTTAAACCCACATAAAAAAAACTTATATACATAAATAACACATAGTCATTTTTAATTCATGAAAAACCTGGTTTAATATATAAATTTTCCCCTTACCTTGTTTCTTGAATTACGCTAACAGGGACCCCGAAAAGATGTCTGCGGCACTCACCCGGACCCTGAAATTAAATTCCTAATTCCAATAAATTATTCCTGAATAAAATATTATTTAAATATTTCATAGGGCCATAATTCCTAAATAAATAATAATACCCTTAAATATAGCCAAATTACCAAATTTCTCAAATCTCACTCTCGCTTTGGAGTGGGGCCTAGAAAACCCTAATTGGAAGTTTACCTACGTCAAAATGATGGCGACGACGACTAGGACCCCCTGGTGGTGTCCGATCGTCGATTTAACCGCATATTAACAGCGAAATTGAGAAAATGAGGAAAAATTACCTTTCCCCAGGAGCAGTACCTAAGTCGTTCCCATGAAAAATCTGCTCCAGTAGAAATATCGGCAGCGGAACCAGGATTCCAATGGCACATTCCGTTTCTCGATCCGTCGCAAACTTGTCGAGATATTAAGAGAGAGAGAGACAGAGACGGAGGTGGAGCGCGTTGCAGGAATGAAGTTCAGAGGAAGGGGCATGTCTGCTCTGACTCTTTCTTCTTCTTCTTTCTTCTTTCACTTTATATATATATTTATTTATTTATTTATATATTATATTAACTTACTATATAAGTGTATATATATATATTTCTCTTATTTCAATTAGTTTTTTTTTAATCCAATGTAAAAATATTTAATTTAATAACTAATTATTTAATTATTTAATTCATCTTAATTTAATTTATTTTCTTTAATTTTAAATTTTTTTTTTCTTTTTCCCACGCCATTCCTTTTATTTACTTATCTGTTATTTTATTTATTTATTTTTCTAATTAATTTAATCATTTTAATTTTTCGGGTCTTTACAAATCTGATCATAGATATATGATCTATAAGTTATGGTACCGTGTTCCTGAAACTAAACTAAACTAACATCCGGATTCTGATAACATATAATAAATGATAATATAGTATTTTCTATAATTCATAAATACGGCCTCGCGCCGAACATTTCATAAATATGGTCTCGTGCCGAAATCATACATAAATACGACCTCGCGCCGAAATTATACATAAATACGGCCTCTCCCCAAAATCATTTCATATATATATATATATATATATATATATATATATATCATTCTGAAAATAATCAATTTATCATTTATTTTCAACATCATAATGTACTGTATTCTTTCATAATCTCTCAAAACATACTCCATTCATGCCACACATTTGCTATATAAAACCATATATTATATTCTAAAATCATAGTTTCTGACATCTCATACATATATATTCATTTCAACATAGTAGCAGTATTTTCCCAAATGTGCATTTCTTTCGTAATATACAGATATAATACATGCTTTTTTGAAAATAAATTTACTCATACATAATAATAATTTGCATGGAAAATAACTGCTTTAGTGTATTCCCTTACTTGGCTACTGAGAAAAGCCCCTATAAATTCTGGTCTCACACCCGTAGAATTTCCTAATAAATACCCTGAAAATGAAAACTCTCAGTACTAAACTTCAGTATTTTCATGCGAATATCATTTCCTATAACTACAGCAGGACCGAATTCGGCATAAAAAACCTTACCTCAACTCAGGGATGATTTTTAACAGGGTTCCACCAACGATCCACTCTGGCAGATATGCAGAGAACTTCTCTAGGAGCGTCGTGGTGGCTTCAGATCCTCAAATTGGTAAAAATCTGACCCGAAATCGAAGAGAGAAGAGGAAGGAGCCGAAGGGAGAGAGAGAGAGTGAGAGATTTCTTAATTTTTACGTTTAAATCCGGATTTCTACTATTTATAGGGTTAGATTTGTTGACGAGACACGTCACCTCGTCTACGAGTCCTGAAGAAAGTTCTTCGACAAACCTGCACCTTCGTCGACGAACTTCAGACTCCCCCAAAACCCTCTCTCGGATTCTTCTCATCGACGAAACTTGGCTTCGTCGACGAGGCCCTCTTATACCCTCGTCGACGAATCCCCTGTGTTCGTCGACAAGGACCTGATGATTTCCCTCGATTAATACTACAAAAGTTCGCTTTCGTAGACGAAGTCGACTTCCTCCTTCTGTTACTGTTTCCATTTCCCTTCCTATTTATTGTTTAAATCCCATTATTATTTGGGTTGTCACATTACGTGTCTCGAATTGTATTCCAAGTGAGATCTCCAAACCAATCCTACCTCCCACGTCTTAACCCTATTTGGATCCATTTTGGTAGCTTAGATGATATTTCTTTAGTCTCGGTCACACACTCTCACACCCAGAGTTATGAATTGTTGGCTTTGATACCACTTGTCATAACCGAAAGAGTCCATAGGTATGATTGATACACATAGGTGAGCACTAACTTGACCCAAAAGCTTAAGTCTATTGGATCTTGGGTCCAACTATGTATATAAACACCCATCATCTACTCACTTTTTCCAATGTGAGACAAACTCAAAAGAGGATTTCTCAACAATTATATCTCCTAACTATTGATTAAAAGAAAACAATCCAAATGAAATATGATTTATTTTAATTTGAAGGCAACATAAAGTGGCTGATATTTTACTATATTCAAGAAATATTGTACTAGATTGAAGAACTTCTTTGATTTAAAAGGTATTGAGGTATTCAAAATGCAATGATATATTTTATTGCCCAACCTTCTAGTAGAAATCTTAGGCAATCATTTTGCAAGTCGCACACTTACGATAATAACTCGAAAAATTTTTGTTAAAAAAAAATAATTAAAATTATTAATTAATTAATTAGCTAAATATTATTAAATTAATGTATTAATTAATTAAATAAATATTATTAAATTAATTAATTAAATAAACAAATAAAAATAAATAGTATGAAAAGAAAAAAAAAACTAATTGGAATAAATGTATATATATATATATACATACATATAGGTAAAGCTTCTTTAGGAAGCCATTAGAATCAGCACCTTTCCCAAAAAGCTCTCTCTGCATCTCTTTCAGTTTCTTATTTCACTCATCCGTTTCCGTCCCTCTTTTTCCTCATTTTTTGGCGAATATTTGGCCGATCGGGAAACGGAAGGTACATTGGGTTCCTAAGTCCGCCACCCACATTTCTACTGGAGCGAATTTTTTGTGGGAGCGGTGTAAGCACCACTTATGGGGAAAGGTATATTTCCTCTAAATCCTTAATTTTTCCTTAAATTTGTCATTAAATTGACGATCAGACACTACCATGGGGTTCTAGTCGTGATCGTCATCATTTTGATGTGGGTAAATTTTCAATTGGGGTTTTCTAGGCATCACTACAAAGCGAGAGTGGGATTTGGGAAATTAGGTAAATTGGTTATATTTGAGGGTATAATTATTTATTTAGAATTTATGGGATTAGGAAATGTTAAAATAGTATTTTATTTAAGATTGATTTAATGGAATTAATATTTTTGATTCGGGGTCCGGGTGAGTATCGCAGGTATTTTTCGGGGTCCCTGTTGGTGTAGTTCAAGAAATTGAGTAAGAGGAAATTGTATATTAAATCAAGTTTTATGAAATTAAAGGTAATAAATTATGCTATACTTATGTATATGTGTTGGTATGAGTTTAAAAATGTCAATCATGTAAATTATGTTTTCTAAACTTAAGACCATTTATTTAGCTATGTATATGTAAAAATGAACTGATGAAAGTGAAAGGTATTTTATGAGAAATTATGTAAGAAATGAAAATTATATTTTCAGTATTTAAATGGTAAATGTGGGTTGGCTTGTTTTATAAGAAATATGTATTAATTTTATTGTTAAATTGTGTGGTATGAGTAAATGTAAGTTCTATGCAAATGTGTGTTATATGTATGGGATGTAGGTTAAGTAAGTAATGCATTGAGAATAAAATATAAAATGAACTATGCTGCTTGTGTATGTTAATGCAACCATGTAAATGTATGATAGTCGAAAGTCGTATTAGTAGATTCTAGCACATTTCTATGTGGACTAACTGATGAAGGCTAAAAAGTGGTTGTAGTACGAATGAATGAAATGAAAATGGAATGAAATGACAATGGAATAAAATGTGAAATGTGAACGATGTAAATGGGAAAGAGTCACTTAAAGTGAAATGCAATGCAATGTTAAAGCTATGAACATGAACATATGTGAGTGGTTGAATAAAGATAGATAAAATAATGTATTATGATATTATCAGTATTTATATTAGTAGAACATGTTACGGTTGGGCAGGGCAAACTCTTCGCTCGAGGGCTTACTGAGGAAGGCGAGTGCACTAGTTGTATCAGATGTAGCAGTAGCTGCATAATGCGCTAGGGTAAAGGGAACCTACTTGTATAGGTGGGTAGATTTCTTTATCCTTGGGGTCTTCGCTGGTAAATCTTTGTTTGAACTGTGTAAGTACGAGATCAATCTAATACTTAAGGGCTTACTGAGTAAGGTGAGTGTCTTGGTATGTTTCAGCAACGACCCTAGGGTTGCCTAAGTATCAGAGTAAAGGGGTGCTACTTGTATGGGCGGGTAATCACCCCTATCCTCAGGTAATCTCGTGGGTTAAATTTTTTGCATGTGTTTGGTTAGGTTTAGAAAATGATTTTAGTGTTTATTATAACGTTTTACAAATGTTATTAAAATGATATTTATAAACCTCATGTTAGTCACACGCTGTTTTAATATATTGTTTCTTTCATTACTGAGATGTGTCTCACCCGAATATAAATGTATCTTTTTCAAGACCTTCACAAGATCGAGCTTAGAGAGCTTGAGGTTTTATAGCATTTTTGGGAAATACAAAAAAAAAAAAAAAAGGTATATTTTTATGTCAATTTTGAGATGTATTAATTTATGTTTTATGTTCTATGTTTTAGTTTTTTGAGATATGGATGATTGAGAATACTAGTATTTGGGGATTATGTTTTGGAGACATGTATGTATGTGATTATAGGTGGTGAATAGTTAATTTGGATTATGGATAGGAATAGTAAACTCTAGTATTATATTTGTGGATACTATATTTATATTTTTCGTCGCGTACATGATATTAGTATGTGGATTATCAGGTAAATGAATGGATTAGTAGCACTCCGGGCCCACGTAGAGGGTCAGAGCGTTATAAATGGTATCAAAGCAATGTCCAACAAGAAGTGTGATTAGATTCACATCACCTGGATATGGAAATATTATAGTATTAGGTTAGGGATGATTTATACCAGAGTATAGGATTGAGTTGCGATAAGGATAAGGATGAGTAGATTAAGATACTGTTAGGAATTCTAAGTTGTGTTTTGTAAGCTTGGGGGCAAAAATCCCTTGATGGTCTTCTATGTTTTTCTGAAAAAGTAACTAGTTTCAGAAAATCATGGTAAATTCATCGATGGTAATGTTTCCGAGCAGAGAAATTAGAACTTGGAATCTAAATTCAGAGGTTAGGTTGGTTGATTTGGGGAGAAAAATCTTTAAAGGAGAATAATTCAAGTGATGTGATTAAATGGTTTGTGGTCAAGTTGGGTGTTTGATATTTAAATTGGAGTATATGGAAATGCGTGGTATGATGTTAACTAGTTGATTTCAGAGGTTATGGTGTCGGGAGAAACTAGCAAATACTTCTAGGTAGAGGTGGACTAGCACGAGTGTACTCGTTGATCCTGACTGAGCCAGATAATGTCAGGGGCGTAGGTATAGGTTTATGATTAAGATAATAATGATTTAATTTGACTATGGATGATCGAGAAGTTTATATGATGATTTTATTTCATTGTGGATAATGTAGGAATTCATTGGATAGATATTGGGACATGTAAGATGTGTTGAGTTATGAATTCCTGAAATGAGGAAATGATTGATTAGTTGGTAAAAATTTCGAGAACGAAATTTTTTAAAGAAGGGAAGAATGTAATAACTCGGGAAAAAAATTTTAAAAATTAATTAATTAAAATTATTAATCAATTAAATAGTTAAATATTATTAAATTAATGCATTAGTTAATTAATAAATTAATTAAACATTATTAAATTAATTTATTAAATAAACAAATAAAAAGGAATAGTATGCAAAGAAAAAAAAACTAATTGGAATATATATATATATATATATATATACATATGGGTAAAGCTTCTTTATGAAGCCATTAGAATCCAATTTCAATTGGATTCTCAGTGCCTCTCCTAGAAAGCTCTCTTTGCATCTCTCTCAGTTTTTCATTTCACTCCTCCGTCTTCATCCCTCTCTTTCCTCATTTTTCGGCGAATATTGGGCCGATCGAGAAACAGAAGGTACCGTTGGGTTCCTAACTCTGCCACCGACATTTCAACTAAAGCGGATTTGTCGTGGGAGCGGCGTAATCACCACTACTGGGGAAAAATATATTTCCTCTAAATCCTTAATTTCTTTTTAAATCTGCGGTTAAATCGACGATTAGACACCACCACGGGGTCCTAGTCGTGATCGTCGTCATTTTGGCCTGAGTAAATTTCCAATTTGGGTTTTTTAGGCTACACTTTAAAGTGAGAGTGAGATTTAGAAAATTAGGTAAATTGGTTATATTTGAGGATATAATTATTTATTTATAATTTATGGGCTGAGGAAATGTTAAAATAGTATTTTATTTATGATTGATTTAATGAAATTAGGATTTTTGATTCAAGATCTAGGTGAGCATCGCAAGTATTTTCAGGGTCCTTATTGGCGTAATTCAAGAAACCAGGTAAGGGAAAAAAATATATATCAAATCAAAATTTTTATGAATTTAATGAAAAATAAATTGTGTTATATATACGTGTATATGTTTCGACATGGGTTTAAAATGTCAACCATTTAAATTATGTTTTTTCGAGTTTAGGGTTGTTTATTAGATACGTATATGTGAAAATGAACTGATGAAAGTGAAAAATATTTTCAAGATAATTATGTAAGAAATGAAAGGTATTTTCAGTATATAAACGTTAAATATTAGTTGACTTATTTTACAGGCAATGTATGAATTTTATTGCTAAATTGTGTGACATGAGTAAATATAAATTTTGTACAAATATATGTTAAATGTATGAGATGCAGACTAAGTAAGTAAAATATTAAGAATGAAATATGATATGAACCACGCTGCTTATGTATGTTAATGCAACCATGTAAATGTATGACAGCTGAAAAATATTGGGTAAAATAGTTGAAAAATGTTGGGTAAAACAACTGAAAGATGCTGGGTAAAATAGTTGAAAGATGTTGCGTAAAATAGCTGAAAGATGTTGGGTATGTAATGAAATGAAATGAAAATGGAAATGAATGAAACAAAAATGAAGTGTGAAATGTGAACAATGTAAAATGGGAAAGAGTCACTTAAAGTGAGATGAAATGAAATGTTAAAGTTATGAACATAAACATAGGTGAATGGTTGAATAATGACAGCAAGAATAATGTATTATGATATTAGAAGTGTAACGTCCCTCAATTTCTTAATATAAAATGTCACATAATAGATCAAATGGTCAACCTGAACCCGTGGGTAGCGGGGACACCTGTCAAGCACAGCGAAAAACCTAGCAGCGGTAAACATAAAATCTCAAACATCAAATCATAAAACATAATACCAAAGCTTTCTATAACATTATAAAATTGTACTTCTATACATCCTCATATACATCAAAATATCTCTAGAGTCAAATACAAAATAACTCTGACCCTACTACAAAATCTTACCCTTTTCACAGGGTAATCTCACTAGCTCAATGGCGGCCCTAACCTGCCGGTCTCTCAAGGGCTCCTGAAAAAATTAAGTTTTAGGGTGAGACACTTCTCAGTAAGGGAAAATAAACTAAATACAGCTGTGTGGCAATATGAATATTTAATGCAATTATACGTATACAGTACATTTTAGATTTCGTAAACGTTCATCATATCATACTGGATTAATCTCATGCTTTCATATATTCTGGTAAGTCATATCATACATAAAACATCTGTTATACTGGTAATACTGAAAACAAACCCAAGATGAATAGCTAGCTGGTGTCATGTATTACCCCCCATGACGGGTTGTGCAGCCCGAAGGCGGGACCCAACAATGGCTGGCCGACCACTGCCGAGTCAAATATGTCTGTAAGTACAATGAGCCCGCCACGCCCTGGTCCGGACTGCCAGGTGGACGTCCACACTCTACTAAAAGCCACATCGACTATCCATCTCCCATCCCCTCGTGGAATAGTTAACACTAATCTAAGCGTAGATATCTGATCTACATATAACTATGGTACCGAGCCCCTAAACTGAACTAAACTAACATCCTGGTTGTGAGAACATATAATACATGATCATATATATAACATCATTACGGCCTCGTGCCGAAAATATAGTAATTACGGCCTTGTGTGAAAATCATGCATAAATACGGCCTCATGCCGATAACATAAATACGACCTCGTGCTGATAACATAAATACAGTCTCGTGCCGATAACATGAATACATGGCCTCGCGTAAAAATCGTTTCAGGTATATATATATTCTGAAAATAAATCATATACTATATAATCGTCAAAATCATCACAACATAACTCATCTTTTCATAATACCTGAAACCATGCTTTGTTCATAAAATCTTTTACATCATAATACATTTCACATAAAATAATATTCATGTCACACATACGCTGTTAAAAGTCATACTTCATATTCTAAAATCATGATTTTCCGGCATCTCATACATGCGTATATATTTTAATCATCATAGCAGTATTTTCCAAATCGCACATTTCATTCATAATAAACAATATAGCATATGCTTTTCTGAAAATAAATTTACTCATAATTAATAATAATTTGCATGGAAAATAACTGCTTTAGTTTATTCCCTTACCTGGCTACTGAGAAATTTGTTAGGACCCAAATCCTACGCCCTTGACGCCCGAAATTCAACTCTTGAAATTTTCATTTTTCCCATAGTAATTAATCTATTTCTCCAAAATAATACTCATCTAGACTTCCCTAGGCTCTATATACCTCAAATTTAATATCCCCACTTAATTTTTCAAATTTTGCCTACAAGTCCCAAAATTACACCAACGGCGCTCACCCTAGCCCTAAATTCCAGAAATCCTACTTCAATCCCAGATGCTTAATATTTTAGCATTTCTAAATTAATGCTAATTAATTAAAAATAAGCCCCTTAATAACCCTTGTACCCCAAATTTGGGGTTTTGGCCCGACACCCCCACGAGAATTCCGTCCCTCTAGACTTGTAGAGAATCATCCCTAAATTCTCATGGTGGTGTCCGTTCATCAATTGGGCTTATATTTTGCAAGAAATTAAAGAAAAAGGAGAAAATAACTTACCCTAGGGAATACGCCTATGCCGCTCCTACCACTGATCCGCTCCGGTAGAAATGACGGCAGCAGTGAATGGAGTTTAGTGATATCTTCGAATTTTCAATCGGGCAAAAATCCATCACGAAATTGAGGAGAGAGAACGTGAGGAGAGAGAGAGAGAGAGATTACAGGTTGCAGGAGAATAAATAAAAAAAAGAAAAGAAAGAAAGAAGAAGAAGAAGATAGGAAAGGGGGGGGGCTCCATCAAATTTTTGGATCCTACCTGAAGCTACTAGCTTCAGGTAGGTTAATAATAATAATAATAATAATATATTTATTTAATATTAATAATAATATATTTTTTTAATAAAAATAAAAATAAATTTTAATTATTTTTTTATAAATCCGATTAATTAATTAATTACTTTTATTTATTTATTTATTATTATTATTATTTTTTTTTTAGAAATCATTCCACTAATCTTTTATATCTCTTTTTGGAATTTTTACAAGAAGTATCTATGCTTATAGAACATGTTACGATTGGGTGGGGCGTACTCTTCTCCTGAAGGCTTGCTGAGAAAGGCAAGTGTGTTAGTAACTTCAGATGTGACAATAACTACATAGCGTACTAGGGCAAAGGAACATACTTGGATGGGCAGGTAAATTTTCCTATCCTTGGGGCCTTTGTTGGTAAATCTTTGTTTGAACTGTGTGAGTACGAGATTAATCTAATACTCGAGGGCTTACTGAGTAAGGTGAGTGCCTTGATATGCTTCAGTAGTGACCTTCGAGTTGCCAAATGTATCAGAGCAAAGGCTTGCTACTTGTATGGGCGGGTAATCATCCCTGTCCTTAGGTAATCTCGTGGGTTAAATCTTTTGCATGTGATTGATTAGGTTCAGAAAATGATTTCAAAAATTATGTTAACGATTTTCAAATGTTAAATATCATGTTGTTATATAAACTTATGTTAGTTACACGTTGTTTTAATATATTATTTCTTCCCTTACTGAGATGTATCTCACTCGAATATAAATGCATCTTTTTTAGGATTTCCTCGAGATCAAACTTAGAGAGCTCGAGGTTTTATAACATTTTTGGGAAATAGAAAAAGAAAATGGTATATTTTTATATTAATTTTGAGATGTATAAATTTATGTCTTATGTTCTATGTTTTAGGGTTTTTGAGATATGGATTGTAACGACCCGAAGAATAATAGTATTTAAATAATAATAAAAAATAAAATGGAAACAGGAACAGAAGGAGGCAGCTGATTTCGTCGACGAACGCTTCGTGTTCATCAATGACATGGCATTTTGGATGGGATAACCCCAAGAAATTCTCCAGGCCTCGTTGACGAACACAGTGGATTCGTTGACGAGGGTATAAAAGGAGCTCATCAACAAGGACAGAATTCGTCGACGAGAAAATACCGAGCAAGGGTTTGAGGGATTCTGAATTTCGTCGACGAGGAGAGATTTCATTGATGAGTCTTCTTCATGACCTCATCGATGAGATGATGTGGCTCGTCGACGAAGGACACAGTCTAAATAGGCCTAAAATCCATTTTTTGCCGAAATTTTTTGCGCAGAATATCTCTCTCTCTCATCCTTCGGTTTCTCCTCCTTTCCTTTAAGATCTCGGGTCGATTTTCTTCCGGTTCGACGATTTGAAGCCACTACGACGCTCCTGGGAAAGTTCTTTGCAAGTCTACCAGGAGTGGATCATCGATGGGGCTGAGTTGGAAACCATCCCAAATCCAAGGTAAGGATTCCTACTTAGTATTTGGTTATTTGACAGTTGTAGAAAGTGTAGTATGCGTAGAAATACTGAACTTTAGTTATGGGGAATGTTGTTTTCAGGGTGTTGAGCGGAGAACCCTGTGGTTGTAGGAGTATTTCTCTCCGGGGCTTTTCAGGACTCAAGTAAGGGGATAAACTAAGTTAGTAATTTTATGAAAAATACATATATTGTTACAACATTTGATTTCAAGAAAATAAATATATTTATATATGATTTATATTTGAAAAATACTGCTGAAAATGTTGGAATGTGAAATATATGAAAAACCTGTTTAGTGTGACATGAGTAGAAATTGTTATGAAATACTGTTTTTTGGGAATGTGTTAATGATACAGATTTTTATAATGAAAAACTAGTGTACGTGCCGAGATTTTTATATATGTTTGCCGGCGTACGGGCTGAGCTATGTGTATGATTTGCCGGCGTATGGGCCAAGCTATGGAAATGATTTTTCAGTGCACGAGTTGTGCTATGTGTATGATTTGCCGGCATATGGGCCGAGCTATGGAAATGATTTGCCAGCATACGAGCTGTGTTATGGATATGATTTGCCGGCGTACGGGCTGAGCTATGGTAAAATGTGAAATACTGGCATACGAGCCGATGATTTTCATGATATAAGTATATATGAAAAATGATATGATTGATTTGATAATTAATGATACGAAATATCCATGTATCACAGTTTCAGTATATGTTATATGATATCATAACCTAGTTGACTTGGTCTAGGCTAACACTTGCACGGTGCCGTTGCTATGTGTCCATGGTCATCGTGATCATGATAGTTGTGTTAACGCCACTGTATGGAGTGGTGTGAGATTGGATGGTCGATGTGGTTTTTAAGAAGTGGGTGAGCGCCCCTAGTGTATGGACTAGGTCTAGCAGACCTATCAGACTTATAGACTGTACTTTTGACTTGACAATGGTCGGCCAACCATTGTCGGATCCCGCCTTCGGGCCACACAATCCAGTCATGTGGGGGTAATACATGACAACAACCAACTAACCTACCTGGGATATTTTTGTATTATATTTTATGAGATGAAATATGATTATGAAAATGCAGTATGTTCTGGCATGCTATGATGATATATACGTTTTCCCATATATGACATGACAGTTTACTAAATATGTTTCTATATGATATATGTATAACACGGAATACTCATGTTATCTCACACTAGTATTAGTTTATTTCCCTTACTGAGAGGTGTCTCGCCCCGAATTTTATAAACATTTCAGGAGCCTAAGAGAGCGGGTAAAGCCCCGCTGATCTACTACGGTTGATCTGCCCTTCTAGAAAGATAAGTGTTTTGTTAGGGTCGGATGTATTTTTTGGGATGAGCCTAATATATCTTTTGGATTGTGTACTGTGTGTATATAAATACAATGATTGTAGTAACTCTGGTATTGTGATGTATGGTATAATGAGATGTATATCATTGTATGTTTCCTGCTGCTTAGACTTCCGTTATATGTCTTGATGTATCCCTGGTACCCACGAGTCTAGGTGGATTATGATCTGCTGGGTTCTGTGATATTGATTTTATTATATTATGGAAAAAAATATGGAAATTAAACAGGTCGTCACATGGATGGTTGAGAATACTAGTATTTGGGGATTATGTTTTGAAGACATGTATATGTGTGATTATAGGTGGATGTATAGTTAATATGGATTATAGATAGAAATAGTAAATTTTGGTATTATATTTTTTTGGGAGATTATATTTATGTTTTCCGCCGAGTACATGATACTAGTATGTGGATTATCATGTAAATAAATGGATTAGTAGCACTCCGGGCCTACGTAGGGGGTCGGGGCGTTACACTGTTCCTGGAAAACAAACACTAGCAACTTCCTAAGTTAATCAAGTTTGAACAATGTTCAAACTTGGATTTTGGTACTGCTTTAGTTATCATATCAGAAGGATTATCCTCTTTTGGAATTTTCTTTACTTCTATTTCTCCACTAGAAATAATATCCCTTACAAAATGCAGCCTAACATCTATATGCTTGGACCTATTATGATAAACATGATTCTTAGCCAAATGAATGGTGTTTTGATTGTCACAATAAACTATGACGGCACCACTATACATTCCTAATTCTAGACACAATCCTTTTATCCATATAGCCTCGTTAAAGGCTTCAGCTGTAACACCCCGACCCCGAGGGGTCTGGGATATTAACTTTTTACTACTCATTTACAACAGAAGCAAAATAAACTCAATTATTATTAAACCAGAGCGCTAATTATCCATATTACACTCATTTATTTCAAAAGAAGAAAAATTACACAAACATAAATATCTGAAACCATACTAATATTTCTAATCAATCTTTATTTTTCTAATCCCTACCCGCATGCTTGCTAAGCCTGATTTCCGACATGTCCTTCAGAGTTATCTGAAATAAAATATGATTGGGGTGAGACGACGCTCAGTAAGTAAATAAGATTATTATTAGTGTATGGCCAAAATGAGCTTTTAAAGAATTTCGTAAAACAATATTTAATACTATAACTTCAAGACTGCTTTTAGAATAAATATAAATTTAAAATTTTCTGCATAAAACTTTTGTCATCAATTTCAACAGTAAATTTTTACAATTATATACTATAACTGCTAAATTAAACTTTTAACTTTAAAACTGTAAAAAAAAATTAATGATAAACATACGTATACTTTTCCTTATACGTTTTCATTAGATCGTCATTTAAGCACCAAAATGATCATTTTTACGTAAACTTACACTTTTCCTTCAAATCATCATTAACTTTGTACACGTAATTAAATATGTATAAACATATATTATATAAAAATCACCCTTAGGCCCATTTGCCGTAAGTCATGTTTACCCCCATGACTGGGTTGTGCGGTCCGAAGACTAGACTTAGCTGGTTGGCCGACCAAACTAAATCAACGTACGTAAACTTTAAGTGAGATTTTCCTTATTAAGTCCTGATCCGAAACCAGGTGTGCACTCAGGAGAAATCCACTAACATAAATAACCACTCTGTAAACAGTGTGGATGCACTCTGATCCGTATAAATTTTAAGCTGCGGTACCGAGCATCTGTAACTTTGAACTTTCGTTGCCATAAGGGGTTTTAAAATCATCTTATTATAATTTATGCAATTTAAAATAATATCGTGAAAATCTCATCTTTACTCATATTTTCAAAAAAAAAAAAAATGTAACGTAGAAATAAACTCATGAAACACAATTTTTGTGTTAAAAATATATATAATTTTATTTTTGAATAGAAATAAATGCTGAAAATTTACCTGAGGGGATTACAACATTTCTTAACCTAAAAATAGATGCAAGTATATTAAAGATAGAACTGGTATAATTAAATACGCGTAAAAATAAACTCATGGAAATTTTGTGAAACTAATTAACATAATTGAAATTTACTTATAAAATAAACTCGGGTATGAATTTTAAATAAAAAAAGACTAACATAATCAAAATTTACTTACCTTCTTCCTTACGAACACTGTAACTATCTCTAAGAAATGAGATCGGAAAGAGTGGGTGATTGAGAACTTACTTAAAAATTCTTTCTCTACCACAATTTCTTTCACTCACTAATTCTTCTCTTCCTTGGAAAATTGTTGTGAAAAATGAAGGTTGAGAGCTTCCTATTTATAGGAAAATTTTGGGGAAAAAATGAAATTTATAAAAGTGTGGGGAGATGGGTGAAATTATAATTTTTAAAAATTAAAGAATGGGCAAGGTATGGGTTGTGTATGGGATAGGGATGGAGGCCATGTGGGAGTGCTTGCCACCATTCCCACTAAATAATTTTTTAATTAATTACTTACCTAATTAATTAATCAATTACTTAATTAATTATTTTATTATTTTTTTATTTTTTTTTCCAATCATTGTTATCATTATTATTATCATTGTTATTAATTTTAAACTACTTTTAGTATTTATTTATTTTACAATTTATTTTTGAACAAGAATTAAATTTAAATTTTGAAAACTCATGTGGGCCCCACACAACTTCGAGACCCGAATGGATCCTACGTAACTCGAATAACTCTTATACGATTTTATGCATCCTACATAGCTTTGAGACTTGTGTAAACCTCCATACGGCTTCGGGACTCATGTGGGCCCCACACAGTCTTGTGGGCCCCGCATAGGATACCTATATTATTATTATTTTATCATATATTTTTTCAAATTATATCAGTTAAAACATTATTTTATGTACTTATTTAAGTATATAAACAGCGTCTTGTGGCTCCGGGACTCATGTGGACCCCACATAGTCTTGTGGGCCGCACATATGATACCTATATTATTATCATCTTATTATGTATTTCTACAAATTATGTCTGTCAAAACAATATTTTATGTATATATACTTATTTACGTGTACAAACAGTGTCTATCCTGTTTATCCTATGAAATTCCATTTTGACTAGGCTGACCTTTAGGGAGCGACTGAACCGCAATGGTCTCTGAGCACTCGCTAAGATAAGGTCTTTCTTAGGCATCAAATATGGAATCAAGGATCCTACAGAAAAACACTTCTGTATTAACTTAATGACTATTTTTATTATTTTATTATTATTGTACTTTAATCATATATATATATATATATATATATATATATATATTTTTGGGTCATCACATCAGCCATGGCTATATATTCAGCCTTCATGGTAGACAAGGCTACCACCGACTGCATGTGTAATTTCCAACTAACAACACTACCCAAAAAAAAATAATACCATGCGAGACAAATACTTCTTGGCATCTAGATTTCCAGCATAGTCAGAATCTACATATCCTTTTAACCCTATTTCACAATGCATATCCCTTTTTCCAAATATTAACCCTTGCTGATTTGTTCCAAACAAGTATTGAAAATTTTGTTTAAAAGCATGCCAATGTGGTTTTCCAAGTTTGCTCATAAATCTACTCACTTGACTTACAACATAAGATAGATCAGGTCTATAACATACAATAGCATACATTACACTACCAACCATACTAGCATAAGGTATTCTATTCATAAACAGTGACCCATATTTAGTTTCAGGATACTGTTTTCTAGACAATTTAATATGTTGTACAACAAGAATAGAGGTAGGTTTAACATTACTCATTCCAAATCTTTTTAACACATTTGAAATATAAGACTTTAACTTGATTTAACATATCCAAGTCTCCACAAGCAATCAACATGTCATCAACATATAATAGCAAATATATATGACATTTATCACATGATTTATAATAGACATAGCCATCATAATTGCTTCTACAGAAATCATTTTGAACCATGTAAGAATCAAATCTTTTATACCATTGTCTAGGTGATTGTTTTAACCCATATAAAGATTTATTTAATAAACATGCATGATTTTTATTTATTTATGTATCAAAGCCCTCGGGAGTTTGCATATAAACTGTTTATTCTAAATTACCATGCAAACTGTTTATTCTAAATTACCATGTAAGAAAGCAATTTTAACATCAAGTTGTTCCAAATGCAAGTCATTTACAGCAACAAAAGATAATATAATTCTAATTGAACTATGCCCCACAACAAGGGAAAATATTTCATTATAATCTACCCTTTCCCTTTGTGTAAATCCCTTAGCCACTAACCTAACTTTATACCCAGGTGGTTCAATTCCAGGGATTCCCTCTTTCCTCTTAAAGATCAACTTGGATCCTATGAGTTTTGTTTCTCAAGTCTAGGCACCATTACTCATGTCTTATTTTTATTTAAAGACTCAAATTCTTCTTGCATTGTAAGAATCCATTTCTCAGTCTCTTTACTATCCATGGCCTCTCTAAAAGTCCTAAGGTCCACCTCAATTCCTGTTTCAACAACAGAAAGAGCAAAAGTTGTCATATCAGCTTCCCCATACCTTTGAGGAGGTCTTATGACCCTCCTCTCCCTATCCCTTGCTAGAAGGTAGGTTTTACTTGATATAGAGATTTTTGTTTTTAAGTTTTGCACCTCAGAATCTGCAGCATCTGTTTCTAAACAGTTGTGAGAAGTGGAGGGTTGCTCCACCTCAAACTGTAGGTCACTGGTATCAGAGTACTTGGCAAATTCATCCGAATTTTCTAGTTTCCCTCCATTACAGTTTCATTAAAAACTACATCTCTGCTAATAATACATTTTTGTTATCCAGGTTTTGTAACCCATAGTTTATAACCTTTAACGCCCTCTGGGTATCCCAAAAAAATGCATTTAATAGCCATAAGTTCTAATTTATCAGTTCTAATGTGGGCATAGGCTATGCACCCAAAAGCTTTTAATCCTTAATAATTAGCTGCCTTACCATACCAGATTTCTTGAGGGGTTTTAAAGTTGAGAGCTGAGGAAGGACACCTATTAATAAGGTATACAGCAGTGTTCATAGCCTCTGCCCAAAAAATCTTGTGCAGACCCTTTCAAGAATAGTCCTACACATCCTTTTCAACTAACTCATTTTGTTGGGGAGTTTCCCTAACAGTCTTATGTCTAGCAATGCCCTCAGCTTTACAAAATTTAGAAAATTCATTTGACAAGTATTCCAATCCATTGACTGTTATCAGTGTTTTAACTTTTCTGCCAACCTATGTTTCAACGAAAGTTTTCCATTCTTTAAACTTCCCAAAAGTATCACTTTTATGTTTTAAAACATAAACTCATACTTTCCTAGAAAAGTCATCTGTTACTGACAAAAAATACCTAGAACCACCATGAGAACTAATCTTAGCAAGCCCCCACAAGTCTGAATGTATGTAATCAAGAGTTTGTTTTGTGGTGTGAGTGGACTTCTTAAAACTAACCCTAGTAGACTTACCCAAGACACACTCCTCACAGAATGACAATTCCTCAAGTTTCCTATCCCCAAGCAACCCCTATTTCTCCAGCTCCTTTAAGCCCTGTTGGCTAACTTGTCCTAGCCTCTTGTGCCACAAGGAAACCTAATCTTCTACCCTGTGATTGATAGGTGAAGCCTCACCTATTATTGTCTTTCCTACCAACGTTTACAACCCATTCTATAACACCCCTTTCATCACTACAAGTGATCCTTTACATACTCTCAGGCTACCTCCTTCAGACTTAAACGTGTACCCTGTCTTATCTAAGCTACCAAGAGAAATCAAGTTTCTCTTTAGCTTAGGTATATACCTCACATCTATTATCACTCTTTCAATCCCATCATGCATTAGAAGTGTAAAGACCTGAAAAATAAAATAATAAAAGAAATTGGGAAAAAGGGATTTTTAGTTAAGGAAGGAGAAAACCGGTGACAATTTTTTAAGGAGGAATAATATCGGTGACGGTTTCAAGGTTTTACCGCGGGTCAGTAAAGGGTAAACAGTAATTTCTGAGCCGGTTAAATAGAAAACTAGCTACAGTTTTCTGAGGGTCAGAGAACTAGTGATAGTTTTCTCTGCGGTGCTGAATATATGAAAGTCTCGCGAGCCATTTCATTTTATTAATTAAATTCCTCTCTTCTTTTCTCTCATCCAACCCATGAACCCTTTTTCCTTCCCTTCTTGATTCCGGCTTCATTTAAGCTCGGATTGATGATCAGGAACCACCACGGGGTTCCTGGGAAGATTCTCTACAACGTACGTGGAGCAGATTTTCAAGTTGGGGTTCCGGGGTACCATCCCAAAACCAGGGTAAGTGGTGTATTTTAGGGCTTTTTAAAGTTAATTTGGAGTATATGAAATGTAGGAGGTGTTAAATGGAAGTTATTTTAGGAGTTATGTTGAATAATTTAGGAAAAATGTGTATTGCAGGTTTTTGGGCAATAAACGCTGAAGGACATAGAAAATTGGGTGTTTAGTGTAATTTCAGTAAGTCAGGTAAGGGGAATAAATTATAACAGTCTTTTATTGAAGATTATGGGTTGAGAAATATGTGAAAATGGTATTATATTATTATACCTGAAATTTATTATGATTTAAATATCAGATGAAATTTGTGTGGCATATGATTTGTATTTAAATATATTTGAAATTGAGTTGAATGATTTATATTGAGAATATGAGATTATAAGATGTGAAATGATATATGAGATTTGAAATGTGGAAAAATGATGAAAATTAAATACACTGGAATATGTATCTTGTGAGAAATGATGAAATGTGAAATATGGAAATGTGTATTGAGAAACACTGAATTACGTGAAATGAAATATGTATATGTTATTATGAGATGAAATAAATTTTGAAATGATGAAATGTACTGAGAATACTGAAAAAGTGGACATTGCAATGATAATACTGCAATGAGAATAATTATATGGGAATAGGGAATGTGAATATGTGAAATGAAAATATTGTAATTTTAATTTTGCAATATGAAAATGAGAAATATGATTATGGGAAATGTGAATATGTGAAATGAAAATATTGTAATGTCAATTATGCAATATGAAAATGTGAAATATGATTATGGGAAATGTGAATATGTGAAATGTGAATGTTGCACCGTTAATTCTGCAATATGAATATTAAATTGTTACAAATGAAATGTGAAATTCTGAAAAGTTAATACAGACATGTGATTGATGAAATGCCAATATCACATAATGATTATTGGTATATGGCAGTGATAACACTGGTGGATGGATATGGAAACCCAAATGATGGGTTGTAATATTGAGAGCACGGTACCGTTGCTAGTGGTGTTAGTGCAATCAAACGAACTCATGGAGCATGTGGTGTGACAATTGACTGAGTTGTATAGTAGAGTTGTTGTGCCCCCTGAGTTTGGATCAGGGCTTTTAGCTGGCCAGTCGTACTACAAATATGAGATATGTGATGATATTTGACCTAACTGGGTCGGCCAACCGCGGTTAGGTCTAGCCTTTGGGCCGCACAAACCTATTCATAGGGGGAAGCATGACATGGAAAGATATCTTTAGGGCAACCATGAGTATAGACACGAATGTATTGGTAACTAATAACACTCATGAGCTAGACATGGAAATGGAAAAGAAAAGAAAATGAGAATGGAATTGAAATGAAAATGGAAACGAAATGAGAATGGAAACAAGAAAGAAAATGAGAAATGAAATTGCGTGAGTTAATAAATAATTAAAGTGAAGTAAAACACACCGCCTGAGGGTTATTGAGTAAGGTAAGTGCTCTGATAAGTATCAGTTGTAACTGAACCCAAGTTAATCGAGCTAGGATGCAGACGATATCAAGGTAGAGGGAAGCTACTTGTATGGGTGGGTAAGCTTCCCTATTATCAGGAACTTCGCCGGTAAACTTGAGTTATGAATGAATGGTTTTGGAAATGGAAGCAAAAACTTATGAAAGCTTATGTTGTATATCTATATGATTATGATTGTGGAAATGGTATATTTTCTTATAAGATATTATTATTGAAACGAATATATGTCATTATATAATGAATCTCATACTGCCACACACTGTAGATAATTTATTCCATTTTACTGTAATGTGTCTCACCCAATCATTTAAATATTTCAGGAAACTGAACTAGACCCTGTGATAGAGCTCCGAGGTAGAGAGGAACAGATACCCTATGTAACGACCTGCTAAATATTTTTTTTATATATATATAAACTGAAGTTTACACTGCTCTGATACCTGCTAACTTAATTCTAACTACAGCCTAAGCAACGAGAAGCTGAATTCATATGTCCATAAACATATATATATATATTACAATACCAGAGTGTCAGAACATTCTCAAAATACACATATATAACTGAATAAGGCTACACAAAAATACTCCCCTCCCTAAAAGACTCACCCTACTAATAGGGTAGCACTGTAGCCGAGCCTGATCTGCTCGCCTAACTAGATCACCTGAAAAATGTCAATTAAATGGGGTGAGATGATGCTCAGTAAGACGAAATATGCTATTACTAGTGTGTAGCAAGTGAGTTACACGCTTGTAAAATCTGATTTAGAAAAATACTGTAAATAACAAAACTGAATAAAACATGTATACCTACTGCAATATAAATCATACCTATGTTACTTAACGTAAACTGATTTTTTTTTAATATTTTATTCATAATACTATTAATATCTATAGGTAAGACTATTTTCTGTAAAGCTGATCATACATGCATATAATAACTAAGAAAATTCTCTTGATGGATAACTGAAAGTCATGATTTAACCCCTCATGACAGGGTTGTGCGGCCCGAAGGCAGGACCTAACCTGGCTGGTCGACCAGGGTAAGTCAACTGAAACTCCGGCAGTCAGATCGGCCCCCTCAACCTATATCTGATGGAGAGCCTGTCCACAACATAGGCACGATCGACTTCTGAATACCACATACTATTTGAGTAGTGGCTCAACTTTGAATTGAATATAACTATGGTACCGTGCTCTACTGGTTGAATATGGTCCATCAGGGTCTGATACTATATATATAAGTAACTGATATTTCTAAAATATTGCTTTTACCATGATTTTGTAACAACTGGAATAACCATAACATTATATAAACTGATCTGAATAAACTGTAAATACTAAGTATTTGAGATATCTGCATAACTGAATAACTGAAATATCTGATTAACTGTAATAACTGAATGTTATGGTTCTGAGTTTTGTATATCGTAGTATTCTGAAAATGCTGTAAAATACAAGTTTCTATACGTATATTGTAAATCATGGTATTTTGAAAATTATATAAACCCTGTGCTAATCTAATTTTAAACTTATGTCACACAACTAAATATCATTATTATCAGGCTCTAAAATCTGTATATATGGTATGAATAATAATTTGCTAAAAACATACCATTTGTATTGAATCATAATAGAACTGCCTAGCATAGCATATTTCCCTTACCTGATTCTTGCTAAGATCCCTCACTATGACATGTCCTACACCTGTAGGGTTCCCCACTCAACACCCTGAAAACAACATTTACCAGAACAAAACATCACTATTACTTTGACTACTACATTTCCTACAACTGCTGAAAAGTCAAATATTAAATAAAAGACCTTATCCTGAATTTGGGATGAAATTCAACTTTGTCCCACCAACGATCCGCTCCGAAAGATTTGGAGAGAACTTTCCCAAGAGCGTCGTGGTGGCCTCAAATTGTCGATTTAGCGACCAACAGGGCCGAAATCGGAAAGAGAGAAGGGAGGAACCATAGAGGAGAGAGAGAGAGAGAGAGAGAGAGAGAGAGAGAGAGAGAGAGAGAGAGAGAGAGAGAGAGAGAGAGAGAGAGAGAACTTTTT
Source organism: Malania oleifera (assembly GCF_029873635.1). Lineage (NCBI taxonomy): Eukaryota > Viridiplantae > Streptophyta > Magnoliopsida > Santalales > Ximeniaceae > Malania > Malania oleifera. Next base: position 92,972,003 of record NC_080425.1, read on the forward strand.
TGAATTTTCAGCCTAAAAATATGAAATTTATGACTATTTATATAATGGGCTTCATCGATGAGCCACATCATCTCGTCGACAAGGTCAAGAAGGAGGTTTGTTGACGAATGCCTACTCCTCGTCGACGAAATTTAATACTTGGAAAAACAGCCCCTCGGTATCTTCTCGTCGACGAGATCCTTATGTACTCTCGTCGACGAATCCCCTATGTTTGTCAACGAGGCTTTAATTAATTTCCTTGGGTTATTACACCCTAAGTAGTCAGGGTGAGTATTTTGTACTAGGGAGGTTTGATTCCCCTAGAGTTCTGTGGTTGACTTGTATTTATGAATGGTAGTACTCTGGTATGTGCATTCGTTGTGGTATGTATGTATATATATTTGAATTGACTTCTGCTGTTAGGGTTGTGTATGAATATGATTGTATACTTAGTACCCACTTTCGGATTAGGTTATGTATTATAGTATCAGTAGTTGACGTGGCCGATATGTGGTGTATGTATTATTTATATGGAAAAAAAAGGTATGAGAAATTGGGACGTCACAAGAAGCCTCATTGTCCCAATACCCTATATTTTATAGGACTTATTGTTACCTAAGATAACATGATCCCCTTCTAAACATGTAAAAGATTCAAACTAGTTTTTAAATGGACACATATGGAAGGAACATCCTGAATCTAATATTCATTCTTTTCCAGAATCTTTCTCAGAGATGTTCAACACTTTTGTACTATCATATCAATCTAAAACTACAACTGCCATACCCTTTGGTTCAGAGGTGGTGGCATTGACAACTTTTTTCCTTTCAGGGTAGTCCCTCTTAAAGTGCCCTTCCATGTGACAAGCAAAAAACTTGAGTGCTTTGATTTTAGACTTTGATCTAGACCTCTTACCTTTTCATTTCTTGTTCCTCTTTTTAGACCTACTTCTCACATTTAACCATTCCCCTCTCTGTTTTTTATTAAAAAATATTTTTCTTTGTGGTGGCATGATGCACCTATACATTTGAAACAAGTGTCTTTCTCAATTTGCCAATTTTGCCCCTTCAAATTTGAATTCACCATTCTAACTCACTCAGCTCAGAGAGTCCCAAGCGCGCGCTTCTCTCTCACTCATGGCCGGGGCCTCCACCTCTCTCCGCCCCCAACCACCATTCTCCGTCCACCATCACCCCTTACCCGCGAAGCTCCTCCTCCTCCTCACCGTGTTACCCCTCTCCCTTGCAGCCTTAGCCTTCGTCCTCCAGTGGCGCGGCTGCGTCAACGATCCCGATTCCGAAGAGTGACATCTCTCCTTCCACAACCGCCACTGCTGCTACCGGCTGCTCCTCGTCCTCCGACTGCGTTCTCTTCCCCAGCAGGGTGTCGCCCTCTTTTCCTTACTATCGAGATTGGAAGTTCAATTACGAGTCTGATCTCAAGCTCAAGCCCAAGGTCCGATTCTTTTCAAAATTACAATTTGGTGACCACTCGTAGTCAAATTCCCGTAACTGCTGTCGATCTGTGTGTGTTTTTTTTTATTGGTTGTTTTAGTTTTATTTTTTGTGGGCAATGCTTGATTTTGGCGGGACCGAGGGTCAGGGTCCATGCAAAATGGGAAAAATGAGAACTACACAAAACACTCGAAAACAAGTTTTTATTAATGTTTCTGAATGAAAATGATGTGTTTTTTGATCTCCAAATGCTGCTTTGAATTTTAATGCGTGCTGATTGAAAAATGTTCTTGCCCTTTTTTTGTTTTTTATTTTTTTGAAAATTAACTTTATTTAAGAAAATTATTAACCTATTTTGGTAACCGATCAATATGCCGAGCATCTGGTGCAAGAAAAATTGTATATATTGTTAATGAATATATCATATAACACTTGTCCCACATTGGGTTGATAAACAAACTTTTCCCTTAGAATTGACTATAAATAGGATATCCCTCTTATATACAAATTACATCATTCAATACAATTCTCTTCTCTTGTCTCACTCTCTCTCTCTCTCTCTCCCTCTCTCTCTCTCTTTCTCTCTCAATATGGTATCAGAGCCACTATTTTTTTGGTGGTCCTTGACCTATCAAGAGTGGAGTATGTTTTGTGATTGCCACTACAAGTGGATCTTTCACATCAGAAATACTTCTTGTGCAGCCTTGGTATATCAAGAGTTGAGTATGCTTTGTTATTGCAACTATTATTAGTTGATCATTCACATTAGAAAAACTTCTTATATATCCTCTCCATACTTGTTCGGCTGCCTCTAGCCGCCGCCTTCGGCTGCCGCCACCGTTTCCGACCGCTCGTCTCAAGTCATCGCTCGTCTTCGGTCACCGCCTCCGACTGCCCGTCTCTGATCACTGCTCGTCTCCGATCACCACCTCCGATCGATTGTCTCCAGTCATCACTCTTGACTGCCCGTCTTCGGTCACCGCCTCCGATCGTAGGCTCCGCAGCTGCTCGTTTCCAAATAGCTAACTATTGTCGTGTATAGGTGTAGTGATATATTGTGTTAATTACATGTCTAAGGAAAATTCTGTCTAAGAAAGTGAGACTTAAGCGGTACATTGTGACCCCCCACTTCCTTGGGAATTTACCTGGTGTAATTTTGCACAATCATTCTCTATTCACCTGTGCAATAGTAAACTATGGAGCATCTTGAGGCTTCAAAACCCATTGCCATCATTATGGAAGGCCCTAATTACATTGTATGGGCTCAGGCTATGTCCAGCTTTCTCAAAGGAAGAAAGCTTTGGCGATATGTCACTGGCGATATCATCGAACCAGAGAAAATTGATGGTGAAGCCACCAGCAAATACATAGACCGTCTTGAGGAGTGGGATAGCAAAAGCCAACGGATCATCACTCGAATTTGCAACACGTGCATACACTCCCTGAGTCTCCAGTTTGGGAGATTCAAAACTGCCAAATCACTTTGGGATTTTCTGGAGAAACGTTACACCACCGCTGATTTGTCTCATCAATATCAACTTTTGGGCACCCTACACCGCATGCAACACCAAGCTGGGCAATCCATCAATAATTTCCTATTCGAGATGCACTATGTTTGGGATCAACTTGCTTCCTCAGAACTAGAATTTACAGATGCATCTAATGCTAAATGATTTTCCAACTATCGGGATCGTCAGCACTTGGTTCTTTTTCTAATGGCTCTCACTAATGACTTCGAGCATGTCCGTGCATCTCTCCTTCATTGCAGTCCCTTACTTGCGTTGGATCAAGCTGTCACTGAACTTCTCTCGGAGGAAACTCGCCTTGCCTATCGCAAGACAGCCCCCACAGATGTTGTCTTCGCCACTCCCAGGGGACCTCACTCAAACAACAAAGGGCCTCCATCTGGATCTTCAAAGAAATCCTACTGCAATTATTGCAGAAAATCGGGACACATTCTCTTGGAATATCCGGTTCGAGTTTGCCATTTTTGTCAGAAACAAGTCCTTGGTCATCTTCAACGTGATTGTTTCCAAAACCCCAACAGGCATTCCCAGCAATACCCATATACCCGTCTCGTGGTACTCCTTCTAGATCCGCCGCCAATACTGCTGAATGTCATCCTCCACTACTTCCATTGAAACGCTTTTTGCTTCTGACATAGAGCAAATTGTCCAACAAGTCCTTGCTCATTCTGGTAATCCATCCTCAAAAGCTATGTCAGTCACATATGGTAATTCATCTTGGTTCTTTGACTCTGCATGTTGTAATCACATGACACCTGATTCCACCCATTTTTTCCACCAAACGTCTTGCTGGCCATACTCCAGCCATTCACACTGTTGATGGTTCTCCTATGAACATGAGCCATATTGGAAAAATTTCAACAATAAACACTTCTCTTCTTGATACTTATGGTATTCCTTAACTCACTCTCAATCTTGTATCTGTTGATCAATTATGTGATTTCGGTCTAACAGTTATTTTTTCCGCTTCTGGTTGTTGCGTGCAGGTCCATAGACAGGACAAACTCTTGGGATAGGTTATAAGGTTGGACAACTCTTTGAGCTCATTAATCTTCACATTCCGTCTCATTTCTCCTCATCAGTTCAGATGGTAGCTTTAGTATCGTCCACACTATTCATCAGTCTTTGGCATTCTCGCCTTGGTCATGTGTCTGTTGGTCGCCTCCAAACTTTAGTGTCTAGTGGAAATTTGGGACTTGTTAATAAAGAACAATTTGATCGTCTTCCTTGTCAACTTGCAAAACAATCGGCATTGCCATTTTACAAAAGTGACTCCTTTTCTTCTGCACCATTTGACTTAATTCACTTTGATGTTTGGGGCCCATCTTCCACTGCTACTATGGGAGGCTCTCGATATTTTGTCATTTTTATTGATGATTACTCCCGTTACACCTGGATATTTCTTATGCGTAACAGATATGAATTACCCCAGTTATACATTGATTTTGTTACCATGGTCAAAACACAATTTTCTTGCAATATCAAAGTATTTCGTGCTGACAATGTGGCTGAATATACAGATTCTTGAGTCCTTAATTTTCTTCGCCAACATGGCTCTCTTTCTCAGCGTTAATGTCCCTACACCTCTCAACAAAATGGGCGTGCTAAGCGCAAACACCGAGACATTCTTAATATCGTTCGTGCTCTTCTCATATCTGGTTCATGTCCTGAACGTTTTTGGGGTGAAGCTGCTCTTACAGCTGTTTACACCAAGAACCGTGTGCCTTCTCCTATCATTGGGAATCAATCACCCTTTGAACGTCTCTATGGTCACCCTCCAGACTATAACGCTCTTAAGGTATTTGGTTGTGCATGTTTTGTTCTCCTTCAGCCCCATGAGCGTACCAAATTGGAACCTAGATCCCGCTTATGTTGTTTCTTGGGATACGACGTTGAACACAAAGGCTACAGATGTTGGGATCCTCACTCCAAACGTCTCAGAGTGTCATGTCATGTTGTTTTCTGGGAACACAAGATATTTACTTCCATATCCAAATTTCAACTATCACACGATAACACCTCGTACCTCTTCACCGATCTCTCCACAGATCTTTTTCCCGATACTTTTGAGACAAGCTCTTCATCTGAGTCAATTTCCCCAGCAACAGATCCACCTAACATGTCTTCAGATACTCCACCTGAGTCATCCGCCTTGCCTACTTTTGAGCAACTTGTCTCTACTGATGGATCCGCACCAATAGCTCTTGATCTCCCTCCTCGACGAAGTGACCTGGTAAAACTCCTTTTGTTCATCTTTGTGACTTTGTTTTGTCCACTACTTTTACTTAGCATGAACCTTAGTCTTATCGTGAAGCTAGTTCTAACCCTCTTTGGCAGAAAGCAATGGATGAGGAACTATAGGCACTCGAAAACACTCACACTTGGGATCTCGTGGACCTGCCAACTAGCAAACATGCTCTGGGATGCAAGTGGGTTTACAAAATCAAAACTCACTCTGATGGATCCATTGAGCGGTAGAAAGCTCGCTTGGTAGCAAAAGGGTTTACCCAGGAGTATAGGATCAACTATGAGGAGACCTTTGCTCCGGTTGCTCGTCTAACTTCCGTTCAAAGCTTAATTGTAGTTGCCGCTATTCGTCGTTGGGGTCTATTTCATATGGATGTGAAGAATGCCTTTCTTCATGGTGAACTTACTAAAGAAGTGTATATGTGTCCTCCTCTTGGTTCTTATCATCTTCCACATCAAGTCTGCAAACTTCGTCGGGCTGTATATGGTCTCAAGCAAGCTCCTTGGGCTTGGTTTGCCAAGTTTAGTACCATTGTTGGAGATTTTGGATTCACTTCTAGCCCGCATGATTTTGCCCTTTTCATCCGCAAATCAAACCAGGGGACTATACGTCTTCTCCTCTATGTCGATGATATGATCATCATTGGAGATGACGCATCCGGAATTTCGGCTCTCAAGACCCATCTCAGCCAACATGTCGAGATGAAAGATCTTGGGAAACTTAGTCACTTTTTGGGACTTGAGATCACTTTCTCAAACCAAGTATGCTTCAGATCTTCTTACTCGAGCAGGACTCACAGATAATAAGACATGCACCACTCCTCTTGAGCTCAACTCAAAACTCACTCCTATGGATGGTACACCTTTAGATGACCCCACCCTATTTCGCCAGTTGGTTGGGAGTCTTGTTTATCTTACAGTAATTCGCCCGGACATCTCTCATGCCGTCCACATTGTCAGTCAATTTCTCTCTGCTCCTTGCACACCCCATTATGCTGCAGTACTTCACATTCTTAGGTACATCAAGGGGACCCTATTTCATGGTCTCCATTTCTTTGCCCACTCTTCACTTGAGCTTCATGCCTACTCAGATGTAGATTGGGTAGGTGACCCCACTGATCGTAGATCCACCACTGGTTATTTCATCCTCCTTGGCGACTCTCTTATTTCTTGGCGCAACAAGAAGCAAATAGTTGTCGCCCGTTCAAGCACAGATGCTGAGTATCGTGCTCTTGCTGATACAACTCAGGAACTTCTTTGGCTTCGTTGGTTACTTGAAGACATGGGTGTCACTCATTCTACTGCTACTATTATTAGTTGCGATAATCAAAGTGCTATCCATATTGCTCACAATGATATATTCCATGAATGCACAAAACACATTGAGATTGATTGTCATTTTGTACATCATCATCTCACCCGTGGCAACATTGGATTATTATCAGTTTCTTCTATTAATCAAGCTGCAGATATCTTCACTAAGACGCATCCTCCTAGACGCCTTCAGAATTTAGTTTCCAAACTCAAATTGGTCTCCATTTTGCCACCTTGATTTTGAGGGGGGCTGTTAATGTATATAACATATAACACTTGTCCCACATTGGGATGATAAACAAACTTTTCCCTTAGAATAGACTATAAATAGGATACCCCTCTTGTATACAAATTACACCATTCAATACAATTCTCTTCTCTTGTATTGACTCACTCTCTCTCTCTTTCTCTCTCAATATATATTAAAGAGAAAAAAAAAAAGAGGAAGAACACCTTGCCCCATGGGATTAAACCAGGATAGGAGGATAGTGAAAAGCACTTGGGACCCAAGCATTTGGGTCTGTCAACACATTTTATAAGTCTTTTTTGCTCACGTATTTTTTCTTCATGCTGTTTTCTTTAAGGAGGAGGATCAGAGGATCCCTTTGTTCTGGATCTTTTTTATGGTGTAAGGATGAAAAAAGGGGGTCCGGGGGTGAGGTTTGGGTTTGTACACGAGTATTTTCCTAGAAATTATATATGTCAACCTTACAACTTGCATTTGTTATGATTCTCTTACAACTATATTATCAATGTGCAGATCTGCATAACCAACTAGTACATCAGTTGGTTTAGATCAGATTCTACCATGGGCGTTCTATCATAAAGTTATTGGGGTTACGACCTTTTTACTTTTTGTGGAAGGGAAGGCTGCATCTCCTAGCGTATCCAAAGTCCTGGAATCCATTCCCGTGAGTTTTTGCTCTGTCCACCTTGCTTTTGTGTGTCAAAGAGAAGCTTTTTAATAATTATTTTGGTTCTTTTTACTATTAAATGCAGTTGTCACATTTTTTTTTTTTTTAAATTGACACATTCTGTTTGTCTAATTTAATTGTTGATGGGGTTTCCATTTCTTTTGGAGGGGGTAGAAGTGATATACAGAACCAGAGAGCTAGAGGAGCTGCAGGCTAAAAGGTTAGTGGATTTTGCCAAGTTGATGGTTGGTTGGAGTTTGATGCTTTTTAAAGTACTCCTTTTTGTTTCTATGTTCTTTCCGCTAGAAATATAATCTAGTAAGTTTAGCCGACTTTAGATTAGAAAGAGAAATGCATATAAATCATTCTCTATGCATTATATTATATCCCCTCATTTTCATTATATGTGTATATTTGTCATTAACTATTATAGAACTCTTATATTTTTCAAGTTAGTTTTCTAGATGATTAGAAAAATGCTATTTGTTAAATATTCGACACAAGCAACTTTGCTAAACTTAAGCATATTATAGTTTTTTTTACTCCTGGTTTTACTGAGATATTTTAGTTTATTTACTAATTATTTATTATTTTTGTTTTTTCTGCGTACCATTAGCCGGATATGGAATGAAACATGGCTGTCAAATTTCTTTTACAAGCCTTGCAATTATAAACTATTTGTGAAGCAATCACTTAACATGGAAATGGCTATTATCATGGCTAGGGTATTTAAGATTCTTTTATTGTGCATTAACTTAATTCCGCATAATTCTTATTTGTTAATAAATAAGTTTTTCCCTGATCCTTATTGAGGGATTCTCTTGTGCATTAAAATGTTAGGATGCTGGTGTAGATTGGATAATTCATCTCGACACTGATGAGTTGGTACACCCAGCAGGAGCTCAGGAGTATTCTTTGTGGCATTTGTTGCTTGATGTGCCTGAGAATATGGATATGGTTGTCTTTCCAAAATACGTGATTGACACCTCAATTTTTTCAAAAAATTATTATCAACATAATGGTAATATTGATAATTCGCAGTGTTTTAAAAGGCGAAGGCGTAAGGCGAGGCGTAAGCCTTTTGGGACTTTATTTTTTAAAATAATTAATAAAGGAAAATTTTTATACATGGTATAAAAATGAGAAAAATGTTAGAATAATGGAGAAACAAATAAGAACATAATTCTTAAGTATCATATGGGCCAATTTTAGCTAACAAACTCAAACAATGCATGTTAAAAATAAGCCATAAGTTTACAAAAAAATGAGAAAAAGCCAAATTACAGCATCACAATGTCTCATCATCCAAGATTCTAATTTCTAAGAATCTAAATCTTAATCAACAAAGTTCAGATGGAACTATCTAGATCTTCATCAAAGTCCCCGTCTTCATCAAAATCATCTATAATAGGAGTTCTTCCACTAATAAATTCCTCTCCCACTTCAACATCATCGCCTTCCTCAATTGTGCCCAATGTTGGCCCCTCTTGCCTTTGTCGTGAGTGCCTACATATTCAATAAAGCTATAGGTTAGGAGTTAGGAGAAATGGAGAATTATAAATTAGTAATCACTAATCTTCCTTTTTCTAGGAAGATTAGAATGCGAGCTACCAGAAGCTTGTGTTGCTTGAGCATCATCTCCTTCAAGAGTACCACGGGCAAAGCTGTAATAGCATCAACATCTAGGAGATTTTCATCATCAACCCCAGAAGTATCTTTTGGGAGGATATGTTCTTCCTTCTTTGTGATCCATTCATCATCTGAAGCTACTTCTGACACCAATATTGGATCATAATTTTGTCTTCTTCTTATAGCTCTCTTCCTCAGTTTGGTGTTGTACTTGACGTAAACTAGAGCATTCAATCTATTCCTCTTTTTCGTATGAATCTACAATTGAGTTTAAGCCATTTAAATTTTTAGATATTAGAAGATATTTTCGTATTTGAGTGAAACCATAATAACATGACATTTGTAAGAAATAAGAACTAAGAACCTGCTCAAATGTGCTCCAATTCCCCTCACATCCACTAGCACTACATGTCAGGCTAAGAATAAGAATAACAAAATTCATCAATTCTAGGGTCTTTGTCCCAAAACGCTTCCACCAATCAGCTACAAAAGAAAAAAAAACATGTTTAAGTTCCAAGTTATAAGAAAAAACAAGGATAGAGTACCACTAATTAACAAATTTTTATTGAAATATTATTTTTACCTGGGCTTCTCAACATTCTGGAGTACAGCCACTCGAGACCCAAAATCCCCTCGTGCATTATCAAACAAATCCAATTGGATGTCTGCAGCTAGCCTCTCCTCATATGACAACATTCTATCCATGCATTCAAATAGTCCTTGCTTCACTTCTTCACAATCAGAGAAGTTGTCCTTATAACGCAATTGGGTATTTAAATAATATCTTGCAGCATGTAAAGTGCGATGAAGTTGTGGAGTCCATCTATCATCTAATTTGTTCCAAATGGGTCCATACTTTTTTTTCATTTCTAGAAAAAATTGCAGTAATTTTTTCCTTCGCCGAATCCATCATCTCATAGAGACACCCCATAGCTGGTCTTTCCTCAGAATCAACTTCCCTTAGAACACACACAAGAGGGACAACACTCTTAATAACATATGCCACGTGAGGCCAAAAATATTGGTCAAATAAAACTATGGAGCGACTCCTTATTCCTTCATGCATTTTTGCATATGTAGAAGTGCACCACATCTCCAAAGAGAACATAGATTGAAGGCCTCGCTTTTGTTTGTAAATGCTCTAAAGTGTCAAAAATGCAGTAGCAAAGCGTGTCATTGCAGGGCGGATGAGTTCTTTGTTGTTGGTGAAATGCTTCCTCATCATTGCAAGTACATAGGAATGATCTTAAATAAATTTCACAACTTGCTTAGCCTTTAGGTTTGTGCTTGCATGGATCTTCAATTTTGCTATATCCTCCAACATGAGATCCAAACAATGTGCAGCACATGGAGTCCAATAGAGCTTCTCCTTCTTTTCCGTAAGCTTTTTTCCACCATTTATCATATTCTTCGCATTATTAGTTATCACCTCCACAACATTCTCCTCACCAACTTCCTCAACCACCTCATCCATATACTTAAGCATCAATTCACCATTTTTTATAGAATCAGAAACATCAAGAATACCTCGTTTTTTGGATTTTAATAAAAGTAATGTTGTATTTATTTTTTTCTGGTTCAGGATTGTAGCATTGAACGAGATGATATCAAGGAACCTTTTAGGGAGGTAAGATTTCTCCTGTCTGTCCCCATGATTCTAACTTCCTAATTCAGTAGATTTGTGTTGAGTTCTGCATCATTTGGGACCCCTACAAAGTTATTATGAGAAAATAATGCATTTATTTGAATAGATGTAAAAGATATAGATTTTCTCCCTCATTGGCATGATAAAGTTTGTGATGATAGAACAGTAGAAAATGTGAGCATGAATTTATAGTCAACATGCTGCTGAAGCAACATTAATGTTGCCTCCATGAGTTGATTTGCATGTATGCATATCTGATTTCTTGATCTATGATGACATTTTTATTTGCTTGAAATATTAAACCAGTGGTTTGTTTTTGTTGTTATATTCTCCAATTTATTTGAGTTGGTTTAGAAGTACAAAATTCTTCATCAGTATAGCCAAATTCCAAGAACTCAAAATAAGGTTCATTTGCTGTCTACAACTTAAGCCTTATTTATTTTTGAACATGTTAACTATGGAAAGATTTAAAAAATTATAATCCTCTTTTATCTGGCCTACTAAGATCAGGTTTGGATGTTCTTATTTATTGTCTCATTCTTGCCATGGTTGCATTAGATCCAACCCTTCCTTTTTCTGCATGATGCAAATTACAATCAGTTGAGATTGGACAACGAAGGTATTTGTGTGGGAGGATTATGCATCCTTTAAAAGAGAGACTTTGATAGAGAAGAATTGCTGGATATTAAAGCATATGAAAACAGAAACAACAACAACAACAAAACCAAGCCTTAGTCCCACTAGGTGGGGTCGGCTATATGAAAACAGGAACAAAAAGAAAAAAAACGAAGCAGCAAAATTTTATCAGATTGTATATGATCTTAAGATGCTTCTCCATGGTTGATGCATCAGATCATATTGGATATTTCAATTATATTTCTAATGACATGTGGGGTGGGAGGGAGATTAGGGTCTCAATCATTTTTTTAATCATCCAGACTGCTTGTTCAATTATAAACCCTTGTATTTATGACAAATTAACTGCAATTGTTAAGGAGATTTATCTAAGATAACTAAATTTAACAACTAAATGAGTAAATTTCCTAAAACATCCCATTTGAAGTACAACCCGAATTTTTACAATTTTTGATAGGTTGTCCTTTATTGATATGGCCATCGGGAGAGTGGAATTTTGAATTGACAATTTATTAGATGGCAGCTTGATGCTCACAATGAATTGCTTTTGAAAAATTTTTCAATAGAAAAGAAATATTATAAGAACAAGAGAGGTACAAAGTGGAGGATAAGGTATTCTTCTAAAGGAACAAAACAGAAAAATGAAAAAAGAAAAGGAAAACAGAAAAAAGTAGAAGATGTCATGATGTAGAATCAAGGTGGTGGGGTTCGGGGGGTGGGGATAGAGGATGGAAGTAGGAGATATCTTAATTTCCAAATTCAAATTCACAAACCAACTGTTTTCCAGTACAATTGCATTCTAATTATAGGAAATACTAAAAACAAGGAAATTACAAACAAGCCCTTAGGAAGCTCTTATTTACAAACAGCCCCCCACCCCCCGTAAAGCCTACGTACTCTTTGACACATTTGGGTTTACAAACCAATGGCCTTGTTCCAACTCTTTGGATTTGAGCACCCTAATGGGGTGCAATCAATTTCCTCCTACCAAAAAAACTTGATTCCTTTGAGATGGGGAAAGCATTGAGGACTCAAAATAGTCCATCAGGACCATCACCATGAGAGGAATCATCATCTTGTTATAAGGAAAGAGCTGGCGGTGCATCTTGTCAACAGATTGGAATTTTCAACTGTCATGCTTAATGGACCAATCTTGAAGTTAAGAAAGCAACAATCATGGACCTTCAAGTTGGTTTTTTCCACCCAAGAGAATCTTTATGTCTAAGGGTATGGCTTGACCTTCAAACCCAACTTCTTCATTGCTTCTAAAGAAACAACGTTTGTACAATTTTAGTCAAAATACAAAGTCATTTTTGATAAATTGTTTGAGTTTGAAAAATGCTGGCTTTTTTTCAAAATGTTGTTTGAGTTTCAAAATGTTGGCATTCTTCATTTCCTTCAACTTATGGTATGAGAGTGCAGGTCGAAATACTAGATAATCTCCCTCGTTTTCATCTTCATATAAGTCATTTGGGATTTTTGTCTTAGCTTCTAATCTCGAACTGAAGGGTCCATGACTCCATGTAGCTTTGGAAGGCTTATAGTGCATATCCTCATCCATCTGAGTGGAAACCTAAACTACGTCTCCAACTATAAATTAAGAAGACATGGAGCAAGATACAAATTTACTAATTTTCAAAATATTATTTTTTATGCCTACGTGTACTAATTTTTTTTTCTAGTATTTTGGAGATAATCTAGTGTATCCTTGTGAAATTGTTAATTCAATGTGTAAAAAAAAAAAAAACAGAAGTCCTTGTATCCAAAAAATGATATGATTGTATGTATTATATACACGAAATGCACGTATTACAATAAAAAATAAAAAAACTACATCCATTAAAGGACAAATTGCTTAAAAGCATAAAACAAATGGTGGGGCTCAGTCTTGGTTTTGTGCATCTAGGGGTCTACGATAGGGAGATCCTTTCTCTCTCTCTCTCTTTACTATTGTGGTTTGAGTAGGGTAATTGAGAGAGGTATAGATAGAGGGTTGGTGGATACTGGAGGGGATTAAGGTAGGTTATGAGGATTGCATCATTTCACATCTTCAGTTCACAAATGATACTATTCTCTTCCTATCAAAAAACAGGGGCTGCTTCTTTAATTTGTTGACTATCTTACAGATGTTTGAGAAGTGTGGGCTGCTTCTTTTATTTGTTGACTATCCTACAGATGTTTGAGAAGCGTCCCAATTAGTTAGGCTTTCTCTAATAGTGCTGGTGGGTCTTGGTATTAATGTGGGTACTTTTGTTAGGCTTGCTGGTTGTGCTGTTTTGACTTGACCAATTAGTTATTCAGGTGTCCCCACAGGTGGTCAATGCTGACTCATTTTGGGACCCGTTTTTGAGAGAGTGGCTAGGAGGCTAGATGGGTGGAAGGGGGTGTTCTTCACTTTAGGGGGTTGTATTACCCTTATCCACACTTGTCTATCTTCCATCCCTTTGTATTACCTTTCTCTGTTTAGAATTCCTGTTAGTTAGGCCTGGGGGCTCGCGAAATTAATGAGGGATTTCTTATGATCAAGAGGGGAAGAAGGAATTAGAGACCATCTTGTAGGTTGGGAGATTGTGTGTAGGCCTAGAAGGGAGGGAGACTCGGGTCTTGGTAACCTGGTGTCCAATTCTCTTTGGCATAGGGTAACTTGCAGAGTTGCGGTACAAATGGTTGGAACACTAAAGTGGGAATTAATATTGCTTATTTGAGTCCGTAGAAGTTTGTATCTCAGATTTTTTGCGATCATTTCCTTCCTAAATTAAAGTTATGTAGTGGGTAATGGGGAGCGATTTGCTTTTGGGACAGCTGATGGGGAGATGCCTTTGGCTACTACATTCTTGTCTATTTCAAATATCTAATCTTCATGAAATCCCTATTTTTGCTTTTCTTATTTTCTTGTTTTGCAAGAAGATTGGCATTCTTGGAACTTCCATTTTGGGAGAAACCTTAATGAAAGAGAGATTAATGAGTTGGTTCTCTTGATCAGATTGCTTGACTCTTTTCATGTTCAAGTGGAGAGTGATAAAAGAGTTTGGAGCTTAGATCCTTTTGGGGAATTGTCTTGTAAATCTTTTCTCTCCTACTTGGCTTGTGACACTACTGCGGATCCTTTTGCATTGTATCCTTTGATTTGGAAATGTAAATCTCCCTAATAAAAGCTTTGATTTGGACTGCAATACTTGAAAGCATAAACATTAATGATTTGCTTGAGAACAGAAGACCTAATAAGGTCCCATGATTTGACGTTTGTGCCCTTGGTTTGAGTGGAGAGGCTTGTTCACATCTATTTCTACATTGTGCTTTCACATTGGCTATTTGGAATAAATGTGAAGAAAATGTTTGCAAATTCATAATTGATGGAAGATGTCCTATGAATGTGGTTTCTAAAAATGGAGTTACTCGTATGCAACTTCATTCGGAACCCCACCCAAAGCCTTATGACATATCTTGGATTAATAATGCTGCTGTACATTTTTGTGAAAGATGTTTGGTTTCTATCCAAATAGGTGACTATTTTGATAATGTTTGGTGTGATATCATATCTATGAATATTGGCCATGCACTCCTTACTTCTCTTTTGTTGGATGATTTGGGTGCTACTCAAGGGTGCGAGAGCACATATGTCTTTCACTATAATGATAAGAAGATCATTTTGAAGCCTGCTCTACCACCCAATCAAGGCAAAGAATCTGACATTATTGATCATGTTTATGTTACTCAACTTGAAGACACTACAAGCAAGGAACTGCATGTGTTTGAAGACATCCAAAGTGATGTAGGATGAAGCAAAATCTTTGGAAGAGCCATGTTGGAGAATAATTAAGAAGAATTGAGTTAAGGGATTATGGGTTCAATTAGTGGTTTATTATGTATTTAGTTAGTATAATCTTATGTGTATTTTGGGGGCTTGTTTGTAATATTTGTGTAAAGTTGGGGTATGCTTGTAATTGATGTAGTTTTAGGGGTTTATGTCTAATTTCATGTAAAGAGGTTTTCTTATTAATAGTGTGTGAAAGCCATGTTGTGGGCAGTTGTTTATGAATTTGAATTGTGAGTTAAATGTGAGTTTTCCGCCTGTATCTCGTCTTTCCTCCCTTCCCCTTCCTTCCTCTCTATTCTAATTTCTTCATGGCTGCAGAACTTTGATGCTGCGCCTGCATTAAAAAGCCTTTCAAACTTTCCTATTGTTAAGTTTGTCATTTCCGATGTGGTCAATGATGCCAATTCTCAATTCAAGTCTATGGTGCTGCCAGAGGAACGTGGTTTCTTGTACCACCCAAGCACTCGCTTTTGAAGAGTCCAAGTTTGCTTCTTACATCTGATCCTTCAACATTTCAAAATTCGAAGGCTGAATTTTTTATAGTAGGGAGATATTTGATGTAGGACAAGAAGCTGGACCATAGGAAAAGCCTGGTTAGAGACTAATTCAGAAGAACTGGGTCAAGGGATTGTTGATTTTAGTCAATAATTTATTGTGTGTTTTGTTTAATTAGTATAGGATTATGTGTGTTTGGGGGCTTGTTTGTAATATCTGTGTATTTTAGGGGTGTGATTGTAATTTCATGTAGTTATAGGGGTATATGTGTAATTTCTTGTGTTATAGGTGTGTGAAAGACATGTCGGAGGAGGTTATTTTTGAATCTTTCTTTCCCCTTCTCTCCTTTATTTCTTCCAATATCTCTCTTGGCTGTGGATCCTTGATGCTGTCCTGCGTCACATTGTCCTTTGAAGCAACCAGAAGAGAGAGCTAATAACAATGTCAGAAAACCCGTTCTGTCCTAAAGTAGTTGTATAGGTAGAGAATGACCCTTAAAAATGTGGGGATTCTTTGCAATATGCCCCATACAGTGAAGATAGCACAATACCTCAACCTGCTGGCATCCTTGCTCCTCCAAAAACCTCTAAAAGAAATAAGCAGTGAGGCACACCCTACTGAACTAACCAAACTGTCTCTTACATGAACTCCAAGCTGTGTGCAAGAAAAGATGGGGGTGCGTATAATGAATATAAATATAAATTTTTGATTGCAAAAGGAGTATATTAAGAGAGACAATACAGGAGAACAAGGAAACCTCCTAAAAAGGAGAAAAAACATAAAAACTAAAGTATAACAACAATACAATTAATACAAAAACAGCAAACAGATCATGCTGAACACCTTCAGGACACAATCCCTTGAAACAACCAGCGGCAACAGCCCATAAAGAAGCCAAATACTGAATCTCATCCCAAACAAAAACCCAAGAAATCTTCTTCGCCTTAAAAATGCAATAGTTCCTTTCCATCCAAATACTTCACAACACAGCAAACAAACCACATCTTGATAGAGCAGCCTTGTGTCTTTGCCCATTCCGAACCCCAAAAAAGAAGTAGCCAGTTCTACTCTGGAAAAACCCAACTTTCCCCAATAAAACCAAATAACTTGTTCCAAATTCTCCCAGAGAAATAATATTGAAATGCGTAACTCAAGCATTTGGGGATAAAGCCTAATCAGGGTTTGCCAAAACCAACAAATTGTTCGTATTTAGTCGATTAAGGGTTTGCCAAAATCAAGTAAAGGCCTTGGCCTTGGAATTTTCGCTCCCCAAATATGATTAGTAAGAGGAACAGAAATAGAAGGGCAAACCAAATGAGAGGAAAAGAGTTTACAAGATAAGTCCCTTGAAGAACCCAAAGTCCATACCTTGGAATCCCTACTAGGTGAAGGCTGAGAATCCCCAAATAACTGCGCAACGAAGAAATCCCAATAGCCTCACTATCATTAAGATTCTTGTGAAATAAAATCAAAATGAGATTCCTTTTGACAACTGTAAAAGAAGAAATAAATGCGTTATGCAACAAAGAGAGAAGATAAAGATGGTTGGATGTGACAGAGAAAGAAGCATCCTCTACCCCAAATCCTCCAAAAAACAGACTGAGAGTGATCACCTGTTTTATATTCAACAGAAAGCAAAACCAAGAGAGAAATTAGTGAAATGAATTTCCAAGGATTCTCATGAGTAGCTCGAGTACTAATCTAGCACCCTAACCATACTCTTGCAAATCAAATTTGCTTTTAATCGCCTTATGCCAAAGGGAGTTAATTTTCTAAAGGAAACTACTAGCTGGAGCAGTATTTTACATACCTACTGGTCAAGTCATCCCTCTTCTCATCCATTCTCAACCAAAGAAAGTCTCTCATTACTCTCCCTTTTAACTTCACCACTACCCCCAACTAGAATCTTGAACAAGGACAAATAATAGAAGTAGAAGAAAGATAGGCCTGGATCAAAGTGGTATACCCACCCAAAGAAAGTTGGGTGCCTTTCTAACCATTCATGTTCTTGGAGACCTTATCAATAACATGTCCAGAAAATCCAAAGAATGAGGATTTATCACTTATGGGAAGTCCTAGGTCATAGGCAATAAACTATCTACTAAAGAAGCAAATTCAGAAGCCTTTATGATGATGAAATTAATAGCAGCAATTTCACTCTTGCCTATCCTTGAGCCAAAAACCCTTGCAAAAATTTAAAGAAGGGCAAGAATTTATCTTTTTTAATAAAAGAAGAAGATAATTCATTAAAGAAGAAAGAATGTACAAAATGGACAAAAGTCAATCCTCCTAATAAGAAAAGAGTACAAAAAATAAGGACAATCAAAATAATTTTCTGCCAAATAATGAATCCTGTCCTAGAGCAAAGAACACCTCATCTTCTTTCCTGTGAAAAAACCGTGCATTCTGTCCCAATCAAGTACCCCACAAAACTGCAAAAATCTCACATCTCCATAAGGCTGAGCCATCTCTTCTCCTTCCAAAACCTGTAAAAGAAAATATCCAACAACTTCCCCATGAATTCTAGACAAACCCAGTCCTCTCCAGACACTGCAGAAAAAGCTGACAGACGGATTGTCAACTGTCAAAACATAAAGGACACACATCCAGAGATAAAGGCTTAGAAGGCTTCCTACTGTGCAACAGATTGTTGGTGTTAATTCTGTTAAGAATAACTATCCAAATAAAAGCCTTGATTTTAGAGGGGACATTAGCCTTCTAAATAGTACAATGAAGTGGAAGGACATGCCAACACGAATTAAATGCTCGAAAAGCGATTTAACGGAATAAATCACTGAAGAATCTCAAACCCAGGACTGACAACCCCTGCTGTTGGAAGGATGACAGCAATCCAAGAACAACAATAAAAAAAAAGAGTTCCTCCACCTTCCTATCATTAAGAGACCTACAAAAATGGAAATCCCAAGGATAACTTTGCTCATTTGACATCAAAAAAGAAGAAATGACACATTATGCACCAAGGAAATATGACACAAACAAGGAAAAGTAATGAAATGAGCAGAATATCATGAAAGGACCCCCTATCATCGTCGTGAATAAAATTTTGTAATCAACCTGCCAATGAGACACAACATCCTTTGTGTGCATAGTGTTGTTTTTGTTCCACATTGGTAGAAAAGTTTCACATTGGTAGAAAAGTTGTTTTGAATTTTTTCTTTATTTGTCCCACATTGGTGAGAAGTGTTTTTTGAACTTGAGGTTGAAGCTATATAAAGAGCTCAACTCTCCATTTGTAAAACACACTTCAAAGTTGTACTTTGTCAAGAAGTAGTGGATTGATCGTTGGCGCCCGAGGACGTAGGTAATTCTGTACCGAACCTCGTTAAATTCTTGTCTTGTTTTTTTTATTGTCTTTTATGATTAGTTTCTGCATTGCTTTAGTTTCTTATATATTCAATAGAATTAGTTGTAGTATTGGTGTTTGACACAAGTGGGGTGCCTGACACAACTATTGGTATCAGAGCTAGGTTGAATAGTGTCGATACATAGGTGTTCCTCTGTTAGGATGCTGGATTCCATGTTTGATGCCTAAGAAAGACCTTGTCTAAGCGAGTGCTCAGAGACCATTGTGGCTCAATCGCTCCCTGGAGGTCGGTCTGGTCAAAGTGGAATTTCATAGGATAAAACAGAGTAGACACAGTTGGTACGTATTATTCATCCTAGGCCTTTTGCTTTGTTGGTTGCTATTGAATATATAGAAGATGGTAGAAACTAGTGCAACAGTAGAAGAAACTCTGTCCACACAAACTCCAATCCCTTCGGCTTCGACATCATCGTTAAATACGATAGCTAATGCTCAGTTTGAGGTGGAGAAATTTGATGGTACCAATAATTTTGGTATGTGGCAATGTCAAGTGATGGACATCCTATATCAGCAAGAATTGGATATTGCTTTGGATGATAAACCAGTGGATATGGGTGACAGAGATTAAGAAAAGATCAATCGTCAGGCATGTGGTACAATTCGTCTGTGTCTCGCTAAAAATCAGAAATATTGTGTTATGAGGAAGACATTAGAAGATACATTTATGACTAAGAGTCTGGAAAATTGGCTTTATTTGAAAAAGAAATTGTTTCGCTTCTAGTATCAACCAGGTATTTCGATTAATGACCACATAAATGCTTTCAATAAATTTTGGCCAATTTGTTAAATTTGGATGAAAAGGTGAAAGATGAGGATAAAGCCATATTGTTACTGAATTCTCTCCCTGATGATTATGAACATCTGACCACCACTTTATTGGATGGGAAAGATAAAGTTACTTTTGATGCTATTTGTATCGTATTGATTAGTACTAAATGCAAAAAGAAGGATCGGAGGGTCCATAAGGAAACAACATAAGCACTAACAATATGGGGACGTTCTTAGAGTCGTAAGCATGGAAGAAGGAGTAAATCTCATAGGAGGAGTAAATCTCATGGGAGACTTGCTAAAGATGAATGCGCCTTTTTGTCATGAGAGAGGGCATTGGAAGAAAGATTGCCCTAAATCACAGCAGAAGAATAAGGGCAAAGCACATTCTAATGTCAATATAGCCAATGATGATGGAAGTGAGTCAGATTTTTCTCTTGTTGGAACATTTTCGTCACATTATTTTGGTGAGTGGATTTTGGATTCTGGTTGTTCCTATCACATGTGTCCCAATGGGGAATGATTTTCTAATTTTGAAGAATTAGATGGTGGAGTTGTTTTTATGGGAAATGATAATACCTGTAAAACAACTGGAATAGGATCAATACAGTTGTAATGTCAAGATGGAACTATTAAAACCTTGACTGATGTTAGGTATGTTCCATGCCTAAAGAAAAATCTGATTTCATTGGGTGTCTTAGAATCTAAAGGGTTCATTATCACTTTGAAAGATGAAACCTTAAAGATTAAATCAGGTGTGCTGGTGGTGATGAAAGGAATGAGGAAAAATAACTTACATTATTTACAAGGTAGTACAGTTATTGGCTCAGCAGCTGTTGTTTTTGAGAAAAATGCAGGTTCAGATACAACCTGGTTATGGCATATGCAGGAGAAAATTTTTTACAACAATTAGCTAAGCAAGGTTTGTTGAAGGGTACAAAGGTGTGCAAACTTGAATTTTGTGAGCATTGCATTCTGGGAAAACAGACTAGAGTGAAATTTGGCACTGCAATCCACCAAACTGAAGGTATTTTAGACTACATCCATACAGATTTATGGGGGCCCACAAAAACGGCTTCATTGGGTGGTATGCATTATTTTATCACTTTTGTGGATGATTTTTCTAGGAGAGTTTGGGTGTATTCTATGAAACATAAAAATGAAGTGTGATATTTTTCTTAAGTGGAAAAAATTAGTTGAAACTCAAACTGACAGAAAGATTAAATGGCTCAGATCAGATAATGGTGATAAATACACGAATGACCCATTTATGAAGGTATGTCAGGATGAAGGTATTGCTTGACACTTCATAGTTAGAGATACACCACAGCAGAATTGGGTAGCAGAGTGCATGAATCAGAATTTGCTGGAGAAAGTTCGATGTATGTTGTCTAATGTTGAATTGGAAAAAAGGTTTTGGGTTGAGGCTGTTAGATATACGTGTCATCTCATCAACCGTCTACCGTCATCTGCAATAGGGGGAAAAACACCCTATGAGGTATGGTCTGGAAAGCTTGCTAGTGATTATGATTCTTTACATGTATTTGGTACCATGACTTATTATCATGTTAAAGAATCTAAATTGGATCCAAGAGCCAAGAAAGTAATATTCTTGGGAATTAGTGCAGGAGTAAAAGGATATCGTCTTTGGTGTCTAGAGACGAAAAAAACGATTTTAAGCAAGGATGTGACTTTTGATGAACTTGCGATGATGAAGAAAACAATACGCAAGGAGTCACAAGTTGAATAGAAGACCAATGGTACTCAACAACAGGTGGAGGTCGAGACAATTTTGGGAAACCTAGTGAGAAGTGAGACTACACAAGGTAACTCTCCAGTTACGGTGGGGAATAGTGTAGAAGAAGAGGAGATTTCAATTCGAGAATCTTCACAGCAACAAAAATCAATTGTTTCTCAGAGGCCAAGACGAGAAATTTGAAAACCTGCTCGATATACTTATATGGTGGCCTATGCACTTCTAGTTGTGGAGGATAATGTTCCTTGCACTTTCAAAGAAGCAATGAGGAACTCTGAATCAGAAAAGTGGAAAAGAGCGATGGATGAAGAAATGCAGTCTCTTCATCAGAATCAGACTTGGGAGCTAGCCCAACTGCCTAAGGGTAAGAAAGCAATTGGTTGCAAATGAGTTTATGTAAAGAAAGAAGGATTTCCAGATGCAAATAATGTTTGCTTCAAAGCTAGATTGGTAGCTAAAGGCTACGCACAGAAGAAAGGCATTGATTATAATGAGGTATTTTCTTCAGTTGTTAAACAATCTTCCATTCGAATTTTGTTGGATTTGGTAGCACAATTTGATCTTGAACTAGTTCAGCTCGATGTAAAAATTGCATTTTTACATGGTGATTTGGAAGAGGAAATCTATATGACTCAGCCAGATGGATTTTAGGTTGCTGGAAAAGAAAAGAAAATTGGGTATGTAAACTGGGTAAATCGTTGTATGATTTAAAACAGCCTCCAAGACAGTGGTACAAACGATTTCATCAGTTTATGATGGGTCACAAGTACATCAGAAATAAACATGATCGTTGTGTTTATTTTCGCAGACTACAAAATGGATCTTTTATATATTTACTCTTGTTTGTTGATGATATGTTGATAGATTCTGAGAACAGGGAAGAAATCAACAAGTTGAAAAGTCAGTTAAATCAAGAGTTTGAGATGAAAGATCTTGGTGAAGCAAAGAAGATACTTGGCATGGAGATTCGCAAAGACAGAATGAGAGGAAGAGTTAGTTTGTCTCAGAAACAGTATTTGAAGAAGGTTATACAGAGTTTTGGCATGTCTGAGCAGTCAAAACTAGTAAGCACTTCTCTTGCTCCTCATTTCAAATTTAGTGCGGTTTTATCTCCTAAATCAGATGAGAAACGTAAATATATGTCACAGGTTCCTTATGCAAGTGCTGTTGGTAGTCTGATATATGCAATGGTTTGTATTAGACTTGATATTTCACAAGCTGTTAGTATGGTGAGCAGGTATATGCATGATCCGGATAAAGGACATTGGCAAGCTGTGAAATGGATTTTGAGATATATTATGAATACAATTGATGTTGGTATAGTATTTGAGAAAAATAATACTATTGATCAACTTGTTGTTGGATATGTGGATTCTGATTTTGCAGGTGATTTGGATAAACGTTGATCAACTATTGGATATGTTTTTACATTTGCTAATGGTCCAGTGAGTTGGAGGTTTACCTTACGGTCTACCATTGCCTTGTCGACAACAGAAGCAGAGTACATGGCAGCTTCAGAGGCTATTAAGGAAGTTATTTGGTTGCAGGGTTTACTTGAAAATTTGGGAATTGTTCAGAAGCACATTGTTGTATTCTGTGATAGCCAGAGTGCTATTCATTTGACAAAGAACCAAGTCTACCATGCACGAACGAAGCACATCGACGTTCGGTTTCATTTTATGCGGGATATTATTGATGGAGGCAAGATACTTCTTCAAAAGATTGCTATAACTGAAAATCCCGCAGATATGTTGACCAAGATTGTGACAACAATCAAGTTCAAACATTGTTTGGACTTGATCAATATCCTGCAAGTTCGAATGTTCTTGGAAGGCGCCGATGACGTGGAACTCCAGAGAATGTTGGTTACTGAAAATTTGTTGAATTTATTGTCAAGGTGGAGATTTGTTGTTTTCCCACATTGGTAGAAAAGTTTCACATTGTTAGAAAAGTTGTTTTGAATTTTTTCTTTGTTTGTCCCACATTGGTGAGAAGTGTTTTTTGGACTTGAGGTTGAAACTATATATAGAGCTCAACTTTCCATTTGTAAAACACACCTCAAAGTTGTACTTTGTCAAGAAATAGTGGATTGATCGTTGGCGCCCGAGGACGTAGGTAATTCTGTACCGATTCTCGTTAAATTCTTGTCTTGTGCTTTTTACTATCTTTTATTATTAGTTTTTGCATTATTTTAGTTTCTTATATATTCAATAGCATTAGTTGTAGTATTGGTGAGGCTTGTTAACACTGGAGGAGTCCAAAGGTGTGCTTGATACACATGGGTGAGCACCAACTTGACTCAAAAGTTTAAGCCTATTGGGTCTTGGGCTACACCATGTATACAAGTACCCATCAAATACTCACTTTTTCCAATGTGGGACAAACTTCACAAGTGGAATTCTCAACAATCTCCCCCTTACTTGTGAGTTCCAACTGCTCCCCCTTGAACGGAAGCTCCACCACATGTGAGTTCCAACTGCTCCTCCTTGAACGGAAGCCATGCATCTTCTCTCTTATGGGACAAATTCTCCAACAGTTTCCTCAAGTGGGCTGTCTTACATGTCTCAGATTGTATTCCAAATGGTGTCTCCAAACCAATCCTACCTCCCATGTCTTGATCCAATTTGGATCTATCTTGACAGCTTAGATGATTCTTCTTAGCCTCGGTCACACACTTTTACATCCAGAGTTATGAACCGTCGGCTCTGATACCACTTGTTAACGCCGCAGGAGTCCAAAGGTGTGCTTGATACACATGGGTGAGCACCAATTTGAATCAAAAGTTTAAGCCTATTGGGTCTTGGGCTACACCATGTATATAAGCACCCATCAAATACTCACTTTTTCCAATGTGGGACAAACTTTATAAGTGGAATTCTCAACACATGGCAAGATTTTGTGCAACTTTTATATGTTGCACTATCAATCAACATGTGAAAGGCACCCAATGCAAGAATAAATGGAGCAGAGATAACGGGTCACCTTGACGCACCTCACTCAAAGATTAAAACCAAGTCTTAGGCTCCCTATTAATAACTGAAAAGCAGCACTACACAAATGAGCACTAATCCAATTTTTCCATTTGGAACCAAAGCCAATTTCAACTCACTTGTTGATAAGCATTTTCAAATGCCAATTTAAGTGCAATGTGTTCACCCTTCCTCCTCCTCACGTCCCCAACAACCTCATTCATCACCAGAAAATATTTGCATGCCACCGACAAAGCACTCTTAAGTAGCAGCTCTGAAATACTCTCTCAACCTATCGGCTAGAATCTTCAAAATAATTTGTTTTCTTATACATCTAAGGTTCCCAGCACAAAAAGCATTCCTATTGGATCAGTTGTGTCATAAGATAAGGTACTACATCAGTTATCAAACACAAACTTGTTAGCATTATAATGAAAATCCAATTGGTTGAAATATTTCCATAGTTCATCAATCTGTTGCACGCACATATAAGCCTCTCATTAAGCTTTCCTGCAATATGGAACACTTGAACTGAATTAGATCTTTTTGCCACTTTATACTTCACACATACAGAAGAAAATGGTAGGAAGGATACCAAGGTTCTACAAGGATTGAGATTTCCCCCCCTTTTGTTCAACCATTGTTCAGGTATATTAGGTTGGAAATTGGAATTCTATGCTATCATTTAATGAAGTTAATTCTACATAAAAACTGATGTTAAATCACCCTTCACTTGTTTTGGTAGGTCTTGCATTAATCTTAATTTATCTATTTAGTGTATACACACACACACACACACACACAGATATATATATATATATATATATATATATATATATATATATATATATATATATATATATATATATATCATGAATTTGATGGTAACCTTGGCTATTCTATTAAAAAGGAAATTAGTGCAGGATATTTGCATAGGCTTGATTCATGAAAGAAAAATGCCTTTATATGCGTATAGGCGTCGATGTTCAAGAAGAATTATGAACGTCTTCCAAATGAAACATACTTTGACACATACAAAAAGCGAACCCGAGATAATCCAAATTATTTTTTGACTTACTCAAATGGGAAAGCAGCTGCTCGAATTTAAGACCATCTTTGTCCCAGTGGTGCACACAGATGGGACAGTTATATGAAAGACCAAAAGTATGGCAACACTTACATTTCTTTATCTATACTGTCGTAGTCAAATTCATGTTCAGTTTGCTTAATTTTCATGTTCAGTTACCATGTTCTGTGAATTCTTTGAGAGTGAGATTCAATTCGAAGAGGCTGCTGTTCTACATTACTCATACACCAAAATTTTAGACTTGGTTTCTAGACGTGATCGGTGTGGTTACAAGCCTACAGAGGAGGATGTCAAACGATGCTTCATGTTGGATTTTGGTAGATCTGTAAGTTTAATACCCTTTTTTTTTTGGGTTCTTGTTATGTTTTATTGGTGATTAATGAGTGCATGAAGCTTCAACCTATTGCTGTGGCAATCGTAGGCAATGAAGGAAGGGGAATTGTCCAAGATTAGTCCAGATTGAAGGGTCAATTTTGATTTTTTAATAAAATGTCATGCAGGAATTTCCTGTGATGGCATATGATTCTGGTAAAGATGAGGTCGCTTAGGTCCGTGAGGGAATGTTTGTTCATGGAGCAAGGTTATGACGGCAGGAAAGAATCAGATCTGTGATTGTTGTGGGGGTGCGATGCTGATCCTGATGCTTGGCCATGAATCATCTCCTGATCCTTAAGCGTTTGGATGGGGGAGGGGGAAGGGTGGCAATGGCTACAGAGGCGGCTAGGGTTTCTGAGAATGGCTGTGGAAGAAGATGTAGTGAAGGGGCCGAGTCTTGCGAAAAGTGGGCTTGGTGAGTTAATTGGAAATGATGTGGCTTTGAGAATGGGTCGGGGGATGATGTTCAGGTAACACTTGATGTTTTGGGGGAACAAAGTAGAGATGAGGCAATTAACAATTAGGAGGGTAGGACAGCAAGGTTTATCTTTATTGGGCAGCAATGCAGGATATTGAAAGAGGGGTTCAATAGAAAAGAATATTAGAAAGTAAGGATAATGGAACAAAGCAATGGGAAGATAAATCAGAGAAATGAAAGTGATGTCACTAGTGATTTTGCATGTGATGACAGTCTGTTATTTGATGAAATTCGGGAGCAGTACCGAATTTCACTTGGGAATGTATCAAATGTGCCTCTATCTCTGATCTAGGGCTTGGAGATATTTCCTTTTTTTGAGGAAAAGAACAGTTGTGTATGTATGGTATTTTGGCTATTCTTGTGGAGGAAGATTAATGGAAGGATGTAACGGCCCAACAAATTTTGGATAAGATGCGGTAATGGCTCTTTGGACCTGGAGGAAATGAAATTCATCTAGATGGTGGTTCTAGAAAGGGGAAGAAAATCAGTGGGAGTTAGAAAACTTGTGGTGTACTGTGAATTATGATGGCAGGGGATTAAGAGGGGTTTTATTAATTAGGTTCTGTTAGTTTTTTTTTCCCTTTCCCTTTGTTTTATTCTTTCTATGGCTGTTTATTTTTTAGGTTACAATTTCTCTTTTCTTCCTCCTTAATATATATATATATATATATATATTTTATAGCAAAAAGAAAAAAAAAAGTGCATAGGTGCATTGTACATAATAAAATTCTCTATTATTTTTAGAAGCATATTATTACAAAAAGAAGAAATCTGCATTTTTATAATTTTCTATCCTGTATATATGAGAAATTTTTTGGGACTGCATCTGTTTTGCTTTTCTTTAGCTCCATATTTTTTTAAGATTAATTTAATTGTTGTATCCTAACTTTTTATTTTTGTAATAAATTATTGTTTCATATAAATCGTCTTTTTTAGATCATGTTGGCATAATTTATTTTTTGTAATTATAGAAAAAATATTCCTATTATCTCATAGTATTTGGAGTTTTGAAGGTTTCACAAATATTCTGGAAGGTGTATTTTTCTCCATAAACCTAGTAAGGTTGTTTTGAACATTTGGCTAGTTGTATTGGAAAGCTTTTCTTAAAAATATAGGCCATGTTTGGGAGCATGGGTTTCAAGCATTGAATTCTGATTTGTGTGGAATTTTAAGGAACTTGATATATTTTTTTACAAGTGTACAATGTTTTGTACAAATCCAAATCCAAATCCAAGATTTGAACTCTAGGCTCCTCGACGCAGGGTTTTGGTATTTAACTTCTGACACTTGTAGATCACGTCAATCGATTTTTATTTCTATATTTGCTATTAGACATAAGCATAGCTTAATAATGGCGGGTTTTTGGATAATTCATAGTTTCATATAAATGGGAAGCTTTTATTTATTTATTATTTTTCATAAAATAAATGGAAAGCATTATTGTTTTTAGTTTTAAAATTTTCATTAAAAAAAGCAAGTAGATATTTGAAAATTTGGTAACTATAAATCACTCAAGAACTATGCTGTGACAGTGTCGAAAATTCTAAATTGTTTTTTTTCCCCCTTTTGAAATGTTACTATATTGTTCAGGCAATTGTTTTTGTTAGGCATTTGTAACATTTGTAAAACAATGAATCTGTTAATACCTCTTTTAGTCATTTAGATAAATAGACATTAAACATATAGATTAGAAAAACAGAAGGCATTTATGGTAATTTAAATAGTAATAAGTGCCGTTTTTTTTTTTTTTTTTAGATAAACTAGTATGATTGAGCTTGTTAATGATGATTTTATCTTTGGATATTTGTTGAACACTTTCCCATTTACACAGTTTATCAGTATCTATTAATAGATAAACATTAATGTTTTTTTTCCTTTTGGTTTTTCAGAATTTAAATAATAACTGGTACACCTACAATATCTTTTAAATAGTTGGTAAAGAGTATCTTTGGGAGAAAATAGTGCACCCACACTTTTAGCAAGTCATAGATATAAATTCTGTTATTATTGCTATTTTCATTGTTGTTTTTTAAACACACACGTGCATAATCCTATGATCTTTTATGAGGTTTATGAACTTACCAGGTCTTAGAATAATAGAGTTGTTCTCATGGTGCTGTTCATCTTTATTTGCTTTTATGGATTAAATTATCCCGAGGACATGTCAAATCATGAAGTATTGAGTATGTGCAATGTCCTCCAACTTTTGGATTATTGCCTTAACTTGTGCAGAATGGCAGAATTGTATTTTTGTAGCTGACCTACTTAGTGGGACTTGAGGATTAGTTGTAATTGTTATATGTGCAATTGTAATTATGCTTGATCTTGGTGCTGATTCTCAATGGAACAAATTGTTGGATTGAGATACAATTAGTGTTTGCACTGGAAATATTAGGGACTTATATTCAAGAGTGAAAATGTTTTAAATGGATCCCCAAGTGACAGTGGACGTGAGGATGAGCTAGAATAGGATCTATGCAATTTGGAGTGATATTGGACTGCTCATGTGGTCTTTCAAAGGATCCACACATAGAAAGGGGAAGGAATGAAGAGGATGTGGATATAAAGTGTTGATAATGCTTTGAACATAATGGTCGCAAATAATGTGAACATGACGGTGGTGTGAGCTATATCCCAATCATTGATAATTTGTGTACTACAGTTGACTGCAATGTTGGATTTACTTTGGGATTGGTTTCTTGGTTATTCCTTGTGGAGTTGATTCAAAACACAAGGTTGGGAAATCATTCATGCTGGATGAGGTGTGTATTGTTATTGATTGTTATGTTTGCATAAAGTATTAGATACAAAGGGTCTATTTTCTAGAGTCCGGAAAAACCACGTTTTTTGGGAGGAGTACAAAGTTTATTTTTATCATGGTATGAATTCCTTATGCTGTGAGTTCCACAATAGTGTGAGCTCTTTAATTCCAAATCTAGCTTTCCTAATATATACTCTTACCAAAACTGAGGAAGTTGCCTTGCGTAGATTTTTATGTTCTGCAACTATTCATTTGCAAGAGATAATTAAAGCTTTTCTCAATATCATAAAAGCTAATCATTTGCACATTATGGAAGACATTACACTTATTCAGGCTTGTCTTGTTAGCATCCCTCTCTATGTCTTATCCATTTCTAGAATTCCTGTGTGTGGGAAGCTAGAAATATTGAGAAAATCATGAGAGATTTCCTTTGGACTGGGGTGGGGGATGATAAAGATCATTTGGTTAGTTGGAAGGTTGTTTGTAGGTCTAGAAAGGAGGGGGCTTGGATCTTGGAAAGTTGATGACTATGAACATTGCTTTAATGTGTAAATGATTGTGGCATTTTCCATTAGAGGAGCCTTCCCTTTGGCACAAAGTAAGTAAAAGTAAATATGGATTGCATGGTGATGGGTAGGATGCTAATTTGGGGCCGTGATGTTTTTGTAGGAGTCCTTGGACGACTATTTTAGTTATATCCTCTTTTTATTCCTTTGTACTAATTTTTGTGGGTAATGGGTTTTGCATTCAGTGTTGGGAAGACATTTGGGTCGCAAGTTCCTCACTTTGAACTTTTTTTTCTCATTTGTATAGACTATCCTCTTTGCACAATTAACCTGTTTCTTTGTTTTTCATTTCCAACTAGGAGGATTTCTCTTGGGATTTCCTTTTTTGTAAAGCTCTTAACGATATGGAGGTGTCAGAGCTCACCTCCTTGTTATGTTTGTTAGAGGGTAGTATTTTGTTGAGTTGCGCATAGTATGTGGAGACAGTAGCACCACTCCCTGCAGCTTCTGTTGACATTGGAGACCGACGGCCACCAACTTTGCCTACCATGGTTGACATTATGTCACCAACCTTTGAATTTTACCCTCCATCCATGTATATATATATATATATGTGATGTGTTGTGTGTAGATGCTGTGAGTAGAGCTGTGTGCGTAGTGTGTGAAGAAGAGAGTGTTGTGAGAGAGTTGAGTTGAGAGCAGTAGCCTCCTCCTCTGTAATTATTCTCCCAGTTTATAGTGAGATTGTGTGTGCTCCGTGGACATAGGTCAGATTGGACCGAACCACGTAAATCTTGGTGTTTATATTTTGCTTGTGTGTGATTGTTGCTCCTAGATCCACCCCCAACAATTGGTATCAGAGTCAGGTTGGGGCAAAATCGCCAAATCGAAGCAAAATCCCATATTAGAGCCTCTATCTAGTATCTCAAAACTGCCTTTTGAGGCCACTATCGTGTTCCTCTTGTCGAGATAAAGCCAACGATGGTAACCGGAGCTCGAACGGAGCTCAGACGAAGTCACACGTGCCTACACGCGTTGCTAACGGAAAGATGACGCTACCACGCGCCTGCACGTGCTATCATGCGCCTCCTGGCGATCGGCGATTGCCCTTACACCCCCCCCACGCGCCAGCAAACCCTCGGCAACACTGAAGGTTGGAGACGAGCTGACGTCAGCGCCACGTCAGCCTCCAACTAGCCAACCACGTTGCCCCATGTGTTGTCCGAGTTAGCATCCGCATCAGCAAGTTGTCAACGGGTCAACGACCGCATCAGTGCGCCACGTCAGCACCCACCTGTTTGTACAATCACCACCACATCAGTTGGGACCCACGCCACGTCAGCTATTGGAACCTATAGTGTGCCCCACGGTGCCATGTCAACAGTGGGCCTTGCATAGCTTTGTCAACAAATGGCGTCAGTGACAGCTAATGGCGTCAGGTATATTTCGTTAACGGAGGATATATTTTATTATCTTTGACCAAAACTTTGACCTGCCTTTTCAGAGCCATTTTGGGTTCGTTTTTCGAACGACTTGAACCATATCTAAGGTTTTTGGCCATTCTGGATCCAATCATGCTGCTCGTTTGAGCTAATTCCATCTTTAGATCGGCGAATTGAGATGTCAAACGAAAAGAGCTCATAGATTGAGATGTTTGACGGCACCAATTTCAGTTTCTGGAAAATGCAGATTGAGGACTACTTGTTTGGTAAGGAGTTGCACTTACCATTGAAGGAGAAGCTAGAATCCATAAAGGAGGGCGAGTGGGAGTTGCTTGACCGAAAAGCTTTCGGAGCTATCAGAATGATGTTGGCAAAGTTTGTTGCCTTCAATATCAAGCACTTGACAACCACAAAGTTCCTTATGGATGTGCTCTCCAACATGTACGAGCAGCCATCAGCCGCTAATAAGGTACACTTGATGAAAAGATCATTTACCATGAACGTGTCTACAGGTAAAAGTTTTAGAAGACATTTGAATAATTTCAACGAGCTGTTGGATCAACTCGCCTCGGTTGGAATTACGTTTGACAATGAGATCCGTGCTCTACTGATTCTTAGTTAGCTGTCTGAGAGTTGGAAAAGTATTGTTACTGCGATCAGTAGCTCCACAGGAAAATTGAAGCTGAAGTACGACGAGATCATCAGCATGATTTTGACGGAAGAGACCGGAGTGTAGTCAAACAATGCCTCCACTTCAAGTTCAGCCTTGAACGTGGAAAGTCGAGGGAAAGGAAGTGGGCATGGACGATCAAACAATCGCGGAAGATCTAGAACCAGGCGGTTTAGATCCAAAAATCCTAGAGGTTCTCAAGGCACAATGAATGTTGAGTGCTGGAACTATGGAAAAGTTGGACATTTCAGAAACCAGTGCAAATGTTTGAGTAAGGAATCTGAGGTGAAGACAGAAGCAAAACTCGCCTCTTTCTTAGGAGAGAAAGATGCATTGATATGCTCTCTGTAGAGCAAATAGGAGTCTTGGGTCTTAAGACTCTGGAGCCTCATTTCATGCTACTTGTAGTAGAGATTGCCTAAAAGAGTACACACCAGGTAATTTTGATAAAGTGTACCTTGGCAATGATCAACCTTGTGACATAGCCGGCAAGGGAGTTGTGAAGATCAAGATAAACGGGTCATTATGGAAGTTGAAAGATGTTAGATATATTTTAGACTTGAGAAAGAACTTGATCTTAGTTGGTCAACTGGCAGGTGAGGAATACACGACGACATTCATTGGTGATGAATGGAAGGTTTCAAAGGGTGTACTGACAATTGCATGAGGTAAGAAAAGCGGAACACTGTATCTAACCTCCAATGCCTCCATGTCTATTTTAGTTGCTGTAGGAAATGACGATAGCAACATTTGGCACTAAGGACTTGATCACGTGAGCAAGAAAGGACTCCGGGTGATGCAC
Source organism: Malania oleifera (assembly GCF_029873635.1). Taxonomy (NCBI): domain Eukaryota; kingdom Viridiplantae; phylum Streptophyta; class Magnoliopsida; order Santalales; family Ximeniaceae; genus Malania; species Malania oleifera. The sequence goes on from NC_080425.1 coordinate 93,004,658, forward strand.
TCAAAAGGAAAATTGAGTGGTCTATGGTCGGTAGAGATTGACATGTGCGAGGATTGCATACTTGGGATATAGAAGAGGGTTAGTTTCTAGACAAACACCCATGCCCTAAAGAAGGAGAGATTAGAACTAGTCTACTCAGATGTATGGGAATCGACGCCTGTCTCATCCATAGGCGGAAGGAATTACTTCGTCACATTTATTGACGATCATTCTTAGAAGGTATGAATTTACTTTCAGAAGTATAAGTCGAAAATCTTTGATGCTTTCAGGGTATGGAAAGCAATGGTTGAAAATGAAACTGGTTGGAGAATCAAGAAGTTGAGAACAGACAATGGTGGTGAGTATGAAGACCCCGGGTTCAAGAAATTTTGCTATGAGCACGGTATAAAGATGGAAAGAATTGTGCCAGGTACGCCTCAGTACAACGGCGTAGCCGAGCGAATGAACCGAACGTTGACTGAAAGAGCCAGAAGCATGTGTATACAGTCAGACTTACCATTGCAGTTTTGGGCAGAAGCAGTCGACATAGTAGCGTACTTGATTAATAGGGGTCCATCAGTACCATTGGACCACCGTATACCAGAAAATGTATGGAGCGGAAAAGAGGTGAGACTTTCACATTTGAAAGTTTTTGGTTATGTTGCATATGTACATATCAGTGATTATGTTATAAACAAGCTTGATCCTAAGTCCCGAAAATGCACCTTCGTCGACTAAGGTGAATATGAATATGGGTATCGCATTTGGGATGATGAAACAAGAAGTTGTTAAGAAGCAGAGACATGATTTTCAACAAAAAAGTGATGTACAAAGACAGACATAACAAAATCCACCGAGCCTATTTAGAGAGAGTCAACCTATACATATGGATGATATCCCAGAAGGTGTCGGGACGCAACTGAAGAATGCCGAGAATCCTCAGGCGGAGGAACCAGTGGAGCAAATCGTCGCACCACCACCTCCTACTCCAGCTCCGGAGCTTAGGAGATCTTCTTGGCCCCATGTACCAAATAGAAGGTATATAGATTACTTACTTCTTACAGATGGAGGAGAGCCCGAATGCTATGAGAAAACATGTCAAGTGGCAGATACGAGCAAGTGAGAGCTTGCGATGAAGGACAAGATGAAGTCCCTCACCTCCAATAGAACATGGGAACTAGTTGAGTTGCCCAAAGGTAAGAAGACCCTTCACAACAAGTGGGTGTATAGAATCAAAGAGGAGCACGATGGCTCCAGGAGGTACAAGGCTCGGTTGGTAGTTAAAGGCTTCAAGCAGAAGGAAGGAATTGACTACACCAACATCTTTACACCAGTTGTGAAGCTGACAACCATCAGATCAGTCTTGAGCATTGTTGCCTCAGAGGATCTACATCTCGAGCAGTTAGATGTGAAGACAGCATTTCTTCACGGTGATCTTGATGAAGAAATCTACATGCATCAACTAGAAGGATTCTCAGAGAAAGGTAAAGAGAATATGGTGCGCAGGTTGAAGAAAAGCTTGTACGGTCTCAAACAAGCTCCCATTCAATGGTACCAGAAATTTGACGACTTCATGCACATGAACGATTTTCAGAAGTGTAACGCCGACCACAGTTGCTACTTCAAGAGGTACCAGTTTAGTTATATCATTCTGTTGTTATATGTGGATGACATGCTAATCATAGGACTGGATATATAAGAGATCAGGAAATTAAAGCAGCAATTGTCAAAGGAGTTTAACATGAAGGACTTGGGCTCAGCAAAGCAGATACTTGGAATGCGGATCTCTAGAGATAAGTGATAGGAACGTTGCAGTTATCTCAGTTGGAGTACATTAGTTGTGTTTTACAGAGGTTTAACATGAGCAGTGTCAAAACGGTAAATACACCATTGACAGAACATTTTCGCTTCTCCAAAGATCAGGCTCCCCAGACAGATGAATAAAAGGACTTCATGGCTAAGGTACCAAAGGACTTCATGGCTAAGGTACCTTACGCCTCAGCCATTGGAAGTCTTATGTACGCCATGGTTTGTACCAGACCGGATATTGGCAAGCAGTGGGAGCTGTCAGCAGGTTCATGTCAAATCCAGGGAAGACTCACTGGGAAGCAGTGGAGTAGATCTTGAGGTACCTCAGAGGCAAATATTGATAAGTGCTTATGTTTTGGCAAATGAGACTTGAAAGTCAAAGGGTATGTAGATGCCGATTTTGCTGGTGAAGTTGATCACCGTAAGAGTACCACCGGATATGTGTTCACTATTGGCACAACAACTGTTAACTGGATGTCGCAAATACAAAAGATTGTTGCCCTATCCACTACAGAAGCTGAGTACGTAGTAGTGACAGAAGGTGTTGACTACAGAGAAGTTAAAGTTGTGCTCAACTTCAGTTGGTCATCATGCTTGAAGACAGATATGAGCACATCATTTTTACAATGGTTGAGATGGTGTCTTCGTTTCCAAGTGGGAGATTGTTGAGCTGCGCACAGTATGTGGAGACGGTAGCACCACCCCCCGCAATTTCGGTTGACATTGGAGACCGACGGCCACTAACCTTGCCCACCATGGCTGACAGTAAGCCACCAACCTTTGAAATTTACCACCCCATCCGTGTATATATATATATATATATATATATATATATATATATATATATATATATGTGATGTGTTGTGTGTGTAGATGTTGTGAGCAGAGTTGTGTGCGTAGTGTGTAAGGAACAAAGAGTGTTGTGTGAGAGAGAGAGTTGAGTTGAGAGCAGTAGCCTCCTCCTCTGTAATTATTCTCCCAATTTATAGTGAGATTGTGTGTGCTCTGTGGACGTAACCACGTAAATCTTGGTGTCTATATTTTGCTTGTGTGTGATTGTTGCTCCTAAATCCACCTCCAACATATTCCTTCTGATAGGAAGGACTACTGTTCATGGATTCTTGATTCAGTGGGATACTCTTGTAAGTCCTTTTTTTGGCATTTGACCCATAAAACCTTTTACTTCCTATTGGAAGGCCAAATCCTCTCAAAGATTAAGACTTTTATTTGGTTATTTGTTCTTAATAGAGTTAATGCTAACAATTTGTTGCAGAGTTGGAGGCCTTTTAAGGCTTTGTCTCTAGGTATTTGTTTTCCTTGTTTTGATATTTCAGAATTTGTCTCTCACCTGTTTCTGCATTGCTTCTTTTCTTGGAGGACGTGGAATAATCTTTTTGGTTGTTTGGACTTTGGAGAGAATTGGGTGTCTACAGAGTTGGTGGAGGATTTTTGGCTATCTCTTTTTTAGTTTCTGGAAGGTAAAGATGGGTCTGCTTTGTGGAGTGTGTTGGGCTTTTGTGGAGCCTAGTTGCGTTAAATTTGGATTATGACCCAACCTTTCTTTAATGAGAGATTTCTATCCTAAGGCTTAGTCCATGGAGTGAAGGATTGGGCTGTAGGGCCCGTTTTGTAGTCCATTCGGAACCCTGTGCGCAGCATATAAAATGATTGTTTTTGGATGATTAGGGTAAGCAGTCACACTTCGCAAGAGAGCGAGAGAGAGAGAGAGAGCATTGTACCGCCGCACTCTCTGTATTTTTCTTCCTGATAATAGTGAAATCGCCGCAACTTCGTGGACGTAGGCAAAATTGCCGAACCACATAGATACTGTTTTGTGCGTATGATTGATTTTTCTTTGGCGTGTATTCTTTCTCTATTTTGTTTCTCACAGGTTTCGAAAATTTGTTCTTAATTCCCAACAACTGGTATCAAAGCCTAGGGTTAGGTTTGAGTGGGAGCAATGGCAGAGGAAGCGGGAAAGGTGTCTGGAATAGAAAAGTTTGATGGCATATACCTTGGATTCTGGAGGATGCAGATCGAGGATTATCTCTATGGGAAGAAGTTACATCTACCGTTTCTAGGAGAAAAGCCTGCTACTATGAAGGACAAGGAATGAACTTTCCTTGACAGACAGGTACTGAGAGTTATAAGATTAACTCTGTCTAGGTCTATTGCACACAACGTTGTGAAGGAGAAGACTACAACAGATCTGATGAAGGCTTTGTTTGGTATGCATGAAAAACTGTCAGCAAATAACAAGGTATATCTGATGAAGAAATTGTTTAATTTGAAGATGGTAGAGAATGCATCAGTAGTACAACATTTGAATGAGTTTAATACTATCACAAATCAATTATCGTCTAGAAATTGATTTTGATGATGAGATTCGTGCATTGATCGTTTTGGCTTCGTTGCCAAACAGTTGGGAGGCAATGAGGATGACAGTAAGCAACTCTACTAGAAAAGAAAAACTAAAGTATAATGATATACGAGATTTAATTCTGGCTGAGGAGATTCGCAGAAGAGATGCGTGTGAAACCTCAGGATCTAGTTCTGCCCTAAACCTTGAGACAAGAGGCAGAGGTAATGACCGAAATTCAAATCGGGGTAGATCAAAATCCAGAAACTATAATGGAAACAGAAGTAAATCTAGATTTGGCCAAAAGGGATAATGCTGGAATTGCGGGAAAATGGGTCACTTTAGGAGACAATGCAAAAGCCTTAAAAGAAGAATGAGGATGATTATGCTAATGTTGTAACAGAAGAGGTACCAGATGCACTACTTCTTGCAGTAGACAGTCCACTTGATGATTGGGTTTTGGACTCATGAGCTTTGTTTCATACCACTTCCCACCATGAAATCATACAGAACTATGTAGCAGGAGATTTTGGTCAGGTGTATTTGGCTGATGGTACAACCTTGGATGTTGTGGGTATGGGAAACGTTCGGATGTCGTTGCCCAATGGGTCTGTTTGGTTATCGGAGAAGGTACGACATATTCTTGACCTGAGAAGGAATTTGATTTCTGTCGGACAATTTGATGATGAAGGGCATGCAATGTTGTTTGCTGGTGGCACTTGGAAGGTTACAAAGGGAGCCAGAGTATTGGCTCGTGGAAATGGTACTCTATACATGACCTAAAGTCCAAGAGACACAATTGCAGTTGCTGAAGCAAGTACTGATACAAGCTTATGGCACCGTAGACTTGGTCAAATGAGTGAGAAAGGGATGAAGATGCTGCTGTCAAAATGGAAACTACCGGAATTGAAGTCCGTTGATTTTGACTTGGGTGAAAGCTGCATCTTAGGAAAGCAGAAAAGGGTGAGTTTCTTGAAAAGTAGTAGAACACCGAAAGCTGAAAAATTGGAGTTAGTGCACACAGATTTGTGGGGGCCTTCTCCCGTTGCATCCCTTGGAGGTTCAAGGTATTACGTTACTTTCTTTGATGACTCAACTAGAAAGGAATGAGTTTATTTTCTGAAAAATAAATATGATGTTTTTGAAACTTTTAAGAAGTGGAGACTATGGTTGAGACAGAGACAGATTTGAAAGTAAAGTATTTGAGGTTGAACAATGGAGGAGAGTACATAGATGGAGGGTTCAGAGAGTATAGTGTTGCACATGGAATCAGAATGGAGAAGACCATTCCTAGGACACCACGGCAAAATGGTGTGGTTGAGCGCATGAACAGAACTCTCAATGAGCATGCTAGGAGTATGAAGTTGCATACTGGACTACCAAAAACTTCCTAGGCTGATGTTGTTAGTACTGCAGCTTATCTGATAAATCGAGGACCTTCAGTTCCCATTGAGTTCAGACTTCTTGAAGAGGTTTGGAGCGATAAAGAGGTAAAGTTTTCTCACTTAACAGTTTTTGGTTGTGTTTCTTATGTTCATATTGATTTTCATGCTCGTAGTAAACTTGATGCAAAGTCCAAAATATGCTATTTCATTGGCTATGGTGATCAAAAATTTGGCTATCGGTTTTGGGATGAACAAAATAAGAAAATAATCAGAAGTAGAAATATGATATTTAATGAACAGGTTATGTACAAGGACAAGTCAACTGTAGTGTCAGATGTCACAGCGATTGATCAGAAGAAATCTAAGTTTGCTAACTTAGATGAGTTGACTGAAAGTACTATCCAGGAAATGGGTGAAGATGATAAGGAGAATGTAGAATCACATGCAAATCAAAATACACTTGTAGCTGCGGTCCGTAGATCTTCCAAGACCATTAGACCTCCACAACGTTATTCACCTGCTCTAAATTATCTCCTACTAACCGATGGTGGTGAGTTAGAGTGTTATCATGAAGCCTTGCTGTGACGCCCCGATTTTCGTACAATTTTTTTTCAATAATAATAAATAATTACACGTCATTCACAATACCCACAAATCGGCCACGTCAACAATCCTACTATCATTCATACGACCCGACCCGCATTGGGTACTGGGTAAAAAGTTATTTTATTATACAACCTAATAGCGGAAGATAGTATATACATATCAGTCAGAATACAATATTCAGAGTATCAATATACATATACACAATACTTCTCATACCCCAAAAAAAAAAAACAATACAACCCTAATCCAAACTCACCCTATATATCAGGGTTCCAGCTCCTTACTATCACAAAGCTTTATCACCCGGCCGGTCTCTATTCCTTGAAAAATTTAGATAAATTGGGTGAGATACATCTCAGTAAGAAGGAATAAATTATTTACAGTATGTGACCATATGAGTTCAATTATAATACACTTTACTTTTTAAATCATCGTTTCATTTGAGAAAATACACTGATATACACATTCTCATAAACATATAGATATACAACACAAGTTTTTATAAGCTTTAAAATCATTTCTCAAATTCAATAATTTCCAACACATATTTACCGTGAAGTTCCTGAGAATAGGGAAGATTACCCGCCCATACAGGTAGCTTCTCTCTACCCTAACACATTATGCAACCACGTATGACCACATCTGATACGTATCAGAGCACTCACTTTACTCAATAAGTCCTCAGGCGGAGAGTTTCACTTCGTCTCAAATATGTATATTATCAACTCACACAGTTCTATTTCTCAATTTTATCATTCTTCATTTCTCAATTTTCATTCTTTCTTTCATTTCTCATTTTAGCCAATTTTATCATTCTTTCACTTTTCATTTTCATTTTACTTTCCGGCTCATGAGTATCCTTGGTATCAAATACTAACATCGCGTCTGTAACTCATGACCACCCTCAGGATCTTTCTATCCACACCATGCTTCCCCCCATGGTCAAGGTTGTGCGGCCCGAAGGCTGGATCTAACCGCGGTTGGTCGACCCAGTTAGATTAAATATCATATCACATATCGCGTTTGTAGTACGACTGACCAGCCTATAACCCTGATTCGGACTCAGGGGGCCCAACAACCCTACAAAATGGCACATTCGACTATCACGCCACACGCTCCAAGAGTTTGTGTGGTTGCACTAACACCACTAGTAACGGTATCGTGTTCAATATCATAACCATCCAACAGGATTTACCACCATATATCCGCAATCATTATGCGGTATTGTAAGAATCCGGAAAATATAAAATAGATTTCTGCAGATTTTGTCGACGAAGGCAGTAGACTTTTCGTCGACGAAATTCAGAGGTTCATCGACGAAGAGAAGCCAAGAGGTCTGGAAAATTTAAATATCAGACTTCGTCGACGAGGCTACCGGCATCCGTGACGAAATCCTTGATTTTTCGTCGACGAAGGTACTTTTCGTCGACGAAACCGGGCGGGTCAAAGGCTTAAAAAAGGGATATTTGGGTTTCTTCTTCACTAAGTTTCTCTCTCTCTCTCTCTCTCTCTCTCTCTCTCTCTAAACTCTCTCTATTCTCTCTCTCTCTAGATTTCCTCACTGGTCGTTAATAGAATCGGAAATCTGAGGTTACCACGAGGATCGTGGAGGGATTCTCTACAACTTCTGTGGATCGGAATCTCGGTTCAAGCGTTTTTGGGTTTCGGGCCAAAATCGAGGTAAGACTCGGTTTTCATTTTTGATTCGGTATATGTGTAGTAGTATGGATTATAAGCATGTTTAGTATTGTGATTTGTAGATTTCGGAGTCTCGATTCGTAGTTTTGAGGGCCGTAGAGTTCGTGGTTTGGTTTCGGGTTGAGGTAAGGGGATTCTGTTTATATTAGTTCATTTTCGAAATCAGGATTGGTAAGCCTGTAGGTTACGATCGTATGTATGTTTTGACTATTTATTTGGGGAAATCTATCAGGTAAAAACACGAGATTTTCGGGTTATAATTTTCAAGAAAATTGGGAATTTCGGGTATCATCTCTTATTTGATTGGAAAACTGTTTATGTTGTTTAAACTGTATTATTGAGGTGACTGTAATCCATATTTGCATAAACTGTATACTTGAAATTGTAAACGATATGATTTGACGTAAACCAAATAAGTGTCGTACGTGTGTATGTGTTTATGTTGTTCCAGGTATTTGTGAAAAATAGCTATGTGGCGGCTTATTACTGTACGCTGAAATGTATAAGGACGTGAGCTCCAAAGTGATTCCAAGTTTTGTGAAAATCGGCTAGGGGTGGCTAACTACTGTATGCCGAAACGGCTAGGGGCGGCTAACTACCGTACGCCGTAACAGTTAGGGGTGGCTAACTACCGTACGCTGTGCCTTGTAACGGCTAACTACCGTGGGCAAGAGTGGTCGGCTCTATATCCGGGGTGCGAAATATCACCAAGAGTGGCCGGCTCTATATCCGGGGTGCGAAATATCACCAGTATGATTTGGTTGGTCACCGAATGTAGCAACGGACCACAGTGGGCCTGGGTTGACGCAGCGTAGTTTGCACATGGTAATGTAATCGGGGTTAGACCAGGTGACCTTGTGTAGTTGCATGTGTAGCAATGGATCCACAGTGGGCCTGAGTCGGAAACCTTCGTAGTTTAATGTGTTGGAACGTAATCGCTGTGAGACTTGGTTACTTGTGCAGTTGTGAGTAGTGTGACGACACTGACCATATGTATGTATGTATGTATTTGAGTATCGTATGAACTGGAATGGATTTTGTGGAAATACTGGAACTGTATGGAAATGTATGGAACTTGTTTTGAAACTGTATGTATGTGTTTCAAATTGTATCGTATGTATGTGTTATGAAGTATGAAAATGACACTAGTATGCCACACATTGATATAACATGTTTTCTCCCTTACTGAGAGGTGTCTCACCCCGAATATATACAAATATTTTTCAGGTCCTTCGGGTAGCCGAAACTAACATCCTAGCATTCGGAAGCGGGGGGTGTGTTTAGCTACTGTTAGTACCTGATAGGTACGAATATTGTAACCGGATTGTCCTGATGGATTTTGTAGACACCCGTGGTTTGTATAGTAATTGTAGGTATATTTAACCCTGTATGGTATAGACTCTGGTATGGTACAGTTTGATGTAAAGAAAGACCGTATTCCGCTGCGTATATTGATGAATATGGACATGTATTGTATGTATGTATATAGGGCATCCGTTACCCCACATGGTCAGACCCTCTTGTATATGGCATCATGTATGTTTTATATTGATACAGAGACAGGTTAGGTTACTTAATTCACCCCTAAGTCCCATTTCAGGGTTCGAGGCGTGACAGGTATTGACATTTTATCATTCATATTTCACGTATATCCATATTTCTCATTTTTGTATTGCAGAATTAACATTGCAATATTTTCATTTCACATATTCACATTTCAATATCAGTATTCTCAACACATTTCATCATTTAAATGATATTTTCTCAGTTCATAATTCATCTCATCTCATACTATCATATGCATATCTTATTTCACAATTACTCAATATTTCTCGAAACACATTTCCATATTTCACCTTTCTTCATTTTCTCAGAGAATACATTTATTGCACATTTTACTTTCATCATTTTTCCACATTTTAATTCTCATATTAAAACACATTTCAGTATCACATATTTCATTGGGTAAATCATCTAACTTAATTTAAACATTTCTCAATATAAATCATATGCCACACAAATTTCATCTGATATTTACATCATAATAAATTTCAGGTAAAATAACATACGCCATTTTCACATATTTCTCAACTCATAATTTTCATAAAAAGACTGTTATAATTTATTCTCCTTACCTGACCTACTGAGAGTCTCGCTAGAATCCTAAATTCTATGCCTTTGGCACTCGAAATTCAACTTTTGTAATTTGCATTTTCCTCATATTAATTAATCTATTTCTCCAAATTAATACTCATCTAGTCTTTCTTAGGCTCCATATACCTCAAATTAATATTTAAACTATTATTTAACACCCTTACTTAATTTTCTGAATTTTACCTGCGGGTCCCAAAATTATGCCCGTGACGCTTACCTGGACCCTAAATTCTAAAAATCCTACTTCAGCCCTAGATGCTCAATATTTTAGTATTTCTAAATTAATGCTAATTAATTTAAAATAAGCCTCTTAATAACCCTCGCACCTCAAATTTGGGGTTTTGATCGGACACCCCCGTGAGAATTTCGTCCTACTGGACTTGTAGAGAATCATCCCTAGATTCTCGTGGTGGTGTCCGTTCATCAATTGAGCTTATAATTTGTAAGAAATTAAAGAAAAATGAGAAATTGGCTTATCCCAAGAGATATGCCTATGCTGCTTCTACCACCAGTAGAAATGACGGCAGTGAAGAATGGAGTCCAGCGGTATCTTTGGATTTTCGATCGAACGAAAATCTGTCATGAAATCGAGGAGAGAGGGAGAGAGAATGAGAGGAGAGAGAGCGTCTGCGAGAGCAGAAAGAAGAAAAGAAAAGAAAAGAAGAAGAAGAATAAACATATCCTGAAGCTTCTCAACTTCAGGATAACTACTAATAATAATAATAATAATATATTTAATTAATAATAATAATAATAATATATTTAATTAATATTAATAAAAATAAAAATAAATTTTAATTATTATTTTTTTCCTTTTTCTTTTTTTTTTTTAATCCGATTAATTAATTAATTAATTAATTACTTTTTTTTTAATAATATTTTTTTTTGAAAATCACTCTATTAATATTCTATAACCCTTTTTGGGGTTATTACACTTGTAGAATGAAAGTTTAAGCAAGTGGGAGTTAGCCATGAAGGATGAGATGAATTCCTTGTTGGGGAATCAGACATGGGGATTGACTGAATTGCTAGTAGGGAAGAAGGCTTTGCACAACAAGTGGGTATACAGAATAAAGAACGAACATGATGGTACCAAGCGCTATAAAACGAGATTAGTTGTCAAAGGGTTCCAGTAAAAGGAGGGCACTGACTTCACAAAAATATTTTCTCCAGTTGTGAAGATGTCGACAATTAGACTGATATTGGGAATGGTGGTTGCAGAAAATCTACATCTTGAGCATTTAGATGTGAAAATAGCATTCCTTCATGGTGACTTGGAGGAAGACATCTACATGATTCAGCCAGAAGGGTTCATTGTCCAGGGATAAGAGAATTTAGTCTGCAAACTGAGAAAGAGTTTGTATGGTCTAAAACAATCTCCAAGACAGTAGTATAAGAAATTTGATAGTTTTATGCATAAAATTGGGTTCAAGAGATGTGAAACTGATCACTGTTGTTATGTTAAGTTCTTTGACAATTCTTACATCATTTTATTGTTATATGTAGATGATATGCTCATTGCAGGGTCTAGCATTGAGGAGATTAATAATCTAAAGAAGCAATTGTCAAAACAGTTTGCAATGAAGGATTTGGGAGCTGCAAAGTAAATCCTTGGAATAAGAATCATTAGAGACAAGGCTAATGGTACATTGAAGCTTTCACAGTCAGAGTATTTAAAGAAAATTCTCAGCAGGTTCAACATGAATAAAGCTAAACCAGCGAACACACCTTTGGGTAGTCATTTCAAACTAAGCAACGAATAGTCACCGAAGACAGAAGAAGAAAGGGACCATATGAGCAAGGTGCCCTATGCTTAAGCTATTGGCAGCTTGATGTATGCTATGGTGTGTACAAGGCTAGACATTGCATATGTAGTGGGAGTTGTGAGCAGATTCATGAGTAGGCCAGGAAAGCAGTATTGGGAGACAGTCAAGTGTATTTTGAGATATCTGAGGGGTTCATCAGATACATTTCTTTGCTTCATAGGTGCAAGTTTGAAACTGCAGGGTTATGTAGACGCTAATTTTGCTGGTGATAATGATAGTAGAAAGAGTACTACTGGGTTTGTATTTACTCTGGGTGGTACATCTATATCTTAGGCTTCAAATTTGCAAAAGATTGTTACTTTGTCTACTACAGAAGCTGAGTATGTTGCGGTAACTAAAGTTAGAAAGGAGATGATTTGGCTACATGGTTTCTTAAGACAAATTGGGTAAGAAGCAAAAGATGGACAATCTACACAGTGACAATCAGAGTGCAATTTTTCTTGTCAAAAATTCGGCTTTTCATTCAAAGTCGAACCATATACAAACAAAATACTACTTTATCCGTTACTTTGTTGAAGATAAGTTGGTAATACTTGAAAAGATCTGTGTATCAAAGAACCCAACAGACATGTTGACTAAGGGTGTTACTGTTGAGAAGTTGAAATTGTGTACGGCTTCAGTTGGTCTTCTAGCTTGAGGACAAGAGGATAAGTTGTAGGGATGAGGGATTGGTCATTTGGAGGATTGCAGTCGATATTGGTGATTGAACTAGTCTCTAAGTGGGAGATTTGTTGGGCTTTTGTGGAGCCTAGTTGCGTTAAATTTGGATGATGATCTGACCTTTCTTTAATGAGAGATGGCCCAAGCCACAGCGCTCATGGACTAAGCGGCCCAAGCCGTACTTGTGGGGGTTCGGGGGCAACGGCCTTGGGAAAAATTTTTGGGCCTGTTTTGTAGCCCATTCGGAATCCCGTGTGCAGCATATAAAATGATTGTTTTTAGGTAATTAAGGTAAGCGGTCACACTTCGCGAGAGAGCAAGAGAGAGAGAGCATTGTACCGCCGCACTCTCTGTATTTTTCTTCCTGATAATAGTGAAATCCCTACAACTCCGTGGACGTAGGCAAAATTACCGAACCGCGTAAATATTGTTTTGTGCATGTGATTGATTTTTCTTTGGCGTGTATTCTTTTTTTATTTTGTTTCTCACAAATTTCGAGAATTTGTTTTTAATTCCCAACAGAGCATGCAAATTTTTCTGTTTTCTGGGGGTTATGGTTGGAGAGGCATGCCTTTATTTTCATGGAAAAGAGGATGTCTTCATCTTTGCGTCGGGGTAGGGTTCAGTATTTGGCATCATTGTGGGCTTTTGCAGCTGGCTGTTTTTAGAGAAGTTTCTTTTTCAAATTTACAACGTGATTGGCAGGCCATGTTATTTTGATTTTGATTTGTTTTGTTCATCTTCTAAGGAGGATTTCGTTTTGAAATGCTTCTTCTCTAATAATATCGTCTTTTTCAATAAAAATAATTTGTCTTGATATGAATGGCTGCAGGCAATTGAGTTTTTTTCAAGCTCCATGTGTTTGAAATATCTTACAATCTTACATGATAAAATATATGCACTGCAGGCGTTTATTATTGCTTCAACTTTAACTGATGAGGAAATGCTAGACTGGTAAATATTTGAACTGCAGAAAATATTTCTTTTCTTTGAGTTTGTCCCTGAGAAAATTATTGGCATTTTGAGTACCACTAAATTTGGTCTTTGCTTCTCCTTTAGGTACCGTTAATATGTTGTATGGCACGACAAGTCACTAAAGATCAAACTGCTGAAAGGAGGCTTTCTAACTTTCATATATGCTCCGATGGTAAGAGAGCGTGTCAATTTTTTAAAACAAAATCATCCCAAGATAAAAAGGAGCTGAACTGAAAAAAAAAAAAAAAAAATTTGTGAAGCCCAAGGTTCTTTGAATGGGTTCTGTTATTTGGATTTGAGATGGGAATGGGAAATGAAAACATGTTGTTAGGAAATTTAATAAAATAAATAAAAATATATGTATAAACATGATTCACAAATAGACTGAGACACAGATATCTCACTTTCTTTAAGTAGATTTAAGCCCTCTATGATTTTTTTGCTTAACCCATGAACCGGTGCAGTACAAGTCCTCAAGACTTGTCTTACTTAGGATACAACAGTTCGATTTGAATCGTGTGACTCTCAAATTCTGTACGGAAGAGTCCAAAACTTCACAAAAAACACCTTTTTGTGCTCGTTAAGATACATGCTCTTTCCCAAGACAATAAATAAAATAGTAATATTGAAATACACAAATAAATCTCCCCACATTTTAATATTATGCATGTATCATGCATATAGAGAGTGTAACAATCAAAGATAAATAATTATGCATAATGAAGGTGTGCTCTACATTGAACCTTCACTTGGTGAACAATAACCTTTACTTCAGAGCCAATAGTGGTCTCAGACTTGAACTATGATTGCTTAAAGGAAATAAAGTATAACTACTCATACATAACCATTCAAGTGTTGACATGAGCTTTAACAACCAAAACATTTCGGCTTTGTGCTAATCTCGGTTTCATGAGAATATTTGAGAATAAGCACAATTCTCATAGAGAGTGACTCCACTCTTATGCTCACATAGGTGAAATCTGTCAATGGTACTTCTGTAACTCTAACACCTTACTCATAAGAGTCAAATTATTATTAAGAGTTTTTGAAAAACTCAACCTCCTCCGTTAAAGGATAAATACACTTACATCATAGGGATGAGTTTAAAAATAATAGTGCATTTCTTATGACCACCATATGATTCATTCTTTCCATTGAACCCAATTATAGGATCTCTGGTCCATGGGTTGGGTATCCTCATACATGGTTCATGATTTTATAGACTTTAATTTTATCCACCTTGATGTATTCCAGACCCTATTTCTTGCTAAGGCCTTAGGTAAGATTCTCAGAATATTTATATAACTCACATTAATGATGCTACTACTCAAATATGATCTTACTGTACTGTGTTTTCTTCTTATGAGTCTAGATTTACGGTTATAATAACGGTTATTCACTCTTACCAATTGCAACAATATTATTACAATTAATTAGGATGGACAATATTGGTTTTTTTCAATTTGGAGTTTTATACAACATATTTCTCAACTAACTTGCTTCTTCACTAGCTGACGCTAACGCAATAAGCTCAGCTTACATAGTTGAATTAACAATTATTGTTTGTTTTTAGATTTTCTGCAAATAGCACCTCCACCTAAAGTTAAAATATAATCAATGGTAGATAGAGAATCATCTGACAAAGTATTCCAATCAGCATCACAAAAATCTTCAAGTACAGCATGATACTTAGCAAAAAACTAGCCATAATTTTTGGTACCTACTAAATATTTCATTACATGTTCAAGAGCATTCTAATGTTCTCTACCCGATTTGCTAAAAAGCCTATTAAGTATTCCTATTGCATATGCAATAGCAGGTCTAGTTAAATCTTGCATATCTTAGGCTACTAATAATGGTATTATATTATTTTTTATTAACCACTCCATTTTCATTCTTAATAGGACATAAGTGATTACTTGAATCAAAAGGAGTAGTAACATGCTTGCACTTATCATAGCGATATTTATTAAAAAAAAATTCGAAGTAATGCAATTGATCAAAAAATATACCATTGCACAATCTTGTAATCTTCATGCTTAAAATGACATTAGCCTCACTTAAATCTTTCAATTCAATATATATTTTTTTAGCATAGTTCTAGGCTCCTTAAAAGGAGTATACACTTTGAACCAACATTTATCATAACAGACATGCTTATTAGCACCTGAGTCTGCCCACCACCCCTCAATAATGTGGACCATATTTGTATCAATATGTATCGTCACAACTGGTTCCTCAACTATATTAGATTAAGGAATAGGTCCATGTTTTTCGAAATATGCAAATTTGAGCAATATGCTCACTTTTGCCATAAATATAACAAACATTGTTGTTTTTCTTGTTTTGATTGTAAAGGGGTTCTTGGTTCAAATTCTTTTGATTAGGGTTGTCCCTATTTATTTTGGGAGGTTTACTATTATTTTTCATATTTCTCCTTTTAGGTTTTAATTAAGGGTTTTTAGGAAAAAGACCTTTATTGTTGTTGGTATTACCATTTTCTTGTAGAATTGCATCTTGCCTTTCTGCCTCCTCGGTATCAGACTTATTTTACAAAATCTTCTAATTTTTCTTTGCATAGGAGTAAGTAATATCATAATAATCATAAAAATGATCGGCTAGACAATTTAAAATGTAATACCGACATTTATACTCATTTTTTCGTACTGTTCCAATTTTTTGTGGTGATTGACCAACTCATCTTCATTCATTTTTTCGGTATCAATGTTTTTTGGATCCTTCTCGATGAGAACGTAAGCAATTTTGATCTTGAAGTGAGATTCTTTAAACCGAAAAGGCTTGTTGAGATCTCCAACATTTTCATTTGGTTTCTCAACATTAGACTTCATATTTTGAATCTCCTTAAAATTATTAGGAAATTTAATAAAATAAAAACAATAAAACTTAAACACAAATAGACTGAGGCACAGATTAAAGAGATTCAAGCCCTCTGTTGTTTTTCGGCTTAGCCCATGAATCGGTGCAGTATAACTTGTTGACTTTTTGAGTCTGTCATTATGACAAATCACATTATCTTATTTGTGTGTTAAGTGTATGAACATGTTTACTTTTCTTAGCACAAATGACAGATGAGATATGGAAGCCGAGAAATACTAAAACGAGCATATCATTCGGCGCAATTCATAATATTACAAAGGAGCAGAGCATGAAATTTGTTTTTCTTTCAAGTTGTATTGTAATTGTAATAAGTTTTTTTATGGTCTGTAATAATTTGAATATCATGCATAATAGGGTTTAAATGCTCAAAAGGCCATAGACTGATCGTAAGTAACCAAACCTGAGATCAATAGACACTGGATTTTTGGGTTCAATTTAAAAGTTTAGGTCTTAGATTGACCTTAGGTCCTCAAGCACCACATGAAAAATCCCCTCAAACTCACAAGTCATATATATGCAAGTAGGGGTGAAATTTAAGCAAAAATTATGACCTATCCTTTTTTTTGAATGGGCTTCGGGCGACTGAACTCAGCGCGTTAAAAACGCCTCAGTTAACCGAATAGGTAAAAAGGTCAATAGTTGACCAAGCCTTGGGCGACCGAACTTAAAATGAACACACTATCCATAGTTGACCGAACATATGAACTGTCACTTTTTACCTTCCCCGGGGGCGCCCGAACTCCAAGTTCAAATATACACCGGGCGACCAAAGTATGAAGTTCGTTAGACCGAACTGACCACTGGGCGATCGAACCTCAAGTGTTTGGAAAATCGCCTTGGCCTAGCCACCGAACCTTCACTCGGGCACCCGAAGTCAAAAAGTAAACTTTTCTAACTGTATTTGTTCAAGTGACTGAATCTCTTGGGTTGTCATATTTTTAATCGCAGTAATTGGCTTTAAACAGGGGTTAATTATTAATTAATATTTTCAGAAATTCCATCCGTGTCCCCAATGGTCTAAAATTAAGGGAATTCTATATATAGCCTTCATTTGTCTAGATTAGCAATAAGATTAGCAAATAGACTAGAAAAAATTCCCTCTGATTTTTCTTGAACTCCCATTGCATATACTTTATATTTTCAAGCCTATATTTCATACTCTCATATATTCTTGCTTGAAAAAATTTTTCAAAACCAAAGAGTATTATTTGCTTACTCCTTTCTTACAAACTAATTGCAAGTTAGAGGGAATTTGATTTTCACTTGCTGTATGCTTCATACATTATTTTAAAGCTAGTATACTCTCTCATTCATTATTGTTGAAATTATTTTTAGAGAGTTAGCTTAAGTTGATCCCAGATTATTTCATTGATAAATATTATCTTGAGATAACTTTTTTTAACTTGAGGATCTTTGCATCTTTGTTGTAAGATTCAAAGGTTAGATTTTGTGCTTATCGTAAAATATTTTTGAGAAGCTAATCTTAACTATCTCTTGATTTTATTGCTGAAAAATATTATTGAGGTATTTGCTTAAGGTTATTTAGATTCTGTGATTGCTTACATTGTAAATACACATTCTAGAATCAAAGACCTTACTCACTCACACGTATACTTTGATACATATCTTGTTGTGAGTAGATACACTGTTTAGAACAAATCTTACTTGAGCATTAATTCTCTATCATACATGAGTGCATTGTTTACTGTGTTGAATTGTAGTACATATCTGCTTGTGTAGAAGCATTTGAATTGTACGCAAAATTATATTGATCTGTTTTATTCCAGGCGTTGGCCTGAGGTGGGTATTCTCTGCCTCGTAACCGGTACTGCTCTACCCGTTAAGTGAGCATTAGTGGAATCCTCATAGCTAGTGTGGCTTGAGGCGGGGACGTAGACACAGTTGGCCAAACCCCAATAACATATCCTGTGTCATTCTCTTTTCCTACACTATTTAATTTTTCATATTTTTTGTTTATATTTTAATTTCTGTGCACGCTTGGGAAATACTGAGATTGCTTTAATCATTTAAATATTTGCTCAATTAATCACCAATGTGATTGAAATTGCATAGAACGACTCTAGGTTGTGAAATACTGCTAATATTTGGTTAAATCGAAGAATAAGTTTAAAATTCTAATTCACCCTCCTCTTGGGAATACATCAATTCCAACAATTGGTATCAAAGCCTCGTTGCATAGCTTTAAACGTTTTTGCAAAAGATCGCAATGACTCACATTGGTGTATCCCCATTCGGAGAGGGACGATCACCTTTCAGTCTTCCATTATTTTGTGGTGTTGATTACACCGCCTGAAAAATTAGAATGAACATATTTATAAAATCAATGAACTAGAGGGCCTTGTAGGTGATTGTCAAAGGAATTTGTATGTCAGCTGACAAAAATGATATAAATTTAATGCATGTAAATTCATATGTCATGGAATTATTATATTGTGCTTTAGATTCTCATATTTTTCATGAAATTATGACATATAAATGTGCGAGTGAAATCTAGGAAGAGCTGGAAATAAGATATGGGGGAGCCAAAGAGGAGGAGCATACCACTCCAAACATTTCAACCCCAAACGATGCTGAAATGGTGAATCATGAACTAAATGTCTTAGTGGAGGAGGAGGCATATGTATCTCAACCTTCTTTACTAAATGATTCATATGATGCATCTGATGATTCTTTTGTTGAACACTGCAATATACCTTGTAATGAATCATTTGATATCTCTCGTGATAATAGTGCTAATGATGCATGCATTGATTTATACAACTGTTGTAGTAATATACCTTATGATGAATCATGCATTAATTTCAATGATGATAGCATGACCTTAAATGAAAAACTAGAAAAATATTTATTTTAAATATACAAGCTTCTAGTTCGGGTGTCTAAGTAGAAAAAGTTCTGGAGGAAGGAAAGTAAAAGGATAGGAAAATAATTAGAAGATCTAAAAGAATATCATGCAATCCTTAAAAAAAAATAAATTGAAAAGATGCTGAAAATTATCTGCTTAAAGGAGGAAATAGATGATTATTCTAGAACTATATTCATAACTAAAAATAAAAAAAATAATCATAATAAACCCTTTGGAATAAAAAGGAAAATTCTTTTCAAAAAGGGTTCAAGCTTGATTCATAAATCTCAGTCATTCATCTGCCTCTTTTTGTAAAAATATAACAAATAAGCAAAATCCTTCACGCATATACAAAATTTGCTTATTTTGTAAAATGATGTGGCACATTCGATTCACTTATCTATCTAGAAGTGCCAGAGGCTTAGATAAAGAAATGATGTGGTTTGTCATGATGTTGAATCCCGTAGGATCAAAGGAAGATCGAATCTCTATAGGAATTAAATAAATGTTTTTTAAATTCTTCCTTAGTTCTAGAGGTTAGGATTAGTGGTGACTAAAAGGCTTAGGAAGTGGTTCAGGTTTAAAATGTAAAAACTTAGTATACGCATCCACTTCCAAATGGACACGACATCTTTGTTAGGTGAATAATTCTTAATGCTTAATCAATATCTAAATAGGGATATGTTAAGTTAAGCACATTTCGTCCATCACACAAGTTTGCGGTTTAGGGGATCCATCTTACGCTATATATCATTTAATCCTAAACTCACTTATTTGTCATAAAAGCCTTGATCAAAATTCAATCACCACTTCAGGTTTAAGCACTAATGATCATAAATGCCTATTATACAAGTGCAAATTAAAAGACATCATTCTCGTAATCAAAATTAGAGGCATCTACTAAAAGAATCAAGCTCCTCATCTAAGTAAATCAAAATGATTCCTTTGAACCTAAAATATAAAAATCCTCTAATCTTGGTTCACCATCTCCTCCATAGGAACTCCTTGTCAAACCACAATCACATCTAGTAAAGTTCCATCCCTCCATCGGCTCGTATCCTGACATAAATCATGATCATAACCAAAGGGTTCTTGCCATCCTCCAAAGAGCATAGTCCTAAGAATTCAAACTCCTATATGCTCTTTGCCCAAGCCTAGACCTATTCGCTAGCATGAAAATATTTTGAACATTGTCCACTTGTGCTCACTTCAGAATACTCTTCTGAACTTAATGATGATTTAATTGTTAAAAGTATTTGTCCAAATTTGCTTCACAAGCTCTCAAACTTCAATTAAATCTTTTAAGAGCTTCAAATGATGTTGAATGGCTAAAGTTGGTTGCACTAGGTCTCAATCTAGATTAATGCATAAAATTCAAGTTGACCTATGCACATGTTGTTTAAACCGAAAGTCATTCCAACTTGTGTCTCTCACGTTTTGAAGATCATGAGAAAAGAGGCATACATTGACTTATCACACTTAAACGAATATTCATTGTGACTTTTAGTCCGATAAGCCTAAAACAATCAAAGCCAAGCTTGAATCATCGGAGATCTTAAAACCCTTGGCTGATTTCTTGAAAAATAGATGAAGGCATAAGATTGCATTAGTGCACAACTCAGGGGGAGCACTTCTCCTTAAAATTTTAAATCTATCAAATGCTCCTATAATCATACTACATATTTATATGCTTTTATGAACAGCATTGCAAACTACTATCTATATCTTCCAATAGATAGTTTATCTATTATATGAACTGTCATTTAAGCTACCTGATTGCATGCTTTATCTGGAATGCCTCCTGCATGGCGGATGCAGTGATGTGAATTGCAAGCTAGTAGTGGATCTTAGGTTGTTGCATACTTTGTATGATCTATTTTATTGAAAACAACCAATTATCAGGTACGAGTTTTATGGGAAAATATCCGATTTACAGACGGCATGTTATCGAAATTTCTATAAAATTTTCTCAAAATGAAACTTTGTACAAAGATGATTGTGATAAAATGAAAGTTAAAATATTTTTTAAAGAATGAGGGAAAATCAATTGAATAATTAAATTTCATCCTCACATAATCATTGAACTAATTAGGAGAGCTAAGTTATATCCTTATAGAAAGATCATAAAGGACTCACATGCATCACTTCACCTATTGAATATTGAGACTCTTCTGAAATCCCTAAACATTATATCCTGCTTTTAAAGTTTTATGATTTGATATGAAATGTTCTTGGGTCATGAACTCTATTGCATGCCTTAATATGTATTTTTTGATGCATTTGCACCTATAGAAATGACTGTACTAATCATAATGTAGTTGATTAATAATCAGTATGGTTGGTTTAAAAGATTTAAAATGATGGCTTATACTACTAAGCATAATGAAATTAGTCTTTAACCTGCACCTACGCAGTCCTTCGCTCCTCTCTCCCACTCTCCTCCATCTCGTCTCCATTATTCGACCGATCAAAAATCTGAAAATACCGTTGAACTATGCTTGCCGCCACCGACATTTCTACTGGGGTGGATCTGTCGTGGGAGCAGCGTAGGCATATCTCCTGGGATAAGGTCAAATTTTAAACTTATCTCAAATTTTCTTAAACTATAAGCCCCATTAACAAACGAAAATTGTCAGAAAACTCGTGGGGAAATTCTCTACAATCTAGATAGAGCGAGTTTTAGAATCGGAGCTCCGAGGTATCAATCCTAACTAGAGGGTAAATTTGATAATTTAGACTTTTATTAGGTTATTTAGGGTATTCAAAACTTAAGGAAATTTTAGGAAAAGTTACTCTAGGAATTATAACGAATAATATGGTGAAATTTGAATTTCAGGATTCAGGAGTTTTTGAACACCTGGGGCGTAGGCCGGGGTGTTATCGAGTTTTTTTTCAAAAATCAGGTAAGGGGATTAAGTTAAGTCAGTAATTTTATAAAAATTGAATCAATTAAATTGTTATGTTTATATAAATTTATTTATTTATTCATTTGAGAATTTAAAGGCTATTTTAGAAACTAACCATTCAAAATGGATTTTACAAACGTAGGATATATGGTATGGTATTTTTGAATAAAATGAACGGTAGAAAGCTTGTTTGTTTATATAGATTTATTAAAATGTAGAAAATCGTGTGGCAGATGATTTAATTTGTATGGATTATTGTATATCTGGATTGAGATTTTGAAATACTGAATTGTTTGAAAAATACAAGAATTGTTGTGAAAAATATTAGAAATGCTTGTGAAAATACTGGAACTATTTATGAAATGCAAGAGTTTGAACTAACGGCCAGTGGCCAAGTATTGTTTGATTGGCTAAGGGCCAGAATTATTATTTGATGGCCGAGGGTCGAGTTTTAAATGATGGTTATATGCTGGATTGTATTTTGTGGCCGGAGGCCAGATTTTTGGAATAACAGGAAATATATGTGAATTAACATTTTAAATGGTGATTTCTGTTATCTAAATTGCATGATATGTTTTAGGAACCCTGAAGACCAGTGTATTATGAGTACGGTACCGTTGCTAGTTAGACCATGTGCACCCACACTGTCTGGATAGAAGTGTAGGGGGTCCAACTGACTGCCTACGTGAGGTTGAAGTAATGGCGTCGAATCTGTAGCTTTGCTGTGGATGCCTGCAGATGTGTTTGCAGAGAATGTTGTATTTGACTTTGTTTGGGCTGATTATCCAGGCTTAGTCCAGCCTTCGAGCCGCACAACCCGTGCCATGGGGAAGTAAATGATGTGTGTAAAGACCCGAAAAATTAAAATGATTAAAATAATTAGAAAATAATAATAATAATAATAATAATAATAAATAAAATAATAAATGAACATATAAAAGAAATAGTATGAAAAAATAATAATAAAAATATATATGAAATAAAATGAAATTAGACTAATTATTAATTAGTTAATTAATTAAATATTATTTAATTGAATTAATAAATTAATTAAACGTTATTTAAATAAATTAATTAAGTAAATTATATAATGGGTATATATATATATATATATATATATATATAAAATAATTTAAGATAGAATTAAGTGAATTGAAATGTCCTGATCCACGCCCCCCCCCCCTTCTCTACAATTGCCTCTGCAATTGTTCCTACCTCCTGCGCAGCACGCTCACCTCCATCTTCCGTCTCTCTTCTTCTCTCAATTTTTCGGTGAATTTGCAGCGGATCGGGAAACGGAAGGTGCCGTTGGATTCCTGGTTCCGCTGCCGACATTTCTACTGGAGCAGATTGGTCGTGGGAACGACTTAGGCACTGCTCCTAGGTAAAGCTAATTTTTTCCTATTTTCTCAATTTTGTTTTAAATATACTGTTAAATCGGCGAACGGGTACCACCATGTGGTCCTAATCATCGTCGTCGTCATTTTGACGTAGGTAATTTTTCAATTGGGATTTTCTAGGCCCTACTCCAAAGCGAGAGTGGGATTTGGGAAATTTAGCAAATTAGTTAAATTTGCGGGTATAATTATAAATTAAAAAATTATGACCCTAGAAAATATTTAAATAGTATGTTATTTAAGAATAATTTAAGTGAAATTAGGATTTTTGATTCAGGATCCGGGTGAGCGCCGCAGGTATTTTTTCAGAGTCCCTGTCGGTGTAGTTCAAGAAACAAGGTAAGGGGAAAAATATATATTAAATCAGAAGTTTTATGAATTAAATGAAAAATAAATTGTGTTATATGTACGTGTAATTTTTTAGTATGGGAAAAATGCCAGCCATTTTAATTATATTTTTTTTTTGAGTTTAGGGCTGTTTATTATATATGTATATGTGAAAATAAACTGAGAAAAGTGGAAACATATTTTTCAAAGTATTTATGTAAGAAATAAAAGGTATTTTTAGTATATAAACATTAAATGTTGGTTAACTTATTTTACAGGCAGTGTATGAGTTTTATTGCTAAATTGTGTGGCATATGTAAAATAGAATTTTGTATGAAATTATGTTATATATACGAAGTGCAAGATATATAGAAAATGAAATGAGCATGAAAATGATATATGAAATATGCTGTATGTGAGTGTTAATACAATCATGGAAACAACCACGGCTGAAAAGATGCCGACCACAGCTGAAAGGATGCCGAAACTAACCAATCACGGCTGAAAGGATGCCGATCACGGCTGAAAGGATGCTGAAACTAACCAATCATGGCTAAAAAGATGTCGATCACGGCTGAAAGGATGCCGAAGCTAACCAACCACGGCTAGAAAGATGCCGAGTATTTATGAATTAAAATAAAAATGAGTATGAAATGAAAATGAAATGAAAAGGGAAATGAATGGAATGGAAATGTGAAATGTGAACAGATGTGTATGATTGACTAATGATAAAAAGAATGATGTATTATGATATTAGAAGTATTTATGTATGTAGAACATGTTACGTTTGGGCGGGGCGCACTCTTCGCCTGAGGGCTTGTTAAGTAAGGCGAATACACTAGTAGTTTCAGATGTGGCAGTAGTTACATAACGCACTAGGGCAGAGGGAACCTACTTGTATGGGTGGGTTGGATTCCCTAACCTTAAGGTCTTTGCCGGTAAACTATTGTTGAACTGTGTGGGTACGAGATTAATCTACCACTTAAGGGCTTACTGAGTAAGGTGAGTGTAATAACTCGAAAAAAAAAAATTAATTAAAATTATTAATTAATTAAGTGGTTAAACACTATTAAATTAATGTATTAAATAAACAAATAAAAATAAATAATATGAAAAAAAGTAATTGTTAATTAATTAATGAATTAATTGAATATTATTAAATTAAATAAATAAATATATAAAATAGTAAAGAAAAAAAAAGAATAAAGATATATATATATATATATATATATATATGATATAATATTAGTATGTTAAGTTAAAGTAAAGAAAAGAAAAAAAAAAGAAAAGACAAAAGGGAAAGAAGCTTCAGATTTCAAATTGAAATCTGAAAAATTTGACTTGCAAAGAGCTGCGCCTCCCCCCCCTCTCTGGAATTCCTTCGCCGTCACCGTCTCCGCCTCTCTCTCTCCCCTTATTTTTTGATAAATATTCTATCGATCGGGAAACGAAAGGTGCCGTTGGGTTCCTAACTCCGCCACCGACATTTCTAGTGGAGCGGATTTGTCGTGGGAACGACTTAGGCCCTATTCTTGGGAAAAGGTATATTTTCCCTAATTTCTCAATTTCTGGTTAAATTTGCTGTTGAATCGATGATCAGGCACCACCACAGGGTCCTAATCGTCGTTGTCGTCATTTTGACGTAGATAATTTTTTAATTGGGGTTTTTTAGGTCCTACTCCAAAGCGAGAGTGGGATTTGGAAAATTTGGCAATTTGGCTAAATTTAAGGGTACATTTATTTATTTAGGAATTATGACCCTAGGAAATATTTAAATAATATTTTATTCAAGAATAATTTATTGGAACTAAGAATTTAATTTCAGGGTCAGGGTGAGCACCGCAAGTATTTTTCGGAGTCCCTGTTGGCGTAATTCAAGAAATCAGGTAAGGGAAAAAATATATATGAAATCAGAATTTTTATGAATTTAATGGAAAAATAAATTGTGTTATATGTACGTGTATATGTTTCAGTATGGGTAAAATGCCAACTGTTTAAATTATATTTTTTTGAGTTTAGGGCTGTTTATTAGATATGTATATCCGAAAATGAACTTATGAAAGTGGAAAAATATTTTCAGAATATTTATATAAGACATGAAAGGTATTTTTAGTATATAAACATTAAATGTTGGTTGGCTTATTTTACAGACAATATATGAATTTTACTGTTAAATTGTGTGCATGAGAATTTATGCAAATATATGTTAAATGTATGAGATGCAAGCTAAGTAAGTAAAACATTGAGAATAAAATATGATATGGACAATGTTGCCTGCATATGTTAAATGCAACCATGTAAATGTAAGACAGCTGAAAGAGAGCCATGTTAGCAGATCTAGCACACTTCTGTGTAGACTAATTAATGACAGCTAAAAGGAGTTGTGTTAGCAGATTTAGCATGTTTCTACGTAGACTAACTGATGATGGCTAAAGACTAGCTGTAGTACGAAGTAATGAAATGAAAAGTTATGCAATGAAATGACGATGAAATGACAATGAAATAAAATGACAAAGGTAAATGATGTAAATGGGAAAGAGTCACTTTAAGTGAAATGAAATGCAAAGTTAAGTTATGAACAGGAATGAATGTGCATGAATGTATAATGACAGAAAAAAATGATGTATTATGATAATAGAATTATGTATGTACGTAGAACATGTTACGATTGGGCGAGGCTTACCTTTCGCCTGAGGGCTTGCTGAGTAAGGCGAGTGCACTAGTAGCTTCAGATGTGGCAGTAGCTGCATAACGCACTAGGGCAGAGGGAATCTACTTGTATGGGCGGGTAGAATTCCCTATCCTTGGGGCCTTTGCCGGTAAACTATTGTTGAATGAGTGAGTACGGGATTAATTTAACACTTGATGGCTTATTGAGTAAGGTGAGTGCCCTGGTATGCTTTATCTGCGCCCTTTGGGTTGCTTAGGAATCAGGACAGAGGGGTGCTACTTGTATGGGCGGGTAATCACCCCTATCCTCGGATAATCTCGTGGGTTAAACATTTGCATGTGTTTGATTAGGTTCAGGGAATGATTTCAGAAATTATGTTAACGATTTTCAAATGTTAAAATAATATGTCATATATAAACTCATGTTTGCCACACATTGTTTTAATATATGGTTTCTTCTCTTACTGAGATGTGTCTCACCCGAATATGAATTCATTTTTTTTAGAATTTCTCAGGATCGAACTTTGAGAGCTCGAGATTTTATAACATTTTTGGAAGATATAAGAAAAAGAGTATATTTTAATGTTAATTATAATGTGTATATTTATGTTTTAAGTTAGTTATGAAAGGATATTTGTGAAACATACTGGTATTAGTGGATAATGTTTTGGAGACATGTATATATTTGAACACTGGTGGATGATTAATTTATTATGGTTGGTAGTTAGAATTAGTAAACTCTGGTATTATGTTATATGGAGATTATGGTTATATTTTCCGCTACATATATTATGGATTATGGATTATGAGGGATTCTGTCAGGTATTATGCACCGGACTCTGGTTTAAGGGTTCGGGGTGTTACAGTGAGTGCTCTGATATGTTTTAATTGTGACCTTAGGGTTACCTAAGTATCAGAGCAGAGGGGTGCTACTTGTATGGGCGGGTAATCACCCCTATCCTTAGGTAATCTCATGGGTTAAATATTTGCATGTGATTGTTTAGGTTCAGAAAATGATTTCAATGTTATATGATGATTTGCAAATGAAATAAAAATGATATCTATTTATCTCATGTTGGTCACACGCTGTTTTAATAAGCATTGTTTCTTCCCTTACTGAGATGTGTCTCACCCGAAAATGAACTAATCTTTTTCAAGACTTCCAAGAGATCGAGCTTAAAGAGCTCGAGCTGTTATAGCACCTTTGAGGAAAAGGATATAATTTTGATGTTTTGGGAATATAAATATTTTATGTATTATGTTTGAGTCTTTTAAGTGTTTGAGTTTTCTGAGTGATAGATGGTTGTGAAACATACTGAAATTTGGGGATTTTGTTTTGGAGATATGTATTTATGTGAATACAGGTGGATGTATGTTGTATGTTAGAACGTAGATGGATGTAGAAAACTCTGGTGTTGTATATGTTGAAAGATTTTAGTTATGTTTTCCGCTGCATAAATGATATTAGAATGTGTATTATTAAGTAAATGAATTGATTAGTAGCACTCTGGGCCCACTTAGGGGGTCGGGGTGTTACAACGTGTTTGTCATAGGGAGTGTCTTATATGCATATCTGTTAATTTATGTAAATACGGTTAATTAATAAGATAATTTCAAGGGCTTACTGAGAAAGGTGAGTGCCCTGGTAGCAGTAATGGTACTAAAGTAGAGGGAAACTACTTGTATGGGTGGGTAATCTTCCTTATCCTCGGCTAATTGTGTGTGCGAGTGTAAAATAAGAATGTTTTCATAAATGTGTTTATCTATTTAGTGAACTGGTTATTTTCGGTACACTAAATGCATGCTGGCCATACACTGACATTAACTTAGTTTTTCCCTTACTGAGCTGTGCCTCACCCCTACTTTACAAACTGTTTTTTCAGGGAATCCTGGAGATCGGGTCTAGCAAGCTAGAGGAGTCAGGCTAGTGATGTAAATTTTATGTAGGTAGTGTGTAGATAGAAATTTTATTTTTGTTTAGTTTTACGGGATGTAGTTATGTGGAAATGGATATATTCGTGTATAAAAATAGTTAAAACTTTGGTAATGTTATTTGAGGATTTTATATTTTATTTTTTGCTGTATATGTGTGTTTTATATTTGATGAATAAGGTATCAGGTACATTAACGTCACTAAAGTAGCACTCCGGGCCCACGTGGTGGATCGGGGTCGTTACAAAAATGGCACCATATAAGGCTTTGTATGGTCGCCGATGCCGATCTCTGTTGTACTGGGATGAAGTAGGCGAGCGGCAGATTTTGGGATTAGAACTTGTTCAGCAGGCCTCTACAAAGGTCGAACTTATCCGGGAAATGATTAAAGCAACCCAAAGTCGGTAGAAGAATTATACGGATACTTGCTGACAGGAGCTAGAATTCGAGATAGGTGGTTTGATACTCTTGAGGATTGCTCCGATGAAGGGAGTGATGAGGTATGGAAAGAAGGGCAAGCTGAGCCCTAGATACATTGGGCTGTTCGAGATTCTAGAGAGGATTGGTTCGGCGATGTACATGATAGCACTACCCCTAGCGCTATCCAAGATACATGACATGTTCCATGTGTTCATGTTGCGGAGGTACATTCCAGACCCTTCATATGTGATCAGTTATAAGTTGTTGGAGATCGGGGATACTCTAGTATATGAAGAGTTACCAATTCAGATTTTGGATCGGAAAATACAGGAACTGCATACTAAGGATATACCGTTAGTGAAGGTGTTGTGGCGAAATTATGCAGTTGATGAGGCTTCTTGGGAATTAGAAACGGAAATACGCTAGAAGTACCCACTGCTATTCAATGAGAGCTAGTGCTAAACGGGTGAGGGTATAGTTGTATGTAGAGAGATTAGAGTAGGTTGTGTGGTTAGTTGTGTATAATTTTAATTATGGATTGTCTTTGGGAAACTTTGTTATGATTATTGTAATTTCCCAAATGCAGTATTGTAACCACAGTATTCCTCCGCCATAAGTGAGGGTAGTTAATAAACTTGGGACGGGGCCGCTATGTGGGTGACTACTAACTCTTTTGTAGACAGGGATCGTAAATTAAGGAGATAATAGGTAGTAGTTAAGGAGGGGAGAATGTAGTGATCTTAAAAAATAAAAATTAAAAAATTAATTAAAATTTAAATTTAAATTTAAAAATGATTAATTAATTAATTAATTAATTAGTATAATTAATAAAATAAATTAATATAATAATAATCTAATATTATAATAAAATATGTTATATAATATAGGTTAACTTATCCTGAAAGATCTTTGATCCTTCAGGAAGCCTCTATGTTTTTTTTTTTTCATTCATCCTGCGCACAGAGCAGCGTTCTCCATCTCCTAGTCCCCTCTCTCCTACTCTTCTCCATCTCGTCTCCGTTATTCGGTCGATTAAAAATCTGAAAATATCGTCGGACTCTACTCGTCGCCACCGACATTTCTATTTGAATGGATCTGTCGTGGAAGTGGCGTAGGCATATCTCCTGGGGTAAGGCCAAATCTTAAACTTACCTCAATTTCTCTTAAACTATAAGCTTCATTAACGAATAGAAATTGCAAGAGACTCGTGAGGAGATTCTTTACAATCTAGTCGAGCAGGTTTTCGAATTGGAGCTTAGAGGTACCAATCCTGAATCGGGGTTGAGTTTGATAATTTAGGTTTTTATTAGGCTATTTAGGGTATTCAAAACCTAAGAGAATTTTAGGAAAAATTACACTAAGGATTGTGACGAATAATATGGTGAAATTTGAATTTCAGGGCTTAGGGGTTTTTGAATACCTGTGGCGTAGGTCGAGGTGTTATCAGGCTTTTTCAAGAATCAGGTAAAGGAGATTAAGTTAACTTAGAAATTTTATTTAATTTGGACTCATTTAATTAATATATATTTATTTATTTATTTATTTAAGAATTTGAAGGTTATTTTAAAAACCAACCGTTCGAAATGGATTTTACAAATCTAAGATATATGGTATGATATTTTTGAATAAAATAAACGGTGGAAAGTTTGTTTATTTATATGGATATGTTAAAATGAGGAAAATTGTGTGGCAGATGATTTAATTTGTATGAATTATTGTATATCTAGATTTGAGATTTTGAAATATTGAATTGTTTGAGAAATATTGGGATTGTGAAAAATACTGAAAATGCTTGTGAAAATACTGTAACTGTTTATGAAATGCAGGGATTTGAACTAACGACCAGTGGTCGAGTATTGTTTGATTGGCCAAGGGCCAGGATTATTATTTGACGGCCGAGGGCCGAGTTTTAATTGATGGCTATATGCTGGATTGTATTTTTGGTCGGGGTCGGGTTTTTGGAATAACAAGAAATATATGTGAAATTATGCTTTAAATGGTATTTTCTATTATCTAAATTGCATGATATGCTTTAGGAACCCTAGGGACCAGTGTAGTGTGAGCACGGTACCGTTGCTAGAGATTTTTTATGTTGTCGTGTGCGCCCACACCTGTGCTAAGAGGTGTAGCGTGGCCTTATCCGATTTGCCTACGTGAGGTGAATGCACCCCCCTGGGTGAGGGCAATTGGACCAGCAGTTGGAGCTGCGTGTACCCGCAGAGTATGTTAGCGGAGAGTATAGATGACTACTGTCTGGGTGGATCCCCTAGGACATTAGTCTAGCCTTCGGGCCGCACAACCCGTGCCATAGGGAAGTAAATGACGTATTTGTCACAGGGAGTGTCTTATATGCGTATCTGTTAATTTATGTGAATTCAATTAATTAATAAGATAACTTCAAGGGCTTACTGAGAAAAGTGAGTGTCCTTGTAGCAGTAATGGTACTAGAGCAGAGGGAAGCTACTTGTATGGGCGGATAATCCTTCTTATCCTCGGCTAATTGTGTGTGTGAGTGTAAAATAATTTTTTTTTCATAAATGTGTTTATCTGCTTAGTGAACTGGTTATTTTCTATACACTAAATGTATGCTGGCCACACACTGACATTAACTTTGTCTTTCCCTTACTGAGTTGTGCCTCACCCCTACTTTACAAACTATCTTTTCAGGAAATCCTAAAGATCGGGTCTAGCGAGCTAGAGGAGCCGGGCTAGTGGTGTAAATTTTATGTAGGTAGTATGTAGATAGATATTTTATTTTTGTTTAGTTTGATAGGATGTAATTATGTAAAAATGGATATATTTGTGTATAAAGATAGTTAGAACTCTGGTAATGTAATTTTAGGATTTTATATTTTATTTTTGTTGCGTATGTGTGTTTTATATTTGATGAATAAGATATCAGATACACTGACGTCACTAAAGTAGCACTCTGGGCCCACGTGGCGGGTCGGGTTCGTTACAAAGCGTGTCCCCAACGATTATAATTTTTGGAAAATCTATAAATACTCCCTCCATAACTCAGATTAATAACTTTGATTAGCCCAAATTATTTCTCTAATCCATTGTTAATCAAAGTTCCCCAAAACGTTTTTTAATTGCTAAAATCATTCTTTTGGGGTAAAATCTTTTACACAAATCTTTTCGACTCTCTTTCACGCTATTATTTCAAAATCATTTTTAAGGAGAGTATTTTATTTAAGGCATTTTAGTTGCATATACTCTCACTTGTTATTTATTTTTCGAAAATTATTTTTGAGAGTATTGCTTAGACTTTTCCCGGTTATTTCTTTGATAAATATTTTTGGGGCGAAAATTATTTACAGCACAAATATTTTCTTGAACTTAAATTCCTAGATTCTCCAAATATTCTTTATTTGTAAAAATATTTATAGGAGATTAATAATACTCATTTTTCATATACATTTTATTTGTACAAAATTATTTGATAGCACCCTTACTTTACTGAGCATAATGCATATCACAAAATAGTGCATATATTTGAGCTTAAATGTGTACATATTTGCTTGTATTTTCAGAAGCACTATTATGTACAAAAATAATTTTTATTGCATCGGTTGGGTTCAGCCTGGAATCGAACTGGGGAGTCTCAGCCCCGTAAGTGAAACTAGTTCGGTTTAGCCCGAAAATTGAATTAGGGAGTCTTAGCCCCATAAGTGAGATAAGTTGGACTTAACCTTGTAATTGAGTTGGTGTTTACCTCGCCCCATAAGGAGGGATTGTAACGGCTTCTGCTCCGCCTGTTTAAGTGAGCAGGTTTAGTGGAATCCTTAGAGGGTATGTGTGTATGCTTGTTCATTTATGCTTATAATTATTTGCATGCACACTTTTATTTAAATGAGATATGATGCACGTGTATGTTCACACTTATAGTGTGACGACCTGCTTAATTTCCACATTTTTTTTTATATTACAAAATCACAAATCTCAACTCAGCAGATCATAATCCACCTGGACCCGTGGGTGCCAGGGATACATCAGAACACATAATGGAAGCCTAAGCAACTGGAAACATACAATCATATACATCTCATTATACCATACATCACAATACCAGAGTTACTACAATCATTGTAATATATACACAACACTCAATCTAAAAAGATGTCTTAGGGCCATTTCCATAAAATACATCCGACCCTATCAAAATACTTACCCTTCTAGAAGGGCAGATCTACCATACTAGATCAGTGAGGCTTTACTTGCTCTCCTATCAGGGGCTCCAAAAAAGTTTATAAAATTTTGGGGTGAGACGCCTCTCAACAATTGAATAAACTAATATCAGTATGTGGTAACATGAGTATTCCGTGTTATACATATACCATACAGAACATATTCAGTAACTATTTTGTCAAATCTGGGAATATATATATATCATCAAAACATGGCTGAACATTCTGCATTTCATAAACATATTCCATCTTATATAATAACAATACAAAAACATTCCTAGTAGGTTAGCCGACTGTTGTCATGTATTACCCCCACATGACTAGGTTATGTGGCCTGAAGGCGGGATTTGACAATAGTTGGCTGACCACTGCCAAGTCAAAAGTACAGTCTGTAAGTCTGATGGGTCTGCCAGACCTGGTCCGTACACCAGGGGCGCTCACACACTTCTTATAAACCACATCAACCATCCAATCTCACACCACTCTATACAGCGGCGTTAAAATAAATATTATGATCATGATGACCATGGACACATAGCAACGGTACCGTGCAAGTGTTAGCTTAGACCAAGCTAACCAAGTTCTGATATCATATTACATATACTGAAACTGTGATACATGGATATTTCATATCATTAATTATCAGATCAATCATATCATTTTACATATATAAGTATATCATGAAAAATCATCAGCCCGTACGCTGATATTTCATATTTTACCATAGCTCGCCCCGTATGCTGGCAAATCATAGCACAGCCCGTACGCTGGCAAATCATTTTCATAGCTCGGCCCATACGCCGGCAAACATATCCATAGCTCAGCCCGTACGCTGGCAAATCATACACATAGTTCGACCCGTACGCCGGCAAATCATACACATAGCTCGGCCCGTATGTTGGTAAATATATCAAAATCTCGGCCCATACGCCGGTTTTCTATTATAAAAATCTGTATCATAATCACATTTCCAAAAAACAGTATTTAATAACAATTTCTACTCATGTCACACTGAACATGTTTTTCATATATTCAACATACCATCATTTTCAACAGTGTTTTCTCAAATATAAATCATATATATGAACATATTTACTTTCCTGAAATCAAATGCTATATATACATACATTTTCTTAAAAAGAACTAGCTTAGTTTATCCCCTTACCTGATTCTTGAAAAGCCTGTAAGAAAATCTTTCCCTCACCCGTAGGGTTCCCCATTCAACACCCTGAAAACAAAATTTCTCAAAACTAAAGTTCAGTATTCTTACGCGTACTACGCTTTCTTCAACTATCAGGAGTCCAAATATTGAGTAGAAAGTCTTACCCTGGATTTGAGATGGTTTCCAACTCAGCCCCACCGACGATCCGCTCCTGTAGACTTGCAGAGAACTTTCCAAGAGCTTCGTGGTGGCTTTAGATAGTCGAATCGACGAAAATCCGGCCCGAAATCGAAGAGAGAAGAGAGAGAAACCGTAGGGAGAGAGAGAGAGAGTGAGAGGTTTCTTAATTTTGAAGTTAAAATCCGGATTTTTGATATTTATAGGATTGGATTCATCGACGAGCCACGTCATCTCATCGACAAGTCTTTTAATAATTTCGTAGACGAAAACCACTCCTCGTCGATAAAATTCAGACTACTCAAAACCTCTCTCGGTATTTCCTCGTTGACGAATCTTACCTTCGTCGACGAGATCCTCTTATACCCTCGTCGATGAATCCCCTGTGTTCGTCGAAGAGGCCCTGATATTTTCCCTCGATTATTCCTTCCAAAGGGCAATGTCATCGACGAACGCTTCTTGTTCGTCGACGAAGTCGACTGCCTCCTTCTGTTTCCGATTTCCATTTCTCTTTCTTTTTATTATTTAATTTTTCGGGTCGTTACATATAGTTTAATCATTTTTCATACATGTTATTATATTGAATGAGATATGATATGTGGTGAATCAGCGTAAATGTTTAATTTAGTCAAAATATTTTTAAATCTCAATTCACCCCCCTCTTGGGATCACACCAATTCCAACACAATTGAATTAACAAATAAACTAACAAATGAATTAATAACTAAACTAACAACTCTAAACTTACAAATCAAGAATACAACATTGTTAATAAGAGAAGCTGAGAATGTACACAAGGGGTAATGTGGAGCTTTATGCATCAACCAACATAAAAAGTAAAATAAATAACATAATAATAAATTGTAGAGTTGTTGGGAATTAGAAGTTTAGCTATGTTTTAAATATTGTATATTATTTGAAGAATAAAAAATCATTGTTGGAATTTTTATCTTGAATAGTTGAATGTTTCCTCTAAAAATAAAGTATAATTAAAGGAGCCAAACTATTATAGTATTAGGTCTATAGCTAATATATGCACACAAAACACGATAAGATACTACATGTTGAATTGGATTTGTTGAATCGGTTGGACTGTCTAAGCCAAAATTTAAATAACCATCCGGTTCGCTTCTCAATTCGAGTTTAAAATAGTATTGATGAGCGAGTCATTACCATTGTCAAGATATGGGCTGATAATTTTGATATTTTTATGAAAAGAGAATGTCACTAGTCTAAAAATTTGGGGTGATAGACTTGTGAAATGCCCTTAATGAAGATGCCCTTTAAGGACATCTAACTAAAATGCAGAATAACAAATTAAGAGTTGGGAGGCCATAGAAGAGCCCCCTAAATTAAATAGGAAAAATATAAATTCAAGGGAATAAAAGGGGGGTAGTGGAGTGAAAATGTGGGTTCCAAGGGAAAGAGAAGAGGTATGAGAGAGAGAAAGCCGTCGGAGCCGGTGAGCCCCCCCTCCCCCCTTGCCTGCCAGCCCCTTCGTGGGCTTAAATAGAGAAAAGGAGAGGGGAAGAGAGAAAAATAAATAAATAAAAAATAAAAAATAAAAATAGTGTGGTTCCGATGTAGCCATAGGAGCCACACTACTACAGCAATTGCGGGGCGTAAAGGTGAGGGAGACAGGACGGTAGCTTGTTGTTGGGGGGTGAAAACGAAAAGGGAGAGAGAGGAAGAGAAAAAGGAGAAAAGAGAGGGAAAATGGGGTCTTTGCTAGCGAAAATGGTGGACTTAAGCCATAGGTATGTGCGGGGAGGAGGAGGAAGAAAATGAGGGGAGGAAATGCGCCAAACAACATCATTTTGACGCTTCCCCAAAACGACGCCGTTCCATTTAAATGGAGTGTGTTTTTTTTTTTTTTTTTGAAAAATCATTTTAATTTTTAATTTTCATTTTTTTGGAAAATTATTTTGATTTTGATTTTTTAAAATTCAAACAATTTTATTATTAAAATATTATAATATTTAATTAATTTTTTAAAATTATTAAATTAAAGAAAAAGGTATGTGAGGTCCACCAAAATGACCAAAAATTTGAGTGTCCAAAAAGACTAAAAAAAATAAAGTATGAATTTTGCCTCAATTTTTGTGTAAACGCTTAAAATTATAATTTGACTATCTTTATCATTTTGAAGTGTTCGGGATTAGCTGGTGCAGTTAGATTTAGAAAAGTTGAGTCGAAAAGCTAGAAGTGAGAGGACTTCCACCTCAATTTTTGTGGCTAAGGGTGAAATTGTTGGGAGACATTAACTTACTATTTTAGACTACCTTGAATCGCTCAGTGCAGTCAAAATTGGCAAAAAAAAAAAACTAGAAAAGTCGAAAATAATAGGAGTTTTATCTCAATTTGCACGTTCAAAGTCAAAATCACTATTAGACTTCTTCTTATCTTTTCAGATTGCTTCGAGTTGC
The DNA here is from genome assembly GCF_029873635.1 of Malania oleifera. Lineage (NCBI taxonomy): Eukaryota > Viridiplantae > Streptophyta > Magnoliopsida > Santalales > Ximeniaceae > Malania > Malania oleifera. The sequence goes on from NC_080425.1 coordinate 93,041,480, forward strand.
ACGATGCAGTTAGATTTGGCAAAAAAGGACTAGAGAAGCCTTAAACAACATGGTTTTGTCTCAATTTGTGTTTTCAAGATCAAAATCATTGTCAAATTTCTACTTACCATTTCGGACTGCTTTGAGTCATCCGGTGTAGTCAAATTTGGCAAAAAAAAAAAAAAGACTAGAAAAGCTTGGAACAACAGGGATTTTATCTCAATTTGCATATCTAAAATCAAAATCACATTCATATCTCTTCTTACCATTTTCAAACTACTCTGAATTACCCCCATGTAGTTAGATTTGGTAGAAAATAGTACAGAAAAGCTTGAAATAACAAAAAATTTGTCTCAATTTGCATGCACGAGGTCAAAATCGTTTCCAAATTCCACCTTAATGTCTTGGAGCGTCCCAGATCACTTGGGATGGTAAAAAAAGGCAAAAACAAAGCAAAAAAAAGCAAAAAAAAAGGTAGAAATGTAGAAAGGTAGAAAAAACAAAAAGACTTTGCAACCTCTATTTCAGGATTCAGTTAAAATGACCATCAACAGACCATATAATTCCTTACGAATTAAAGTGGAACTTGGGGGTTACAACTTTTCATTTGAGATAATACCTTGGTATTTAAGTGGAAAAGTGTAGAGGGACGAACCCATTATTTTGGTGGATTAGTCGAGTATTTAAAGGGCCTTGGACACTATCATTTAAATAAAAAGGAAGGTAAGACATCTATAATTGATAACTTTAAATATTATTATTACATGTCTATACATTTTTTCAACACTAACTTTAGCGTAATTGAAGGCCCCTAGAGACTGTCAAAGACTCAAAGGGTCTCCTACGTTATCTTCATCTTCTTCCTCGATTGTATATGACATTGCTCACCATGATTTTGGAACATGGATACTAGATTTGATTTTTAGCATCAACAAAATATATTATTAATTTCTCAATTATTCCCACTTAATTGTAAAAATAATATGGCATGAATTTTAAGTGAAATTTATCTAATACTCATATGATAAATATATTAAGTGTGGATGGGTTGCTTTCACCCTCTCTTAGCTATAAAAAAGATGATATGAACTTTTAGCAGACAAATCCAAGTCAAGGCGACAAACTAAGAACGAGAGTAGAGGGAGTTGTAATCATTTATTGGTCAAACAAGGAATGCCTATAAAAGCCAACTTGATGATTAAGATTAGCATTACAACTTAATTGCCAGTTGATACTTGAGAGAAACAATGTTAAAACTTTAAATATTGAAGTATGATTGACTAAAAATTAAGGACCAATGATGCAATTTATTATGAAATAAGTTTATGTCCAACAATATCGTTCACGTGACCCTAAATTCCTTACAACTTCAATTTTATCCATCTGACTCAATTTGCATCACTCGAGGATGGTAAGTTCAATCTGCAATTCATTTCTTTGATGCATGAGGTTACCAAAAAGCGAGGGGCTTGCTGACTTTAACATATGTAGGTTTGAGCATCACCAACTAGTGATTGCATTTGCAAAACCAAAAAAAAACCAACAACAAACAAACAAAAGGAGCCAAAAAATTGTAAAAAGTTAACACTATTTAGAACCAATGCACTAAGCTTCATTTGAATAATAAATTTTCTAAGGGCAAAAGGAAAATAAAAGGAAAAAAAAAAATTAACTTTTGCTATATTTTCCTCCATGCCAAGTATTAGTTACAACAAAATTTTACTACATATGATTAAAAGATCTTTAAAATAAAGATTAATGATATGCAATACATTTTGTTCTTCTAACATTTCCTTGTTAAACCAAATAAGAAAAAAGTGAGCTTTATGATTTCTTTTTCTCTCTCTCATAATTTATAAGTTGCAAAAATACCTAAAGTGCATCTACTTTCTAAATGTTCTTACTTTGTTGAGTTAATGATAATAGTAACAGAAGGGATAAACGATGCTCTATACTTATTAGAGAAAAAACATTTTTAAAAGATTTAGGACTTTTTATTTTTCGAGTAATGTTATGCATGTGCCTACATCTATTAATAATTAAGAGATCTATATTTTAAAAAAACTTACTTATAGTAAATCAATACTTAATAAAAATATTTCAAAAAAAAATTATAACTAGCTTGAAAATAAATAAAAAGATTTTTGAATTCTTATTCACACTTACTAAAGAATGACCCGTAAAACTTGTATTTTATGAATATTTAAGTTGGAAGTCGATGTATACCGGGCACTAGTGACCATACATACATGCCATATAGTTGAAGAATTTGTGGGCATTGTCATTGTCATTGAATGTGTTCTTGTTATTTTATTTTAATATTTTAATATTTTGAAGCATTCATTGATTCCACCTGCTTTTAGGGTCTGAACCAATAATCACATATGTGTCTTTAAGGCATGATTTGTGTAGACTTAATTTATGGTCTCTAAATCACTAGACTACTTTTTTAATGACCATCTTTTCATAACAAAAATTGAATTTTATATTTTGTATTAATCTAAATCAATTCCTTTACTTCACTTTTTTTTTAAAAAATAAAATAAAATAAAATTTTTTCTACCAAGAATCCAAGACATGATAGGAGACAAATTTTATTTTGTTTACTTTTACTTGACATCGTGTCTGGATATTGTATTTGAAATGTTGTAAACATCATACAATTTCTCGTTACATTCAAAAGTTAAATGTAAAATAAAAATATTTATAAAACCTGATATACAAAAGAAGCCAACTAATATTTATAATATTCTAATTTTTTATCTTGGGTCAAAATTAAGATTTTAGAAAAAATAAATTTACATCTCGTATAAGCATAATTGTTTTGACAAAAAAAATGTTACAATCCTAACATACTAATATTATGGGTATTATTTTTAACTATTATTTGTTTGATTGCAATTTGGACAAATTCTTATGTTGTGTTTTTTTTTTTTTTTTTTGAGGTTTAAGAATTACATGAATCTACTTGAATTTTGGTAACAAAAGTAAGTGTAATTTCTCTGTAAGGTTTCAAAAATTTTATAGTTTTCTTTGACATTTGATTTTGAAACGCTTAGATTTTTTAGTTTTTTTTGTTGGTTATTTTACTATCAAGTGTCTGGAAAGTTGAATGTATATTTTTAAAACTAAAAATAAAATTTACACTTTTTTATCAAAACGAAAATATTTGTAAAATATTGTAGTGTTTATGATATATCTAATATTGTAAATGGGATTCTTTATTTTGTGTCATCTTTCAAAAATATTAAATTTGTCCCTATAACTACCAATAATTATTTCAAAATACTCTTTTAACTGTCCACAACTATCCAAAATATTCTTATAATTATGTCAAACTTATTCATATAATAACTTATAATTATTTTAAAATACCTCAATAACTATTTATAACTATTCCAGAATGATCTTATTCTATTTAATTATTTTGTTATTTTCTCTAATCTCTAATTTCCAATACTATAACCCTATATGGTTATATTTGGAGAGATATTAGATTTGGATTTTGATTTGTATTGGATTTGATTAGGACATAATATGAAATTGTATCGATATTTGTCCAAATCCGCTCAAATTCAAATTCAAGATTCAAATTCATGCTCCCAAACACAGTATAAGGGAATTTTCCCTCGTGTTTTTTTGAAAAATATGTTTAATTTATCCCTATAATTACAAATAATTATTTCAAAATTCTCATTTAACTATCCACAACGATTCCAAAAGACCCTTATAATTATATTAAATTTATTGTTATTGTTAGCTTGCGAGTAGAGTCTAGGGGGGGGGGGTGAATGGACTCTTTCATGTATTTTCACTTTTCTTTACAAAAATAATTCTTGACAAGATACAAACAATTGTACCACAATATATGAAATGTAAATCATGCACAAGATGTAAAATAAAGAGCAGGGTAGAGAAGCTTAACACCAATATTTTAACGTGGTTCAGCATCAAGCCTACATCCACACCTTGAGACCAACTCAAGGATTCCATAATCCACCATACTCCTTCATCGTAGGAGAAGCCTTACAACGAGAGAACAAATCCTTCAACACTCACCAAACCTTCAGATGGGAACAAATCCCACCGCTCACCAAGAAGCCTTGCAAATTGGTTCACCAAGAACCTTCACCAATCACCTGCGTGCTGGCACAGGCTCCTTATAGGCACGCCTCCCAATCAGATGAAACACCTAGGAGACGTGTAATCCCAAGGAAAATCGCAATACCCCAAAGGTATGACTCACTTAACGAAAAATTTTGAAACTTAACAAGTGAAAGCGAAATTATGGAGACTTTTGGAACTTCAAAAGTATACCACTACATGCAAATCCATCTTGAAACCGGCCCAACTGATGAGCTAAGGCTCATAAGGCCACAAAATATGCCCAAAAAATGAGTACGACTCATTAGGCAAAGAAGATCGGCCCAACTGATGAGCAACACTCATGAGGCCCAAAGAAGATGCCCAAGAGAATGAGTACGACTCATTAGACAATGATGACCGACCCAACTGATAAGCTAAGGCTCATGAGACCATAACAAATGCCCCAAAAGATGAGCATGACTCATTAGGCAAAGTTCCCCAAGAAGTTGCTCGGCAAAATTCTCAAGATGAGCTGGTCGGAACAAAGTTCCCCAAGAGAAGCTGCTCAGCAAAATTCTCAAGATGAGCTGGTCAGAACAAAGTTCCCTAAGAGGAGTTGGTCGAAACAAGGTTCCCCAAGAGAAGCTGCTTGGCAAAATTCTAGAGAAGAGTTGGTTGGAACAATGTTTCCCAAGAGAAGCTGCTCGACAAAATTCTAGAGAAGAGCTGGTTGGAACAAAGTTCCCCAAGAGAAGCTGCTCGACAAAATTCTAGAGAAGAGCTAGTCGGAACAAAGTTCCCCAAGAGAAGTTGCTCGGCAAAATTCTCGAGGGGAGCTGGTCGGAACAAAGTTTCCTAAGAGAAGCTGCTTGACAAAATTATAGAGAAAACCTGGTCGGAACAAAAGTTCCTCAAGAGAAGCTACTCAGTAAAATTCTAGAGAAAAGCTGGTCGAAACAAAGTTCCTTAAGAGAAGCTGCTCGGAAAAATTCTCGAGAAGAGCTGATCGAAACAATGTTCCCCAAGAGAAGCTGCTCGAAAAAATTTTAGAGAATAGCTGGTCGGAACAAAGTTTCTTAAGAGAAGCTGTTCGGAAAAATTCTCGAGAAGAGCTAGTCGAACAAAGTTCCCCAAGAGAAGTTGCTTGGCAAAATTCTTGAGGGGAGCTGGTCGGAACAAAGTTTCCCAAGAGAAGCTGCTCGGCAAAAGTACTCGAGAGGAGCTATTCGGAACAAAGTTCTTGGCATCAGCTCGGATCAGCCGTTTTTCCTCCAATCTGGCTCTGCATTGGCTCGGATAAGCCATTTTCCACCAATTCGGCTCGGCATTGGCTTAGATCAGCCGTTTTCCTCCAATCCGACTTGGCATCGGCTCAGATAAGCCGTTTTCCTCCAATCCGGCTCGACATCAGCTTGGATCGGTCGTGTTCCTCCAATCTGGCTCGTCAAAGCCGAATGCGTCTTAATATCGGCTCGGATCAGCCAAACTTACCTCAACATCGGCTCAAATCAGCAGTCCCTCCACTTCAGCTCGGTAACTTAAAAAAAAAATTGGACAACTTTCGAATTTTCAAGAACAAATTCCAAAAATTCAAAACTAAGGGGGGACAACTGATATACTCTAAATATATTAAGGTCAAAGGAGTCCATCTGCTATAAAGGAACATTAAGGTGTAGCAACAATCATAATCGTTATCACTCAAGGATATCTGTTCTAAAAGGGTCCACCCTATGCAGGCCAGAGCGATCCACGCTCGCGTCATAGACAAGTGTAATTGGCTCTTTAAAAGTTAGAGCAATTCACTAATAAATATCCATATATCCTTGGGTCAATTTCGGCCACTATAAGTAGGGGCTCGGGTAAGAGGCCAAGATAAGTCATTTATAACCTAATCTTACTATTGCATTCAACCTCTTCAAAGCATTCTCTCACTTAGGCATCAGAATGATCCATCAGAGTGTGGGTCCTCCAAGCCTATCCTGTTTTCATCATTTTCAAGTAATCAGAAGTCGAAGAGCAACAACGTAGGTCATTAACATTTTTATCCCGCAACAGTTTCAAAATACCCATATATTATTTAATTTTTTATTATTTTTATAATTTTTAAAAAGGTTTTAAAATTTAAAAAATAAAGAACCGTGCCTGACTTTTAGCTTAGAGGGCTTGCTTTATAACTTAAGAACATGTGGGCTGCACGTGACCTTAGGTTTGATTCGGTATCGGCTGGAAAGCTCCGATGAGCCCGAGCTCGAGGAGGCTGGAATTTCGGTTTTGAAATAAAAATAAAAATGTTCATATTTTGCAAACCAAATTTTTTCTCGATTTGCCCCACCTTTAATTTGAAGTCTCTGTTCTAACTTTTGCAACTCAGTGTCCATCGCTAGAGCTCTCTCTCTCTCTCTCTCTCTCTCTCTCTCTCTCTCTCATGGCTGGTGTCTACGCCCCGCTCCGCCCCCAACCACCATCCTCCGGCCACCACCAGGCCTTTGCCGCGAAGCTCCTTCTTCTCCTTACTCTGCTCCCCCTCGGCCTCGCTGTCTTCGCCTTCGTCCTTCAATGGCGCGGCGGCGTCAGCGATCCCGCGACGCGGTGGTCCGCCGACTCCCACAAGTTCCCCGGCATGGACAGCTCTCCTCCCACAACCGCTGCTGCCGCTATCGGCCACTCATCGTCATCTGACTGCACCCTCTTCCCCAGCGGGTTGTCGCCATCGTTCCCCTACTATCGAGATTGGAAGTTCAATTACGAGTCTGATCTCAAGCCCAAGGTTGGGTCTCTTTTAAAATTACGATCTGGGTATCAGTTCTAGTCAAATTCCCATAATGGGCGCTATCTATATGTGGTTTCTTTGTTGTTTCAGGTTTAATTTGTGGGTAGTACTTGATTTTGATAGTTTGGGTCTTAATATATTTTGAAGGATTGATTGCTGGATGTATCTTTGTTTTTAGGTAAAATAATTGTGTTTTCTGTTTGAAAGCGTTTTGTTTCCAAAAATTGGAAATGCTCACCCCAACGAAATAGCTGTGCGAGGCACAGTTGGACTAGAATTTTTTTGTCTGTTAGTCCGACGGTTTGAGCACTTAACGTTTTAAGATTCAAAACCTTGTTTTTTCGTTTTGTCTTCTTTATTTTTCCCCTTGAAGGAACATTAAATGCGTGGCTGATTGTCTTCCTTTCTATAATGTCCGCCACTGTCCATTATAAGAGTCAAAGCGTAGGATTGCACTTAGGTTTGTAAAAACTTTAGGACATTTTTTGTGTATTCTCTTCATTGTAAAATGAGTTTTTTACTCGATCAAGATGAGGTGCCATTGCATTCACTTATGTTTTAAGTGTGAACTTTTTCAAGGAGGACAATGTTTTTGGGACTGAGGAGTGTCAGGGCTTATGCGGTATCATTTTGTTGAGAACTATTTTTCTTGTTTCAAAATTGAGAAAAATGAAAATTATATAAAAAACTTTACATGAAATGTTTTTGCAAGCAATGTTTTCAACTACAAAATGATATAAAATGACCCTTAGTTTTGGGATCTTGGAATACTGCTTTGAAATAAATAAAAAAAAGCCTTCTTGCCTTTATTTTCACTGAAAAAATTAACTTCATGTTGCCATTCATGGGATGTTTTGGGTTATAAGCTAGCTGGGATTTAAGAACATTATTTCAATTTTGGTAAATGATCAATATGCTAAGCATCTGGTACAAGAAAAAATTTATAAAGAGAAAAACAAGGAAGAGCCTGTAGCCATAAATATATATCTGATTCATGATCCATTACAAGCCTAATGGGAGAAGTTTGAGATAGATAATAACCTTTTCAAACACGTGGAATATTTCATTTAAATTTTATATCCCAATTTTGCTTCACTGGTGACCTTGCCCAGTTATACTGGCAAATTTTGCTCCTGCAATCGAATGATATTTTGATGATACCGATTGACACATCTTGCCCCATAGAATTAAACCAAGAGGGAAGGATAGTGAAAAGCACTTGAGGTACTTGCACTTGGGTTTGTCAACATATATTTTTAACTTTTTTTTTCTTGAGTATTTTTTCTTCATGCTGTTCTCTTTAAGGAGGTTTTGGGGGGTGGGGGTGGGGGTGGTGGGGCGGGGTGTGGTTGCACTGGTTCTTTTTCTAGAAATTATATATTCAACTTGTATTTGTGATGATTGTTTTACAATTATATTTATCAATTTGCAGATATGCATTACGACTAGTACGTCAGCTGGTTTAGAGCAGATTCTACCATGGATGTACTATCATAAAGTTCTAGGGGTTACAACCTTTTTCCTTTTTGTGGAAGGGAAGGCTGCATCGCCTAATATATCCAAAGTCCTGGAATCTATTCCTGTGAGTGTTTGCTTAGTTCACCTTGCGTTTGGGTCAAAGAGAAGTGTTTTAATAATTATTTTTGGTTTTTTTTTAATTAATAAAGGCTCCCACTTTTTTTTTTATTTGACACATTTTATTTGTTTAATTTCATTGAAGATGAGGTTTTTGTTTCTTTTGTAGGGAGTAAAAGTGGTATACAGAACCAGAGAGCTAGAGGAGCAGCAGGCTAAAAGGTTAGTGGATTTTCCCACATTGATGATTGAATTGGATTTTGAAGCTACTTAAAAGTATTCATTTTTGTTTCTGTCCTTTCTGCAAGAATTTTAATCTAGTAGAATTTTACATGACTTTAGAATAGTGAGAGAAATTCATATAAATCGTTTTCTATGCATTATATTCTATCCCCTTATTTTCATTATATATGCATATTTAACATTAACTGTACTAGAACTCATAGATGATTAGAAAATTGCATCTTTTCAAATACTCCACATGAAAGCAGCTCCGCTAACCTCTTAAGCATAGTATAGTTTTTTTTTCCTGAGATGTTTTAGTTCACTTAATTATTATTTTTATTATTCTTTGTTTTTGGGGTATCCTTAGCCGGATATGGAATGAAACATGGCTGTCAAGTTTCTTTTACAAGCCTTGCAACTATGAACTATTTGTGAAGCAATCACTTAACATGGAGATGGCTATTGTCATGGCAAGGGTATGGAAGATTCTTTTCCTGTGCAATAATGTGATTCTGCATTATTTTTATTTGTTAACAAATAAGCTTCGGCCTGATTCTTATCAGGGTATTCTCCTGTGTATTGTTAGGATGCTGGTGTAGATTGGATAATTCATCTCGACACTGATGAGTTGATACACCCAGCAGGAGCTCAGGAGTATTCTTTGCGGCGTTTGCTGCTTGATGTGCCTGGGAATGTGGATATGGTTATCTTTCCAAACTATGTGAGTGATACTTCAAAATTTTTTGAAAATTATTTTCCATATAATGGTAATATGTGCATAGGAATTTGTAAAGGATGGCCAATCACTTTAATTTTATCATTGTTTCTGGTTTTTTTTGTGTCTTCAATTGTTTTCATTGGCTTCATTGGCCCTAGTGACCTGTGACAAAAGCAATGTTGAATTTTTTTTTTTGGTTCAGGAGAGTAGTATTGAACGAGATGATATCAAGGAACCTTTTAGTGAGGTAAGATTTCTCGTGTCTGCCTCCATGATTCTAACTTCAGTCATTTAATCGATTTGTATAGCTGAAGTCTGATGTTCTGCATTCTGGAAATGACACTTCTTTTGGAACCCCCATAAGTAGTTATTCATCAAAACAGTCATGCATCTGTTTGAATATGTGTAATCTTCTTCCATTGAATATGGTAAAGTTTGTGGTGATCAAACAGTAGGAAATGTAGGAATGAATAACAGTCAAATGGATGCTGAAGCAATGATTTTTCATTCATGTGTTGATCTGCATGTATACATTTCTAATTTCTTGATTCATGATGACATTCTATGTATTTGACATGTTAAACCTGTGGTTTGATCTTGCTGTTGTGTTCTACAATTTATTTGAGTTGGTTCAGCAGTACAAAATTGTTTTGTAAGTTTTGCCAAAAACTCTAAATAAGGTTAATTTGATGTATATCCAGTTTAAGCATATTTCTTTTTGGACACGTTAGTTATATGAAATTTTACAAAATTCTAATCCTCATTTACCTCACCTGCAAAGATCAGGTTTGGATGTTTTATTTTATTGTCACATTCTTGCTGTGGGTGTGTTGGAAGAGCCCTCCATTTTTGTGTTTGAATAAAATTACAATCAATTGGAGGTTGGAGAAAGGAGAATGAAGGTATTTCTGTGGGAGGATGGTGCGCCCTTCAGGAGAGATATTTTAATAGAGAACTACTGGAGATAAAGTATATAAATACAGAAATGAAAAAAAATACAGAAAAAAAGGTTTCTAAGATTGCATGCATCAGATCATCTTAGATATTTCAATCAGATTTCTAAAGATATGTAAGGGTGAAGGAGGGAGATTAGGGTCTCATAATCATTTTAATCCTCAAAATTGCTTTCTCAATTATAAAACCTAGTATTTATAACAAATTAGCTGCAATAGTTGAGGAAAAGAATTTAAGAGAACAAAAAATAACACCGAAATGAGTAAATCTCCCAAAACATCCCAATCGAAGTGCAGCCCTACAACAACAACAAAACCCAGACTTATTCCCACTTAGTGGGGTTGGCTATATGAATCCTTTTCCGCCAATTTATGCGATCATGGACCATTTCTTTTGATAGATTCAAGGATATTAAATCCTTACTCACTATCTTCTCCCAAGTTATTTTAGGTCTACCCCTACTCCTTCCACTGCCCTTTATAGTAACTAAGTCACTCTTTCTCTTAGGTACACTATTTGGCCTACGTTGCAAGTGTCCATACCATCTAAGTCTCTCCCTTATCTTTTCTTTTATAGGAGCTACACCTAACTTACCACGAATATGTTCATTCCTTAATTTATCTTTCAATGTTTTACCACTCATCCATCTAAGCATTCTCATCTTGGCAACTTTTACTTTTTGGATATTATGTTTATTCGTCGCCCAACATTCCGATCCATATAGCATAGTTAGTCTTGTAGCTGTCCTATAAAACTTCCCTTTCAATTTTGAGGGTATTCTACGATCACATAGCATACTTGAAGCACTTCTCAATTTTACCCAACCTGCTTTAACTCTATGCATTACATCATCTTCAATTTCTCCTTTAGCTTGCATAATAGATTCAAGGTATCGAAATCTACAAGTGCTATTTATTTTTTCTTCATCAAGTTTAACTTTGTCTCCAATATTCCTCCTATCATTGCTAAAATTACATTTCATATATTCTGTTTTATTTCTACTTATCCTAAAGCCTCTAGATTCCAGAGCTTCTCTCCATAATTCTAACTTAATCTCTATTCCGTTCCTAGTTTTGTCAATTAATACAATATCATCTGCAAACAATATACACCATGGAACCTCCTTTTGAATACTCCTGGTCAATTGGTCCATCACTAAAACAAAAAGATAAAGACTCAAAGCAGATCCTTGATGTACACCTATGGTAATTGGAAATTCTCTAGTTTCTCCATCTATAGTCCTTACACTAGTCATTACTTCATCGTACATATCCTTAATGACATCGGTATACCTACAACATACACCCTTTTTTTCTAAAACCCACCATAGAACTTCCCTAGGTATCCTATCATATGCTTTCTTAAGGTCAATAAATATCATATGCAAGTCCCTCTTCGTTTCCCTAAACTTTTCCATTAATCTTCTTAAAAGATAAATAGCTTCTGTGGTAGATCTTCTAGGCATAAAACCAAATTGATTTTCTGAGATCTTTGTTTCTAACCTTAATCTTTGTTCAACTACCCTTTCCCATAGTTTCATTGTATGACTCATAAGTTTAATTCCACGATAGTTATTACAATTTTGAATATCTCCTTTATTTTTGTATATAGGTATTAAAGTGCTTTTCCTCCATTCATCTAGCATTTTCTAAGTTTTTACAATTATATTAAATAAATTAGTTAACCATATAATTACGTTATCACCCAAGCATTTCCAAACTTCAATTGGAATGTTATTTGGTCCTATAGCTTTCCCATTTTTCATCTTTTTTAGTGCAAACTTAACTTTGTTAACTCTAATTTTGCGAATAAATCTTATATTTTTAGTCTTTTCCTCATTTGAAAATTCTAAGTTTAAGCCTTCTATTTGGTTTTCGTTAAATAACTTATTAAAGTAACTTCGCCATCTTTCTTTAATATCTTTGTCCTTAACCAAGACAATATCATCCTCACTTTTTATACATTTTACATTTTCTAAATCCTTGCTCTTCCTTTCTCTTGCTTTAACAAGTTTAAATATATCTCTTTCCCCTTCTTTTGTACCTAATCTATCATACAAACTATTAAAAGCTCTATATTTAGCTTCACTAATGGCCATTTTTGCATCTTTTCTTGCCCCCTTATATTTTTCAAAGTTATCTCTATTTCTACATTTTTGCCACGTTTTATACCAAATTCTTTTTGTCTTCATGATTTTTTGTACATCTTTATCCCACCACCAACTCTTTTTGCTATTCGAGAATCTACCCCTTGATTCACCTAAAATCTCTTTTGCTATCTTTTTAATAGAGTTAGCTAATCTATTCCAAAGAGTATTTGTATCTATCATATCCTCTATGGTCCAATTCCCATCTTTGATCATTTTATCTTTAAATTTTATTATATTTTCTCCTTTTAAGTCCCACGGTTTAGTTCTCCTACATTGCTTTATTTTATCATTTTTCTTCCATTTTTTAATACATATATCTAACTAACAATAAGACTCTATGTTGTGTGGTTAGACTTTCACCTGGAATAACTTTACAATCCTTGCATAATAAACGATCTACCCTCCTAGTTAAAAAAAAAATCTATTTGACTTCTATTTTGTCCACTTTTAAAGGTTATGAATCAAAGTGCAGCCCTAATTTTAAAAATTCTTTGCGGGTGGTTCTTCATTGATATGGGCATGGGCAGAGTGGAAGTTTGCAATGACAATTTGTTAGATGACAGCTCGGTGGTCACATAAATTGTTCTTTGAGTATCTTTTGATAGAAAAGAAAATTTATAAGAAACTACAGAGGCACAAAGTGCAGGATAAGGTATCCTCCTTGAGGAACGGAACAGAAACAAAGAAAAAAAGGAAAAGAGAAACATAAAAAATATAGAAGATGCCATGATGGTAGAATCAGGGAAAGAGAAAAGGGAAGGAAGCATTTGAAGACAGCATGCCTTCCAAGTAGTGGCTATGGCTTCACAAAGCATCCAGGCAAGAGAAGCAAGGCTTCAGTCATTTGAGTCAATGTAGGGTTTTATTACTATTATTTTACTTTCTTGTTTTCGAAATTTCTTTAAGATTTTAAGATTATGACTTCAATCCTACGATATTATGGTGCTGGGCAATGACAATTCTGGAATGTTCGTATATCGTTTTAGGATTGTGTAAGGCTTATAAAATATAGGCAGGTTACATGAGGGTAAAAGTAGACAATGTCGTGATGTAGAATTAGGGAAAGATAAAAAAATATGGAAGTAAAAGATACGTTAATTTTCAAATTCAAACTTTCCAATCATCTGTTTTCCTGTCCAATTGCATTCTGATTGGTAGAAAATACTAAAAACAAGGAAACTACAAACAAGCCCATAAGAAGCACCTATATAGAAACGGACCGCCATTGACATAACCTTACTCTTTTTGATTATTTGGGCTTAGGAACCAATGGCCTTGACCCTACTCTTTGGAATTGACCTCCTAATAGTGTCAAAGTGATCAATTCAATGGCCACTTTGCACTTTACATCAATTCCCTCCTACCAAAAAATGTTTACTTCTTTGAGTGGGGGAAAATATTGAGGACTCAATGAGTCCATCAACATGAGAGGATTGATCATCTTGTCATAAGTAAAGAGCCGGAAAAGCATTTCATCTTGGTTAGTGGAAGATTATGAGATGGAATCAACTTGTACCTCTTCTTGTCAATGGAGAAGGTGTTGGAATTTTCACATTTGTCATGCTGAAACTCCTATCAAACAATCATGGATTCCAGAAGAATGATACATATCTCGAGCGGAAGGATCGCACAGTGCCTATAATTGAACCAATCTTAAAGGTCAGAATGCAATGCTCATGGACATTCAAGTTGGTATTCACCTAATAAATTATTATTTATTAGGGTATGGCTCAACATTGAAATTCAACTGCTTCACAGCTTCTTGAGAAACAACATTTTTAGAATTATAATCATAACACAAAGTTATTTCTGATAAATCACTTGAGTTTGAAAAATGTTGGTTAGTTTCCATTTCCTTCAAGTTTGTGGGATGAAAGTGCATGTCATAATATTAAATAATCTCCCTCGTTCCCGTCTTCATCTAAGGGGGCGTTTTGTTTGATCTAAATGGCCTTTGAATAGAGGCTAGGTCATTTGGTGAAGTTAATTGTTAAGTGCTAAACACTAAATCCAAATATGATGTTGAGAATCAGTTCTGAATTGAACTTAAACCGGTCACTTAATTGAAAACATGAATTTTGGTATCTAATATCTGAATGTGTTGTTTTCCAATTTTAACCTTCTATAAGCTTAGGAGCATAAATATTTGATAAAGTTAATAGGCAATTACATAATCAAAAGTTTTTATTTTAGCATAAATAGCATATTTTTTCTTATATTTAATTAATAATTATGCATAAAAATAATATAATTTATTATTGTACAAAAATAAAATTTATCATTTTAATTTTAATCCCTTGGGTATTTAGTTTTTTGTCATCTTCATTTTTTATAAGCGATAAAATTGAAAAAGAAACATTTGAATCCAAGTCAGACATGTTTTTATGTTTGGTTCTATTGGAGGAATTTTAAGAAAAGTCAAAACTGCCACCTAATGCTCTGATGTCTAATTGGTTTTCTTATTTAGTGAACCAATTTAGACATAACTTTTATTCAAAGACCATTTGGACCAAACAAATGCCCCCTAAAGTGAACCGGTTAGACATAAGAGCGTTTGGTGGTAGCTCTGAGTTTTCTCAAAACATTTATAGAACTAGACATGGAAACATGTCTGGTTTGTATTTAGAGGTCTCTTTTCCAATTTCGTCCCTTATGAAATGAAAATGACAAAAAATTCAATACCCACATGATTAAAATTAAAATAATAAATTTATTTTTGTACAACAATAAATTATATTATTTTTATTTATAATCATTAATTAAATATATGTCAAGAAAATATTATTTAAGTTAAATTAAAATTTATAGCTTATGCAGTTGCTTATTAATTTTATCAAATATTTATACCCCTGAGCATTGAGTAGATTAAAATTGGAAAACAATACATATTCATATATTAGATACTAAACAGTTAAAATAATTCAAATTTTAGATTTAGTGACCGGTTCAAATTCAATTCGAAATTGGCTCACAAAACCATATTTGAATTCAATGTTCACCACTTATCACTTAATTTTACCAAACGCCCCCTAAGTCATTTGGGATTTTGGTCTCAGCTTCTATTACTTGGGTTTCTTTATCTTCTCTTTCTGCAATTTACTTGATTAGGACATTGTGCAACTCAATGCCCAAAACCTTGGCACTACAAACAACAAACAACAAATAACTACAACAACAAGCCTTTAGTCCCACTAGGTAGTGTCGGTTGCATGAATCCTTTTTTTCCAATTCACCTGATTGAGAGCATTTTCCTCTATTAGATTAAGGACTATTAAATCCATTGTCACTATCTCATTCCAAGTTATTTTAGGCCTACCCCTACCCTTTTTCATGCCCCTTGGCACTAAAACACTTAATTGCTTGCTGGACCTAAGAAGCTAACTTGGAGTTCTCTTGAGTCTTCCATGAGATCGTAGTTTGAACATCTTCACCCAACTGCTTAACTAACTTTTGTCGCATGTCACTAGCAATCTTCTCAATCTGAAAGGTTGATGCAGCCCTAGAAGGATTACATTGCATATCATCCTCTACCCTAGTGGCAACCTGAATTACATCTCCAACTATAATAAGATGACATGGGGCAAGATACAAATATACTAATTTTTATAACACTAACTTCTATGCTTATTTTATCTTCTGCCATTGTCATGTCCGCTACCATTGTGACATTGGTGCCATCCCTCAAACCAGATCTGCCCCTCTCTCTATCTCCACTGTAGCATCCACCACTGACACAACGTCGTCACCGATTCTTAGTGCCTCGGCGTCGAATCATTGTTAGCTTCTCCTTTACCAAATAGAGTGATTGTGTGGGAAGAGCTACGCAAACCAGATTATTTGCATCCATTCCTGTTGGATACGGGTGCTGTCTCCCTAACCAGATCTGTCCCTCTATCTCTACTGTTGCATCCACCACCAACATGATGATGCCACCATCCCACGAACCAAATCCTTTCCCCTCTATCTCTGCTGTCGTGTCCACCACCGGCACATTGCCATTACCATCCTGCGAACCATATCCATCCCTCTCTTCTGTCTACTGTCATGCCCACTACCACCACAATGCTGTCACCATTCTGCTGTTACTGCCTCAACATGATCTGCCGCTCTCTCCCTCTCCTTCTCTTGCTCAAAGGCTGTTGAGTATGGTAAGTCGCCATCGCGCACAGCCTCCATCCATCACCACTGTAACTTGCCAGTGAGATCTTCTCCCTCCCTCAATCTGTTTTTCATCTTGATTTCTTTTCTTTCACTCTGTTTTCTCACGATCTGAACTATATCTCTCCTTATCTCTATTTGCGAATCTAGAAGACAATTTGTGGCTAGGGCTACGAGCCGGTAGATTAGGTTTTGTTAATATATTTTTTTAAAGTTTTGTAGGCTTAACATTTGCAGTAATCTTCACGTTTTGATCTCAAGACAAAACATTTTCAACTCTGGGATCTACTTTAATTTTCAAAATTATTTTTGCACGAATCTTGATTTTATTCTAGCATTTAAAGCACACTTCAAACATACACCCTTTAGATTTTCAATTTCATTGTCATGCATCTTTTTTAAGGATCCAACATCTGGGGTGAGTGAGTATAGGAAAGGCACTAAGCTCCAGGTCTCTGGTGATTGAGATGTGAGTGTGCGTGGACTCTAAATCTGGCTCTAGGGTGTTCATTAGATAACTGTAAAGTGGACACAGGTTAGGGATCAAGTTGATTACTGAGATTAGAGTGTGTGGGATCCTAGTTTTTAGGATTTGATTTTTAATAACAGTTTGCATCATCTGTTTACAGGCTTTGGGTTATATTGAAATTCAAGTCAACTTACGAATCAAACATTCTGGTTTCAAGAATATTATGATTTCATGTTAAACATTTGCTAACAACATTCTTTCTTCGAAAACAACTCACACTGAGTATGTTTTTAAGTTAGAACATGGATACCTTATGCATTTCACTTTATGTGCTAGTCATTTTCCCACCATAGATTTTCGAAAACAAAGACATATGCATACGATTCTTTTATAATTTTCAACACAGGTCTACAACAATTATTTATTAAATTTTATCAGTCAACAATTGGTAGATACATGCACTTTGCCTATGTAGCACTAATGCCCTGAATATCTTTGTGCACAGCCTGTCCCAAGCTCGAATAAAGGAGTAGGGTTGTGTTAAGTAATTGACAACTAGCGTAATACTTGTTAAATCTATATGATATGAATCCTTAACAAATATTCATTGGGGTGTTCTCTATGAGTGACATGTTGCATTTAAACCACCTGGGTGCAACAAAAAATGGACAAAGGTAGTGTCATTCTAGAAGGGAGAGAGTTAAGAAGTTAGTATAGGAAACTAGGATTATATTAGCAACTTGGAATATAGGATCAGTATAGGAAAAAGCATGGAGATAGTGGACACAATGATCAGAAGAAAAATTGATGTAATCTGCCTTCAAGAGACTAAGTGGGTAGGGGGGAAAGATAGATAAATTTAAAAATTGAGATTTAAACTTTAGTGCACTAAAAAAGAAAAACGTAAAAATGGGATGGGAATCATTGTTGACAAAGACCTAAAAGATAATGTGGTAGATGTTAAAAGAATAGGGTATAGGATCATAAAAATCAAGACAACTTTGGGCCTAGAGATAATAAATGTGACTAGTGCGTATGCTCCACTCCTAGACTTAGCGGAAAACCTTAAAAGATAATTTTGGGAAGATATGATTAGTAATACAAGGGATACTAGGGTCTGGAAAAACATTCATAGGAGTTGATTTGAATGGAAATATTGGAAAGGAAAGTAAAAGTTATGAGAGAATACACAGAGGCAATGGATATGGAGATAAAAAAGAGCTCGGTGATACGATTTTAGATTTTGTCATGTCTTACGATTTGGTTATATTGAATACCTGCTTTAATAAAAGATAAGAACACTTAATAACTTTCAACAGTGGACAAAATAAAACTCAAATAGATTCCTTCTTAACTAGGACGAGGGGAGCGCCTATCATGCAAGGATTGTAAAGTTATTCTGGGTGAAGGTTTGACTATACAACATAAAGTCATAGTATGAGATATATGTACTAAAAAAATGGAAGAGAAAGAGCAACATAAATCAATGCAAAAGAACTAGGTAGTGGAGCCTGAAGGGAGAAAATATAGTAAAATTTAAAGATAAAATAATCGATGAGGTTGATAGACAATAGTGGATAAGGTATGCAAACACTCTGTGAAGTAGAATGGCTATCTCTATTAAAAAGATAGCAAAAGAGATTTTAGGTGAATTTGGAGAAGGTTCTTGAGCAATCAAAAAAGTTGGTGGTGGGATCAAGGTATCCAAAAAGCCGTAAAGACAGTGGTTATGTTTGGTATGCGGAATGCCTATTCTCAGGAATAGATTAGTTCTAGTAGGTTAGTTATAATTAGTTATATAAGAAATTATGTTGTTACAATAAAGCAAATAATAATGTGAAACATTTTATGAGTCAGTAATAAGGAATAGACAAGGAATAACTATCCCGAATTTCAACTTGGGGATGTCTATTCCTTTTTTATTACATGTTGAATGAAATAATTAGGAATATATAAGGAATTACTATTCCCTTCATTCCCAAAATTTAAATTATATTCCATTTTATTCCAATGAATAGCTATTCCACTGAACTAAACGAGCTTGAAAAGAATCTAGTGTAAAACATGAGAAAATTGTAGAAATAAAAATAATCTGGTATAAAGCATGGCAAAGTTGTAGAAATATAGAAAATCTTTAAAAGTATAAAAAGGCAAGAAAAGATGCAAAAAATGCAATTAATGAAGCTAAGCATAGATCTTATGATAATTCATATACTAGACTAGATACAAAAGAAGGTGAAAGAGACATATATAAACTTGCTAGAGTTAAAGAAAGAAAGTGCAAAGATTTGTGTAATGGAAAATGTATAAAGGATGAGAATGTAATGTCTTGGTTAAAGAAAAAGACATTAAAGAGAGGTGGCAGAGATACTTTATTATGTTGTTTAATGAGGACCAAATTGAAAGCTTGAACCTAGAAGTGAGAACAAGGAAAAGACTAAAAATATTAGATTATTCTCAAAATTAGAGTCATTGAAGTTAAGATGATGTTAAAAAAAGATGAAAAGTGGGAAATCGATAGAATTGGATAACATCCGATTGAAGTTTGGAAATGTTTAGGAGATGATGGAAGTATATGGTTAACCAATCTACTCAACATATTTAAAAATCAAGAAAATGTTGGAGGATTGGAGGAAAAGCATGTTAATTCCTACACCAAAGAAAAGGTGATATTCAAAATTGTAATAACTATTGTGGAATTGAACTTATGGCTCATACAATGAAACGAGTCTCAAATCAATTTGGTTTTTATGCCTAGGAGATCAACAACAAAAGTTATTTATCTTTTAAGAAGATTAATGGAAAAGTTTGGGAAAAAGAAAGGGTAGGATTAGACCTAAAATAACATGGAATGAGATAGTGAGGAAGGACTTAATAGCTCTTAAGTTGGTTGAAGAAAATGCCCTTGATTGTGTGAATTGGTGGAAAGGGATTCTTGTAGCCAATCCCGCCTAGTGGGACTTCAGGCTTGTTGTTGGTTGTTGTTGCAACTTTTATACTTATGTGTACTATTTTTTTTTCAGTATTTTAGAGATAGTCTTTGACCATGCCTTAAGGGGTATGGCTGTCACAAGTATAAATCCTCCTAATAAGAAAAATAAAATAGAAAGTACAATCAAAATGACAGAATCTGCCAATCTTGCTGTACATCTGAGAAGCACACCCATTTAAACAACTGGCTGCGAAGGACCAAAGCCAATTAATGAATCCTGTTCTAGAGCAAAGAGTACATCATCTTCTTCCCTGTGAAAACACCTTGCACGCTCTTCCAACCAAATACCCCACAAAACTGCAAAAATCACACATATCCAATCCTTCCAACCTGTAAAAGAAATATCAAACCTCTCCACTGATTCTAGACAGACCCAGTCCTTTCCAAAGAAAGCAAACAATTATTTCACCCCCTGCAAGAGAATGAGCAATGCAGAAGAAGATGACAGACGGGTTCTCAACTTTCAAAACATTAAGGACACACATCTAATGTAAAGTCTTAGAAGGCCTCCTACCCTGCTACAGATTGTTAATGTTAACTTTATTTGGATTAACCAACCAAATAAAAAAGCCTTATCTTAGAGTAGACTTTAGCCTTCCAAATAGTGCAATGAAGCGGAAAGAACATGCCAACACAAATCAATTGCTCAAAGAACAATTTAAAAGAATAAATCCTTGAAAAATGTGAATACCAAGCCTGAAATCCCCTGCTATTGGAAGGATGACAGCCTCCAAGAACAACAAAAGATAGAGCTCCTCCACCTCCCTGTCATTAAACGACCTAGAAAAATGGAAATCCCAAGGAAAAATTTGCTCATATCAAAAAAGAAGTGATGACACCATTGTGCACCAAGAAAGATTATGTGAACAAGGAAAAGTTATGAACAGAGCAGAATATTATCAACGGAATTCCTCTCATCAGTCCCAAAGAAAATTTTGTCATCAAACTGAGCATGAGGCACAACCTTCTTTCTGTACATGGTATGATTTTGCACAACACCTCAATTTATTGCCCTATCAATAAACATGTGCAAGGTATCTACTACAAGAATAATGGAAGGGGGACAATGGGTCACTTTGACGTATCTGACTCTAAGGTTTAAAACAAGTCTTTAGGCTCCCTATTAATAGTAACAGGAACAGCGGCATTATTCAAACAGGCACTAATCCTACTCTTCCATCTGGAACCAAAGCTTTTCCTATCCAACAATTTGTCTAAAAATTTTAACTCACTTGTCACCCTTCCTCCTCCTTACACCCACAACGACCTCATTCACCACCAACAAAGATTTTGCTTGCCACCAACAAAGCACTCTGAGAATAAGAGATAGCATCTCTTAAAACTGTGCTCATCCTAATAACCTTCACAATAATTTGTTTTGTAAAAAATGTAAAGACTCCCAGCACAAAAGCATTTGTAGATCATAGTGGACCAGTGGTGTTATAAGATAGTGTACTACATCAAGTATCAAAGCACTAGTTAGCATTACAATTGATAATATAATGAGTTGAAATATTTCCATAGTTTATTGATCTGTTGCGCTTATATGCCTCTCATAAAAACTTCTTGCAATATGAAACATTCAAACGGAGTTGGATCTTTTTGCCACTTTGTACTTGACACTTAGGAAAGAAAATGGATGGAAGTCTACCAAGATTCCACGAGGATTGTGATTTCCTACCCTTTTGTTTAACCTTAATTCATTATATGAGGTTAGAATGTTTTGCTATCATTTAGTGAAGTTAATTTTTATATTTAAAAGATCAATGTTAAATCACCTGTTTACTTGCTTTGTTAGGTCTTGCATTAATCTTAGTTTATCCATTTAGTATATAATTTATGTAATTGTAACATGAATTTGATGGTAGAAAAACCATGTGCACTACCTGTGCATTTTGGCTATTCTATTAAAAAGGAAATATGTGCAGGATATTTACATAGGCTTGATTTATTTCCTTCTTGTATAATTGAAATTGGCTGTAGGACAAATGCCATTAGATTTATGGAAAGTGCATATTAACAGGAAGAACAGGGGAATGGAATATGATAATGGATGTCTTATTGAATGTCTCTCTTGGGGCAGTTATCTAACAGTGGAACGTCCTTGTTTCATTCTTTATAAAAAAATTAGAGAAGTGGTAGGAGGTTGTTTCCATTGTTCATAAGATGCTACATAAACAAGTACATGGTCGCATGCTAGAGATGTTTTATCTTCCTCATCCCCAATGGAATCAACTCACTTTCATTCGGATTTGCAGGGTGCATTTTTTATTATTATTATTTTTAGAACTTTAATGTGTGACTCATTTGTTTAATATCTTGTACACATATGCTTCATGTTTTTACTTTCAGTTCGCTTTTCTTGGCACCAATCAGATTTACTTAATCTGTAAAAAATGTTGCCTTTTGAGGATGCATGTAATATATTTGACATATGCCCTCTTCATGTATCTATGAATGTAGGTGTCAATGTTCAAGAAGAACTATGACCATCTTCCAAAGGACACATACTTTGGCATGTACAAAGAATCAACCCGTGGTAATCCAAATTATTTTTTGACTTATGGAAATGGGAAAGCAGCTGCACGAATTCAAGATCATCTCCGTCCCAATGGTGCACACAGATGGCACAATTATATGAAAACCCCCAAGTATGGCTACACTTATAGTTCTTTATACCATTAGATCCGACAAGAAGTACTTGTGCCCTCTTTTGACAATCCCTCCAGTGCTATGCAATTGATCGGCACAGTGAATTAACTGGATTCACCGAAATATTTCGGTTAACCATATACATTAACCAAACCGAACTAAACTAAAGGGTATACCTGAACCCTTACTTGACCGAATTTTGTTTCAATTACTGAAATTAACCAAACTCATGATGCCTTTACAATTTACGTATATATATTTATCTATAATATAAATAAATATATTATATTTATTTGGAAATATTTATAATATATTTACTTATTTATATATATTTATAATTTATATATTAATGTTTATACATTCAGTTGGTTAATTCGGTTAACCGAAAAAAAATTCTCTTAAACCGAACCAATCACCAAACACTGAAATTTTTTAAAAATTAAACTGAACCGACTGAAATTAAAATTTTAACCAAACTTCTTCAGTTAGGTTGGTGAATTCGGTTTTCACTGAATACTGCTCAGCCCTAAATCCCTGTCTGCATGTGTACATTCGTGTGCGGATGTGGATGTGTATGTGTATGCACCTGTGTCTGTGTTTGTGTTTGTGCACGCGCATTTGTGTGTGAATGTGCGGAAGCGTGTGCATGTGCATCCATATATGGATGTATTCTCATATACTGGGAAGTTGGGTGAGGAAGGTCAGGAGGGATGCTTTTCTGGTATTGGTTCAGTTTGTTTTTCATGTTCACTTACCATGTTTTGTGAATTCCTTGACAGTGAGATTAAATTGGAAGAGGCTGCTGTTCTACATTACACATACACCAAATTTTCAGACTTGACTTCTAGACGTGATCGGTGTGGTTGCAAGCCTACTAAGGAGGATGTCAAACGATGCTTCATGTTGGAATTTGATAGATCTGTGAGTTTGATACCTCCTTTTTTCGGTTCTTATACTTGTTATGTTTTATTAGTGATTTATGAGTGCATGAAGCTTCAGCCTGTTGGCAATCATGCACCATGAAGGAAGGGGATTGTAAAAATCAGTCCAGATTGAAAGGTAAACATTTGATTTGAGACTGGATATAGTGGGAGAAGGTGAGTTTTTATTCATGCATGAGCATAATCCAATTGATGGGTTTGGTTGTCTTTGTTGTTGGTGAAGTGGTTCTTGGAGCGGATGATGTCGGTGTTTGGAAGATTGGGAAGGGGTTATCAAAACATGAGGATTTGAAATATCATGTAAGCTGGCAATTTGCTCAATGAAGATGGGGAATTTTTTGGAGTTAGGATTAGTTTGGGAAGGTAAAAGATATTTGATTTTTGTGCCTGGTAGGGCTATAGGAGATGAGTGGTGAGGGTTTGTGCCTCCATGCGGGAGGAATTTCATATGTTGGCTAAGGAATTCATGCGATGGCAAATGATTCTGGTAAAGGACTAAAGGTGAGGTAGTATGGAGCAATCTTCCTCTTGGAGCAAGGTTGTGATGGCAGGAAAGAATCAGATCTGTGATTTGTTGTGGGGTTGCAATGCTGATTGTGATGCCTGGCCATGCATCATCTGCCCGTAATCCTCAGATTTTTTATTTTTTTTATTTTTTGTTTTTTTGGGGGGGGGGGGGGGCGCGGTGGGGTTGTGGTAGGGTTGACTTTAGGGGCACCTAGGGTTTCTGTGAATAGCTGTGACAAGAAGATGGAAGGGAAGGGTCTATCTTGTGAAAAGTGGGCCTGGTGAGTTTAAGTGGAAATGGGTGGGCTTAGAATGGATTGGGCTGGGCATTATAAATGTTACTTTATATTTGAGCCTCATTTTGGTTATTCAAAAAGGCTCTGCATTGAGCAGGCATTCTTCAGCTAACCCAGATCATACAAGCCAAAAGTATATACTGTCCAATAATTCCCATAATATTCAGGGCCATAATCTGAGCAAGGTGCTGAATCAAAATCAGCAGCTCAGTGGAAGATGCAGCCTCTCTATTAGGGTGGCTCCACAAGCGTCACAGATGATGGGAACTTCTAATCTTATTAGAAGGGATTTGCAAACAGGGAAGGAGGTGGCTACATCTTCTTTGCAAGCTATGGATTTATGGGTCTTGGAAGGGAAGCTTTGGTGAAAGTCAAGAATGACTCTGATCTGGGAAATCAAATGTTTTTGCTTCTTTAGTGGGTGAGGAATGTGGGCATGTAGAGAGTTTGGCTAATGAGCATCCTTTGCCTACCATTGATGGGGTAGGGATACAAAGGCTTAGGGTGGATGGTGTGCTGGAACAAAATAGAGATGAGGCAATTAGCAATTTTAAGGGTAGGGGCAGTGAGGTTTATCTTTGTTGAGCAGCAGTGCAGGTGGATGTTAACAGTCAAAAGAGGGATTCAAAAGAATAGATGTTGAAGGTAAGGAGAAAAGAATTGAGGAGACATGTTGTAGGATAAAGTGATGTTGCTAGTGATTTTGCAATGTGATGATGGTTTTTTATTGGATGAAATTCAGAAACAGCAGGGTTATATGTCTGAATCATATGAGTTTTGTTGGCATCCACTGAATGTGCTTCCATCTCTGATGGAAGGCTTGGAGGGAATTCCAGTTTTTGGGTGAACGATAAAGTTTTCTATTATTTTTTAGAAGCATATTATCACAAAATGAACAGATCTGCATTTCTATAATTTTGGGACCTGCATTAGTTTTACATATTCTTCAGCTCTGTATTTTTTTCTCAGTTTAATTTAATTGTTGTGACCTAAGTCCCTAATTTTTTTATTTTTGTAATAAATTATTATAATTGTTATTGTTTGATATAAGTCATCATTTTAGATCATAACATAAATGCTATTTGTAATTAATTAAAAATACTTCTACTATCACATAGTGTTTCATTTGTTGAAGGTTTCTATTAGTATTTTGGAAGGTGCATTTTTGTCCATAGACCACAAGATTGTTTTTTATCATGTGGCTAGTTTGCTTTTGGAAAACTTTTCTTAAAAATTTTAGTTTTATTTGGGAGACAAGTTTCAAGCTTTGGATTTGGATTCGTTTGGATTTGAAGGAAGTTGATATAATCTTGTACTACGTTTTATATAAATCCACACAAATCCAATCTAAAGCCAAATCCAAGATTTGAACTTCAGGCTCCCAAACACAGGGTTTAGGTATTAATTTTTGAAACTTGTAAATCAAGTCAATATATATTTACTCCTACAAGTGCTGTTAGCCATAAATATGTGTTTAATGGTGGGGTTTTTTTTTTTTTGTGAGAAATCATAGTTTCATATAAATGGAAAGTATTTATTACTTTTAGTTTTAAAATTTTTCCTTGAAAATAATGAGTACATGTTTTTTGAAGATTTGGCAATGGTAAATCACTCAACTATGCTGTGACACTGTCCAAAATTCCAAATATTTTCTTTTTCCCTTTTGAAATATTATTATGCTGTCCAGGCAATTATTTTATTAGGCATTTGTAGAACAAGTAAATCCATTAATACCTATTTTTGTAGTTTAGCCAAATAGACATTTAAATCAGGAAGATCGAAGGCATATGGGGTTTTTATTTTTTGGGATGACAAAAGAAGAGATTTCATTGATAAGAGGAGAATTTACAGAGAGAAGAAAATGACTTCTTCCGCCAAACTTTTGGAAAAATCCAGAAAAAATAAAGTAATAAAAAAAACATAACGATCAGAGCAGAAGATTTTCCATTTTTGCTGAATCTCCGAAAAACTAACTCCCTTAAAGCAACTAAAACCAACACACATAAAGAAGCAAGGTAGTGAACCTTCTCCCAAACCAGTTGCCAATTCAATTTTATCATTGAAAATATCCGTGCATTATACTCCAACCATAATCCCCACAACACTGCAAAAGTACTGCATTTCCAAAGTGCAACCCTCTCTTTCCTTCTACCAAACCCCTCAAAAAAAATAGGCAACAATTTCTCCACTGACGTTGGGTAGACCGAAGATTCTCCCATCACATCAAATAAATTATTTCAGATTCTCCAAGTATAGTCACAATGTAAAAATAGATGAGGTGCCATTTCAGAATTCAAATAGCATAGCACACAAACATCTAGAGATAAGGCCTTCAAAGGTCTCTTGATCTGCAACAGGTTATTAGTGTTGATTTTATTGAGCACAATCAGCCGTATGAAAGCCTTAATTTTTGGGGGAGCTTTTGCCTTCCAAATAAATGAATATAGGGGAAAACAAGACTTGGAATGGGTCAAAAACTCCGAAAAAGATTTATAAGAATACACCCATGAATGATCCAAAATCCAAGACCAAGTATCCCTAGCTGAAGAAAGGTGAGAGTTGTTCAATAACGGCAACAAGGAGGAAAGTTCCAATAATTCTCTATCATTAAGAGATTTTTTGAAATGAAAGTTCCATGAAACCTAAGTGCTACCCAGGTCAACCACACAAAGAAATCATACTTTCTTGCTCTGAACTCAAACGAAAGAGATGAGGAAAAGATGTAGCTAGAATATCATTCTCCAACCACGGATCTTCCCAAGATTGAATTTGAGAACCCATTCCCTCCACAAATTTAATGTGAGGGGTAAACAAGGGATAAATTTGAGAAATAGATCTCCATGGGTTCTCTGATGAACATTGTAAGCTAGCATTGGTAACCCACCCATTCTCACCCACTCTATATGTCCTAAGCACACTATGCCAATTGGAGTGACCTTCTATAGGAAATCGCCATAACCACTTAGCTAAAAGGGCGATGTTTTTAGACAACAAATTTCGAAAACCCAGCGCCCCACCCCGCCCCCCCCCCCCCCCCCTCCTCCCCCTTCAATTTAGATCTACAAACCTCATCCTACCTTAATGATCCCTAAAACCTCTGATTCTGAACCATGAGAAACCCCTCATGATTTTCTCAATCTTCTTAGCAATCCCCATTGGAAGCCTGAAAACAGACAAATAATATAATGGGATAGTATATAAGCATGCTTGATGAGGGTGATTCTACCCTAAGGAAAAAAGAGCCACCTTCCAACCGTCTAGCCTCTTAGCTACTCTGTCCACTACCAGATTCCAAATATCTGCACATCTAGGATTCCCCCACATCGGGACCCCTACATAAGTCAGAGGCCACTGCAAAATACCACACCTCACAACAGAAGACTGCTCCCTAAATCAATAGGAACATTAATATTTGCTAAACCACTTTTCCTCATATTTATTTTAAGCCCCAAAATTCTCTCAAACACTTGAGGATATCCAGTACACAGCTTAAAGAAGGGTGTGATCTTCTAAAAGGAAAATGGTATCATCAACAAACTGAAGATGAGAGACCACCGTTCTCTCCCCGCTTCCAACTCTCTATCCACCCCCCTATCCACAACCCTATCCCCCATGCTACTCAACACATCGACTGCTAAGACGAAAAAAAAAAGGGAGAAAGTGGATCACCTTGTCTAATGCCTCTCAAAGCCCTAAACCAAGACTTAGGTTCTGCATTCACTACTACCGATAACCACAACTTAGAAACAACCCCCTAACCACCTGCGCTAATGCTCACCAAAACCCTTTGTCACAGAAATTTTATCCAAAAAAAAAAACCAGCTTATTCTATCATAGATCTTCGCAAAATCCAATTTAAAAATGAAACCCCTCTTCTTCTTCGTATGAATATCCTCCACCACCTCATTAGCCACCAAAATACCATCCACAATTTGTCTTCCCCCCACAATGGCACTCTGAGCTGGTAGAAATAGACTTGTCAATCACCGCACTCAGCTTATTAGATGGAACTTTGGTGATGATCTTATAGACACTAGAGATTGGACTAATCTAATAGATCTGAAGTCCTTGACTTTAATGGATCTAGATTTCTTAGGCACACGGATAATAAAAAAGTG
Organism: Malania oleifera; assembly: GCF_029873635.1. Classification (NCBI taxonomy): domain Eukaryota; kingdom Viridiplantae; phylum Streptophyta; class Magnoliopsida; order Santalales; family Ximeniaceae; genus Malania; species Malania oleifera. Next base: position 93,070,069 of record NC_080425.1, read on the forward strand.
GAATTAATTCTCTTGCTCAGCCTCCCGTTCCCATAAAATTCAACAAAAATTTTTAGCAAGTCAAGTCATGCTTACTTATATCTTTGAAATCCTGAAAGAAAGTCAAATTAAAACCATCTGGACCTGGGGCCTTATCCCTGTCCATCCCGAAAACTAGCCCCCTCATCTCATCCTCGTCAAGAGGTCTCTCTAACCAAAGCATCTGATCTCTAGAAACATGATTCCACTCTTAATCCCTGAACCATTGGTCTCCAAGCGGCCCCCTCAGAATAGAGATTTTCAAAGAAATCAGAGATCTCTGAAGCAATCCTACTAGGATCATTAATAATTGTCCCTCCTCCCACTCCATCTCCCTAATCAAAATTTTCCTCATCTAATCATTAGCAAGCTTATGGAAGAAACCAGTATTACAATCACCTTCTATGACCCATTTGAATTTAGTTTTTTTTGCTTATAGGTTCTCATTTCCTTAAAATTTACCTCTCCCGTCTCATTCTTTAGAGAGATCCTTCTAGCCTCCTCACTTTGAGATTTGTCTCCTCTTCCTTTTTATCCAAAGATTCCAACTCTCCTAGGATTCTGGATTTTTCTAAGTCTTAGCATCACCAAGCACCTCCTTATTCCAAGATTTTAGCTTCTCCTTTAGATGTTTCAACTTCTTCATAAACCTAATTTCTCTCCATCCTCAAGTCTAGTAAACTTCTTGTTGTCAGTTGAATTATAGATGTTGGAAAATCCCCCACAGCTGTAATGCCCTCAATTAAAGGGACTGAATTAAGAAATAAAACCTATGAATCCCTGTGATTCCAGACTTCGGCATTCACTTCCTTGGTATCCTTCTTTGCCAGAGCTGCCCTGAACAATGTCAGCAAAAGAGGGGCTTGCCAAAGGCTCATGCAGCTTCCTGCTTGTTTCCCCCTCACTTCTTATTGTGATCCACAGTCTGGACATCTTAGTCTCCCCTCGATGCTATCTTCTCTTTGATCTTGCTCATCTTCAATTATTCCAGCAAAGCTACAAGGAAGGATTCCCAACCACATGCTTTTCTCCTTCTGGAATTCTAAGTCCGACCACCTCTCTCCATTAATCTCCTTCTTTAGTAGGATAAAATTACCCCTATCTTTTAAACGGTAATGATTAGCTATTTATTTTTTATATTTTTTGATAAACTAGTATGAGCGAACCGTTTATGATGGTTTTTATCTTTGGATATTTGTTGTGCACTTACCCATGTATACGGTTTATCAGTAATAGATAAAGTTTATTCTTTTTTATGGCTTCTTGGGATTTAAATAACAACCGAAACACCAGAAATATCATTTAAATAGTTCGTAAAGAGTGGGTTTAGGAGAAAATAGTGCGCTCACAATTTTAGTAAATAATGGATAAATATACTATTATTATTGCTATTTTACTGTTTTTATTTTGTATTGTTTCTTAGCACTAAACAAATATTTATATATAAAACTATTTTTTTTACCGTGTTACTTTCTTTTTTTATTAGTTATAAACTCCTATAATCTTTACCAGGTGTATGCGTTTATTTTCTTTTTTAGGCTTTTCCAGTTCTTAGAATAATAGGGTTATTCTCATGGAACTGCTTTTCATCTTTCCTGCAGTTTTGCTTTATTTGATTAAATTATGCTAGAGTGACATGTCAAATCATTAATTATTTGAGTATGTGCAATGTCTTCCAAACTTTTGGAGGATATTGCTTCAAATCATGCAGAATGGTGGAATAGTATTTGTGTAGCTGAACCTACTTGGTGGGGCTTGAGGCTCAGTTATTATTGTATGTGCAATTGCACTAATGCTTTATCTTGGTGCTGATTCTCTCTGGAGCAAATTGTTGGATTGAGAAACAATTAGGGGTTGTATTGCAAACAATAGGGACTTATATTCGGGAGTAGAAATGTTTCAAATGGATCCTCAGTGATATTGGATGGGAGTATGATTAGCTAGTATATTATATGTGCAATTTCGTGCAGTATTGAAACCAATTAGGGCTGCTTGTGTTGATCTACTCACAGAAAGGGGAAGGCATGAAGAGGATGCAGATATAAAAGTGATGATAATGCTTTGAACAGAACTGTTGCCAATAATGGGAAGATGAAGACAATGTGAGTTACCCTTCCAATCATTGGTAATTTGTGTACTATAGTTGGCAGCAATTGGAGATTTGGGAGTTGTCGGTGTCTTGGTGATTCCTCACTGAGTTGATTTAAAACACAAGCTTGGAAAAGGTCATCCATGCTGGATGAGGTGTGCATTGTTATTGGTTGTTATGTTAGATTAACGTGTCAAAAGATACAATGGATCTATTTAATTTTTATCATTATATCAACTTCTTACTTCCGCAATAGTGTGAGCTCTTTAATTCCAGATCTACCTTTCCTAATGCTAACTCTTACTAGAATTAAGGAAGTTGCCCTTGCATAGATTTTTATGTTCTGCAACTATTCATTTGCAAGAGATGATTAAAGCTTCTTTCATTATCATGCAAGCTAATAGTTTGCACACACGGTAGTTAATTGTGTACTGATATTAATGGCTGCAGGCAATTGAGTTTGTTTCAAGTTCCGTGTGTTAAAATATCTTACAATCTTATGTAATAAATAAAAACTTTGTTGCAGGCTTTTATAATTGCTTCAACTTCAACCGACGAGGAAATGCTAAGCTGGTAAATATTTGAACTGCAGAGAAAAGTTCTTTTCTTTCTCCTGGCCTGCTTATTCTATTTCAATATGCACCTACTCGTTAACTCTTTGGCTTTGAGATCTAACTTCTTGAATTTAACTGCTATCAGTAATGGAGTTTCTAAATTTGGTCTTTGCTTCTCCTTTTTAGGTACCGTGAACATGTTGTATGGACTGACAAGTCACTAAATATCAAACTGCTGAAGAAGGGCATTTTAACTCGCATATATGCTCCAATGGTAAGATGTCATGTCAATTTTTTAGACAAAATCTCCCAAAGATAAAAGGAGCTAAAAAAAATTAGAAAAATTTGTGAAGCCCAAGGTTCTTTTTATGGGCCCTGTTATTTTGGATTTGAGATGGGAAAGGGAAATGAAATCATACAGAATGGAAATGTTATTAAGTTTTATTTTACTTTATTTTGCATTGGCTGGCATCTGTGCCACATGATCTACAAATCCCAACTTTTTTATTATTTTTTACTCTTGCATTTTGTGTGTTTCAGGCCATCATTCAAGGTTTAAAGGAGTCAGGTGTTTTTAGTTCTATCATTGCATCTGCCTCAACTGCTCTCTCAAAGGACAAGTTTCTAATGTCCATTGACATTAATAACTCATCTTCAGCTGCTGCCTCAAAATCACTTCCCTCAAGAAAGTTTTCCAAAAGCAGAGTGTCTGAGGCAATTGCAAGAAGGGTATTGGAAATTTCAGATATTGCATCTGATAAAGCAGCTGTTCCACCATTGTCTCCCCCTGGCATGGATGAGGTCCACACCGTAGAAGAATAGATCTCCTAACTTCATTGCTGCTATTGCTTCTCCTTCTTCCTCTTCAGTGGTGGGTGAGAGATTTTGAATTCCTATATGCTGTGGTGGGAAGAATTCAGGAGAGAAGAAAGAGAAAGCAAGCATGCTGTTGGGGTTTTATTCATGTTACTGTTTTATGGGTTCTTCCCGATCCTTACCCAAGCGCTGGTGTATATGAAGAGAGAGTTCCAGTTCAGTTGTTTTCAGGTTGGCACCTGCATTGGCTTCAACTGGAAATCTTGGTCTTCCATTGTTGTGTGTATAGATGAAATTGTGTTAACATGGCATGGGGTTCAATTGATCATTGTTCATTTTGTAAAACTCGCTGGATATTTCTTAACCAGTTAATACATCGACCCTTGCCTTGAAAGCTTTTGTTTCATTATTCAAGTTCATCACATACTAAAAATGTTCTAATGGTTCCTTAACGGCATTTGGTAGATTACACTTGATGTCATGTTTGGTTTGCATATTGGAATGGTGTTGAATGAAGTGGAATGAAAATTTGAACGGAGAGCACAATAATATTTAGCGTTACACTTCTTCCGATTTCATTCTATTTATTACACTTCTTCCGATTTCATTCTGTTTATACGTTTCAAATATGCACTCAATTGTCTGCAAAATAGCCTTGTTTGGTTTGATAAAAATCATGCTGCATTGATATTTTAGCCCTTGAAAGCATACCAATTAACTTGAAAACCAATGGAAGAGGGTTTGGTGCTGTACAAATTGCAATGCAAAGTGGCTATGCTAGACAGTGCAAGTATGTGCAACCTTACAAAGGATAATTTAGAGAGACTACATGCAAAATAAAATGTGTTTTATGTCCAACACTGTCGATTAGAAGTTTTGAGAAGTGCACAATTGGTTTCTGTTTTTCATTTTTATTTTTGGTTCAGTTGCTCTTTAATTGTTAATGCTTTAGATTTATCGATTAGGTCTCATAATTTGCAGTCAAGTTATTGATACATACGTTGTAAATTACTCTTTGCATGGTCTTAGTTGTCAAGTTATTGATACATACATTGTAAATTACTCTTTACTAACTTTCAACCCACAAAATGTAAATAAGTGCTACACTAGATGTGTATTAAGAAGATTTTGAGTGGTTTAAATTTCAATTATGTAAACTGTTTTTCACATAACCAAAACATGAGATTGAAAGGATGAATGATATGTCACAAGAGGTGAGCTGAGACCATTATATTTAGTATCAGTCAAGAGTACTGTCATGTGGGTGAATTTTTCACAGAAGACAATTTCTACAATTCTCATACAAATGTGTAAGCCACTCTGGCACGTGTTAGAGATTTAACTATAGAGTCCTAGGTTTCAACTATGTGAAATGCCTTTTATGAGATAAAATCAGAAGATCTCATAGATTGGCACAACAACATCTTGTTAGAATTGAACATAGACTATGATATTACCTAAGATGACAAAATAATATCAAAACTGGAAGGTGACTGCAATTAAATAATGAGACGAAAATGTTGGGCGATGAAGAAATTGAATATTCAAAAAGTAAAAGTGGTTGAAATGAGAATGCTTAAATGGATTAGTGCTATAATACTGAAAGATAAATTAAGAAATGAATAAATTTGAAATAAGTTAGGTGTAACTCTTATAAAAGATAAGACAAGAAAGTAACGATTTAGATGGTTTGAGCATTTACAACATAGGCCACATAGAATGCTTATATGGATAAGTGCTATAATAGTGAATGATAAATTAAGAAATGAATAAATTCAAAATAAGTTAAATGTAACTCTTATAGAAAATAAAATAAGAAAGGGACGATTCAGATGGTTCGAGCATTTACAACATAAGTCACATAGTGCACTAGTGAGAAAGTGTGAGTTAATTACTATGAGGTATATGAGTAGAGTAAAAATAAGTTGGAATAAGATTGTGTGTAAGGTTTTAATAGTCATGAATTTGTTAAAGAAAAAGGTCCATAATCGAATAAATTAGCGGAAAATGATTTATGTAACTAACTCTATTTAGTAGGACTCAAGGTTTGGTTTTATTGTTTGTTGTTGTTGTACAACTTAATTATGAGGTGAGAGATGTCCAAATCAAAACATTGAAGATTAAAGTAAAATTAAGCAAAAATAGAGGACTAATAGTGCAATTATATCATAAACAAGCTTATTATGGCGAACGACGTCGTTTGGATGTTTAGAAGTCCTGAAAATAACAGAAATTTCATCCACCCAACTCAACTGCGCCACTCCAATGATGGCGAGTTCAATCATCTTCAACTCTGTTGCCTCAGCTCTCTCTCTCCCCAACAAATCCCTGTCTACATGCCTGAACTTCAGCTCCCTGCACCCGCCCCAGCTGCCGGCGCTTCGCTTCTCCGGCCAATTGAGTCACCGGAAAACAAGAGGTTTGACGGCGGTGACGCGTGCAGGTGCGAGCGCGACCAGCTATGTTATTGCATTTGCACTGCCGCTCTCTCTCCTCGCAATCACCATTTTTGTTTCAATCAAAATTGACGAAGACCTCGACAGAAAATTCTACGAAGAGGTACTTTAAATATATATATATATATATATATATATATTTATTTATTTATATTTTCCATGTGCAATTACTTTGTTTCTAGTGTTCACTACGTTTTCTTTCGCTAACCCTGTTCAAAATTGTGTACACCTGTGTCGATTTGAAGGTTTGGGGTGTTGTGATTGGTGGATTTACTGAAATTAAGTTTATTTTAAACTATTGGTGATTGTGTCAGGGACCAGGGTGAGTGAATTTAGACCTTTAAATTTTTCTTTCACCCAATGTGAAATACCCAGTTCGAGTCTGTGTGCCATGGGCGTGCTTGGTTTGGTAGGTTGTATGAACAATTATCATTATTGTTGTTGTTTTTAGTTAATTGTTTCTCTTTTTTTCTCCCCTTTTTTATTTTTTTAATGTGGGTATGTTGGAGTAAATTGATATTTGGGACAAACCCATCGATTTGTAGATGTAAATCCACAATGGGATTCGACTAAAATGTAAATCCAAAGCTGCGACGGGGTTAGATAAGGTTATGTTTGGGTAATGGAATGTAAGAAGGTGGAAGTAGAATGGTAATTGAATGGTGATATAATGCTTTTCAAGTTACTGATGCAAAATTTTGCGTTGTGCCATCCAAATTCCTATATGGAATGGGTGGACATTTTCATTGTGAAACGTAGTTTTAACTTTTCCTTGTCTCTTATATGCAATGCGTTAATAAAAACTTTTGCATTATCAGTTACTTTATGATAATAACATGTTTTCTTCTTTTGTAAACTTTCAAATCCTTATACTATAAACATTCTATAGAATAAGCATTCTGTAAACAAAGATGACTTTATGTTTACTAAAACGGCCAAAATCACTGACAATTTATGGCAAAGTGAATAAACATGATTCATATATGTGTTTCATGGCTTTAAGTTGTTTCATTAGCGGCGCATCTCAAGCTCTCGATCATAAGCTTTGGTTTTATTCTTTAGGTACAATTGCGTAGGTTGGCTTAGGCTTAGCATGATTTTTTATTGCTTTCTTGGCGGTGGTGTTCTAGATTTGAATGAAGTCTTTGTTAGATTTCATGGCATTTGAAACAGGCACACTTTCATTACTGGTGCCCAATCAATTTGGGTCCACGATGTAAAGGGAAAAAAAAGGATAATGGTCAACTGAATCTTGAGTTTTCTCCATACAAATATATTAGCCTTATTCTTGTTGATATTTAATCTTTGATGATTAAAATTAGAGACTAAACATCAATGCTGAGGAAATTTAAATGATTAATTTTCACATTTACAACATTGTAAATATGAGCAATTAAATGATGCAAAGGAATCTTCAAGGTTAAAAATATTTCTTTCATAAATTCTCAGTTGCTCTGTTTACATTAGAAACATGCATCTGGGTACTCATCTTTAGATTTAGGGTATATTATTAAAAAAAAAAAAAAGAACCTCATTGAGTTTTGTTCCTAACTACAACCCAATACATTAGTTTAAATGTTCAATCTTGCCCTAACTTTTTCCATGTTAATTACACAGATCAATTAATGAAATGGCTTGAATGTTATTGTATAAGTGTCATGTGCTGTGAAATTGTACACATATTGCCCTTTGGTCATCATGTGAGGGTGGTTGGAAACCAAGCATACTTCTCTTCACATGGATAATAATGCCATTATTATCATTTCATTGATCACTTGCTTGATGATCAGTGATACAATACATGCAATTTTCACATGGCACTTAGTGCCATTTTAGCATTTCAATTAACTTTCTCAACAGTATTAGCACTTGGGTTGGCGTAGCCAATTTTGTGACTAATGGACTGAATGGTAATTAGGAGCAAAACTCTTGACTTCATTGTAATTTGCCATCAGATTTATTTTTACTGAACAATATATGAATATTTCAGTTATAGCTCTTCTCACACCACATATTTGTGGAATTCTTCTTTGATTTTGTCAGTGTTAAGACTTTGATGAATACTTTGGATAATTTAAGCACTTAATGAGTACTTCATCTTTTGAAAAAAAAGTATTTCTGGAATTTTATGGAGCATTTCAGAACATACATGGATTTTTTAATTCTACAAGCTCATTGAACAATTTTATCACAGTTCCTGGGGTTTGATGAACTGAACCCTTTTGTCATCATGCTGTATTTGGGCACACATCTCATTCAAAGTCACGAGCTAATTTTTCTTTTTAACCTCATCTCTTTTGTGGACTAATGTTTCTGTGGTCGTGTTTGATGTAAAAGTTGGGTCTGTTTTTCTGGCAACAATGAGTGGAGCAGTGCTATTGATAATTGCAAGGGTGCTTAACATTTCTTAATTGATTTGATATGTTGATTAAATAGTTTTTAACATTGTATTGTTCCTGGATTTTATTTTATTTTATCTTATCAACCAGGTTGCAATTGATGAAGCAATAAGGGAAGTAGATGAGGAGGAAGCTGCTTTTGGCATTTCATTGGATGAGGATGATGATGATGATGATGATGATGGCATTTCCTTGGAGGAGGATGGTGATGTTGGCATATCCTTGGAGAAGGAACCTGTACTTCCAAGGACTCGGGATGGTGATGCTGACATATCCTTGGAGAAGGAACCTGTTCGGACTCGGAACCGGCCCAAACGTGAAGCTTAGATTTCATTTCTGTAGCTTGATTATGCACGATTTTAAACTGGAGATGATCATATGCATGCCGAAATTTGTAGCTCACCACCAGTTTCACGCACCTTCATAATCCGCTTACATGTATAAATTACAAGTCTCTGTTGATTTGAAATGTATTTTTTGTGATACATATTGTAAGACTGCTATAGGACTTCTCATCGTCTAAATCCATGATTATCCCAGAGGGTAGTGCACATTATGCCAACTGAATGGTGCGCATTATGTCTACTGAAGATTTACACCAGGAAAAATTGTTATTATGTTTAGGTTATTTTTTCCAGGCTTCAAAATAAGATAGACAGATACAGATGGAAGTTCAAAAGCATGTTTCTTCACAAATATTTCTTGCTAGTATACTGCCAATCCAATGGACGAGGACGAATGTCATTGAAGACCAAAGAGGGATCCAAGCCAGAGTCATTCCAAAATCTGTGAATATTTGTGCATTTTCAGCTAGGAATTTCTTTGCTTGCCACTTTCAATACATTGTCTATTTTGTTGGTAAAAGAGAGAGAGAAGATAGAGTATGAAGGGATGGTAGTCAACTAAGCATCCCCCGAATTGAACCATAGCCATTTCTTTAGCAGTGGCCGGAGTCTCTACTCCAAGCTTGCAAACCAAGCAGTGCAGCTTCAACTGCGGCAGTTCGGTGAGCTCCTTCCCTTGTGCAACTGCATCATGCCACCTCAGAAGATTATGGTCAAAATAACTGGTGGGAATTGGGACAAAGACCTGCATTAAGAATGAACAATAATCTGGGTTTACATTATTCTCTGAATTCCACAAATAGTTCAAATGCCTTCCACATCCTTGTGCTCAAAGAGATGTAAAACAGAAGCACTGTAGTTCCTCATTATGCACCGCCTGGTAGGTTGGTATATTCCTCGTGGAATATAGAGCCTTGTAATTCTTCTCAAACTTCCGGAGCTGTTTAGCAGATTTCATCTTGCGAGATTATTCTCGAGTCTCAGTACAATATAGCTTTGGTATCAGTCAGTCCACGGATTCAATGATACCACCACGTATCTCAGTGGAGATTGCTCGTTTCAGATCTGAAATATCAACATGCTGCATAAGGTTCATCAATCATCTGGTCCCACCATGACAGCTGGGGCAAACACTTGGTCTGCAAGATAGGCGAGCACCATCAAATGTGAGACCCTGCTTTACAAAGAAATGTTTCCTCAGTCCATCTTTTAAAGGGGAGTCCTTTAACAGATGAGGAGCTCTGGTAGTAATCAACAATAATCTTGCTTGCAGAGAAAGTAAACAGAACTGTGCCGATAAATCCCCCATTTGATTCTTTAGGGTACTATTTTGGCTGCTGAAGCCTCCTTCAAGGTTTGAAAGATTGTCTGTGTGATGTAGGAGCAACAATGGAGAATTTTAGACACATCTTCGTTGTTTTGGTGTCTTCAAGTAATAACCAAAAAAAATTGGCCTTTCTTCCAACTGCAGCAGATGACAAACAAGATGCATGAGAATGAATAATGAATGTGCAAGGTGAAGTTGGTCTGTTGTGCCAGGCTGCTCAGACAATAAGCAGACAGTGTTACATAAGCACCTTGGGGCCAATATGTTACTAGGAATACAAAACTGAAGCTGAACCACCTTTGTCAAAGACGACTCTAGATACATGCTTGATCAATTTCTCCATTTACATTTCTCTTAATTAGTCAAGATGAGTCATGGGACTTGCTTTCGAGAGGACTCAAAAACTAGCCTCATTAAGTACACAGACCTTAACTCAGGAGACTACGTCTATGGTTAATCATTAGTCTTCAAAAGCCCAGAAATATGAGATGGCCATGCTAACGTCACATATGACTGATGGTTGATCCGAAGAACTTTAAACACATAATAGGTTTATACAATTATTATCTATAACAGGATATACATAATTTCCATATATATAATTCTATGAGCTTATTAGTGTGTCAAATTATATAAATCAGTACCTGGATTGACATCTTCAACTTGGCAGCAATGTACAACCTCTAGATTTCAACTTTGATTCCAGACCAAAAAACTTCAACCCTGACAGCACCAAATCTGCTGTCTTTGTCTTCATGTGGTCAATTAATACTTCATCGTAGACAATCACATTGGCTTCAGTTAAAAGTTTACGCTCTCTCATATTAGAAAATACCTTCCTTGCCTCTTCCAGTGATCCATGCTTGCACATTCCCGATATAATAGCTGAGCAAATAACATCATCTGGAGGACAACCTTGTTGTATCATCTCGTCTATTACTTCAACCACTTTCTCAGCATCACCTGACTTACATACATGGAGAATGGTAAGAGTGTATTTAAACTCCATGGGACCGCTCGTGACATTGGCTAAGCAGTCACGGACAAGCATTATAGCTGCATCAATCTCGCCAATTTTGCAGAGTCCTTTCACAAGAGAACAATAGGCAGAAACAGAAGGGACACAAGACATCTCTGTTATCTTATTGTAACAGGCACATGCTTCTTGGATATCCCCAACTTCAACAAAGCACGAAATTACAATACTGTAAGAGGATGAGTCTGGTTTCATGCTCGACTCCTTGATTTCATCAAAAAGTGACAATGCTTTTTCTACCTCTCCAATCTTGTGGAGAGCTCCTATAAAAATATTATAGATGGGAACACTACAATAACCTTTTTCCTTCAGCTCTTTAAAAACATTCAAAGATGTTATTATTCTATCCTCTTTCCCAACCATGAACGAGAAGAATTTGGACAGATCATCAATGACAGGAAATCCCAACTTTTGCAACTGCACAAGTAACTTGCAAAAGTCATCCATTCTTTGCAGCTCTGAATATGACACCAACATGGGATTCACAGATACAAAGTCTGGTTCAAGACTCTCTTGAACAGTTACTTCAAAAAGTTTATATGCCTTGTCAACATGGTTCACAGAACATAATCCTTTTATAAGAGAATTATATATAGACAAATCAGCTCTATAACCTGAATCCATCATATCTTTCAACAAATCACAAGCTGAACCTACTTTGCCAGCCACCACAAATGCCTCAATCAATGACCCATAAATAGCCCTGTCTATCAAATAACTCTTCTCCTTCATCTCCTTAAAGAACTCATAACCTTTCTCAACCTGGTTCCCCATGCACAAACCTTTGACTAAAGTGGTGTATGCCATAACATCTGGCTCGACTTCATCCTTCCGCATCTCCTCCCACACCTTCAAACATCCATCCAAATTACCCTCCAAAACCAACACCCTCACCATTGCAGTGTACGCAAAAACATCTGGTTTACACAAATTCCCCCTCATTCGACTCAAAAGCTCAAAAACCTCATCCATCCTTCCTGCCTTACACAAACTCTTAATCAGAATCATCAAAGTAACACTCTCTTCCACCAACCCATCTTCTCTAAAATCCTCGTACACAGACATTGCCAAATCCAAATGCCCCGTTCTTGCAAGTGCATCCATTATCTTATTATACAAAAACACCCTCGGTTTAACACCAAATTTCTTCATTTTCTCATACACAAAGTACACCCTAAGACCCCTATTAGCGTCTGAGTGCATCCTAATCAAAATTTCGAACTGTTTCTCACTGGGTGGTTTCCCTTGCATCTGCATTAACTCAGGCACCTGGTCTGCTGCCCGAAACTGATTGTTTCGATTCAAGCAATAAGCAAATGCGTTATAAGAAGCATAATTGTGACGATAACCCTTCTGTTTACCTGCCCAGTGGAAGAACTTGGAGCAGAGTGCTGGGTCAGTCTGAACCTTTAGTACCTCGGCCACGAGATTTGGCGTCACGCGGCGCAGCTTATGGAGGTCGGCGGCGATCGGCGGGCCCCAATTCTTGTGCTTGCGGAAAGAATCACAGATGAATCTGGCGATGGGAGACAGGGTTTTGGCAACGGTGAAGAATTGCTCTGATGCGGTTTTGGTGGGTGGGGTTGCTAGGGTTTTGGGGAGGTCCGGGTCCCATTTTCGGATATCAAATGGTTCAGATTGAGAAATGGGGTTCTGGGGTTTGAGGAATTTGGGGATAGCAGTAGGATTTAGGGTCTTGCGGTTGGAGAAGAAGCCACCACGAACAATGGGTCTGTTCTGGGAAGGCCTTCGGTGGCCATGGAAGAAGTAGAATTTGTTGGGTTGAGTAGGCTGAGGCTGCGGGGGCATTTTGGATGCCGACTTCTTCTTCTCCTCCCTCGTTCTGTATTTCACTTCATTTTAATCGATAGTGTTTTTTAAGGTTTATTCTGGGACTTTGTTATATTTAATGTTAAAAATTAGATATTAAATAAATACATTGTATATGAAAATTATAAGCAAAAATATTATATAGAGATAATTTTGGAACTGTATGGCAGGGTTGCATTTTAATAGTCAAATTTGATTCATCTCAAAAATGTTAAGTTAGAATTTGATACGTGATCAATTCATGTTAAAATTATTGAACTTGAACTTAATTACAAGTTTTTAAACTCAAATTGAACATAATTAAACTCAACTTAATTATAAATTAATATTAATACATGTATGAATATATATATATATATATATATAATGTATGTATGTACGTATAATATATTTTATGTTATAAAACGTATACATTATACATGTGGATGACTATCTTGAAAATATGTTATAACTTTTTGTATGCCCAAGTAATGGTTCATTATGAAATTAACTTTTGGAATGCTAATATAATCTTTACCTATATAAGGATATGTTTTACAATCAAAATTGATATAAAGATAATTAGTCACATCTAGTTCCTGAAAAATTAGACGACTGAATTTCTATAACTCCAAATTTCTTTATCTTAATCTTTTGTATATTTCTCTTTTTATTTCATTTATAACACATTATCACCACAATCAAGTCTCTAATAGTTTAACAAAATCTTTTAAATTCCGTTGATATTATTTCAAGGTAAGAATCTTATTTTATTTTATTTTTACATTTGTTATCTATATAATTTTAGTTTTAACTATATATCTTATCTTGAGTACGTGTCCCTAAATGTTTTTATGTTAGAATTTATGTGATAATAACATTTTTATTTTAATATTTACCTAACTTTGAATTTTTATTTGTTTTTCAAAGTGACTTTACGATGTCAAAATTTGAATTCGTTGCCCTTGATATTTCTGGAAGAAATTATCTACCATGGATACTTGATACTGAAATTCATCTTAATGCTATGAATTTTGGTAGTATAATTGAAGAAAGAAATCAAGCATCCTTGTAGGATTGCACAAAGGCAATGATTTTCCTTCTACACCATTTACACGAAAAATTGAAAATTGAGTACCTTACTATTAAGGATCCATTAGTCTTTTGAAACAATTTGAAGGAGAGATATGAACATAAAAAAATAGTAATTCTTCCAAAAGCTCGATATGATTGGATACACTTGCGATTGCAATATTTTAAAACTATAAGTGAATATGATTCAGTCTTATTTAAAATTAGCTCTCAATTGAAGTTATGTGGAGAAAAAATTATTAATGATGATATGTTAAAAAAACATATTCAACTTTTCATGCCTCGAATGTGCTCCTATAGCAGCAATATCGAGAGTGTAGATTTACAAAATATTCTTAGTTAATTTCTTGTTTACTGGTGGTTGAATAAAATAATGAGCTTTTGTTGAAAAATCATCAATTTCGTCCAACTGACTTGACACCATTCCTTGAAGTGAATGTGATTTTTTTCTCAAGGTCGTGGACGAGGTCGTGGTGGTAAAAGGGGTCGTGGTAGGAAAAATTGTTTGACCCATGATGATCATCCTTCAATGTTTGAAAGTAAAGGTGCTGAAAAGACTCAAAGGAAATGGACAAAGAATAAAGAAAGTTCTAAACAAAATCACAAAGTGCAAAATAATGACAATATTTGCTATAGGTGTGGAACAAAAGGTCATTGGTCTCAAATATATAGCACTCCTAAACACTTAGTTGATCATTACAAGGCATCGTTGAAAGGAAAAAGGGAAAAATGTTGAAGTGAATTTGTTTGAACCCATTGATATTAAGTTTAAGTCTCTTTTGGATATTGATTTTGATGTTTCCGATTTTTTTGAAGATTTTAATGGTAAAATTGATCATTTGATTAGGGATGGAAATGTCTATTATTAAATTATCTTCATGTTTATGTTATTTTGAAAAAATTACCTTATGTAATTTTTTTTGTAAATAGTTTTACATATAATATGCTTGGTAATATTTTGTTATCTTTCATAATTTTTAAATTTTATCTTTCATTTACTAGATCATACAAAATAAACTTGATAAAATGGAGGATGACTTCTATTTGATGGATAGTGGCACGACTCACACAATTTTTCGTATTAAAAAATATTTCTTACAATTAACATTAACTGAAATTAATGTTAATATAATATTTGGCTCTGCAAATGTAGTAGAAGGCTCTGGAAGAGTAGAAGGCTCTGGAAGAGTTTACATTATGTTTCCAAATGGAACAAAATTGTATATTGATGATGCGTTGTATATTGATATTTGCAAAATTCGTTCAAGAGACAACTTAGCAAATCTACTTATAAAAACATTGCCAACTTCAATTTTCAAAAAACATGTATATGACATTGGAATGCGACAACTTAAGGACATTTCTTAATTGATTGTATTTTTGAGGGAAAGTATGAATACTATACTTTTTTTCTTTCGTTAAGGTTTTGGTCCCATAAGGTTTTCCTTAACGAAGGTTTTAACGAGGCATATTCATAGTGTATAGTCATTTACGGGGAAGTGTTGTAAAACGTGTATATTATACGTGTGGATGTCTATCTTGAAAATAGGTTATAACTTTTGGTTTGCCCACATAATGGTTCATTATGGAATTGACCTTTGGGATGGCAATATAATCTTTGCCTATATAAGGACATGTTTTACAACCAACATTGATATAAAGATAATTAGTGACATTTAGTTTCTGAAGAACTAGACGACTAACTTTCTATAACTTCAAATTTCTTTACTTTAATCTATCCTATATTTCTCTCTTTATTTCATTGACAACATTTTACTTGTAAAATATATATTATATGACTTATATAATATAAGAATACTAAAATTAAAATACTTGATTAAGTTCGAATTCTACTCAAACAATATTATAGAATTTGAACTCAACTCATTGAAATATTAGAATAGTTCAAACTCAACTCGAACTCAAATAAAATCAAGACGAATCGAGTCTGAATTGCTTGTGAGTAAACTTAACTCACTCAGACCTCCTAATCTTAATAATAAAAGTTTAGTATTTTTGTCATGGAGATTTCTTATTTAAATTCAGAGAGGTAGAAATAAGTATGAAATGAGAGATAAGGCATCTCAAGATTAACCCAACTCAAAAAAATATAATAACTAACGCCCTTAAGTTGACCCTTAAAGTGTCTTTTTTTTTTTTTTTCACCTCGTGAGCATCATCGTTTTATTAGGTTGGACCATTGTTTTAAAAATCAAACTAGATTGGTTGGTCTAATCTAGTTGAATCAGAATCGATCAACTCATGATACGAATAAAGGGCTTAAAACGGATATGGAGTGGATTGATATCAACTCGGTCAAGGATATGGAGTGGATTGATATCAACTCGGTCAAATTCGGGTAACTCAAGCCAACTCGGCAAGTTGATTGGATTGACCCAAATTTCATTAAAACTTAAAAATATGGTGTTAGATCTCAGACATGTATTGTGAGGGTCTTACCATGGGAGCCATATTCATTTATATGTGCGAGTGCGCGCACACACAGATTCATAAAAAAATTATAGAATTTGCAAAAATTTAAAATCTTTGACCTTGCAAGTTGTTGTTTAAAGCTTAAAAATATTAAGGAAAGTAATACCAAATATGCTTGACCGATCATGAAAGTAAAAAAGAAAACAAAGCATGTAATAAATCAATTAAACAAAATTTTGATTTTACATATTATTAAAAATTATTTTTTCTTAATTTTAAATAAATATTTATTTTAATGGTATCTAATACAAAAAAAAAATAATAGTAATGAATTTTATACTTAATTTTCTTTTATTTATTTCTTTAAAATGAAGCTCTTGATCCAAACATAATGATAATAATTATTGATATTAACATGATCATTAAAGTTTATATATATATATATATTATTATTATTATTATTATTATCAGTTCAAACTGTTGGTCTGATTGGTTGAACTCTTCATTGTGTGATCCATCGGAATTTTAAAACCATGGGTTGAACAAATAATATCAACAGCTATAAAGGGGCATCTCATCATACTAAGACAATTCTAGAGGCATTGTGTATTGGGAGTAGCCATGTGAGAATTATTGCTTTTAGAGACTCCATGACTCCTTATGAAGGAGTTATGGCTTGTACCATCAAATTGCTATATACTATATGAAAGAAGAAGAAGAAGAAGAAGAAGAAGAAGAAAGAAAGATAGAAAAAGCATTAGAATTAGAATGACAAAAAAGAAGAAAAGAGCTGCCACCAAATTAATAGAGTTTTAAATACATTAGTTTTCAGCCTGTATTCAATAAGGAGCCAAATGAAGAGAATGGAAAACGTGATACAGAACAAAGGATGGCAAAAGAAAGAAAAGTTTGTCTTTCTTATCATGGTATTGTTTGGTTGAGGGAAGTAAATTGAAGAAATGAAAAGATTAATAAAGGTAAATGATATTTTAATTGAGTTAATGGTAATTTATTTCTTCGAATTAATGGGTAAATTTCTTTCTTTTAGCTTTTCTTTCCTAGAGGAGTTGAATCTGAAAATGAGAGGTAAAACCCAATAACTTGCACTTTCCTTCCTCATTTTTTCACCATATCAACGAAAGAAAGAAAAAATGGACTTCTACTTACTTTTTCCAACTCTTTTTTTCCCTTCTATTTCTTTCTTGCTGACCAGAGTGTTAATTTCACCTAGTTGATACACTGTTGAAATCTTTGTTTGTAACCTTTATTGCACCAGAGAAGGAAAATGAACTACAAGAGCAGAAAATCATAAAAGCCACCCTGTTAGGCAATTGGTATCTTAGGGAAGGCCAAGTAAGCATTGTGAACCCCATCTATCCTCCTCAAACATGGTTGATGGGGTACTAGCAAGGACTTGTGGAGACTGCAACAACTGGGCCAACACTTATGAATAGTATCTTCTTCCACCAAGCAAGAGACCTAAATAAAAGCAGAGCAAGAGAAATGGGTTGCAAAGGAAGCACTGCAAAAGCTACTGCATCCAAGGAATTGCTAACGTGAGCAGCAAATGGATATCATCACATTTTAATTTTCATTCTTTTAACAATCATTCTCATGTTTGGCAACATAAAATATTTCACTTCTCAACTTATTCCATTGGAAAAGGAAAAGCTTTGTGTCCACTGTTGCAGATTTTCTCAACATAAAATATTTCATTTCTCATAGCTACCTTCCTATGACACTGCTAATGCCTTCCTGGAAGGCTGATAGGAAAAATCATTCAGAGGAAAGCAGTTAGTAGTAGAGATCATAAAATCGTAATTGATTTATGAAGCAACAAAATTTCTTAGAACAGAGGCACAAACTTCTGATAGAGCCAAGAATAATCTGCATTGATGCTCACTCAAAATCTTCCATCTGTCACGTCCCGTTAGAGATAAAAGTTCTCTGGAATATCGTTCACCCTCAAGAAGGCAAATAAAGTTCTAATATTTAGAATAAAGAAACCACATACATAAACCTCGTCGCCGATGCAGAACAAACAAAAGCACGGCATCTACGAAGAACAAACGTGCAGAACTCAACAGGTTATCTCAATTCTCAATGGTCAGATTTGGCTTGGCTCATTAGGTCCACCTAGATGACTCAATTCAGCAAGCAGAAAAGTCAAAAGCACACCAATCAAGCTGCAGAATGTACAGCCATTCTCTCTTCACTCCAGTCCTGGGAAGTTGTATGCGTTGAAGTGTACTGACAGGAATTTTTTTCTACCTCCAAAAGTTCCTCTATGTTCCAAATTATTACTTGACAGATTATTCACCATTTGAAGCCCCATCACAATGGTACATGGTACACCTAGACATTCATTCATTGTTTGAATAGCTTTGCAAAATAGGCAAACTTCACTTGATGAATTTGTTTCGTGGGGGCAAGTGATTGACATCATGCAAACTATATAAAACTACTCCTGAAACACCAAATCACCAATTTTTCTGCTGTTTGGTCACAAACAAAATCTACTCAAAAGCTAACTCAGAACTCAGGATTCAGGGAGCAGTCATGGATTAGGAAGCCAATATTAGATGGTTTGTTTGGGAAATACTAAATCAGAGTAAATCTCCAAATTGTTCTAGCCATCTGCTATCTACCATGTATAGAGATGAGAAATGCAGTGCTTATACACACCTAGAAAAGTTAACATCGAAGACGACCCAGAAAATAGTAGTCAATGTTATACTCAGCTGTGGTAGGGTCAGGGGTTTGAATTCTTAGTTGATCAAAGTTGATCATGATTTGGCCAGATTGGTCAATTCTTATTAGGCTTATATAGCCTTTGATTGTGTCCCAGTTTGATCATGCAACTTAATTTACACTAAAAAAAAGACATGAGCTTGCCATACAGGCAAACATCATATAGCTTGGGGGTAAAAATCGAATCTTGCACACACACACACACATACACAGTTTCATCCTTTACATGCTAGAAATTGGACATTCATATCAACATTTACAGTATTATTAAACTTTTCAGGAAGATGGTGCTTCAGAGTTCCTATCCGACCAAAAAATGTAAAAAATGATTGCTCACAAATATGTCGGGCCTTCCCACTCTTGTGAAGACTTTTTAGCATCATTTTCAAGACAGTTATTGCTCGAGATTTTGTTGTATAATGCCCAAGAACCACAAAAATGAAATATACATATATATAGTGCTTGCAACTGACAAATATTACCAGAGAACCAGAGCAGATTCAATGGAACATTCCTCAAACTCAAATAACAAATGTTGGTCCCCAAAGAAGTAACTTTGATGATAACAGATTTTTTCTTGTACAAGTGAGACTATTTAGTTCAAATGAATGTGCATTAATATGAGATGTCTCTCGCCATTAATTACAAAATATGTTTCACAGTGCTCCTATTGTTCTGCACTTAAATATCCTCTGCCTACTTTGCTCCACGCTGTGAACCAACTTTGCTTCTATATGTGAGTTCCCAAATAGCCGTTGTAACTTTGAACTTACAAGCCATTAGTGCTTGCTTCACACCCTCCAATTTTGAAGTAAATGTTTCAAAGATTTCTGTCTAATATTCCATGCTTTGAACAAATGTTCCACCAAAATATTCCTTTTTTTTTTAAATTCCAAAAAAAAAAACCCAGAATTACCTTCAATCAGCAACTTATATTCAAAATCCAAAGAATATCAAGATATTCAAGAAAGTATGAGATGTGCCATGAGAAATCTAACAAGTCAGAATAACTGAAATCTAAAATGCAAAGTTCCTATTTCTGAAAAACAAGCAATGAGATGTCTTACTTCAAATGGGTCCACCACTTGGATTTCCACTTTTATATGTCTCTAAATATAAGAGTGGTGGAGAACTTTCTTTTTTGTTGTTGGTGTTGGAGGATTGTCCTTTGTCAATTGGGATATGTAGTCACGGGATTTGGATACTTCAGGAGTCTATTCTTCTAAATCTTTCTTTCAGCATTCAACTAGAACTTATATGTCCTTTCCTCTTCATTGCACAATCTGGAAAGCTAAGATCCTCTCTAAGGGAAAAGGCTTGTATTTGGTTGATTTTTCTTAATAAAATTAACACCACAATCAGTTGCATAGGAGGCCTTTGAAGGAGTTATCTCCAGATGTTTGTATCTTGTGTTTGGATGGCTCAGAATCTGCTTATCATTTTCTTTTCACATTGCTATTTCTTTTGGAGAGATTTGTAGTAAGTTGTTTGTTTTATTTGGGGAGAATTTGTCAAATATTTTGTTTACATGGTTTGGGACGAGGAGATGGTTCACTTTGTGGACTAATGGGCTCTTTGCAGTTTTATGGGGAGTTTGGATGAAAGGAACGCTCATATTTTTTCAGGGAGGAAGATCACTTGTCCTTTGCTATGAGAAAGGATTCATTACCCGGTTTCTCTCTGGTCCTTTGTGGCAGGATGTTTTTTTTTTTTTTTTTGGATCTTCAACAAGATTTAAAGGCCATGAGGCCATCCTATTTTGATTATAGTTTCTTCTTTTATATTTTCTTTTCCCCAGAGGACTTTTTGTCCTCCTTTTTGTGCAATCTTTCTTCTTTGATAAAATCTCTTTTTACAAAAATAAATAAATAAATAACAGCAAAACAAAACAAAACAAAACAAAGGTTAAAAGGAGAATCTAATTCCTACATGGAATGAGATCAAAATGAGATTATCTCAAACCAAACATTAGGAATCAAAATCAACCATTCAGATTCTGATTCCTAAAGCCGATTATTACCAAATGTCACCATAGACCATTATAAGATAAAGTCTCTTCTCATCAAAAGCATTCCCTTAGGTCAACAGTCTCCCCCATTTTAGTGATGATAGAACTCTATCCTATATTAAAAAATTATATTAGAGAACACCAGTGACTATTTAAACAATGATAGACAATTAAACTCCCCCCCTCTCCCCCCCAAAAATAAATAAAATAAAGTGAACAGAAGAATCATTCTTTTGGATTGCCCAGGAATCCAAGATTCTTCACCTCCATTGACTCAATCCAAGAGAAACCCACAATCTCACCCTAAAATTTATTAGGGAATGAAAAAAATGCAGATGCATGCTGTTCTCAACCTGAATCAAGCTCCTCATTTGTCACCACTTTGAAAATGCCAAGGCTGAAAATATGTATGTTTCAGATTTTCTTGGTAAGGACATATTTGAATTCTTCGGGAAGAAAAGGACTTCCTTACTTGAAATTATTTGAAAACTTGGGTTGAGAAAGAGTGGCTTCTCTAAATGAACAGACCTTCCCTCGCCTATTTAAGAAATTATACACACACATCTCTCCCTAGTGGTAGAATCAGAAACTAAGTATACTCTGGGGAATATGCTCAGTGTTGAGGCTAAAGAGATAAAAGCTGGTTTTAAAAGAACTGCAGCATAAGAAACTACTAGAGACTTAAAACACCTGTAAGTGGTGCATAGCATGCTTTATCAAATGGCGTCCAGGATATTAATCTCAGACAAAGGAAAAAATAGATTTAATAGCGGACACTGATATCATTCTTATGGGCATGATAAAGCTTGCTGATCTCGTTCTTATGCCACACATGGTTTCTGGATAGTCGCGCAACCTGCCCCAGTTCATCCAAGGCTGCAAGAAAAAATAAATATCTTTTTTCCCGTCAGGTGTTGCCAACAAAAATCTTTGAAGAAAATGGTGTTGATTTAATAAATAAGCCCAGAGTTGCACAAGAAAAAAGCAATATCTACAATTGTGACTTGCTTAGACAAATGAAGTTTAAGATTAAGAAAGAGGTAGCTAATATTGAGGGTGAAAGAGACACCATATAGGGCTCAATTGCATCTTTGCCTAGCTGATATGCACATATTCCTTTATTTGTTACAAGACTTGCAATAGGAAATTGAAAGGAAATATTATATGATTGGAAGTAAAGAGGATGCTCATGCCTTACAGATCATAGACTGAAGGGAAGGTTTAATGGTATTCTCCATGGGCAAGGAGACTTTTGCTGAACAGGACACAATCTTGGCTTACAAGCTGATATCCTCTCTTATCAGACCACCTGGTGCCTGGTCTCTACCTTGACTTTATTGACCATTCTGCTTCATATTTGCTCCCCTTATCTTCTATCCCTCTTCTTTCGTGTGTATATGCTAAAGGAGAGTGGTTTCCATGGCCACTAGTCCAGTCCTTTTTTGTTATGGATATGATGTTTAAAAATGTTACTTTTATTATGTGAATTACTATATATTTTGAGCTTTAGATTTTCATAATAATTATGTTGCTATTTCATCAGAGATATCCTTCACAATGAGTTCTTAATGATAGCTCCTTTCTTATGTTTCTGTTGTGTTCCTTTTGATTATGACAGAGGGAGGATACAACAACAACTAACTAAGCCTTAAGTCCTTACTGACTATGACAGAGGCCGGATAGGTAGAGAAAATCAGACATAAAGGGGAGAATGACTTTTAATCTTGAGTGATAATAGCTCTGATAATTGGTCTCTTGATATTATTAATTTTTTGCTTGCATTAAATTGTAGTGTTGGATTGTTTTTTAATAGGAGGAATAATATAGTCACTGATGTCTTTGGTATAATTTTCTAACATAGGATAAATTTTTTTCATCATCAGAAAGAGGATTTTTTTTAAAAAAAGAGTAAAGAGTGCAGTATCAAAACCAAAATTGGTACTCCAAGACAGAGTCACCCACCATCAGATGCACATGACTAGTCATCAACCATTAAAATAATAATAAAATAATTTTAAAAAAAATATATATTCTAAGAAAAATTTATAAAAAGCTTAGGAATAAAACAAAGAATGCCTAGTCCAAATAGTAAGAAAGAAAATCACCTCCCATTCAATCTCTTACGGTGCATTTGTTTTGGTGGCTTCTTTAGGCTAGGCTAGCTGAGTACCCTTTGCCTATAATTGGTGCAACTATGGTGTGGGATAGGACTGCCCAAGAGGAGGGGCCAAGGACTAGAATGTCCTTCATTTTACTTTTTTCCATTTTTGTTGTCTTTTCATTAAGGTATTTTGATCTTTTAAATGATTTGCATGTCCTTTATAGACAACAATCCAAACATGGGACAAGATAACATAGCTAGTCTAGTCCCATGAACCATAGCCACTGAAACACACCCCAATAGAGTTCTCCACACCTTCCCTAGTGGACGCAAGAGGCAAAAGGGGTTTATGAGTGTTGGGTGCTGTTGGGGGAACTGTAGTAAGTCTGGGCAACAGGATGAATTTTTTGGGAGATTTTTTATTATTTCAAGGCATTTAGGAGCACCCGCATATCTTGTTGACGAAGGTACGTGGGGATGAAAGTGCAACGTCAAAGGAATCAAAGAGAAGTTAAAAGAAATTCATGCATGCTTTAAGAAATATGGGCCGAAAGCTCTCATAATACTACTACATAATCGCTGCGGGAAACAGAATCATCAGGCCATAAGCATAAAGCCGATCATTCACATATTATCTTCACAACTTTCCATTAAATAAAGTATCCATCTATATTACAGAAAGGCCTATTCGATAAAGCAATCATTCACTGATCATTAGCATCACCCAAACATCTACAAATAAAAGAAAAGCAGGAGAAATCACATGCGGTTCTCTCATATACTTCCTTCTTTAGAATTATGAATGTCTGCTCAACATGACCACCGTTCTTGCTGTTATTCTTCTAGAAATGAACATGAAATATTTTACCTTCAAAAGTGATGAAAGCAATTAGCAGTAAAGTTGGTGCTGGTACAATTTTCATTTGTTCAAGGAACCCATGGAAGAAGAAGCAAGTATCAACAATAATATTTAGGTTCAGATCTTTAAACATATTAATGGAGATATTGATATTTGTATTGAAGTCAAAAAAGTTCTACATCGGGGGGCCAACGGCCCAACGCACCTTTGGTCCATAAATTTGGACTTCTCCATTCACAAAAGCCAAGATCTGAATAACAGGAAACTGGTTGGAAGACTATATTCTGTTTAGCATTTAAACATGCAAAAGACTAGGGTGCCAATATCCATTCAAAGCATGTGCTCCGTTGCTGGTTTGACCACAATGCCAAATTGATGCGAACAGCCAAAAGACAAGATGCATAAATGGAATACAAATTGCAGAATCTATATATGAGTCTCATCTGATTGTCAATAGAAGTTCCAAAATATGTATAAAATTGTTCTGTGAAGTTAGCCAAGTCCCAGACAACTGTATCGAGGTTGTCTTACATGCCATCCAATCTGGTATTAACTGTATTATAGTAAACTGCACACCAAAAGCTCTTGCTTCAGTGTTGGTAATGGTATCTGAAAAGTTGGCTTCTCCAAACTCCATGGACTTCGCCAGATCCATAATGAAGCTATTATAAAAAACAATCCACATTTCAACGTGGAAAGATTCTTAAATGGAGCAATGACTACTCGAAAGAAAAAGTTACCCTCTTGTTAGCTCTTGCCTTCCTCCAGCCATTACCTGCTTGCTGGTCATCACCTTGAAACCTGGAGCTTTTGTACCTTTGCATATACTGATGAGAACCTTCTCTCTTCCTACAACCACCATTCCAGGCTCCCCAACCACCGGTTCTCCTAGATTCCAAATTTTTAGGATCATTAATATGATTGCTTTCCCACTTGTTCCAGCCATCACAATTTTCCCCATGAACTTTCCATCCACTATCTTTTGAACCACCATTATTAGGAATGTCACATTCCCAAGGATTGCTACTATTGCAGACATTCCTAAATTCACTAATATTGTTTCCCCAACCTTTCAGACCCCATGAATCACCAGAAAAATCACCCCATCTTTTATTCTTCACAAGAACACTGCCTTGACAACCATGTCCCCAAGAATTGCTATTGCTGCTATACAAATTCCTAGACTCAATAATATTGTTTCCCCAATGTTTCAGACCCCGTGAATCACCAGAAAAATCATTCCATCCTTTATCTTTCACACCATCTTGACCACCAGATTCCCAAGGATTGTTACCATTATTGAAATCCTTTGACTGATTGGCACAGACCCAAGGATTATCTTTCATGGTTCCAGTGCCCCTAGTATGGCTTTGCTCCCGAGGTTGATTATCAGAATGCAAATCTTTTGACTCGGAGATAAAGTTATCCCACTTGCCCCAACCTCCATCTTGATCCTTCAAAGCTCCACTGCCCTCAATATAGTTACATTCCCAAGGATTGGCACCATTTTCTGAATCTCTATTATAGCCTTCTGACACACAACCAGAAAATGACTTGGTCTTCTTTCTGGTACCCATTTCAACATCATCAGGAGATACATATTCTCGATCCAAGTCCAATATTAGTTCAGGATCAATGTAAGGATTCCAATCAATTTCATCAATATAGATATCTCGATCAGGTAGAGATATGTCACAGGAAAGGCCATTGATATCTGCCCAAAAGCGCTGTTTTGCATTGCAGAATGCTTCTTCACCAGCTGAGTCATTCCAACTTAGCACATTACTATAGTAGTGCATGAACTTCTTGGTATCCACAACCTTCCGCCATGGAATTGATCCAACTGAAGTGCAGAATTTCTTTTCCCATGAAGGCACACTGTTTTGCCAGTACCCTGATGAAACAAAAATCAACTAATGATTTAAGACCAGAATCGAACCCATTATCCCGACTAGAAAGTGATAATGCAACATAATGGCTTCATTGACAATTACATAAAGAAAAGGAGGGGAAAAGCTTATAGATTGGAGGCTTGCTCTTTGACAGTAAAAGAATTACCTCAAGAGAACAGCATGCAATATTAAAATACATATATCATACTTGCCACATACCAAGCATCTACCAACAAATTATCTCAGAGAGAGAAAGAGAAATATAACTCAAATTATTAAAATTTTTTATTTAAGTAAATAAGAAGATCCACTTAAACTGCCTCGGAGGGGACAAATCCTTTGCACACTGGTTTTTATAAAAGAGAAAAGATAAGGGTCAACCCAATATGCCCCCGTCTATCTTGCTCCATGGAACATGAACCACCCCCCCCCCCCCTTTTTTCAAAAAATCAATCATGAATAGTACTACAAGGATTTAGGCGAGAAATTTGTCTACACACATTAGGTATTCAAATATCATATAGTTGATAGGCAGGTGTGAAGCTTTCTTTGAGGAGGCGAAGATTGAGTTCTTAGACCTCCATAACATGAATAGGGCACTTCTTGGGAAGTGCTGGAAATTCTTGCATGAGAAGTCAAATTTTTTTAGGGTAGTGGTATGGGGAGAGTTGCAACAGTTGAATGGTAAATGGGGGCTGAAGATTGCATGCGTTGAGAGGATTAGCATTTGATTTATTCCTCACTGCTCATCAATTCTCAAAAGAGGAGGAGAGCCAAGCAGAAAACTTTACTGGGAAAGCCATCAAGAAAATATAAGGTTCCAACTAAAGTAACATTTTTCACTTGGTTAGCAGCTTGAGAAAAAAATCTGAATGTAGATAATTTGATGAAGAGTGGTTACGTGCAGCAAACAAATGTCACTCGTCTAAAAAGCAAAAAGACAATCAATCATCTCCTAATACATTGAAGATAGGTGAAGGTTCTAAGGAGCTTGTTTATGCTTCTCTGGGTATTATCAGGTGGGTGGTAACAAATGATGAGAGAGAATTGATGGTCAGAGGGGCTCCAAGTGCAGAAGAAGAAAGAGAGATATTTGGGATGTCATTCCTCTTACAGTGTTTTGATTAGTAGATGAATGCTAGAGCTTTTGAAGAGGACGAAAATTCCATAAAGCTATTGATAGAGAAATGGTTGATTGCCTTGCAATTTTGGATGAGCAGAACTTATTGTAATAGCTTGGGCTCTCCTATAGATTTCGTAGTGCGATTGTTCTGTGAAATCCAATAGCATGCAAGCACTCTAGGGCCCTAGGCCAAAAAAATTTTTTTTAAAAAAAAAAAAAAAGCCCTGCAAGTAGTTTGATGCTTGGGAGGCTTATTTTCATTAACATGGCATGCTTGAAGGCTACATATATGAGTGGGCTATCATTGCTTATTTGGCAAGTGTTGCATGTGTAGTCTTGGTTAAGTGTGTTCAACCAAAGCAACAGAGTTTTGGGGTTGTCACCAGGGTTCTCCCTAAGTTTTTCCTTTCTGATAAATCTTGTCGTACTTTTTTAACATTGCCTTTGGATGTTAATGGTAGCGTCACTGCTTCGGTTAGAGTCAAAATTCCCTGTTATCATCATAATTGACAGAAAGAGTTTTTGAGTTTCGGAAGTTGTTGGGAGGTGAGTTCAAAGCCCAAACTCAATTATAACATGGTTTGCCTTGATAATGGATTATTCTTGCCAGATTGCCCGTTAATGCAGGCCTAGTGAACCACATAAATTGCTGTATCTTATCGTTGCGCTAAATTTCTTTTTATGTGCTGCAAATTCCTTACCTTGCCCTTTTCCCCAATTGGGTATGGGCGTCCTTGACACCCAATAGGATTTTCACTCATTCTCTATCCTAATTTCGAAAACACTTCAGGAAAATAAAATTTCTAAAATTGATCAATCAACCAGTAATTCTATAACTACTTCCCATAAAACCCAACAGGAAAAAGCAACGTCTACATCAACAATGACAACAAACATCCATGGCGGAACACTCACATCATCACTTCTCTCATTCTACGAGCTTCCACCACACAAAACAAATGTTCAAAAATTACGATCAACAATCAAACGAAAACACGCATCGATTTGGGTTCAAACTCAAAACCCATGACGAAAAATCAAAATCGAACTGCAAATGAATGAATTTCAAGGGGAAAGACACAGCTGATTATTACCGGAAGTAGGGATCGGAGGAGGGAGCTCTGCGTAATGGGATCGCTGGGCGTCGCGTTTATAGTTTCTGCTCTGACGCCCTCTCCAATTCCCCATCTTCAGAGCTCAACCAACAACCGCCTCGCTAGTCTCTACACCACGACCATCTCTTTGAAAGTAGTGATAATTTGTCAAGACACTCTTAGAGACAGAGAGAGAGAGAGAGAGAGAGAGAGAGACGGCGGGGGGGTGTGTGTGTGAAATGAGATTTATCGACAAGGTTGGTGTGCGAAATTACGAAGTTACCACTATCCGTATTCCGAGCGACTCGCGGCGCAACGTGCTCGCGAGAAGATTCGGCGTGCGTGCTACTTTGCGAAATGACATTAATGCCCTTAGGTTGGTTTGGTTTTAAGATGGCGAGTGGAGACCACGGATCAGTTGCGCGTGGGGGAGTCGAGCATCCTAAGAGTCAGCTGAAGCCGATGACTAGCCCTAGATTGGGAGACAAACTGCTTGAAAATGGAAACCTTGTACTCTCTCAATGGTTTTATGCTTCACGCGCCCATCAAAGCCCTAATAAAAAAAAAAAGTTGAATTTCTATGACACATGTGAATATTATCCATATGACAAAGCTACAACCCTTAATTTTTTAATTTTTTTTTTTAAATTATTAAAAGTATTTCTTAAAATTATAATTTATTTTAATTAGTTAATCATTGGCTAACGGTTAATTACCGTTAAAAGCGGTTTACATCACTAATAGATTTATCTTTTCTCTTTCATTTAATTAATTAAATCTAAATTTCATCTCATAATAATGTGACAGTGGATACAAAATATGTTACTCATAAAATAATTTATTATTTTAAAAAGTTAATTATTGTCAAGATTTTTTGAGTAGGTCGAAACTATTTAAGATGTTCTTATTTAAACATCAATCCTAATAGATAAAAGTAGAAAAAGATTTTCACATAAAATGTTGCATATTTCCTTTGTCACAAAAATTAAAGTTTAAGTGCAATGACAAACATTTGTCAAAAATATTACTTAACACTTGTGTTACAATTAAGATTTAAAAAAAAAATATTAAGATTTAAGATATGGAGCTACTAATTAAGATGAAATTAATATTAAGTATGAATCAAAGAAAAAATAATAATGTCAAATTAAGAAATTGTTCTAAGTAAACTATTAAGAAATCAATTCAAGAGAATCCATAGAAGTTATTTTTAAATGATTAATATCTCATTAATATTTTTTTATATAGGGTCAATAGAGTCATAATATGTTCTTCTATCCTATCGATCTCCGTGTTTGTCAAATTTTATATTTATAATATGTGTGGAGTTTTTTTCCTTTTTATTATTATTTTATAATAAAATATAAAATAATATTCTATTTTGAGAAAAAAAAATTTGAATTTAATGTTTCCGTAATCTTGAGATTGTAAGATTTAAATAAATCTGCAAATTGGGTTATGAGGTTTACACAAATCTCGCAAATTGATATAGGAGATTTGGGAAATTTTTTAAAAAAAATAGATTTGCATGCAGAAGTAGAGAAGAAGAAGTGGCAGCAGGTGCCGTGAGCGGGAGTCGCCGGTGAGGTACCAGGTGGGGAAGGTGGTCATGTCGAGGCCGAGAAAAGACCAAATCCGATAATTGTGGAAGGAAGGTATGAAGACAGTGGTGGCGCAGCAAGCTCAAGCTCCAAATATGTACATCCATGTCCGCTTGTCCAATCGGTCGTTGATGTAGTATATGATACTGCTCCAATCAACGGTATTAGTTAAATTAATACATGTTTCAATGGGAGACAACTCACTTCAGATTTTACCTAATTGAGGTTAAAAGAAGAAAGATCTTACCTTGCACAGGCTATGAGCTGAATCACGGACCCAAACGGTAGGAAAGTACAGTTGAAAGCCAAACCCACAGCCTTCCAGTAAGGACCCAGTAACCCATCCAGCACTTCAAACCACTACAGTTGTAGAGAAAAAATGCATCATCAGAGCATAAAAATTAGTTCTATTTTTTTTCCGGTGGTGGTTGTGAATCGGGGACGGCGGCGGCGAGAGGCGGCGGTGGTGGTGGGAAGGAAATTAAGTAAAGGAATTATATGTATAATTAATAACCTGTATGACATGGTTCTTAAAGCTGACTTCTTCTTTCTCTTCTTCACGACTGGCCTCATGCTCTGCCTCGCTGAAGTTTGGGACGATGGCTTCTTCTGCTTGCTTTTGACTCAACACTGTCTCCGTTTTCCCTAAACCTGAAGTCTAAATCCTGATGAATCTGCAACGCAAAAAAAGACAGTATATGAGATAAAACAAGCAATCCAAACCCCACTTCAAGAAAATGAAAGCCAATTAGGCCCCAGATCCCCTAACTATCAGTAGCTAAAAACCAGATTTCTAAAACAAATTGAAGACCCAGAAAACAAAAAATAAGAATTTAAAAAAAGACAAAGCATGAGATCTCTCCCCCATCTGCAACAATCGGCAACTCCCACTCACGGCACCTGCTACTTCTTCTTCTTCTTCTCCTTCTTCTGCATGCACATCTATTTTTTACAAAAAAAATTTCCAAATCTCGCAGGATCAAAGATTTGTTTGAATCTCACAGCCCCAACTTGCGAGATTTTTTTGAATCTCGCAGTCCCAACTGAAACAAATCTCTTAGCCCCAAACTGCAGACTACGTAAGCAGGGAAATTTTTTTCTATATTTTATCATAAAATAATAATATAATGAGAAAAAACTCCATGTGTGTGTGCGCGCGCGCCCGAAAGGAAAATTTGAACTTTTTCACCTTTTACATGGAACGAATTCCTATATTAAAATACCTTTGAATACTTTTAATAACAAATGCAACGATCTAAACGTGCATAATTTTTATTTGTTTTATAAATTTACCCCAATGAAAAGTGTTTTACTAGAATGATAATCTAATCCTACAAGGCAAAAAGTAAAAAATGAAAATTCTCAATGCATTGGAGAATGTTAACCAAATATAAGATTGTGAAAATATGCATAAAAACTATTTTAAGAAGCATTGTATTGGTAAAAAGGATGCCATGAAGGGATCTAACCACTATACATGAAAAGGTCATCTCATTTATAAAAAAAATATTTTTTTTATTTTTTTATTTTTCAAAATTTCAAACAATATGAAAATGAAAATTTATTTTTATCAAAAATTAGAAAATAATTTTTATTGATATTAGATATTTCACTCAAATCGAAAAATTATGTGTGGAACGAGTGACTTATGTGCTAGGACCCAAGGAGTCCATGGGTAGACTTAATATACATAGGTGAACACAAATTTGACCCAAAAGTTTAAACCTATTGGGTTTTGAGTCCAACCATGCATATAAGCACCCATCATCTACTCAAAATTTTCAATATGGGACAAACTTACAAGTAGAATTCTCAACAATCTCCTTCTCACTTGTGAGTTTCAATTGTTTCCCCTTGAATGGAAATTGTCTCTTTTATGGAAGTAAGCTCAATTCCCCAACAATTACTCAAGTAGGTCTTACCACCGGCGTCTTACGTGACTTTGATACCACTTGTACATTAGGACCAAAGGAGCCCATGGGTGGACTTGATATACATTCGGGAACACCAACTTGCATATTGAGTCTTGGACCCAACCATGTATATAAGCACCCATCATCTATTTAAATTTTTCAATATGGGACAAACTTACAAGTGAAATTATTACCATTATTGTAACGACCAAGAAAATTTTAATGATTAAATAATTAGGAAAATAACAAATGGAAAAGATAAATAAGGAATAAGGGAAAAAAGAAAATTTTTGAAAGAAGGGAACAACAGATCTCGTCAACGAGTTCTATGTCCTCGTCGACGAGTGTTCTACTAAAGATCGTTAACGAAGTTCAGTTCCTCGTCGGCAAGAAGATCCTGAATAAGCAAATTTCAGGTTTTAATACTCGTCGACGAATGAATCTCCTCGTCGGCGAATCCTATCTACTCGTCAATGAGGCCAAGTGCAAAGTCGAGTATTAAAGAGTTTGTGTAACGATCCAAAAAATAATGGTATTTAAATAAAAAAAAAAAAGGGAATTGGAAACAGGATCAGAAGGAGGCAGTCGACAACATTGCATTTTGGATGGGATAATCCCAAGAAATTCACCAGGCCTCGTCGATGAACACAGTGGTTTCGTTGACGAGGGTCCTTTAGGATCTCGTCGACGAAGTTTCGTCTCGTCAATGAGAAGATACTGAGAGAGGATTTTTGGAAGCCTGAAATTCGTCGATGAGGGTTGAGGTTTGTCGACGAACTTTCTATAGGACTCGTCGATGAGATGACGTGGCTCGTCGATGAATCCCGCAGTATAAATAAGGTTAAATGTGATTTTCCAATTCATTTTCTACACAAAATCTCTCTCTCTCTCTCTCTCTCTCTCTCTCTCTCTCTCTCTCTCTCTCTCTCATCCTTCGGTTTCTCCTCCTTCTATCTAAGTTTTTGGGCCGAATTTCTGTCGGTTCGATGATTTGAAGCAACCACGACGCTCTTGGGAAAGTTCTCTACAAATCTGCCGGAGCGAATCATCGGTGGAGCTGAGTTAGAAACCATCCCAAATCTAAGGTAAGACTTTCTACTCAATATTTGGTTATTTGCCGGTTGTAGAAAGTGTAGTATGCGTAGAAATACTGAACTTTAGTTCTGGGAAATGTTGTTTTCAGAGCGTTGAGTAAGGAACTTTGCGGGTGCAGGAGTGTTTGATTTAGGGGTTTTTTAGGACACAAGTGAGGGGATAAACTAAACTAGTTATTTTATGAAAATGTATTATATTATTACAGTATCTAATTTCAGGGAAATAAATATGTTTATATATGATTTATATTTGGAAAATACTGCTGAAAATGATGGTATGTTAAATATACGAAAAACCTATTTAGTGTGGCATGAATAGAAATTATAATGAAAAACTATTTTCTGGGAATGTGCTAATGATACGGATTTTTATAATGAAAAATCAGGGTATGGGCCGAGATTTTTATATTTGTTTGTAGGCGTACGAGCCGAGCTATGTATATGATTTGCCGGTATACGGGCCGAGCTATGGATGTGATTTTCCAGCGTACGGGCTGTGCTATGGATATGATTTGCCGGCGTACGAGCCGAGCTATGGTATAATGTGAAATACTGGCGTACGGGCCGATGATTTTCATGATATACGTATAAATGCAAAACGATATGATTGATTTGATAATTAATGATATGAAATATCCATGTATCACAGTTTCAGTATATGTTATATGATATTAGAACCTGGTTGGCTTGGTCTAAGCTACCACTTGCACGGTACTGTTGCTATGTGTCCATGGTCATCATGATCATGATATTTGTGTTAACGCCACTGTACAGAGTGGTGTGAGATTGGATGGTTGATGTGATTTTTAAGAAGTGTGTGAGCGCCCTTGGTGTACGGACCAAGTCTGGCAGACCCATTAAACTTACAGACTATACTTTTGACTTGGCAGTAGTCGGTCAACCATTGTCAGGTCCTGCCTTCGGGCCACACAACCCAGTCATGTAGGGGTAATACATGACAACGGTCAACTAACCTACCAAGATTGTTTTCATATTATGTTATACGAGATGAATCATATTTATGAAAATCATGTATGTTCCACAATGATTTGAAAATATATGTTTCCCAAATATGATACAGACAGTTATAACGATATGTTTATGTATGATTTTATATAGAACACGGAAATATTCATGTTGCCACACACTAGTGTTAGTTTATTTCCCTTACTGAGAGGTGTCTCATCCCAAAATTTTATAAATATTTTAAGAGCCCTTGATAGGAGAGCGGGTAAAGCCCCGCTGATCTAGTACAGTTGATCTGCCCTTTCAGAAGGGTAAATGCTTTGATAGGGTCAGATGTATTTTGTGAAAATGACCCTAAAACATCTTTTGGGTTGTGTATATATATACAGTGATTGTAGTAACTCTGGTATTGTGATATATGGTATAATGAGATGTGTATGATTGTATGTTTCCTGCTACTTAGGCTTCCGCATTGAGTTTCTAATGTGTCCCTGGTACCCACGAGTCCAAGTGGACTATGATTTGCTGAGTTTTGTGATATTGATTTTATTATGTTATGGAAAAAAATGTGGAAATTAAGCAGGTTGTCACAATTTGGTATCAAAGCTTAGGTTATTAGGTTCTGTAGACTTTAGAATGCAGAGGAAACAATACTAGAGTATAGGAAATGATTTAAGGTTGTTCTACAGTCTAGAGGCAGGACTTCCGTGGTAATTTTTGTGTTTTTCCTAGGGTCACGATTTCAGAAAAACCATAGTAAGCTATTGTCGGGTTGTGTTCCTAGAATGTAGTGTAATACCCCAACCCCAAAGGGTCTGGAATATTTACTTTTTACTATTGATTTACAGCGAAAGTAAATAAACTCAATTATTATTAAACTAGAGCGCTAATTATCCATATTACAATCATTTATTTTAAAAGAAGAAAAATTACACAAGCATAAATATCTGGCATCATACTAATATTTCTAATCAATCTTTATTTTTCTATCCCCACCCGCATGCTTGCTAAGCCTGATTTCCGACAAGCCCTTCAGAGTTATCTGAAATAAAAATATGATCGGAGTGAGACGACGCTAAGTAAGTAAATAAGATTATTATTAGTGTGTAGTCAAAGTGAGCTTTTAAAAATTTCGTAAAATAATATTTAATACTATAACTTCAAATTTTTTTCAAAAATAAATGTAAATCTAAAAGTTTCTGCATAAAACTTTTACCATCAACTATAACAGTAAAATTTAATAACCATATACTGTGACCGTTAAATTAAACTTTTAACTTTAAAACTATATAAATATTTAACTATATACATACATATACTTTTCCTTATACGTTTCCTTTAAATCGTCATTTAGGCACAAGAATGACCCTTTTCATATAAACTTATACTTTTCCTTCAACTCATTAATAACTCTGTACACGTAATTAAATATGTATAAACATATATTGTAAAAACTACCTTTAGGCCTGTTTGCCGTAAGTCATGTTTACCTCCATGATTGGGTTGTGCAGTCCGAAAACTAGACCTAGTTGGCTAGCCGACCAAACTAAATCAACGTACATAAACTTTAAGTGAGATTTTCCTTATTAAGTCCTAGTCCAAAATTAGGTGTGCACTCAGGAGAAATCCACTAACATAAATAATCATTATGTAAACAATGTGGGTGCACTCTGATCCGTTTAAACTTTAAGCTGCGGTACCGAGCATCTGTAACTTTGAACTTTCTTTGCCATAAGGGGTTTTAAAATCATGTTGGAAGTTCCAACCTGGAGTATATAGTCTAGAGGGGGGGTGAATAGACTCTTTTTGCGGAATATGTATTTTTCTACAAAATAAA
The DNA here is from genome assembly GCF_029873635.1 of Malania oleifera. Lineage (NCBI taxonomy): Eukaryota > Viridiplantae > Streptophyta > Magnoliopsida > Santalales > Ximeniaceae > Malania > Malania oleifera. The sequence goes on from NC_080425.1 coordinate 93,105,681, forward strand.
AACTCTTGACAAGATACAAGAAATTATATCACAATATAAATATAAATCATGCACAAGATATAAAATAAAGAGTATAAGGGAGAGAAAGAACAACATCGGTACTTTTACGTGGTTCGGCACCAAGCCTACGTCCACGCCTTAGCACCAAGCCAAGGATTCCACAATTCACTAAAGATACTCCTTCACCGGCGAAGAAGCCTTACAACTCGAGAACAAATCCCTACACTAGAGAACAAACCCCTACCGCGCTCACCAAGAGCCTTCGCTTTGGTTCACAAAGAACCTTACAACAATGGTTCACAAAGAACCTTACAAGAGATTGGAAATACAATTTAATGCTCCTTAAATGACCTTAAATGAGCCAATATGAAACATAACCAAATCCTCACTCTATTCTCTCAAGGAATGAATCTTACAAGATAAGTGAGCAAGAGAGGATTGAGCACTTGTGAAGAATAACTAAAATGCAAAGTGCTTAGGTTTTGGATAAAATGATAATTTTCACAAATATGATCAACAATGCTCAAAACCATGTTAATACAAGTCTAAAAGCTTGTATTTATAGCCCAAGAACCTTAGGAGCCGTTAACTAGCCGTTGGGGGGAAGAAAAAATATTTAATTTGGCAAACTAGCCATTTTCCGCCCGTTGGTGCGCCTCTGCCTGTTGAATTTGTCGACGAAATCTGAATTTCGTCGACGAAATCCCTGAATCAGAAAAATTCTCCAAAATGAAAGTTGTGGCATTTTGTCTTAGCTTTCCAGGGACACCAAGATCGTCCCATTTGGTGTTCAGGACTCAAGGTTGCACAACGGTAGTGACGATTGCTTTGTTTTTTCTTGTCAAAAAGCGTTTTAATGACTTAAAACATTCTTGGACAAAAGTATATGAAATATAATGAGTCTAATGAAGATTAAAACTTGTCCAAGTGAGTTTCCTCATAAATATAAGATATCTTGTTTTATGAAAACATATTTGAAAACTCGTTTCGATATCTTTTATGCTTAGTATGTCCTTTATTGAAAATATGCTTGACTTTTAGGACTTTAGGACGTAGAGCTAGTTTTGTAAAATCTGGACCAAGTTTTGAAAATGTTTATAACTCATATATTACTTAACACTTGTCCCATTTTGAAAACTTAATTGAGTATAGGATTATTTTGACAACCTCTTTGTTTTTACTTTGAAAACTATGAATTGTGAGTTTGTTACTTTTGTGCAGATCCTATATGCTTATGTGTCCTAGTATGCTTATGCAATGGCTCAACTCTTACTCAGAAATCATGCAAGACATTCACCTCAAGAGTTTATAATACTCACTCACTCACACACACAACCCTTATTACAATTAATTTATACACAATAAAAACTCCGAGATGTGCTTTGGTGCTTCTGAGTCAGTGTCCTTCCAATCTTTTCTATTTGATATCTACTAGGACCGATCTTTACTTCTGATTTGGTACCTTTATGTATCTGACACTTTGTACCTATACTAGATAAGATCTACAAGGATGGAAAATACTAGAAACAACAAATAGGTTAATATCATCAAAACATATAAACCAAGATAGTGTAGCTGACATGGCTAACATTCTCCCCCTTTTTGATGATGTCTAACCTATTAAGAATCTACTTAATCTTTGCATTTGTGTTTGTTTTTACTAAGGCTTATTGTGCAAAGATAATCTTACTTAGAACCACTAATGGGTTGTTATCATCAAAATAAGACAATTAAGCTTACGTAGCCTCTAAAGCTAACAATCATCTTATTATAATTTCTACAATTTAAAATAATATTGTGAAAATCTCATCTTTACTCATATTTTCATGAAATAATGTAACGTAGAAATAAACTCATGTCACACAATTTTTGTGTTAAAAATATATAATTTTTTTTAATAGAAAGAAATGCTGAAAATTTACCCGAGGAGATTATAACATTTCTTAATCCAAAAATAAATGCAAGTATATTAAAGATAGAACTGGTATAATTAAATATACGTAAAAATAAACTCATGAAAATTTTATGGAACTAACTAACATAATTGAAATTTACTTACAAAATAAACTCGGGTATGAATTTTTAATAAATAAAAAAACTAACATAATCAAATTTACTTACCTTCTTCTTTTACCTTATGCTACGAACACAATAACTATCTCTAAGAAATGAGATCGGAAAGAGTGGGTGAGTGAGAACTTACTCAAAAATTCTCTCCACCACTAATTCTTTCACTCACTAATCATTCTCTTCCTTAGAAAAATTGTTGTGAAAAATGAAGGTTGAGAGCTTCCTATTTATAGGAAAATTTTGGGGAAGAAATGGAATTTGTAAAAGTGTGGGGAGATGGGTGAAATTATAATTTTTTTAAAATTAAAGAATGGATAAGGTATGAGTTGAGTATGGGATGGGGATGGAGGCCATGTGGGAATGTTTGTCACCATTCCCATTAAATAAATTTTTAATTAATTACTTAATTAATTAATTAATTAGTTAATTAATTATTTTATTATTATTTTTTAAATCATTATTATTATTATTATCATTGTTATTACTTTTAAACTATTTTTAGTATTTATTTATTTTATTATTTTTTTTAAAAAAAGAATTAAATTTGAATTTTGAAAACTCATGTGGGCCCCACATAATTCGAGATCCAAATGGATGCTACGTAACTCCAATAATTCTTATACGATTTTATGAGCCCTACACAGCTTCGAGACTCATGTAAACCTCCACACGGCTTCGGGACTCATGTGGACCCCACACAGTCTTGTGGGCCCCGCATAAGATACTTATATTATTATTATTTTATCATATATTTCTACAAATTATGTCAGTCAAAACATTATTTTATGTACTTATTTACGTATATAAACAGTGTCTATCCTGTTTATCCTATGAAATTCCATTTTGACCAGGCCGACCTCTAGGGAGCAACTGAGTCGTAATGGTCTCTGAGCACTCACTAAGACAAGGTCTTTCTTAGACATCAAACATGGAATCAAAGATCCTACAGAAAAACACTTCTGTATTGATATTAACTTAATACCTATTTTTATTATTTTATTATTGTTGTGCTTTAATCGTATATATATATTTTTGCGTCATCACATTCTCTCATCCTTATAAAAATTTGGTTCTCGAAATTTGCTAATTTAAAATGAGTACTGTATAATTGGTTGTGTTATTTGAAAGAGTAAATTGTTTAACGATTTAACTAAGTCTTAGAATAAATTGAAGGACAATTTGACGAAGTATTTTATTTTGGGACTTGAAGTGTAAATCACCAGTCTAATAGAGGTTGAAATGGAAAAGAAATTCAAAAGATGTGGAAAAGGATAATTATATATATATATATATATATTATACATGTCCTATAAATTAAAATATATGTATAAAAATGAAATGAAATTTGGTCTTTAGAGCCTTAGATCAACGTCAACATCTATTGAAGTGCTAGCGGTGTCACTGCTAACCGCCTGGGTTCTTTCTTGACAGAGTTGACCTCTTGTAATGTCGCCGACTTGGGTCGGAAAAAGGGAGAGAACGTCCGTTTGTTCGGCGAGGGAGGAAGAGCTACCCTCTTCCCTTTGTGGCATTTGGTGGGAATGATCATAACGAGTAATTGGTGGCCCGTATATGATTCTCAACGCGCATTGGATCTCCTTGCAATGGTGGAGTAGGCCAGCATTATCCGAAACCCTTAGTTTGGTGACTGCGATATTGCCATTGTAAGGGGTATGACTCATTGGTGTGATATTAGTTGTAAGTTTCATAGACGGAATATTCTCGATAGGGATGAGGGTTGGAATAATGGCAGGGGCACTGCTCAGGGCGGTAGTGGTGGAGGAGGTAAGATGTAGAATTGATGGGACAGTAGTTGAGATAGTGGCTTCTCCAACTGATCCTCGCCTACGCCTACGGTTCTCAAACCAAAAGCATATATTTCTCGGCTCGATTGGACCATACCGTGAGAGTTGTGCTGCAAGCAAGATAGTTCGCTCCACGAAAGGGAGTTCCCCTTGACTGTTGTGGAAGGCCTCCTCTAAAATCTCTAGCTGTGCCTTACTGGGTTTCCATCTTTGGATTGGCGATCTAGTGTTGCTCTCGGTAACTTGGGGAGTTGGGTGATTTGACAACATTTTCGAGTAATGAGATAACTAAGAGACAAGTTGGGAAGAGCTAATAACTGCAAATAGAAATGTGATTGTTCAAGATGATAGAAAGCCGTGATGCTTAAAGTTCGAGAAGGGCATACCCTTTTTATAAGGGAATGGCTACGTGTTGTGGAAATCGAGAGAGAGCGACGTGTGTTGCGAGAATCAAGGGAGAGTGACGCGTGTCACGGATATCGAGCAACGCGTTTTGTACAAATCAAGGGAGAACGACGTGTGTTGCAAGAATCGAGAGAGAGTGACGCATGTCACGGATATCAAACGACGCATTTAGCAAAAATCAAGGGAGAACGATGTGTGTTGCAAAAATCGAGAGAGAGCGACGTGTGCCTCGAGTGACGCATTTTTCAAAAATCGAGGGAGACCGATATGTGTCGTGGAAATCGAGCGAACGACACGTATTGCAAAATTTACGGACTCAAGGTTCTTTTTATGTTTCTACATCTTTATTAATGCTTTAACTATAATTAATTTCATCCTTAGGTCACCACTTGGGTAGGTGGCCTAATGGTAAGGAACCGACCGTGCATCCATGTGATCACGGGTTCGAGTATCCACTATGCCCAAGTGGTCTCATGCCCTAGTCTTACTTCGGGGGTAAGTGAGCTATAGCTAATGATTTCCACCCATGAGGTTTTTTTTTTTTAAACTACAAGAGTACCCCTTTTATATATATTCCATTATCATTATTATTATAATTATTAGATCAAATATATGTTGGGCATGTTTAGCCGATTGATGATTTGACATTGGTTAGTTATTTGAAGGAAATTAGTTAATTTTTATATTGCTTTCATTAATGAAATTTTTACTATATAAAGTTTTTTTTTTTTTTTATATAGAAAAATTTAAGTTGTATTAACTTTTATAAATTTATACAAAATTAAAGATTTCATCAAAATTTGTACTTCTAAATCAAACTTGGATACTTGATGGAAATTGAATATACAATGGGAAAAAAAAATAGATATACATATTTAACTTACACATGCTAAGGGATTATATATATATATATATATATATATATATATATATATATATTTGAATTTAAATATAATAAGTAATATTTAAATTTTATTTAATTCCTTATAAACTAATACAAAATTAAAATTAAAGATTTTATCAAAATATATATTCCTAAATTAAGCTTTAATATTCTGTTGATAACTAAATATGTAATGTAAAAAAATACATATTTATATCCAACTTATACATGAAATTTTGGATAAATTCAGATTTCAAAATAGACCGTTTGTTCATATCTATTTATATGTATAGCACTTCTAAACTCGGTTGGGTCTAATGTGTTATTTTTTATATATTTAGTGAAAATAATAACAGTGAAGATAAATAAATCTCAAATATTATTATTATTGTATTTATATATATATATATATATAATTTTTAAATTATTAATACATCTGACAATTAATTATGAATCATCAATATGGGTACGTGTTTCTACAAACATAAATAACATATTTAAATTAATTAACGTGTATTCAATAATACTACTATTTTTTTTAGAGAATTTATAATTATTACCTGTCATTGGGAGCCTTCACCTTAATCTCATTTGCTCTAATGCTACTATCTTTAGGATCCATTCTTAAACAATGATCAAATGTTATTTTAAAATCATAAATCTATTATTAACGTATAATAATATAACAAACTAAAATAAATATTCTAAACTACCTAATCCTACCCAAATCATGTTTTATACCTATGCTCTAGTAAAATTATTTCTTAAAGTCTACAGAACCTATGACCTATTGCTCTGATACCAAAGGGTCTGGGATATTTACTTTTTACTATTGATTTACAGCGGAAGTAAATAAACTCAATTATTATTAAACCAGAGCGCTAATTATCCATATTACAATCATTTATTTTAAAAGAAGAAACATTACATAAGCATAAATATCTCACATTATACTAATATTTCTAATCAATTTTTATTTTTCTATCCTCACCCGCATGCTTGCTAAGCCTGATTTCCGACAAGCCCTTTAGAGTTATTTGAAATAAAAATATGATTGGAGTGAGACGACGCTAAGCAAGTAAATAAGATTATTATTAGTGTGTGGTCAAAGTGAGCTTTTAAAAATTTCGTAAAATAATATTTAATACTATAACTTCAAATTTTTTTAAAAATAAATGTAAATATAAAAGTTTTTGCATAAAACTTTTACCATCAACTATAACAGTAAAATTTAATAACCATATACTGTGACCGTTAAATTAAACTTTTAACTTTAAAACTATATAAATATTTAACTATATACATACATATACTTTTCCTTATACGTTTCCTTTAAATCGTCATTTAGGCACAAGAATGACCCTTTTCATATAAACTTATACTTTTCCTTCAACTCATTAATAACTCTATATATGTAATTAAATATGTATAAACATATATTGTAAAAATCACCTTTAAGCCTGTTTACCGTAAGTCATGTTTACCTCCATGATTGGGTTGTGCGGTCCGAAAACTAGACTTAGCTGGCTGGCCGACCAAACTAAATCAACATATATAAACTTTAAGTGAGATTTTTCTTATTAAGTCCTGGTCCAGAACCAAGTGTGCACTCAGGAGAAATCCACTAACATTGTCACGCCTCGAACCCTAAAATAGGACCCAAGGGTGAATTAAGTAACCTAACCTGTCTCTGTATCAATATAAAACATACATGACATCATGTCCACAAGAGGGTTCGACCCCGTGGGGTGAACGGATGCCCTATATACATACATACACATGTCCATACTCATCAAAATACGTAGCGGAATACGGTCTTTCTATACATCAAACTGTACCATACCAGAGTCTATACCATACAAGGTTAAACATTCCCACAAGACTATACATACTACGGGTGTCTACAAAATCCATCACGACAACCCAGTTACAAAACTCGTACCTATCAGGTACTAGCAGTAGCTAAACACACCCCCCGCTTCCGGATGCTAAGATGCTAGTTTCGGCTACCCGAAGGACCTGAAAAAAATTTGTATATATTCGGGGTGAGACACTTCTGAGTAAGGGAGAAAACATGTTATATCAGTGTGTGGCATACCAGTGTCATTTTCATACTTCATAACACATACATACGATACAGTTTGAAACACATATGTACAATTTCAAAACAAGTTCCATACATTCCCATACCATTCCATACAGTTCCAGTATTTCCACAAAATCCATTCCAGTTCATACGATACTCAAATACGTACATACATACATATGGTCAATGTCGTCACACTACTCACAACTGCACAAGTCACCTAGTCTCACAGCGGTTATGTTCCAACACATTAAACTATGAAGGTTTCCGACTCAGGCCCAATAGTGAATCCATTGCTACATATGCAACTACACAAGGTCACTTGGTCTAACCCCAATTACGTTACCATGTGCAAACTACGCTGCGTCAACCTAGGCCCACTGTGGTCCATTGCTACATTCGGTGATCAGCTGAATCATACTGATGATATTTCGCACCCCGGATATAAAGCTGGCCACTCTTGCCCACAGTAGTTAGCCATTACAGGGCATAGTGTACGATAGTTAGCCGCCCCTAACTGTTATGGCATACAGTAGTTAGCCGCCCCTAGCCATTTCGGCGTACGGTAGTTAGCCGCCCTAGCTGATTTTCACAAAACCTGGAATCACTTTGGAACTCACGTCCCTATACATTTCAACATATGGTAATAAGCTGCCACATAGTTGTTTTTCACAAATACCTGGAACATTTACATACATACACACGTACCACACTTATTTGGTTTATTGCAAATCATATCGTTTACAATTTCAAGTATACAGTTTATGCAAATATGGATTACGGTCACCTCAATAATACATTTTAAACAACATAAACAGTTTTCCAATCAAATAAGAGATGATACCCGAAATCCCTAATTTTCCTGAAAACTATAACCCAAAAATCCTGTGTTTTTACCCGATAGGTTTCCCCAAATAAGTAGTCAAAACATACATACGATCATAGCCTACAAGCTTACCGATCCTGATTTCGAAAATGAACTGATATAAATAGAATCCCCTTACCTCAACCCGAAACCGAACCACGAACTCTACGGCCCTCAAAACTATGAACCGAGACTCCAAAATCTACAAATCACAATACTAATCATGCTTATAATCCATACTACTACACATATACCAAATCAGAAATGAAAACCGAGCCTTACCTCGATTTTGGCCCGAAACCCGAAAACGCTCGAACTGAGATTCCGATCCACAGAAGTTGTAGAGAATCCCTCCACAATCCTCGTGGTAACCTTAGATTTCTGATTCTATTAACGACCGACAAGGAAATCTAGAGAGAGAGAGAGAGAGAGTAGAGAGAGATGTGAGGAAACTTAATGAACAAGAAACCAAATATCCCCTTTTTAAGCCTTTGACCAGCCCGGTTTTCGTCAACGAAAAGTACCTTCGTCGACGAAAAGTCAAGGATTTCGTCGCGGATGTCGACAACCTCGTCGACGAAGTCTGATATTTAAACTTTTCCAGACCTCTCGACTTCTCTTCGTCGATGAACCTCTGAATTTTGTCGACGAAAAGTCTACTGCCTTTGTCGACGAAATCTGCAGAAATTCCTTTTATATTTTTCGGATTCTTACAATCTCCTTTCCTTACAAAAATTTCATCCTCGAAGTTTGAAATCTCTCATTACAACACATTCATACTACTACATACATACTCACTCTAAAGCGAAACCAAACTGTCATGACAGACACATATGTACCAAGTTGTCACAATACATACTTACCAATACCAAGCGGTCACCATCCATACATACATTCTCTAGAGGACACGGCGGCCATTTATACGCAGCCCCGTTACAATACATACATACACACTCTAGAGAATACGGCGGCCATGATACCCAGCTGTTACGATACATACATACAAAGTCTCGGGAGTTCACAATACATCAAGACCCACCCAAGGACTAACCACTAATACCATACGATGATAGAGTATTACATACATACATACTCATACTACCCTGCTATCAAAATACTACTCAAACGACTGTGGATACTTCTGGCGTATCTCCATTTCTAGTTCCCAAGAAGCCTCCTCTACCTCGTGGTTTCGCCACAATACCTTCACTAACGGTATCTCTTTGGTACGGAGCTTCTGAACTTTACGGTCCAGAACCTGAATCGGTATCTTCTCATACACTAAAGTATCCTCAAGCCTCAACTCATCATAGCTGATAACATGTGAAGGATCCAACACGTACCTCCTCAACATGGAGATGTGAAACACATCATGGACCCTTGAAAGTGCTAGAGGTAATGCTACTCTGTATGCTACCGGACCCACTCGCTCAAGTACCTCGAATGGTTTGATATACCTCGGGCTCAACTTGCCCTTCCTGCCGAATCTCATCACCCCTTTCATTGGAGCGATACGCAGAAAAACCTTACCTCCCACTTCAACTCTAACTCACGGCGGCGACATCCGCGTAGCTCTTCTGCTGACTCTGAGTTGATCTAATCCTCTCCTAGATCAAACCCACCTTCTCAGATGCCTGCTGCACAAGTTCAGGTCCTAAAACCTGACGTTCACCGACCTCATCCCAATACAAAGGAGATCGACACCTCCGACTATACAAAGCCTCGAACGGCGCCATCCCTATACTAGCCTGGAAGCTGTTGTTATAGGCAAACTCCACTAGTGGCAGAAACTGAATCATCCAACTACCACCGAAGTCCAATACACAAGCCCGTAACATATCTTCCAAGATCTGTATCGTCCTCTCTGACTGTCCATTACTCTGGGGGTGGAACACTGTACTGAAAGTAAGCTTCGTCCCCAGTGCTTCCTGCAAGCTCTTCCAAAATCAAGAAGTAAATCTCGTATCCCGATCTGAAACAATGGACACCGGTACCCCTTGCATTTTTACAATCTCACGCACGTACATCTCAGCTAGTCTACCCAAAGGATAGCTAACTTTCATCGGTATAAAGTGAGCAGATTTTGTCAACCTGTCCACAATTACCCAAATAGCATTCTGCCCGTGAAGCACTGTCAGTAATCCGGTAACAAAATTCATGGAAGTATGCTCCCATTTCCACACCGGAACAGGCAAAGGCTGCAACGGCCCCGCCGGCCTCTAATGTTCAGTTTTCACCTTCTGACACGTCAGACACTGCTCCACAAATCGGGTAATATCCCTCTTCATACCACTCCACCATAAGGACTCGCCCAAATCCCGATACATCTTCGTACTACCCGGATGTACCATATACAAAGAATGACGCGCTTCCTCCAGAATCGTCTTTCTAATCTCCTCATCGTTTGGAACACACAGCCTGGTCCCAAACTTCAATACACCTCTGTCAGAGATGTTAAAATTCGCAGCCAAACCTTGCTGTACTTTCTTTACAATCCCAACTAACACCGCATCACTAGCCTGTGCAGCCTTAATACGTTCAAACAAAGTCGGTTGAATCACCAGGCTAGCAATGAAATCCCGATGATCACCAAACACCAACTCTACGCCAAGGCTTTCCAGATCTCGCCTGACATAATGCTAAGCTATAACTGCAGATACTACTGCATGTTCTGACTTACGACACAACGCATCAGCTACCACGTTAACCTTTCCTAGATGATAGCTGATCGTACAATCGTAGTCCTTAATCAATTCTAGCCACTGCCTCTGCCTCATATTCAGCTCCTTCTGTGTGAAAAAGTACCTGAGGCTTTTGTGGTCCGTGAAGATCTCACACTGCACCTCGTACAGATAGTGTCGCTAGATCTTCAATGCATATATCACGACAGCTAACTCCAAATCATGCGTAGGGTAATTCTTCTCATATTCTTTCAGTTGTCGAGAAGCATATGCCACTACCTTACCCTGCTGCATAAGCACACATCCCAAACCCTTCAAAGACGCGTCACTATAAATCACATATCCACCATCCCCCGAGGGAATAGTCAACACTGGAGCAGTAACCAACCGGTGCTTCAACTCCTGAAAGCACTGCTTGCAATCACTAGTCCACTCAAACTGAACTCCCTTCCTGGTTAATCGTGTCAGAGGTCCAAACAGTTTAGAGAAACCCTCTACGAACCAACGATAATAACCCGCCAGTCCCATAAAACTCCAAACCTCCTGCACACTCTTCGGTCTAACCCAGTCAACCACAACTTCTATCTTGCTAGGATCAACAGAGATACCGCCCTCAGACACCACATGGCCTAAGAACGCGACCTGATTCAACCAGAACTCACACTTCGTCAGCTTAGCGTACAACTTCTTTTCTCGCAACCTCTATAACACTAACCTCAAATGACCCCCATGCTCTTCCATACTCCTCGAGTATACCAGAATGTCATCAATAAACACCACCACGAACCGATCCAAATACTCATGGAAAACCCTGTTCATCAGGTCCATGAACACCGCTGGCGCATTCGTCAACCCAAAAGGCATGACTAAGAACTCGTAGTGGCCATATCTGGTTCAGAAGGTAGTTTTCGCTACATCCTCTACTCTAACCCTCACCTGATGATATCCTGACCGCAAGTCGATCTTTGAAAAGACCTGCATCCCCTGCAACTAGTCAAAGAGATCATCTATACGAGGCAAAGGGTAACGATTCTTCACCGTCACTTTGTTGATCTCACGGTAATCAATGCACATACGCATCGACCTATCCTTTTTCTTCACAAATAATACTGGAGCTCCCCAGGGCGAAACACTAGGTCGAATGAATCCCCTGTCCAGTAATTCCTACAACTGCTCCTTTAACTCTCGAAGTTCTCTTGGAGCTATCTGGTACGGAGCTTTAGAGATCGGTGCCGTACCAGGCAGCAACTCAATTGCAAACTCCACCTCACGATCCGGAGGTAAACCGGGTAAATCATCTGGAAACACATCTGGAAACTAGCTCATCACTCGAATATCCTAGAGTCTCAACTCATCCCGCGGCGGTTCCTGCACACAAGCTAAGTACCCCTGACATCTGTCCAAAAGTAACCTCCCCGCCTGTAGTGCCGATAAGATCTGTGGTGTCGAACGCACACACGATCCCATAAACTTATACTCCTGCTTCCCAAGAGGTCTGAACACTACTAACTTCTTCCAACAATCTATCACCGCATAACTGGAGAATAACCAATTCATTCCCACTATAACATCAAAACCCAACATGTTGTACACCACAAGGTTTGCTAGTAACAGTCTCTCTTGAATCACTACTGAGCAATTTCCTATTATCTTACTACAAACTGTTACACTCCCAGTTGGCGTAATCACAGACAACAACTCACTCATCACACAAGTTTCTGCCCCACTCAACTTCACAAAACTAGCAGATATGAATGAATGAGTTGCCCCCGAATCAAATAAAAAAATAGCTCTATTCGAAAGCAATAACATGGTACCTGTCACCACGTTCCCAGCGTGTTCCGCATCTACTAGAGTAAGTGAATATACTCTCACTGGAGCCGTTGCCAAAGCCATGGTTGCCTGATAATTTTCCCAAGGCACCTGATTACTCCCACGGTTCTGGCTCTGTGCAGGCATAATCCTTCTCTGTTCCGTACAATACTTCGCCATGTGGCCCGACTGGCCACAATTGAAGCAAACACCCCTGAATGGCTGACACTCGCCTTCGTGCCATTTATGGCACTTCGTGCACGGTGCGGAGGATGGATCCCCTTCAGAACTCAGCCGTTCGGTGTTTTACCGATAACCGGAACCATAGCTCTTCTTCTTCTTCCACAATCCCTGTTGAGACCCACTCTAAGGACCAGAAGATACTGGCCTTTTCCCCTGTACCTAAACTACCTCATCTCCTCGAAGGTCGGTCTCAACTATGGTGGCTTTATCCACCAGAATAGAAAACTCACGGATCTGCAGCATCCCCACAAGACGGCGGATGTCTTTCCTATGACCTTTCTTGAACCTCGGAGCCTTCTTGTGCTCATTCGGAACTAAGTATGGTGCAAATCGAGATAACTCGATGTATCTGGAAGCATATCTCTGCACCGACAAAGTCCCCTGCGTCAGGCCTGAAAACTCATCAGCCTTCGCATCCTGAGTGGAGACTAGAAAGTATCTCTTGAAGAATACCTCCTTGAAGCGGCCCTACGCCTTATCAGATGAACCAGCTCTCTGCCTCTCAAGCAGACTTACCGCTGTCCACCATCGCCCTGCCTCCCCAGCTAGCTGGAAGGTAGCGTACAAGACCTTCTGCTTCTCAGTGCAATGGAGGACTCCCAAAATCCTCTCGGTCTTCTCAATCCAATCTTCCGCCACAATCGGATCTGGGCCTCCCGTAAATGTCGGAGAGTGCATGCGTGTGAACCTCTCGATGGTACACCCCGCATCAGTAGGAGAGCTCTTGCATCTCCAGACACTCCGCCCAATTTCCTGGATCACCTGTCTCGCCATACTACGAGACACAGAAGGAGACTCATCACTTGCTGTCTCCTCGGAGCCACTTTCCAAGTTATTATCCTTGGGCTCTATGCTGAAAACAGAATAGGATTCGATTAGAATCCCTACAACACATACAGTTAACACAATGATCTACACTAATTATGTTAACTACTTCCTGCCAGGTCCAGGTCTGTCCTATCACAACGACACGAAAGTCATCAATGATCTGCCCTGCTTTTATTGGAATCGTCATCCCAGGAAAAACATGAAATACCGTTGACGATTCCTGGTCTAGCAACCGAACAACCCACAACCAACTCTATCCATATCCACATCCTATACTCTAGTATGTACACATCAATACTCCTAACCAAGTCTACAAGACCTAACAACCTGGTTAGCTCTGATACAAAGCTGTCACGCCCCGAACCCTAAAATGGGACTCAGGGGTGAATTAAGTAACCTAACCTGTCTCTGTATCAATATAAAACATACATTACATCATGTCCATAAGAGGGTTCGACCCCGTGGGGTGAACGGATGCCTTATATACATACATACACATGTCCATACTCATCAAAATACGTAGCGAAATATGGTCTTTCTATACATCAAATTGTACCATACCAGAGTCTATACCATATAAGGTTAAACACTCCCACAAGACTATACATACTACGGGTGTCTACAAAATCCATCACGACAACCCGGTTACAAAACTCGTACCTATCAGGTACTAGCAGTAGCTAAACACACCCCCCGCTTCCAGATGCTAGGATGCTAGTTTCGGCTGCCCGAAGGACCTGAAAAACATTTGTATATATTCGGGGTGAGACACCTCTCAGTAAGGGAGAAAAAAAGTTATATCAGTGTGTGGCATACCAATGTCATTTTCATACTTTATAACATATACATACGATACAGTTTGAAACACATACGTACAGTTTCAAAACAAGTTCCATACATTCCCATACCATTCCATACAGTTCCAGTATTTCCACAAAATCCATTCCAGTTCATACGATACTCAAATACATACATACATACATATGGTCAGTGTCGTCACACTACTCACAACTGCACAAGTCACCTAGTCTCACAGCGGTTGCATTCCAACATATTAAACTATGAAGGTTTCTGACTCAGGCCCAATAGTGAATCCATTGCTACATATGCAACTACACAAGGTCACCTAGTCTAACCCTGATTACATTACCATGAGCAAACTACGCTGTGTCAACCTAGGCCCACTGTGGTCCGTTGCTACATTCGATGACCAGTCGAATCATACTAGTGATATTTCGCACCCCGGATATAGAGCCGGCCACTCTTGCCCATGGTAGTTAGCCATTACAGGGCATAGCGTACGGTAGTTATCCGCCCCTAGCTATTACGGCGTACGGTAGTTAGCCACCCCTAGTCATTTCGGTGTATGGTAGTTAGCCGCCCCTAGCCGATTTTCATAAAACCTGGAATCACTTTGGAACTCACGTCCCTATACATTTTAGCGTACGGTAATAAGCCGCCACATAGCTGTTTTTCACAAATACCTAGAACATTTACATACATACACACGTACCACACATATTTGGTTTACGACAAATCATATCGTTTACAATTTCAAGTATATAGTTTATGCAAATATGGATTACGGTCACCTCAATAACACAATTTAAACAACATAAACGGTTTTCCAATCAAATAAAAGATGATATCCGAAATCCCCAATTTTCCCGAAAACTATAACCCAAAAATTCTGTATTTTTACCCTATAGATTTCCCCAAATAAGTAGTCAAAACATACATACGATCGTAGCCTACAGGCTTAGCGATCCTGATTTCGAAAATGAATTGATATAAACAGAATCCCCTTACCTCAACCCGAAACCGAACCACGAACTCTACGGCCCTCAAAACTACGAATTGAGACTCTGAAATCTACAAATCACAATACTAATCATGCTTATAATCCATACTACTACACTTATACCGAATCAGAAATGAAAACCGAGCCTTACCTCAATTTTGGCTTGAAACCCAAAAACGCTCGAACCGAGATTCCGATCCACAGAAGTTGTAGAGAATCCCTCCACGATCCTCGTGGTAACCTCAGATTTCTGATTCTATTAATGACCGGCAAGGAAATCTAGAGAGAGAGAGAGAGAAAGTTTAGAGAGAGAGAGAGAGAGAGAGTAGAGAGAGATGTGAGGAAACTTAATGAAGAAGAAACCAAATATACCCTTTTTAAGCCTTTGACCTGCTCGGTTTTCGTCGATGAAAAGTACCTTCGTCGACGAAAATTTAAGGATTTCGTCGCGGATGTCGGCAGCCTCATCGATGAAGTCTGATATTTAAACTTTTCTAGACCTCTTGGCTTCTCTTCGTCGACGAACCTCTGAATTTCGTCGACGAAAAGTCTACTGCCTTTGTCGACGAAATCTGCAGAAATTCCTTTTATATTTTCTGGGTTCTTACAAACATAAATAATCATTCTGTAAACAGTGTGGGTGCACTATGATCCGTTTAAACTTTAAGCTGCGGTACTGAGCATCTGTAACTTTGAACTTTCTTTGCCATAAGGGGTTTTAAAATCATCTTATTATAATTTATGCAATTTAAAATAATATCGTGAAAATCTCATCTTTACTCATATTTTCATGAAATAATGTAACGTCTAAATAAACTCATGTCACACAATTTTTATGTTAAAAATATATAATTTTTTTTTAATAGAAAGAAATGCTGAAAATTTACCCGAGGAGATTAGAACATTCCTTAACCCAAAAATAAATGCAAGTATATTAAAGATAGAACTGGTATACGTAAAACTAAACTCATGGAAATTTTGTGGAACTAACTAACATAATTGAAATTTACTTACAAAATAAACTCGGGTATGAATTTTAAATAAAAAAAAAAACTAACATAATCAAATTTACTTACCTTCTTCTTTTACCTTGTGCTACGAATATAATAACTATCGCTAAGAAATGAGATCAGAAAGAGTGGGTGATTAAGAACTTACTCAAAAATTCTCTCTCCACCACTAATTCTTTCACTCACTAATCCTTCTCTTCCTTGGAAAAATTGTTGTAAAAAATGAAAGTTGAGAGCTTCCTATTTATAGGAAAATTTTGGGAAAGAAATAGAATTTGTAAAAGTGTGGGGAGATGAGTGAAATTATAATTTTTTTAAAATTAAAGAATGGGCAAGGGATGAGCAAGGGATGGGTTGAGTATGGGATGGGGATGGAGGCCATATGGGAGTTTTTCCACCATTCCCATTAAATAAATTTTTAATTAATGACTTACCTAATTAATTAATTAATTAATTAGTTAATTAATTATTTTATTATTATTATTTTTTAATCATTATTATCATTATTATTACTTTTAACTTTTTTTAGTATTTATTTATTTTTAAAAAAAGAATTAAATTTGAAATTTGAAAACTCATGTGGGCGCCACATGGTCTTGTGGGCCCCACACAACTTCAAGACCCAAATGGATCCTACATAACTCCAATAATCCTTATACGATTTTATGAGTCCTACACAGCTTCGAGACTCGTGTAAACCTCCACACAGTCTTGTGTACGGACCAGGTTTGGCAAATCCATCAGACTTACAGACTGTATTTTTGACTTAACAGTGGTCGGACAACCATTGTCAGGTTCCGCCTTTGGGTCACACAACCCAGTCATGTGGGGGTAATACATGACAGCAGTCAGCTAACCTATCAGGATTGTTTTCGTAGTATTATTATATGAGATGATAAATGTTTATGAAAATGCAATATGTTCTGCCATGTTTTGATGATATATATGTTTTCTCAGATTTGACATAACAATTTACTAAATATCTTCTGTATGGTATATGTATAGCACTGAATACTCATGTCGCCACACACTAGTAATAGTTTATTTCCCCTACTGAGAGGTGTCTTACCCCAAAATTTTATAAACTTTTCAGGAGCCCCTGATAGGAGAGCGTGAAAAGCTCCGCTGATCTAGTGTTGTTTATCTACCCTCTTTGAAGGGTAAGTTTTAGTAGGGACAGTTGGATTTTGTGGGAAATGTCCTTAAATCTTGTTTTTGGGACGTGTATACTGAAATACAGTGGATATAGTGACTCTGGTATTTATGGTATTATGATGGATGATTTTGTATTTATGATAGTATAATTGTGTATTTCCTACTACTTAGGCTTCCGCACTATGTTACTGATATATCCCTAGTATCCATGGGTCCAAGTGGATTATGATCTGATGAGCTTTGTGATATTGTATTATATTATGAAAAAAAAAGGGTGAAAATTAAGCAGGTCGTCACATCAGCCACCACATTTGCTTTACCTTGGTGGTAACTGATGGTGCAGTCGTAATCCTTGATGAGTTCTAACCATCTCCTCTGGCGCATATTCAACTTTTTCTGTGTAAAGAAGTATTTTAGGCTTTTATGATCCGAAAGTATTTCACATATCTCACCATATAAGTAATGTCTCTAGATCTTTAGTGCATGTACAACCGTAGCCAATTCCAGATCGTGAGTAGGCTAGTTCTTTTCATATTCTTTCAACTATTTGGATGCATACGCCACTACCCTACCATGCTGCATCAGTACACAACCAAGCCCTTTCAGAGATGCATCACTGTAGATAACATAACCATCACCTCTTGATGGAATTGTCAGTACTGGTGCAGTGATGAGTCGCTGCTTTAATTCCTGAAAACTCTGCTCGCATTCTTCATCTCACACAAATCTGGCATTTTTCCTAGTCAACCACGTGAGTGGTCCTGCCAAAGCTAAAAATCCCTCCACAAATCGACAATCATAACCTGCCAGTCCTAAGAAACTTCTGACTTCTTGCATGATCTTCAGACTGGCCCAATTCACTACCGCATCGATCTTGCTGGAATCCAATGATATACCGTCTCCTGAGATCACGTGGCTTAAAAATGCAACCTTCTCAAGCCAAAACTCACATTTTCTAAACTTGGCATAGAGTTTCTCTTCCCTGAGCGCCTGCAATACTTGCCTCAAATGCACCTCATGATCCTCAAAACTCTTCGAGTACACCAGTATATCATCAATAAAAACCACCACAAACTGGTCCAAATACTGGTGAAAGACTATATTCATCAAATCTATAAACACAGTTGGGGCATTTGTCAAACCAAACGGCATAACAAGGAATTCGTAGTGCCCATACCTAGTTCTGAAAGCTGTCTTTGCAACATCCTCTACTTTTACCCTCACCTGATGATAAGCTGAGGTCGATCTTGGAATATACCCGTATACCTTGGAGCTGATCAAACAAATCGTCAAAACGGGGTAGAGGATATTTATTTTTAATAGCAACCTTGTTGATTTCTCTATAATCAATACACATCCTCATAGACTCGTCATTCTTCTTTATAATAACACTGGAGCTCCCTACGATGATACACTGGGTCGTATAATCCCCCTGTCTAGTAAGCCTTGCAACTGCTCCTTTAATTTTCCAAATTCTGTTGGAGCCATACGGTAAGGAACCTTAGAAATTGGCACGGTCCCTGGAGGTAAATCTATAGAAAAGTCCACCTCGCGCACAGGAAGCAACCTAGGTAACTCCTCTAGAAAAACATTTGGAAATTCTCGTACCACTGGGGTGCTGTCAATTTTCAATTCATTTTCGGATACTTCTTTCACAAACGCTATAAACCCCTAACCTCCATCCAAGAGTAATCTGCTCGCTTGCACGGTTGACACTAGCTGCGTTGGAGCACGTACCCGTGAACCAACGAATCTAAATTCCTGCATACCATGGGGTCTGAAAATTACCTCTTTCCGACGACAATCAATGCTGGAGTGATTAGCAGCTAACCAGTCCATACCTAGTATTATAACAAACCCACACATATCAAATACAATCAGATCAGCTGGTAACACTTTTCCCTAAATTTCTATCGAATAGCCCCTAAGTAGCCTCTGACATCTGATCACTGATCCTGATGGTGTAGCTACTGACAGCGCTATATCTAATGACTGGGTCTCACTCCCAGATAATTTAACATACGATGCAAAAACAAAGGAATGAGTGGCTCCTGAATCAAATAAAACAATAACGGAATGTGATAAAACAGTAAATGCACCTATCACCACATCCGTAGCAGCCTTTGCATCCCCCGGTGTTTGTGCGTAAATCCTCGCCGAGGCCATATTCCTCTGTTGATATCCTCCCCAAGCTACCTGATATCCTCCCCGATAGGGCTTGAGAGCTGGGTCTTGATCTGGCTGACTTAGGCATTCACGTACCATATGGCCACGTCTCCCACAGCGATAACATACACCTCTGCCTACCCGACACTCCCTCAAATGATGTCTCCCACACGTCTGACATACCGAGTAAGTTGGAGTATCTTGATTCCCACGAGGTCCTGTCATCTGCCTATGATCTCCCCTATCGCGACCTCCTCTCCATGGACCCCTACTGGAGCTAGCTTGGAAACCCTAAGGCGCAGGCCTCTTCCTCTGACTCTGAGCTGCTAAACCCTTCTGAATACCACTCTCAATTATCGCAGCTCTGTCTACAACTTCCATGAATGTCTGAGCCCTAAAACCAATTATCTGCTCAAACAAGTTCTTCCTCATCCCTTCCTCAAACTTCCTTGCATTTTTCTCTTCATCAGGTGTAAGATGTGGAGCAAAACGTGACAACTCGATAAATCGAGCCGCGTACTGGGATACAATCATCTACCCCTATACCAGATGCATAAACTTTGCTGCCTTCGCACTCCAAATGATAGCAGGGAAATACCGCTCAAAGAACAACTCCTTGAATCAGTCCCATGTCACTGGCACTGGAACCGGCCTCTACTCCTCTATCAGTCGCGCTGATCTCCACCAACGCTTTGCCTCCCTTATCAGCTTATATGCTGCAAATACCACCTTCTATTCATCTGTACATGGAAGCACAACCAATGTCTCTTCGATATCCTGGACCCAATTTTCAATTACAATTTGGTCATCTCCTCCAGCAAAGGATTGGGGGCTTCATTCACGTAAACTACTCGATCGAACAACCACGCTCCCTAGAGCTCCTGGCCATCTCAGCCATCACTTGCTAAGTGAAACTACGCAGCACAACATCTGTATCTCCTCCACCTATGCTAGAAGGTCCTGGCCTATCCTCCTCAGCATTCGTGTCACTACTTCCTAGGTCCATCCTGAAAACAAGAAACACACTTAAGCACCTTATCTCCTACACTGACCTATCCTATACCAATTCAAAATTAACTGCCTTCCCTGACCTTAACTCAATATCCAGTTTTGTCACCTAGACACACGACCCGGCAATAGTTTACTATGGTTTTCCTCAAATCGTCACCCCAGGAAAATAGAGAAACCACCACGGAAGTCTTGTACCTAGACAACCAAACAAACCTCAAATCCTTTCCTATACTCTGGTATTGCTTCTGCTGTACTCTAAAGTCTATAGAACCTGGCAACCTAGGCTCTGATACCAAATTGTAACGACCTGCTATTAATTGAGTTTTTTTTTTTTTTTTATACTATAACATTTACAATGCTCTGATACCAAACTAAATCAAACCCAACTATCAACCTAAGCAGCGAGAAGCGGAAATCAAATGAACATAACCATATATAATTATATACAATACCAGAGTGCTAAAATGTTTCCCAATATATACATATATGACTATTTCCTCAAAATACCCTAAACTGGCTAAGATTATACAAAAATACTCCCAAAAATACTCACTCTAATATCAGGGCAATACTGATGCCCCTCTATCTGCGAGCCTGGTCTGCTCGCCTACTTGGATCACTTGAAAAATGTTAAAGTAATGGGATGAGCCAACACTGAGTAAGAAAAAATATGTTATTGCTAGTGTGTGGAAAATGAGTTACAATACTGTGGAAATCGATTACTATATAATCATGTATCACTGAATCTATGAAATACAATACCAGTAATATATACCATCACCTTTTCTCTATTGCTTAACATATCTGTACTTTAAGTTTCTACTCAAAATACTTCTAATGCATATAATTATATTTTCTGTCTCAGTAATTTTGTATATGCATAATAATAATTGAAAACTTCCCTATAGATAACTGTGTGTCATGATTTAACCCCTCATGATAGGGTTGTGCGGCCCGTAGATGGGATCTACCCTGGCTGGCTGACCAAGATAAATCACTATACTCCCTCAGTCAGATCGGCTACTCTTCAACCTATATCTGATGGGGAGCCTGTCCGCGTCTAGGCCCGATCGACCTACTACCACGTATTATCTAAATAGGTGGTTGCACTCTGAACTAAATATCTATAGCTACGGTACCGTGCTCTGCAAACTGTAATGGTCCAACAGGGTCTGATACTATATAATACATTTCTATATACAACTAATTGTTTTACCATAATTCCGTAATAACTTTATTAACCATGACATTGAAATAAACTGTAACTGTGTCAATTGTTTTTCTGAACTGAACTGTAATCTATAAGTTCTGGTACTGAAAATTATATAATCATGGTACTGAAAACTGTATAATCATGGTATTCTGTAATTACTATAAAACATATCCATTGACTGTATATTCTGTAAAAAATACTCTGAAAATACTGTAAAACATGTTGTTGTACTATATTTATATTCTCAAGCCATACAGTAATTTAATACATAATATTCATAATTAATAAACTGTATAAAGTCCTGCTGTGAAAAATAATATGGTAAAAATATACATTTCATACTGGAAATCATTTTAGAACTACCTAGCATAGCATATTTCTCTTACCTAATTTCTGTTAAAATTTCCCCTATTGAGACGGGTCCTACACCCGCAGGGTTCTCCACTCAACATCCTGAAAATCATAAATCCCATAACAAAATATCAATATTTCTTTGCTTACATCATTTCTTACAACTGCCAGAAGGTCAAAAATCGACTAAAAGGTCCTACCCTGATTCTGGGAAAAAATTCGACTCAATCCCACCGACGATCCGCTCTGGCAGACTTGAAGAGAACTCCGCTAGGATCGTCGTGGTGGCCTCAGATCGTCAATTCAGCGACTGACGGGGCCAAAATCGAAGAAAGAAGGGTGAGGGACCGTAGGAGAGAGAAAGAGGGTTTTTCGACTGAAATTTCTGCGTAAAATCTGAGTTTAAGCACTATTTATATTGTGGGATTCGTCGACGAGCCACGTCACCTCGTCGACGAGTCCTATAGAAAGTTCATCGACGAACCTACATCCTTTTCGATGAATTTCAGACTTCCCAAAAATCCTCTCTCGGCATCTTCTCATCGACGAAACTTGCCCTCGTCGACGAGAACCTCTTATACCCTCATCGACGAATCCCCTGTGTTCATTGACGAGGCCATGAGAAAATCCCCTGAGTTATTATATTCAAAATGCAATGTCATCGACTGCCTCCTTCTATTACTGTTTCCATTTCTCTCCCTCTTTATTATTTAAATACTTATTATTCTTTGGGTCACTACAGAACCACCTCCTTTGCCTCATGTTTAACTCCTTCTGCGTGAAAAAGTATTTGAGGCTTTTTTGGAGATTTCACACTATTGGCCGTACAAGTAGTGTCTCCAGATCTTCAACGCATATACTAGTGCTGCCAATTCCAGATCATGCGTGGGATAATTCTTCTCGTACTCCTTGAGTTTCTAAGAAGCATAAGCAATTACTTTCCCCTGTTGCATCAGCACTTTAGATGTGATAACTTGGAAAAATAAGAAGGGTCCTCGTCGACAAAAGGATTCGTTTCGTCGACGAGGATATAAGAGGAGCTTGTCGACGAGGTCAGGATTTGTCGACGAGAAAATACGGAGAGAGGTTTTTGGGGCAGTCTGAAATTCGTCGACAAGGGAGGAAGTTTGTCGACGAAATTCGACGAGATGACGTGTCTCGTCGATGAATCCAGGGCTATAAATAGTTGAAACCCAAATTTTTTGATGAAAATTCAGCACGAACCCTCTCTCTCTCTCTCTCTCTCTCTCTCTAAAACGCACCCCTCTCCTTCTCTCTTCGATTTTGGGCTCGTTTCTCACCGGATCGAAAATCCGAGGCCACCACGACGCTTTTGGTGAAGTTCTCTGCAAGACTACTGGAGCTGATTGTTCGTGGAATTGGTTTGAAATTCATCCCAAATTCAAGGTAAGGTGTTTTATTTAGAGTATGTTTCCCCTACAGTTATAAGAAATGTTGGATGCAGAAAAATACTAATGTTTTGTTTTGGGAGATGTCGTTTTCAGGGTGTTGAGTGGAGAACACTACGGGTATAGGACCAGAGTTCAGTGAGAGGCCTTTCAGAAACTAAGTATCCTATGCTAGGAAATTTGTTTGTTTAACAGAAATTTTACATATATATATATGTGTGTGTGTGTGTGTGTGTGTGTGTGTGTGTGTGTGTCAGTTATCGTGTAGTTTTACAAAATTTGAGTTTTTAAAGTATGTGTGGCCTAAGTACATATTATCTGATATAGAGTTTTATACAGTTCTTTTAGTATATCAAGTCATACAACATATACATATATAGTCGGATATTATACAGACAGATTTATGTATATATATATATATATATATACAATTTTTATTCTAAAAATTACACAGATAGATAAATATATATAACTATATATAGATGTTTATTCAGATCAGTAAGTATAGTGTTTATAGAAAGCTATGTTTTCCTAAATGACATATCACTCAGAGTACACAGATAGAGTATATATACATATTATACAATATAGCATCAAGATGCTACAGTTATTCAGATATTACAGTATTTACAGTACAGAGTTATAGTGTTATGGTTATTTTGGAAACAAAATGAAAACAACAAAGATTTATATGTGTACTTATATAGTATCAGATCTCTGTGAAAATATTACAGATAGATATAGTTTATAGAGCACGGTACCGTTGGTAGTATAGAATAGAGTGCAACCACATAACTTATAGTGTGTGGATTCCGTCTAGTCGAGCCAGGAGAGATTGTAGTCTCCCCAACGAGCTGGGTTGAGGTGGCCAGCTAGACGATGTTAGAGTTTGGAGATTGCTCGGAGAGATTGCAGTGGGCTAGATTGGTGGATGTACAGATATAGATTGACTTGCTTGGTAGGCCAACCAAAGTAAGTCCAGCCTACGGGCCGCACAACCCTATCATGAGGGGTTATATTATTATATACAGATCCCAAGGTATAACAGAAGTTCCTATGTACAGATGTAATGACTTGCTTAATTAACATGATTTTTTTTTTCCACTATAATAATTATCATACTCTGATACCATAACATTATCCTAAGCAGCGAGAAGCATAATACAAATAAACATTTCCATACATAATGATATACCATACTGCACAATACCAGAGTGCTATTATGTTTCCCAAAAGAATATATACATGTGGTACTAAATCCCCAAAATTGCCCTTAGCTAGTTAGGGCAAATATAAAAACCCTCCACTGTACTCACTTTGCTGTCAGGGCACTACAAACGCCCCTCTACCTGCGAGCCTGATCTGCTCGCCTACTTGGATCACCTGAAAAAGGTTTCAACATTGGGATGAGCCAACGCTCAGTAAGACGATATATGCTATTACTAGTGTGTGGCAAATGAGTCATCATATCATAAAAATTAGTTATCATATAATCATGTATATCTGGATCTATAAATACAGTACAAATCATAATATTCATTACCATTTTCATGTCATTTAACACATCTGTATTTAAGTTACTATTTAAAATACTTGTAACATACATAAGTAATTCTCTTATCTCTGTAAATTAGAATATACACAATAATAACTGTAAACTTTCCCCTATGGATATCTGTATGTCATGATTTACCCCTCATGACAGGGTTGTGCGGCCCGTAGGCGGGATCTACACTGGTTGGCCGACCAGGTAAATCACTATACTCCCTCGGTCGATTTGCCCACCTCTACCCATATCTAATGGGGAGCCTGTCCACGTCAAGGGCACTATACGATCAACCTACAACCTATTATCTGAATAGGCGGTTGCACTCTGTAAACTGATGTAGCTACGGTATCATGCTCTGTAAACTGTATGGTCCAACAGGGTCTGATACTATATACATATTCATATATATACTCTTTCACTGTTTTCATCATGTTTTCAAAATTACGATAACGCTATCTTTCTGTTTTGTACATACTGTAACTGTAGCATCTCGATGCTATCTCTGTATAACTTTCTATATATTCTGTAAATGCTTTGTCTGTATACATTGAATGTTATGGTAATAGAAAGCATGGCATGCTTTAAACTCTGTAAATCATAATACTGGAACTACGTAATCATAATACTGTATCCGTAATTTGTATAATCATGGTGTTAAAATTCATAAAATCATGGTACTGTAATTCACATAATCATAGCACTGAAATACATAAAATCATGAAACTGCAATTCATAAAACATACTCCCATACTACATACATATTCTCAAGCCACACCATACTTGAGTACATAATTTTCATAAATAAATACACTGCATAATATTTAGAAATTTCTTAGCATAGCATATATCCCTTACCTTATCTCTGAAAAACCCCTACTGTACTCTAGCCCGATACCCGTAGGGCCTCCTATAAAATACCCTGAAACCAATATTTGTCAGAACTAAATATCAGTATTTTTCTGCCTGTATCATTTCTTATAACTACCACAATGCTAAAAGGAGACTAAAAGGCCTTACCCTGAATTTGGGATGATTTCCAACTCCGATTTCCCAACAATCCGCTCCGGTAGATGCGTAGCGAACTCCCCCAGGAGCATCGTGGTAGCTTCGGATCGTCGATCCGGCGACTGATGGGACCGGAAATGAAGAGAGAAGGGAGAGAGAGAGCGGTGAGAGAACTAATAAAAAATCCCGGTTTTCCTCCTTTTATAGGGCCAGGTTTGTCAACGAGACACGTCACCTTGTCAACGAGCCCTTCACAAATTTCGTCGACGAGGCCCTGTGTTCGTCGACGAAATTCAGAGCAGCCCGAACCGTATCTCGATATTTTCTCGTCGACGAAGCCCTGTGTTTGTCGACGAAATTCTGAAGACCTTCGTTGACGAGACCCTGTGTTCGTCGACGAAGTCTACGGCCTCCTTCTGTCTCTGTTTCTATTTTCTTTCCCTCTTTAATATTCAAAATGCTATTATTCTTCGGGTCACTACAACAGATATATCACACATCAGCAGATTATATTATTATATTAGCAATATGTTCAGATAACAAACTCAGATACACAGTTATATTTTTAAATTACATTAATTTAATCTATATAGTTTCTCAGTTTTCCAAGATTTACAGTATCAGTATTATTACAATATTTTAAATGTTTAACTCAGCGGCCACACACTAGTAATAGCATATTTCTACTTACGATGGTTTTAACCATTACATCACTAGGATGGTTAAAACCGGAGCAGTGACCAGTTGGTGTTTCAACTCTTGGAAATTCTACTCGCACTCGTCCATCTAATCAAATCTCACACCCTTCCTCGTCAACCGTGTCAGAGGGCCAGATAACTTAGAGAATCCTTCCACAAACTGCCGATAGTATTTCAGATAGATGATATTATGATATACCGAACAGATGATATTATGATATACCGATAGAAAAAAAAAATGCTAAATAAGTAGCAGGTCGTTACATCCCAGCCCTTTCAGCGATGCGTCGCTGCAAATCACAAAACCACCGTCCCCAGATGGGATGGTTAAAACCAGAGTAGTGACCAACTCTTGGAAACTCTACTCACACTTGTCCGTCCAATCAAACCTCACACACTTCCTGGTTAACCGTGTCAGAGAGCCAGATAACTTAGAAAATCCTTCCACAAACCACCGATAATACCCAGCTAGTCCTAGGAAGCTCTGAACAACATACACGCTCTTCGATTTCACCCAGTCAACCACTGCTTCTATCTTACTAGGATCAATCGAGATACCACCCTTCGACACAACATGGCCTAGAAACGCGACTTGATTCAGCCAAAACTTGCATTTCTTCAGCTCCTTGCGTTTTCGGGAGCATGGTTGTCAATTAGCTTCATATAGTACTAGTGTAAGTGCTGATTTTGGTAACCAGGTTGTCTTTATTGGGTTTTGTAGACACTCGGGGTATGTACTGCATTTTGGAGCATAGACTCAGGTTATGTAAAGACTCTGATATGGTACGTTGTATGTATTAGAAAGAACTTTTCCACTGCGTATGTGATGTATATATGAATGCGTATAGGGTATACGTGTACCCCACGGGGTCGGACCCTCTTCCAGTGTAGTATCTTGTATGTTTTAAAAGAAACAAAGACAAGTTAGGTTACTAAAAGCACACCCGGGGCCCATTGTCGGGTTCGAGGCATGACACGGTAGACCCCTCTATTTTGACTTGCTAGTTAAAAATCAGATCGCAAAAGTAGAACACAAAACCCTTCTTGTAAAATGCCTTAATTGACTCCCCAAGAGGGAGGAAAAAACAAACAAACAAACAAACGAGCATCAAAGGCCCATTTTATAGATCATCTTGAATCAAGGAATAAATATTTGTACAAGATACAACTTAAGTTTTGTTTTTTTTTTTTTTAAAGCAACCAAATATGTTTTTTTACATCGACTTGGCTCTCTCGAAAAGTGGGAAGCCTCATAGTCCAAGAACGCCTTTCTTTTAGGTTGTGCTTAAATAATGTTCCAATGAAAGCCATAATGAATTATTTTATACAAATTTTGTGCCGAGAAAAGAGTTTTATGAATTTCCAAATTTGGACATCTAATGAGGGAGAAATTAATGGTCATTCCAATGGGGTTCTTATCCCAAAACAAAAAACAGGGAAAAAAAAATTCTTAAGATAGTATTTAAGGTGGAATCATAAAATGCACAATGGAATTATAAAAGTAGAAAACAATTTTAGGAATAATTTATTTGAGAAAAACTGATCTATCTATTAGATAAGAAGTGCCTTTTTCTTTCATTTGAACACTTTCAATTCTATATACACAATTATTGACACTAAAATCAAAAGTTTTATTGATGAAAATTGGATGCATTGAGTTTTTTTCATGCATGTTAATTTACATGGAGAAGGGTTAATTAACTTGGTACATTATGGGTATGATTATAGCTTTACAATCTTTTCTTAAAAAAAATTTCTGAATATTTGGGAAATAGAGATATTGCTAGCAACTCCATTATAATGATGCCCATGGCCCAATTTCCAGAGCATCATTGAGCCATACTGACTTTCCATGCCAAGAATATTTTAATCCAAGCATTCAGATTTGACCCAAATCATTGTTTGGATCAATTTAAACTTGTGAATTTGAATTTTCTTAAAATGCAAAAGGAAATTTTGGGCCTAAAAATTAATGATTTTGAAATAACTTTTTTTCATCACAACCCAAATGCATGCTGCAATAATAAGGCTCCGTTCGGATAAATGATTTTGTGAGGTTAAAAAAGATTAAAAAAGAAATTAAAATTTTATTTTATCTTCTATCTATCTCAAATAATATTAAGAATTAACATTCATTTGTACATAAGAAAAAAATAATGAAAATTAAACATTAATAGCGTTGATAATAAAAAAATTATTCATTAGTTTAAAGTGTATTTTATTTTGTCTCTAATTTTTTTGGTAATCAAATAAAAAAAAAGTGAATTCTTTTATATTTTCTTTTCCTTTAAAACAAACTTAGGGTCCATTCGAAATTTGTAAAATATTAGTAAAAAGGAAAAATAATAAGAAGGATCCACTTTTTCATAATTGGTTAAGAAATAATAAAAATATATTTAAATCAAAGAACAAAAATGCAATTTGCATGTTATTAATATTTAATTTTAAAATTTTTAATTATATTAAAATAAATTTTTATTTTTAATAGTATTTAATATAGAGAAAAAATATTCTTATTTTTATGTCCTTTCCCAAACAAAATCATATATGCAAATGAACCCTTTTAAGATTTTTAAGACTATAAACCTTCCAGTTATAAATATTTCCTATATCACAATGGTACATTGTACAAGGAGCCTACCAATTCAAAAAACAAAAATAGTACCTAAAGTGAAGGGTACCTTGGTACTGTTCTCTTTTTTTCTTCCTTTTTTTTTTTTCCCCCATTTTTGTGAGTCTAGCAATCCAATTCCATCTTTATGACTGGCAAAGCATAGTGTTGATTGGCAGCAAGCAATCACCTTTTGGATTCTTGAACCCTAAGTTTTTGTCCACTAGAAGCAATTGACTGAAGAACCCTACTTTGTTTATTAGTACTTATTTATCATTTGAGATCACAATCACTTTAACCTTATAGAAGAGGAAGTGTGTTTCCACAGTAATTTATCAGAAAAAAGGGTATGTCTTGAGTTGACAACTCTTCTTTTGGCCCCATATTAGCTGTCATTCCCTTCCTACAGCCCAAGTCTGCTTTGTTTCTTTATTACATTCTCTCTCTCTCTCTCTCTCTCTCTCTCTCCAGTGTTTGGACCACTAGGTGGCAGGTAATGAGGTGAATCCCCATCATCCATGATGGGCTGCTGCTGCATGCTATGTACATAAATTCTGTGAGTGAAACCAAATGAATGGGTAGTTCAGTAATTCCATTCCCAACAAGGATTTGAGCATGTCAGTGACAGATGAGAAAAATGAGAGTGGTGGAAGAGCAGAGACCCATGAAATGCAATGAGGATTTCTGAAAATTTACATAAAGAAAAAAGTTCCATATGCCAATGCAGAATTGGTTTGCTGCCTTTTCCCATACAGTTCTTGTTTCAAGGCCCACATGTGAAAAAGATGGTGTTGATCATGTAAAAGATGGAAAAATATGAATGATTGAGCAGAAAAAAAAGATACCCACTAAGATTACTAACTGATGAATCCAACAGGAGTTGTGGATGTCTGTGATTTCTGTTCCTTGAGCAAGGGGTGAAAAATCTAGCTTTGCTCCTTCCACTTCTCATGAAATATCTTCCGCACACCAACTGTTTGTCCCAATTCACAGTAGTTGATGTGATTCATATGGGTTCAAGGGTATTCTTTCTTAATTTGGTGAAAGTGGCAAATGGAAAATGAACTCTTCAATGCATTCATTGTTGTTTGATTCACTTGAAACTCTGGGGCTTTGGAGATGGGTAAGAAACCCTTTTAGCTATGATACATAATATACACAGATTTATGCATGTTCAAAGCAGTTAAGAGATCTGCCATTCTAACTTTAGGTTTATTATTTGTGACTTTTCTTTGAAGAAAAAATTGGGACTCTTTCTTCTTTTAAGCATTCTTGGTCAATGTGCACAATCCACATTACATTTTCTTCTCTGTTCCTGGATTTGCAATACAGTTTTTAGTCCTTCGTGTAGGGATCTCTTCAAACAGATGGTTAATGGATGCTGTCTATAGCACATTTGTTCATGGAGATGCTAATAACTCAGCAGATATTATTATCACCATGGTCTTGGGATTTCACGGATTCTGAACCCTTTGAAGAGTTCTGAGAAAGTCTCTCAGTTTTGTATCAAGTGAAGGTTCTTCAATGGTTCAAATGAGCTGGCTCAACTTCCTGAAGAGATTGCTTCTTCAAGGAACATTTTTAAAGCCAGAAAGGGTAGATGGTTGCCTTGTTTTTTTTCTTAAATATAAATATTTTTCACTGCTTGGTTATACAGTTATACTGCTTACTGCTTCAACCATTTTCAGAAGGAGAAAAGAAGGAGATGGGCATTTGGAAGGTTAAAGATCAAACGGTTAACCTCAACTTCTGCATCAGCACCGGTGAAGGACAGACGACTAACTGAAGCTGAGGAAGAACAGAAAAACCATGCAGTAGCTGTGGCTGTTGCCACTGCTGCTGCGGCTGAAGCTGCTGTTGCAGCTGCTCAGGCTGCCGCCGAGGTGGTCAGGCTCACTGGCACTCCCAGACCTGCCCATCGACTTAGAGGAAAAACCCAAGAATTTCTAGTTAATGAAACTCAATCTAGTTATCCTCAAAGCATGCAACAATATGAGATGAACATCCAAAACTTGGCAGCTACTAAAATTCAGACTGCATTTAGAGGTTTTCTTGTAAGTTTACCAATCTTCTCCCATTTACTTCAATTCTCGAAGAGCTTTACTTCAGTATTTCCTCAACTTTGAATGAAGTAGGGAATTCCTTCTCTTTATTTTATTTTTTTCAGTTTTCTGTTCATTGTTATAGGCCTAATTGATAGAAGGTCAGTTTGTTTACAAATTAAATGATTTGGGCAAAATGAGAACATTGCAGGCTAGGAAGGCCTTGCGGGCATTGAAGGGACTTGTGAAGCTTCAAGCTATAATTCGAGGTCGTTCCGTGAGACGCCAAACTATGATGACCCTAAAATGCCTACAGTCCATTGTAAACATCCAGTCACAGGTCTGCACAAATAGACTTGGGATGGCAGAAGGAACTTGGAATTCTAATGAAAATGAGCCTTGGCAAGAGTTGGAAGACAAGGAAATAAGGGTAGGCAATATAAAATATTGGTTAATTTTAATGCCAAGAGCTGTAGTTCGGTGAAATCAAAACTTTGTTTTACCATTTTATCTGTTCACTTTATGAAACCTGATTCACTACGGTGAGCTATCAATCACCATATATTTGGTAAAACCAGAGAGCAACACCCCTTTCTCACTAAGTCAGTCCATCCTCTTCTAATAATTTTTTTGGGGTGTAATGCAACTTACTTCAGATAGAATCAAACGGTCAGAGAAGGTGGGATGACAGCATTTTACTTGAGGAAGACCGGAAAGCCATGTACTTAAGCAAGAGAGAAGCTTTGGCCAGGAGAGAAGGCATGGAACACATATTTCACCGTTCGGTGAGAACCCTGATCAGAAACAATGTTATGGTCAGACTCTTTAAAAAATTAGCTTTACTCACTGAATTATCTTCTTAATAGGAGGGGAAAAATTACTTGCACTATGGAACAGATCCGGAACATGATGAGGTAGCTGGAGGTTGGAGGGATACCCAAGTGGGCAGAAGGGAAGAACTTGAAGGCTTGGACTCAGTTCTCTTTTCCAATGCTAGAACCAGATGGGAAAAACAACTTCAACATAGAAATTTTCAGAAAGGATATCATGCAGATGGGTTGGATTCTCCATCGAAGTCATTTCGCCAAAGATCAATTTATCACAAGAAGCAGAACTCAGTTGCAGACGACAGCCCCTTCTCACGCTCATCTGTAGATGTGCTTCCAACCTACATGGCTGCCACTGAATCTGCCAAGGCCAAAACAAGGCCAGTGAGCTCACCAAAGCTCAGGCCAAGGACTAGTTCTGATCTGCATTCAGATATTGGTTCGCCATCGAAGAACAGGCTCCTGCTTTTAACTTCTATGAACAATGAAGCAATAAATCACAATGGTGGCAGGATCAACAAGCCTAGCTTGGTGAGATCTCCAAGCTCCAGGGGCCTCCCTTCATGTCCTGTACAACCAAGGATGTTAAAGGATCTCAGCATCAATTCTGAATGCTCACTTCAGAGTTGGGATCGTCGTCTTTAGATGATTTCATTGAATACTGCAGCCGACAAGAGGAAACTTTAAAGAGTGTCTTTGTGGAGTGCAGAAACCGAACCAGTTGTTTTGCAGCATTTCAATTGAACAGTGTCAAGAAACATTAAAGCCATTTGAATTGGAAAAACCTAGCCCATTTGAATCCTCCACTCGACCCCTCTATACATAAAAACTGTTGAATTGGAAAAACAAAATAGCTACTGTCAGAAAGCAAGGAAGGAAAGTCATGCTCATGCTTGCTTATTGAATTTTGCTATATTTAATCAAATTCTTGAACTGTTTTTCTTTACATATAGTCCACCTGGTGAGATACTTCAATATAGGGTGACTCTTGCTTCCCTATCTTATTGCTAATAAGGCAGCTTTAGAACTAAAAAAAACTTTAGATAATTTAACCATTTTTTTCTTTGTCAAGCGAAAGAAGAAGGAGAACACAAATAAGGGAATTCTTTCAATGTCAACATTAAACATGATAATTTGAAGTAAAATAAATAACGAGCAAGTTAATTTTTTAATATTTCCTTGATGCTAATTGCTTTTGCATTTGAAACAAGACCTTCTGTGTTTAGGGTGGCAATTGAGATTTACAAACACCGCAATCTATTTCGTATTATATGCACAGAAGCATGTTTAGATGGAATTCAACAAGAATTGAGAGAAGCTGTACTGAAACAAAGTTTGGCAAAAGGCATTGGGCTTTCATCCAATGCTATGGCTGTCATTTTGCTATAAAGTTCTTTTAGCTACAAGGTGTCATATTACAAATTCCTTTTCAATGGAAAACATTTTCTAATCAAGGAAAATGTCTTCCATGGATATGGAGGGGAAATGAAGTTGAATTTTCTGGTTGTGCTTCAGCTTTTTACTAACTTGATCATTTGTGTTTAGGAGCATGAAGTTTACGTTTTCAATTTGAATTTGTGTAGATTTGTACAAAACCCATTACGATCTTGTATTTTAAGTGCAGTTTGGAATTGGGAAATTAATATTGAAATTTCAGTTTGTCAATGATTTAAGAAAATATTCAGTAAATTGAACTATGCCTAAAAAAATTATCAATGAATACTTAGAATCTCAATTGATATGTATAATTCATGAGGCTGAGTCCACTAGCCCATGAACTATACAGCCCAAAACCCTTAAATCAAGTGATTGACAATATAATCTTTCCACAACTGATGTTAGAATTGAAGAGCCCAACTGTTAGCAATGGAAGAACCTTAACTAGCGAATTTGATTTGTATAAATAAACACCAATTAATCGACTCGAAACAAGCTTTAAGTTATCATTTTTTGGAATCCATCTATGTAGATAAGCACTTTATGTTTAGGGCTATCAACATTTTTTTTTTTTTTTGTGTGTGTGTGTAAATTTTGCTTGTGTTAGGTTCATTAATATAATCCAAACAACATAGATTATGGACCATTTTTCAAGACCGTATATCAAAGATGAAGTTTGGATAACGACCCTCTTTAAGGTCACAAGTGCTTTGCATCTACGAAGAAATACTTAATCTACTATTTAGAATTTACCAATTAACGATCACATAAGTGCTAATATGGTATAGAACCAACACCATTCAGACCTATATCCAAGAATATTTTTTACCCATATTGATCATAGTATTAATGTGACATTGCATAATTAATATCAGTTGGATCCTAGTAAGGAGTTTATGACCACGCGTCGCTAAAAGAATGTGCCACCTCCCTACTGGAATATTCAAATGCCCTCCCTTCTTATTATCATTATCAAGTAGAGAGATGACCTTCACAATTAATTAATTGCCCTAAGTCAAACCCCTAACTAGAATATAGCATTTTATTGAGACACGACACTTGCCGTTAATCCACCACCAAGTCATTTGGTAATATCATAACTTTTTTTATTGGACATGTGTCAAACTGTGAGCATTTTTTAGTCACTTGTCAAGACGTGTAAGAGTCAAATTGACATGTGAATGTTTTAAATTTTTTTTTTTATCAATTTTTATGTCACCAATGAAGCACAGAGAGAAGAAAAACAAATATTATTTCCTAAAAAAAATGATAAATTAAAATAAAAAGAGCAAAAAATTATGAAAATTGTCTAAATGTCTATTTTTAATGAATTTTTTTTTAAAAATTTTCAAGTATGTGGGCATGCCTAAAAATGCGACTTGAAATTTTTAATTCACAAAAATTATAAAGGGCTAGAAATACACAAACAAACTTATTTTTCATTATTCAATTAACTCAATATTTCATACTAAAAATAAACGAACTGTTTATTTTTAAATGTAAAAATTGTTTTCAAGTATTTTTGAATAATTTTACTTTATTTTTCTTGCTTCAAGTCATTGAAATTAGGTACTTGCTAAAATTGCAATACCCAATTTGGTGAAATTAATTTGGTCAACCACGTATCCACAGCCATATAATGGATTAATTTGATTGACATGATAGAGCATTAATTAGCTACGTCAAGTAAAGTCCAAATTCTAAGTTAGGCATTAATGAAAAAAATAAGGGTTTTCCTTGACCCCAACAATGAGTGGGAGTTTGAATTTTAACATTTTAAAATAGAGTTATTTCTCAATCTATACTTGAAGTTAATTTTTAAACTAATAAAAAAATATGTCCTACCTAAAGCATCTTGTTAGTCAAATCGCACATTGCCCTATATCCTAATTTTAGGGTTAAATAAGAGGATTTATGAAATAAATATGATATATCATTAATCGTTTTATACCCGACTCTATATTTTATCAAAAAATTTTAAATACAAGTCTCAAGATAATTATACACTGTGTATTAGATTATGAAATATTTAGAACAAAAATATCAAATAAAATTATAAAATAATAAGATTATGCTAATAATATATTAATCCAAATTATGTAAAGATATTATTTGTTAAATTACCATATGTAAAAAATTATTCAAACTTTTCTCTAACCTTGCGTTTGGGCCTTAAATTTAGATTTGTTTGAATTTGAATAAAATATAATACAAAATTATATTACATTTCTTCAAAATCCACACAAGTTTAATTCATGCTCCCAAACACTACTTAAGGGATTCATCAATGATTTAACATGCATGGGGCTTCTACCTTATGTATTAGAGGTCTCAAGTTCAAACTTCGAAAATATAATTTTTTTTTAAAAATTTATATATTTTTATATTTTTTTTCTATTGTGCATATATATACATATAAGTGTGTATGTGCATATGTGTTTGTGTATGTTACTGGCACTAAATAGAATTATTGGGGGCCCGTAATGCTCGAATCAAGGCCCAACATACTTATATAGTGGAACTGTGGGCTTGGATGGGTCATCCTTCCTCCAAAAATAGAAGAAATAATAAAAATTTGTAAAAAAAATAAGCTAAAACAAAATTTGTAATTTTTAGAATTGGGGAATTTGAATTTAAATTGTAAATATAGTGAAATTGTATATGTTAGCTAAAGGTATTTTGAAGAAAAAGAAATCATGAATGACTGTTTTCTGACGTACGTACATATGAATCACATGATTTAATTTATATTGTCACAACAACTCAAAAATGATGATGATGAAGTGTGTTTTGAAAATGTGATTTTCGTGGAAAACATAGTATATGGAGTCGTTACTAACATTTTGAAGTGTGGTTAAAACATTTGATTACTACCCAATTAAGGGTAAAATCGGTCTGCGTTACCAGAGTCGGGCTGAAGAGTTCGGTTACGAGAGGGGAAGGTATTAGCACTGTAACACCCCAATCCCCCAGGGTCTGGGATATTTACTTTTTACTAGTGATTTACAGCGGAAGCAAATAAACTCAATTTTTATTAAACCAGAGCGCTAATTATTTATAGTACAATTATTTATTTCAAAAAAAGAAAAATTATATAAACATAAATATCTGGCATCATACTAATATTTCTAATCAATCTTTAATTTTTCTAATCCCCACCTGCATGCTTGTTAAGTCTGATTTCAGACATGCCCTTTATTTGGGAAAATACTGTTGTTACATAGGAATATGTATTTTTTGTATAAAATGTCAGAAAATATGATTTTAGAACAGAATTCATAATTTTGTTCAGTTTGTGTGGCATAAATATTATTTTTCTCAAATTGTATTATGTTAAGTCAATTTTACCAGAAAAGCATATTTGCAATTATTTCAGGAATAACATGATAATATGGTAAATTATGATTTCAGAATATATGATAAACAGCACAATTATTCATATTAGT
Organism: Malania oleifera; assembly: GCF_029873635.1. Lineage (NCBI taxonomy): Eukaryota > Viridiplantae > Streptophyta > Magnoliopsida > Santalales > Ximeniaceae > Malania > Malania oleifera. The sequence continues at coordinate 93,143,090 of NC_080425.1, forward strand.
ATGTATGTTATGTTTGGCGCAAGGCCGTGATTGATAGCCGGCACAAGGCCGCAGTTATTTATGTTATTTGGCACAAGGTCGCAGTTATGCATATTTTTTGCGCAAGGCCGCAACTATGAATGTAATCGGCGCAAGGCCATAATTATTTATGTTATTACAGAAATCAGAAAATGCTATGAATCTATTTATGTTTAAATAGTATATTATCATGTATTATATGTTATCAAAACCCGAATGATAGTTCAGATCAATTATCAGGAGCACGGTACCGCAACTATACAATTCAGTTCAGTTCAGACTTGTGCTAACTGCCCCTATTAGTAGAGGGGATGGGAGATTAATAGTCGATGTGACTTTTAGTGTAGAGTTGTAGACGTCCATCTGACAGTCCAGATCAGGGTATGGCGGGCCCATCGTACTTACTGACATTTTCAACTCGACAGTGGTCGGCCAGCCATTGTCGGGTCCCGCATTTGGGCTACACAACCCGTCATGGGAGGTAATACATGACATCAGTTAGCTATTCATCATAGGTACATTTCAGAATTACTAGTTATATCAGATGATTTTACAAAGAGTTAGATATAGTATGATTTAGTAAAATTATGAAATTATATGCTTAGATACAGTATGATTTAGTAACCACGATATTCTTCCGCCATAAGTAAAGGTAATTAATAAAATTTCACTAGGTTTTTCTTAGAGATTGATACATGAGATAAATAGAAAATTTCGATGACAAAATTTTATAAGGAGGGGAGAATGTAGAGACCCGAAAATTTTAATTTATGAAAATAATAAGGAAAAGGGAAAAGGAGAAGGAAAAGAAATTTGAAAAAGGGGCATCAGTAGGGACTCGTCAATGAGGAGATCCCAAGAGTAGGGAATCTCATACCATTAAGGATTCATCAACAAACCCATTGTCTTCGTCGGCGAACGTCCTTCTTTGACTCATCGATGAGTATACGTGGAAAGTTGTCCATATATAGGCTAAAATCAATTTTTTAGCAAGAAATTCATTCTCTCTTCACTCTCTCTCTCTCTCTCTCTCTCTCTCTCTCTCTAGGTTATGGCTCCTCCCCCTTCTCGATTCGATCTCGGCTCTGTTTTAGCCTAATTCGACGATTAGAAATCACCACGAGAATCTAGGGATGATTCTCTGCAAGTTAATCATAATGGATTGTTGATTTGGGGTCCTTAAGCACCACCCCAAAACCAGGGTAAGTTAGATATTTTAAAATTTAATTGATTATTTGGAATATGTGGACCTAGGAAATATATTAAATGATAAATATACTAGGGTTGAGTTGATTGAACTAGAGATAATGCGATTTCAGGGTTTGGATTTCCGAACGCCGCGGGAGTGGATTTAGGGTTTTTAGTAGGCCTCTCAGGAAACAGGTAAGGGGATTGATTAAGTCAGGTATTTTCAGAAAGTTAATCATTTAATATACAATATTTGATTTAGAAATATATATATATATATATATATATATATATATATATATGAATTAATGTAGTTTTTGGAATACTGATGTTTGAACTGAGAAAACCCTAGAAACAGGTTTAATTATATTTTTCAGCAAAATATGTTTTTCCTAGATAGATAGTATAATATAGAGTAGCACTCACTCGTGTGGCATGAGTTTAAATTTTACTGCAAGTAATAGCATGTTAGAATATTTTAGGATTTCACAGAACAAGCATGATTTGATAACAGCTTTTAGAAAAAAAAAAATTATAAACAGTACAGAAATTATGATATTTCCAGTATACTGTATTTATTTAGCTGGCTTAGATGCCGTGATTATTCATCCAGCTTAGATGCCGTGATTTTTAGCCAACCCAGATGTCGTGATTTTCAGCCTACCCAAATGTCGTGAACAAATTTATATATATGACCGATTTTACACAGAATCATGAAACAATTATATTGCAGTTATTTATGAAATATACTATATGATAGTAGAACCTTAATGGCTTAGTTTAGTTTCAGAGCAGAGTACCATAGCTATCAATTCAGATAGTGTCACCACACATCTCAAATAGAGTGTTGGTGTATTGATAGTCGATTGAGCCAGTGTAGGAGTGTGCCCCCTGGCAGTCTAGACTAGGCTAGGCAAGACAATCGTACTAACTAATAAGTTCAGTTTTGGCTTAGCGTAGTAGGCCAATCATTGCTAAGTCCCGCCTACAGGTCGTATAACCCAGTCATGTGGAGGTAATATATGACATCAGCTAACTATCCATCCAGGATATGATTTCAGTATTATATATATATATATATATATATATATATATATATATATATATATATAGCAAATGATTTATATGTATACAAAAATTTAGTATGACACAGTATGTTAGTTGAAATATGATTTATTTAGACTTATACAGAATGGATTTAGTTGATTTGTCAAATGCAGTTAATTATGTATAGTATATGTTATAACACAGTAATACTAATGTTGCCACACACTGATGTTAGTCTATCCCGCTTACTGAGAGGTGTCTCACTGCAGAAATACAAACTTTTCAAGAAACCTATAATAACCCGAACCTAGAAAGTAAAACAAAAATAAATAAAAGAAAATGAGAAAATTTTAAGTGGACACACAGTAGGGTCTCATCAACAAACCCGCTGTTCTCGTTGACGAGTGTCCTTCTTGGATTCGTTGACGAACCTCTTAATTTTGTCGATGAAAGCCAACCTATAAATAGGCTTTTTTTATCCATAAAATCTCCCTCCTCTCTCACTCTCTCTTTAGGGCTTCAGCCCTCCCACCTTCTCTTTTCGATTTTGGCCCAGTTTCAGTTCGATTCGACGATCGGAAACCACCACGGGGTTCTTAGGGCGATTCTCTCCAAGATATTGGAGCGGATTCATGATTTGGAGTTCTTGGGCACCACCTTAAAACTAGGGGTTCTGTTTTTCATTCAATTTAGGGAGAATTTTGAGGAACGGGTAAGGGGAATAAAATTATAATAGGTTTTGTATTAAATTTGAATTGGTTATTTTTGAGTATAGGAACTGTACAATTATAGTATGATTTTTTGAACGGATTAGAAAATTGAAAATAATGATTTTTGGATTATAAACCATTCTTTGGAAAAACCATGTGGCATGAAAATAATCCTTCATTATTAACCGGTTGTAAATACTGTTCGGTTATGAATACTATCTGCTTATTAGTGCTGTCTGGTTGTGAGTACTGCCTAGTTGTGAATACTATTTTGTTGTGGATACTGTCTGGTTGTAAATACTATTTGGTTGTGAACATTGTTTGGTGGTGAATAATGTTCGGTAGTAAATACTGCTTGTTTGGGTGAATATTGTCTGTTGTGAACATAAACGTACAGTGAAATACGTAGCTGCCCTACGTAGGCCACATACAGTGAAGTACGCAACTGCCCTATGTGGGCCACGTACTGGGAAGTACGCAGCTACCCTATGTCGGCCACGTACTGAGAGCTATGGGGAGAGATGCTCAGTACGCAACGTTACGTAGTAGCCCTATGTGGGCCATGTACTGGGTTGTACGCAGTCGCCTTATGTGGGCCATGTACTGCGAGGTATGCAATTGCCCTGGGTGGGCCACGTATCGAGATCAATGGAATGTATTATGTCTTGTGTGGATGAACTGTGGTGTATATGTTTGCAGACTATGTAGGATGATTGATGTGAATGTATGTGTATACTGGTATGTGAACTTAAATGCATAAATATTTATGAAAAAGTAAAACTCTCCTTCCGAGGGCTTATCGAGTAAGGTGAGTGCCCTGTTTAGTATCATTTGTAGCCACACCCAGATTAAAGGGTACGGTTACAAACGATATCAGAGCAAAGGGGCGTTACATGTATGAGCGTGTAATCTCCCTACTCCTCGAGAACTTTTGCTATAAATATTGGTTGTATGTGTGACTGCGGACTGTGTGTGTGTGTGTGTATCCTTTTAGTTAATCTTGATTATTAAATAGCTATAATTTTTATACACTAGAACTCATCTGCCACACACTGTTATAGTTTATTTCATCCTTACTGAGAGGTGTCTCACCCCAGTGAATTATTATATTTTTAGGTCCTTTAGGTGATCGAGTTTAGAAAGCTCTAGGGCAGGATTGAGAACTTTGGAAATTTTGGGTGGTAGTAGGAATAGTTATTTGTAAAGTTGTGTTTAATATTTATGATTATGTAATATAAGTGAATGGATATACATTTTGGGTTGAATAGTATAGAATTCTAGTATTTTATTTGTGATTGTTTTATTATTTTCACTGCGAGAATGGTATCAAAGATGGTGAATTGTCTCATCACACCCCGGGCCCCACCTGGCGGATTTGGGGCCTGACAAAACCCAGACAGATGAGTGGAGCGAGCTCCAAGATAGAGGATACTGTTATTGCTACCTTGCTGAATGGTAAGTAGTTGAATTGAGATCAGGGTGGATTATGTGTAATCCCTAGGATATTATGGTTCTTTTTAGGGCTGTATATATGCTTTTAGGAATATAGTAGAACTCTAGTATTATATATAAGGTTGGGTAAATCATGGTTCCTGCTGCATTGTTGACATGTATGTATGGACAGGTATATCCTCGGTTTTCCTTTAGGTTTGAGTTGATTTTGTTTATGTTTTATGGTATTAGAGTTATTATTATTATTATGTAAAAAAAATAAAAAATAATAATATAGCAGAATTTTCAGGGCGTTGCTGATATGGACAGGACCGACCTATTGCACCCCATTAATTCAGATGTTGTAGAAAAGTATTTTTCTTAGGCCTTTATAAACTCTCGAAAAAAATAATACAATAAAATGTCTATGATGTTTTCCATGGATCTGTGGTAATCTCGTGTTTTGATTAAATAGTTGATGGTCATCTTTGGCCGACCAGTTTCTCATAAAAAACCAAAAAACGATGTATCACTTGCTAACCAAGTTGCACCTGAATGTTAAAGCACTTTTTCTAAAAAGTCATTTTCCAAAATATAATCAGGGTTGAGTTTCAAAGGTTTGGAAAAATATGTGAGACAATAATTAGCAACCGAAGTGACGGCATGCCATTTTTCAGCTACCTAGAAAATTGAGAAAAAAAACCCTTTGCTAACCCCATTGAGCTTGAAATATTCAAATCCTTGGCCAACCCATCAAATGATCATACCTCACACTAGGGCAGTTTTGAAAAGTTCAATCCCAAATAGAGGTCCAATTGAGACTGATACTAAGTTTCCTTCGTAAAAAGAAAAACAAAAGGTGCAGTAAAAAGAGGATGTGAAAAAAAGGAAAAATAGATAAAAAGAAAAACAAGGGACTTATCTCATATGTGATCTTTGACCAAAGATTACCCTAGGCAAAAAGGAAAAATAGATAAAAAGAAAAACAAGGGACTTATCTCATATGTGATCTTTGACCAAAGATTACCCTAGGCAAAATTGATAATTTTGAGCCTTATATATCCCTTTTCTTCTCCAACCTAAACCCTTGAGCCTACATTACAGTCCGAACTCCGAAGGAAAGACCTGACCAGATTGGTACACATTGTTGTCTCAATTGATTTATCAGACTCAAAATTGAGTCTGAACTACGTAATGACCTGATCCTAAAAAGGTACGTAGGCAGCTTATTCAAATGAGAAGTTCGGTCAATATCTTACAGAAACCCTAAACTGGGGCAAAAGACACCATTTGGGGAGGGAATTTTGAGCTTTATTTTCCTTGTTTTTCTCAAGAACTCGTATCCTAAGGCATGTGCTTCATCTCGAGTCTAAAAGACCATCTTAAGATCAAAACATGAGTACAAATCATGGCAAAGCACACAGACAAAAGAGAGTCCCATTTGGTTTTACGGTACATGAGGATCGCCCGAGTGAAACTAGGGCAGTTTGTGAAATAGGGAAGGTCAATTATTCTGGGGTTTAGCTCGATAAATCAACATCAACCTCAATTAACTCGGTGATATTGGTGCAAATACTTTTTTTTTCCTAAACATAGCACTCACAAATGGTAAAATAATTCTTGCACATATTGACCTCTTGATTTAGCAAAGTGATGACATGAATACACGACCATTTCCAAAACCTTTTTGCTCTAAGGAAGGAGGGATAGTCAAGAGGTCCATAAGCACCGGTCACATTCACCAAGAAAAAGGAATGGGTAGTATAGCCCATATCAGCAGCCGAAGACAGAAACTGGGGCAGTCTCTGAATTCCGTCGGAACAAGTTTAGGCATCTTCACACAAATTACAAGTGTGGCCAGAACCAGTAAAATTGGGGCAGTCTTTGTATTGAAAATATAGCCAAGATCAGCAACAAGTAAACACTGGGGCATATTTCAAGCACCTATTGCGAGTATGGCCAAAACCAGTAAAACTGAGGCAGTTCTTGTATTGAAAACATAGCCAAGATTAATGGCAAGCAAACACCAGGGAAGATTTTAGGCACCTATTGCAAGTTGAAAGTATTGACCAGGACCAGTAAAATGGGGGCAACTTTCGTGATAAAAATGTAGCCAAGGATCAGTGGCGGGGTCAATAAATGCAGGCACATAGGGAAAAGGAGGATCTATGCACCATTATGCATTTCATGCATTGCAGTTGGCAAATGCATGCAGTTTCGTTCTCGCATTTTGACATCATAAGTAGTAGCATGCATCACTTAGCTACACTCACTCACACCGGTTGTGTTGTATAAACTCTTGCATCCCTTGTCAATAAGCAACCCTTAGTTTCCTTAATGTCCATAACTGGGGGGGAAACGGGCTCAGGAAATGAATGATGTCACTTCCTGATCGGGGGCACAAGCCTTTGAGTTTCAAATCAAGTCATCTACAGACAACCAAAGAAAATTTCGGGATCTCAGGGTCATGTACCTGATTGATCATCCTTAGCAAAGTAACTTTTTCAAGAACTTTGAGCCTTACACTTAAGAACATTTTCCAAAAGCATCTCGAGATCTCGTACCCGATCGATCATTCCTAGCAAACCAATTGTGTTTCCAACCTAAAAACTCATTTTCCAAAGAATCTCAAAGCAACCATTCCTAAAAAATTAGGAGCATACACCCGAGTGATCTTCCATCACTTATGGTTTTGTACGACATCCCCTATGATGCTCTAGCTCAGATTTTATATCTGATGCATGACATCCTCTAATGCGCTAGCTCAGATTTTATATCCAATGCACGATATCCCCTTTGATGCGCTAGCTCGGATTCTATATCTGATGGACGACATCCTGTGATGCGCTGGCTCAGTTTCTATATCTGAAGCATGACATCCTCTTATGCGCTAGCTCAGATTTTACATCCGATGCACAACATCCCCTCTGATGCGTTAGCTCGGATTCTATATCTGATGCACGACATCCTCTGATGCACTAGCTCAAATTTAATATACGATGCATGACATCCCCTCTCATGCTTGCACGACATCTCCTCTGATATGCTAGCTTGGATTCTATATCCAATGCATGACATCCTCTGATGCGCTAGCTCGGATTTTATATCCAATGCAAGAAACCCCCTCTGATGTGCTAGCTCGGATTCTATATTTAATGCAAGACGTCCTCTGATGTGCTAGCTCAGATTTTAAATCTGATGCACGACATCCCCTCTAATGTGCTAGCTCGAACTTTATAACTGATGCACAATATCCCCTATAATGCGCTAGCTCAAATTCTATATCCGATGCATGACATCCTCTAATGCGCTAGCTTGGATTTTATATCCGATGCACGACACCCCCTATGATGCGCTAGCTCGGATTCTATATCCGATGCATAACATCCCCTGATGCGCTAGTTCGGATTTTATATCCGATGCACGACGTCCCCTCTGATGCGCTAGCTCGGATTCTATATCCAACGCATGACATCGTCTAATGCGCTAGCTGAGATTTTATATCTGATGTACGACATCCCCTATGATGCGCTAGCTCGGATTTTATATATTTAATGCACGACATCCTCTCTGATGCACTAGCTCAGATTTTATATCTGAGGCACTGCATCATCTCTAATGCACTAGCCTAAATTTTATATTTGATGCATGACATCCTCCCTGATGCGCTAGCTCAGATTTCATATCTAATGCATGACATCCTCTCATGCGTTAGCTCGGATTCTATATTTAATGCACGACATCCCTCTTTGTTACTATAGCTTGAATTCCTACACGCAACACTAATCACTAACCCCCGTTAACTCCTAACTATTAATTTCTAACTTCCAAAAAAAAAAAACTTATGCAACATTCCCACTACACCATGTTTGACATCCCTAATTGGCAGAAGTAGAACCCATTTGACCAAAGTTGTGGCATGTTCAAAATAGGTGTCTTTTATCTTTGCAGACTTGTTGCTTCAAATAACGTAAGAGAGTTCATACTGTTACATTGAAGCAACAAAACCTACAAAGAGGGGTAGATGTAAACACCCTAATTTTAACCAGGTTACCCCGAGGAAACCCAACAAAACAGGAGTTGACTTTAGCTCTGAATGACCCTGAGTTTTGGAATTAAAACCGTAATTCCTCAATCGAGTCCTTTTAATTTCAGATAATCCAGCCTTTAAAATGTCAAAAATGTGGTTTAAAGTTGAGTCTTGTAAATGTTTAGTCCAAGTCTTAGGTTTTTAAGCAAACTGTTAGGAAGGGTCTTTGTTGATTTTAATTAATTCTTTTAGTTGCAAAATTAATCTCTGTTATTATTTAGGACCCTATAGTTCCAAAACCAACTCCCCTTAGGTATTAGGGTTTGAGTCTTAGGAGCCCAAAAGTTGAGTCCTTTTAAGCTAAGCATGTCACACCCCGAACCCGCAAGTGGGCCTCAGGTGTGAATTTAGTAGCCTAACATATCCTTGTATCATTTAAAACATACATGATACTACACCGAATGAGAGTCCGACCCCGTGGGGTACACGTACACCTTATACATATTCACATACATATCCATACTCATCAAATGCATAGTGGAAATATTCTTTCTATACATAGATCATACCATACTAGAGTCTATACATAACTAGGATATACGTTCCTAAAATACAATACACACTTCGGGTGCTTACAAAACCCAACAATGACAACTCGGTTACAAAACCCACACTTACACAAGTACTCAACATAGCTAACCGACACCCACGCTTCCAGACACTAGGATGCTAGTTTTGGCTACCTGAAGGAATTGAAAAACAGTTGTATATTCTGGGTGAGACACCTCTCAGTAAGGAAGAAAGTAGGTTATATCAGTGCGTGACATACAAGTGTTATTTCAACATAAATCATAACACAATACAATTCCAGTATTTTCACAATTCAGTTCTAGCACATACGATACCAAACATACAATTAGTGTTGTCACACTCAAGCAACAGATACCCTGCAGTAACTGAAGCCTCACAACTATATCATGCTAATACGATGTCCACTCACACTCATCGGTGACCAGCCAAAAAAAACAGGTGATATTTCACACCCTCATATATAGAGCCAGATACTCTCACCCATGGTAATTAGCCCAGACATGGAGTCAGCGTACGGTAATTAGTCGTGCCTAGCTGATTTTACAAAACCTGGAACAATTTTGGAACTCATGTTCCTATACCCATCAGCGTACGGTAATTAGCTGCCCTTAGCTGTTTTAACAAGCCTGGAACATTTTACATACAACATTTCATTCCACACTTATTTGAGTATACAACAAATCATATCGTTTTCAATTCGAGAAATACAGTTTAATAAAAATACAGGTACGGTCATCCCATTACAACATTTTTATGCAATATACGATTTTCCAACAAAAATAAGGATGATACCCAAAACCCCCAATTTTCCCAAAAAATGTAACCCGAAAATCCCTCATTTTCAACAGATAGATTTTCTCAAATAAGTAACCAAAACATACATACAATTGTAAACTATATGTTTACTGATTTCAATTTCAAAAATAACCGATATAAACAAAATGCCCTAACCTTTTCCCGAATACCAAAATACGAATTCTGCAGCTCTAAAACTACGAACCGAGTTCCCAAAACCTAAACATCCAAGAACTATACTTTACTATAATTATTACTACTACATATATTCTGAAACGAAACTGAAATCGGACCCTTACCTCGGTTTTGGGTCAAAACTCAAAAGTCCTCGAAACGAATTTCCAATCTGCTAAAAATGTAGAGCTTCTCCTCCTGATCCACGTAGTAACGTCGGATCATTGATTTCGGCAACTCACGGCCTGAAATCTTAGAGAGAGAGAGAGAGAGAGAGAGAGAGAGAGAGAGAAGATTTTGATTTCTTCCTCATTAAGCAAAGCTAAAAGATATTTATAACCCTTTGACCCAGCAAGCCTCGTCGACAAGACGACATCCTCGTCAACGAGCCGCAGAAGGAAGTTCTTCGACGCCAAGGTGGCCTCATCGACGAGCCCTATTTCGATATTTTACAATACATTTGGCATCTCTTCATCGACGAGACTCTAAATTTCAGAGACGAAGAGTATGAGGGCCTTCGTCGACCAGAACAATGGTTTCGTCGACGAAGCCTGGAAAATTTACCTTTTTACCCTTTTGATAGTTATTAAATCTGAAATTCTCAGGTCAGGTTCTTATAAAGTGTCTCTGACTTAGTTGATTTCAAAACCAATTTTCTTTCATTGAGTCCTGTATATGCTCCCTGTTAGGCTAGATTTCCCTAAAATGTTGTTAACTTTCTTTCATCAGTACCGGTTCCCATAATCAAGTATTCTTAGAACTAGGAGTTGGTTTCTTTAATTTCTATCAAAATAAAAAATATATATACAAAAACAATAAGGTTCACTTGAGTTTCACTAAGTCATTTAAACAAAGTTTTTCGATTTTAGTACAACTTAATCCTTTTCTGTAATTTGAGTCTAGGGATTTGTTAATTAAAGTCATCCAAAACGAGTTTTTGGTTTTAAATTGGGTCTTAATTTTAGAACCGATTTTGTTTGGAGATTAAGGTCATATTCTAATAACTGTGCTTCTTTGGTCAAAACTGGTCAACACTGGAGTCATAATCAAGAAATGCATTAGTGAGGAGAGAGAACACATGTGTACACATGCACACATGAGTGTTTGAACATGCAGAGGAGAAAAGCACTTAAAGAAAAGTTGTACAAGTTATAGTTGCAAGGGAAAATTGCACGGGGGTACATGCAAGTTACAAAATGGAAAAGGAAAATACAAAAATACAAACATATCAGTAAAGGTTACATGTACAAACTGTTGTTGCAGTACAAGCCAATCCGTGGGTACATTAGCATACAAAATGCAAAGAAATAAAAACAAATACAAAAATAATAAGATGCCATGCCCTCCATGCCACCTGGATCACTAGGTTCACGAGCGCACAAGAAGCACAAAATCAGTTAACTCCAGTTCAAAATAACAAGAAATGAAATGCAAAAATCAAATGTGAGTTGTTAGAAAGAATTATTCCCTGCCAGGTGGAGGGGAATTTTGTTAATTGGCGCCAAAAGCACCATGAGACTCCCTATAACTGTAGCAAAAAGAACCCACTAAGAGCATAAGAATACTCTGCGAGAATTGAGAGAAAAGCAAGTAGAAAGAGAGATAAGGAAGTTATGCAGAATTTGAGAGAAAAATCAGAGAAAGGTTGGGGGAAGCTCTACCAAGTTGCAGAGAGCAGAGGAAGAGAGGTTGAATTTAGAATTGTACCAGGACATACACTCTCATATTAGACTCAGACAAACACGAGGAAAAGGAGAAGAGGACTGAAGGAGCTAAGAGACCCCAAGTGAACTCAAAACCCCCCCCCCCGGTTTCAATTCTATATATATACATTGGAAGCATTTGCAGGTGTTGGTTCCCCTCTCATCTGAGCCTCAAGTTCGCATAGGAACTTGAGCCTGGAATTGATATTACCCGGATCTATGACCTAAACCCGAATTTGGGTTTCCATTCTTTGACCCATTTAAAGTTTCAGACCCGAAACCAAACCCGAACACAAACCCAAATTTGATTCCTTCTGAACCAGCCCAAGAAACTACCCGAACCCGAATGGGGGTTCAAGTGCCAGAGATAAGTCTCCCCACACCCGTTTCTAAACCCAGACCCGAATCCAGACTCATTGAACCCATCATTCTAACTAAAGTCCCACAACCCAAATCACCTTCAAAATAAAAATTGTGCACCTGTCCTTAAAGCCCATTTGTTTTCTTACCAGGCCTCACCTTCATTTTTTAAAATTCCCTAACCTTTGTTTTTAACCTTCAAGGCCATCTCACATTTTTAATATCCCAGCCCATTCTCCCCCCCCCCCCCCCCCAAAAAAAAAAAAAACCAACTAGCCGACTTTGTTTAACAAATAAGCCCACTAACTCATTTTAAAATCTGACCCAACCCACTTTGTTTTAAAAATGAGCTCACTAACTCTGTTTAAAAAAAAATATATCACTAACTTGTTTTAAAAAAATAAGCCCACTGACTCGTTTTAAAATATGACCCAGCCCACTTTGTTTTAAAAAAAAAAATGAGCCCACTGACCTAGCCATTTTAAATTTAGAATCTCAATCGAGCCAAGCCCATCTAACCTAGGCCCACAAAGACATCTCCACTTAAGCCCAACACATGCACTTGCACAAGGCACCCAAGTTTGACTCAAGCTTAGCTAAGTTCCCACGACCCTACAAGTTGACTCGTGCGAGTCAACCCGGGTGTAGCCCACTGGGTTGAAGACGAGTTGACTCGTATTCAACCTGAGAAGCGAGACCAAACCCTACCTCTCATAACCCTATAACCAAAATCAACACAAACCAGAATCATCACAACCATCACAAACAAACCAGTATTGCACTCACACACACATCAAAATCTCAATCAAAGAAATAAAAAATAAATATAAATAAAGTAGAGAAAGAAAACGGGACTTAGCCTTCGGTTTTGTTTTTGGCCATCCGAATAGGTCTCGAATCTAACCACCTCCTGGATCACTCATATGACCATATGCTCTCCAAGCTTCGGTTGCTTTCCCACCTCAATATTCTACTTCATGATGAGAGGGAGGAGTCATGAAATATGAGCTATGATCTTCTCGGGGGTTTGTATGACTGAGAAGAGAACAGATTAAAAAGAAAGGGGGTGGGGAGTAAGGTAGAGTTGTAGGTGGTTATAGCGGCTAGAGAGATTTTAGAAGGATCAGAGAGTTTGAGATTTAGGGCTTCGAGAGAGGTTTAGAGATCTAGGGTTCGTTGAAGGCTTAGATGAGTGGGTAAGGTTTGAATGGCATTAGGTTTCGAACCTATGGTTACAAAGGGAAGAAAAGAATAGAGAGAGATATGAATCCAAAGCCAAGGGTTAGGGTTTCGAACACAGAGGAATAGGAGTTTAAGATTTAGGATTGCAGGGAGTTCATGAGAAGGAATGGGTGAGAGACAGAGCGGGGCTGAGGAGGTGATGAGCACTGGTGAGTTGTAGAGAGAAGGTCTGGATTAGGGTTTGCAGGAGACAAAGGAAGAAGAAGAAAAAGGAAGGAGAGAGAGGAGAGAAAGAGGGTTTGTGAGGAGATGAAAATAATGGAAGAAAGAAAAAAATTATAGTTTTTATATGTTCTGTTTAGAAACCCCAGGATGTTAACATGTGGAGCTTTAGTAACCCTAGGATTGGTTTCATGCACGGCTAGATATGGACCGTTCATCTAAAGTTAATATTGAATGCCTCAGATGAAGCCATGACAGCAATTCGTGCGGATCAAGCATCCACCCTCATATCTCTGCACGCCATCAACGGTTGTGATTGGATGGAGTTAGAAGCATCAATTGCTACTGGCATGCATGCCTACCCCTTGCCCACACGCGTTGACACGTGGCAAACTAGCTTCCCCTTTATTAATGCCTACATGCCCCTTTGTACACCAGGCAACACATGGCGAGTCTATCCCCTCGCCATTAATTCCTGGCATGGTTTGATACTAGCCCTTGGATCTGTGCCCTTCACAGACAACCAAGATCACGCCACGTGATCAATCCAAACACCCACCCGACCACCATTCGCCAAGCCACACGTGGATGTCGTTTCCCCAGGCGCATGAGATTCGTTTGATTGTTTCTCCAAATCTGTGGCCAGAGTTCGCCCACGCGTCAGATTCTAGTCAGTTGCCGCCACTCGTCCGGGTGCTACCACGTGTATTACTCTGAACCAAGATAACAACCCGACCCTTTGTACGGACCTAGGTGTCACTCACTCATACTAAATACATGTACCTGTTCAAGATATGTAAACAACCCGTCCTAACCAGGGACATACGGATATAAATCAAACATAATTTCAATGTAAATGTCACGGAAAAACATAAACATCCATTGAGATTTCTATTAGTCTTATACCAGAGCTTACTAATACATCCACAATTACATAAATTCAAACATATAATAAATCCTGTTATTACAACCCTCCAGAAAAGAACTTCATCTAAATTTAATACGGATTCAAATGCTTACGTAAGCTAAACCAAAAATAGTCTCCCCAGGCCCTTTAACTACTAGGACCGACGTACTGATGGATCTGAAAACAAAGGTTGTATAATAGGGTGAGACACCTCTCAGTAAGGAAGAAAGTGTTACAACAGTGTGTGACTGCATATATGCACATTTTCATACAATTCATACATTTGAAACATTTATTTATAATACTGTAATATATAACATATTTCTGCATATCAAGTATTTAAATCATGCATATTGTGACAAACCGAATAAAAATGGTATTTAAAATAATAAACAGGAAGGGAAATTATTAGAGGCCTCGTCAACGAATACAGGGGATTCGTTGATGAGGGTATAAGAGGACCTCGTCGACGAAGGCAAGGTTCATCGACGATGAAATACCGAAAGAGGTTTTGGAGCAGTCTGAATTTCGTCGACGAGGAGTGGGTTTCGTTGACAAAATTATTAAAGGACTCGTCAACGAGATGACGTGGCTCGTCGAGGAATCCAGTCCTATAAATATAAAAAGACCCGGATTTAAACGTCAAAAATTAGAAAAAACACACACTCTCTCTCTCTCTCTCCATTTGGTTTCTCTCTCTTCTCTCTTTGATTTCGGACCGGATTTCAGCCGGTTCGACAATCTGAAGCCACCACGACGCTCCTGAGGAAGTTCTCTCCAAATATGCCGGAGCGGATCATTGGTGAAAGCAAGTTGGAAATCATCCCTAAGTTGAGGTAAGGTTTTTTAAGCCAAATTTGGTTTTACGGTAGTTATAGCAAATGATATACATGTGAAAATACTGAAATTTAGTACTGAGAGTTTTCATTTTCAGGATATTGAGCAGGAAATCCTACGGGTATTAGACCAGGATATTTTGGGGGCTTTCTCAGTAGCTAAGTAAGGGAATAAACGAAAGCATTTATTTTCATGCAAATTATTATTATTTATGAGAAAATTTATTTTCAGGAAAGCATGTATTATATCTGTATATTACGAAGGAAATGCACGTTTGGAAAAATATTGTTATTATGTTGAAATGTATATATATGTATGAGATGTCAGAAATTATGATTTTTAGAATACAATGTATGATTTTATACAACAAATGTGTGGCATGAATATTATTTTACATGGAAGAATATCATGATATAACAATGATACGAATGAAATATGTTTTGAGAAATTATGAAAGAATACAGTACATTATGATGTTGAAAATATATGATAAATTGATTATTTTCAGAATGATATACATATATGAAATGATTTCGGCGCGAGGCCATGTTTATGTATGATTTCGGCACGAGACCGTATTTATGTATGATTTTGGCGTGAGGCCGTGTTTATGTACAATTTCGGCATGAGGCCATATTTATGAAATGATCAGCATGATGTTGTATTTATGAAATGTTTGGCGCGAGATCATATTTATGAAATTATGAAAGATACTATAATATCATGTATTATATGTTATTAGAACCAGGATGTTAGTTTAGTTCAGTTCAGGAGCACGGTACCGTAGCTTATAGATCAGATATCTATGATCAGATTGGTACTAACCACCCCACAAGAGGGTGGGAGATGGATAGTTGATGTGGCTTTCAATAGAGTGTGGACGTCCACCAGGCAGTCCGGACCAGGGTATGGTAGGTCCATCGTACTTATAGACATTTTTTACTCAACAGTGGTCGGCCAGCCATTGTCGGGTCTCACCTTTGGGCTGCACAACCCGTCATGGGGGATAATACATGACATCAGCTAACTATTCATCCTGGGTATGTTTTTCAGTATTATCAGATATAACAGATGTTTTATGTACGATATGATTTACTAGCAAATACAAAAGTATATCATTATTCAGCACGATATGATGAACGTTACAGAAATATGAAATGTACTATATATGTATAATTGCATAAATATTCATGTTGCCACACAGCTGTATTTAGTTTATTTTCTTTTACTGAGAAGTGTCTCACCCCCGAACCTAATTAATTTTTTAGGAGGCTTTGAGAGACCGGCGGGTCGTGGCCACTATTGAGCTTATTGAGTTGCCCCACTAGGAAGGTAAGATTTTGATCTAGGATCAGGAGACTTTTGTTGTATGATCCTAGGGATATTTTGATGTTTTGGAAGTTGTACATAAATACAGTATTTTGATGATGTAGTAGACTTTGGTATTAGGTTTTATGGTTGGATAATTGAAATTTTATACTTACTGTTGCTTAGGTTTCTACTGTGATTGACAGGTGTCCCTGTTACCCACGGGTTGGGGTTGACTTTTCTATTTATTATGTTACATTTTATATTAAGGAATTTGAGGACGTTACACATATGATTATTAGAACAACGACCAGCTTGTCATACATGTATTGCCTATTTACTCCATGGCACGGGTTGTGCACTAATATCTCCAACAATGCCCTGCTCGTGCATATATTTGTCGAGTATCTAATATAGTCCGACTGCCTCCATCTGGATTATTATTTCACTAGTAGTTTCATTACACCTGCTAGCCGACTATCTTTGTATCCACACTAATTTTAAACATGTGTGGTTGCACTGTACCCTTCCAGCTGAGGAATTTCCTGCCATTGGGAGTATCTTTCAACTCCATTAATGAAGCTTTTCAACTTCTTACATTGGAGTATTTTTCAACTCCTATTACTGGAGTATCTTTCAACTCCTTTAGTAGCTAGTTGTGGTTCCATTTATCATATATACAATTTATAGCAAAATATAGTAACCTGTGCAATTCCAGTATTTTCACAAATTCAAATAATTACATTGGGTTCAAACCGGCGTCTATCCACTCGGTTTACCCTTTTTACATATATACAACTCGGTGTATAACCAGCCTCTATTTTCCACATTTTCAGTATAATAAATTGGAACTCCGTTCCCATAATCTATATCAATAGTATAGAAAATTCATACATTTCCATTTCAACATATATCACACGAGTTTAGTCCAAAAATCCGCTAAATGATATAAATCCAGTAACCATCACTTAAAAAGAAAAGTAAAGGATTCAAACATCTCCTATTACAATATAAACGCAAATAAGTAATTTTCACAAGATATGGAGATCATATGCCAAAATCCTTGTTTTTACTAAAAATCGTAAAACCGGCATTTCTAGTCGGTAGAATTTAGTAAATAAGAAGTTAAATCATACTGTTAGACCAAGTGGTTAAGGGTCTTTCATTCCAACTATGTTTTGATGACAACAACCCATTAGCAGTTCTGTAAGGCTACTAACTATTTCCTCTAGTCATGTTCAGCTACACAGAATGGCACCAAAGCAAATAAGTTTCAAATAAGCCAGAAGCAACCCATGACATGACCAAATGTTCAGCCACTCAAAGCATTCATGGACTCTACATCATATGCAAGCGTTCCAAAGTTTGAGTGTGAAAGTGAGAGAGATTATTTTGTAAATCCCTTATATAAGGAGTGACTCAAATAAAGAACAAGAAATGGGCATATCACACACACATAACAAAAACAAGTAAATCTACTTAACGTGTACAATAACCCTTAAAACAAACAAGGACCTTTCTTAGAACTTAAAAGAATTTTACTAAAGAAGTAAGAAGGGACTCGCCGAAGAACACAGGGCTTCGTCAACGAGTATAACACAGACCTCGTCAACGAACACAGGGTTCTCATCGATGAAAAGAAACCGAGACTTGTCTGAATTCAGAACTAGACCTCATCGATGAACACAGGGCTTCGTCGACAAATATATTGAAGAGCTCATTGACGAACACAGGGTTCTCGTCGATGAAAATAAATCGAGACCTTTCTGAATTCAGAACCAACAACTTGTCGACGAACACAAGGCTTCTTCGACGAATTTACTGAAGAACTCATCGACAAAGTATAGACCTCGTCGACGAATGTCGGGCTGCAGGGTTCATTAAATGCACCAGAACAGCTAGTTTTTCCCTTGTCTTGCATCAATAAATGCCCAACGGCTCTCTAGCACCCAGCTCACCCATTTGGTGTTTAAATAAGGGTTATTGCATTTACTTCCCACCTAGAAAGCTTATATTATATTAAGATCATTTATTGTGCATTCATTCTAGGGTTTTCCCATACACTCACTTGCCCTCTTCTTGCTGTTCTTGCTCTTGTTTTACTCCATTGAAAAAAGGACATAGTGTGAGGGTATTGTGGTGATACTCAGCTCAGAGGGAGAATTTAATATGGTATTTACCTCTCATCAACTACTTGTATAGAAAGGCTCTTTGTGAGCCATTGTAGGGTATCTCTAAGTGAGTACCTTGTTGAAAGCTCTTCGTGAGAAATTGTGTGTATTGGCTTCTCCGCCTGAAGGAGGATCATATAGTGGATTCTGGGAATCCTTGAGTTGGTCTCAAGGCGTGGACGTAGGCGGGGTGCCGAACCACCTAAATATCTCCGTGTTAAGTTTCTCTTCTCTCCTATCTCTTTTATACTGCTTATTACGATTTGCTACATTTTTACATTATGATTTTATGCACTTGTTCTTGGCAAGATTTTTGTGTTTGTAGAAAATTTGCATATCCGCGAGAAACGTCTATTCACCCCCCTCTAGACGCTCAACCAGACCAACACATATTGTTGACTCTACGAGTCCAATCTTATTTTGATATTGACAAATCACTTGATATTTGATCTATGCATTAAGGTTGTGAACAGGAACCATATTAAGCATGCACGGAAAGATAATGAGTCATGGAAGTCACAAAGTAAAGCTAACAAATATTGGCAAGATCCATGGAACTCAAAGAGTACGAGGATCAAGGTGCAAGCAGAAAAGTTCAAGATCATCTTGTGAATGGGTATTTGGAACTCATGTACTTACATTTTCGTATGATTTAGTTTGAGGCTCATCGTAACTTAGAATGATTTTAGGATTCATGCATTTCATGTACATTATTAGGGAACCTTCATGGACTTAGAAATGTTTTTGAAATCATGGAATATATGTTTTATAAAAGGCCCAAGAAAAAGAGCAAAGCATTTTTTTTAAATTAGAAAAAGGAAATAAAACAAAGGGACTTCGGTAGCCTGAACTCCACCTCAGTAGCCCGAAGAATTTCTTCAGGAGCCTGAAGATTAAGTTCGGTAGCCTGAAAAATTAATGGGAAAACACAGAAAGTGGTCGAGGCACCTCGGTCGCCTGACCTTGGAACCTCAGGCGCCTGAACCCACTTCAGGATCCTAAACTTCCCTCTTTAGGCTCCTGACCCTGTATTTCAACTTGATTTTTCAAAGGCTTAAGGGACTTCGATCGCCTGGGCTTTCGACCTCAGGCGCCTGAACTTGCAGGAAAATTAAAATTGTGATTTTTATAAAACGAACTCGCAAGCTATTTCTTTGATCCAACGGTTGAGATCAATCATAAGGGTTAGACACTATATATACTGATTATCTAAACCCTAGAACGAAGCTAAGACACACAACAAGAGAAGAACACATCGTATTGCAAGATTGTAGAGAAACTTGAGCTGATTGTCTACACTTCATTCTACTTTCATTGTCTTTGGGCAAAGCTATTCCAAAAATCAAAGGTCATTCATTCATTCAACTGTACTTCAATCTAGTATTGAGGTTTGATCATTCAAGTTATTGTTTTCAAGAACTTCTCATCTCATTACATATTCTTGAACATCATTAGAAAAGTTTTGATCTTGAGTGTGCATATTCATATAAAAATTGATTTTTGAAAAGATGATTACTTGAGAAAGCTTGTTTAGCTTGGTTGATCGGTTTTTGATTCAAGAGTATATAAATATACTTATGTATTGTTCATAGAGCTTATTATTGAAAAACCATTTTGATTAAACGATTGATTTTGAAAGTGCCTATACATATACATAGTTATTGTAAACAAAATCATTACTTGATTCAAGTTGTGTGATTGATTGAAAGTTTTGATTCAAGTGTGTGTTTTCTAAAAGGTCTATATTTTAGATATATTAACATTTGATTAAATATCCTTGGTACTTATAACTATATATATTTGAGGGATAATTTCTGAAAAGCAATATACTCAGTTTGGGATTGAATACTTGATATAAAATTTTGTGATTTTGATTGATTTAATATTCAAGACAAAGTTTTTTGTTAACAAGTAGACTTCAAATATATTTGTGCATTTTTACAAAGTGAACCAAGAACCCTAGTATACTCCAAAATACCTTTAAGTATATTTTTACTTGAAAGTTTTGGTTAAATAGAGATTTGTGTGTTGAAGCATATCATACATAAAAAGATTGTATCGTTTTTATACATTCATGAGCTTCAAGTTATATCATATGTTAATGTATTAGGAATTTGATTTGTACTCACACTTTTGTTAGAAACATTGTTTTGAGTGTTAATTTTCATATTCTATTGTATACACGGTTCGGTGTGTAAACCGGTGTGAGAGGAGAGAGTTGTATCTCTTGTAAGTAGCGGAGTAGGAGGGAGTTGTCCCTCTTGTAAGCAACAGATTGTATAGGAAGCTCCGTCCCAATTTAAGGAGAAAGGTTTTAGTGAATCCTTGAGTGGTTGCTCAAGGCAAGGACGTAGGCCAAGTCGGCTAAACCTCGTAAAATTGTGTTTGTCTTCTCTCTTCCCTTTACTCTTTATTTTCAGCACTACATTTAAATTGTATATATTGCATGTATAGGTTAGATAGCCTTACACATAAGTAATTGAGTAACAAGAAGTCATTGGTAAAAATATAAGAAGGGTTTAAGAGGTATATAATTGTCAAAGAATTTTATAAATACCCAATTCACCCCCCCCCCTCTTTTGGGATTACACCTGATTCACCGTTTGGTATTAGAGCTAGTTGTTTAATTGTGTCTTGCAGATTTGCTTAAGATCAGCATCTTCAAAAGATAGATGGTATATAGATAGCGGATGCTCATGCCACATGACCGACGATAAAGCAAAATTCACATCCATCATACCCAAGGATGAAGGGTTTGTTACTTTTGGAGATAATGCTAAGGGAAGGATCACAGGTGTCGGCAAAGTCGGTAACAATTCCTCACTCATTATTGATGATGTTTTATTAGTTGAAGATTTAAAGCACAATTTATTGAGCATAAGTCTACTATGTGATAAAGGCTACAAAGTATCATTTTGAACATGACAAGTGTATAGTTGAACACAAAACTGATAATAAGATACTGTTTATTGCTAAGCGTCATGAAAATGTATATACCACAAGCTTTGATAACTTAACTTCACAGAGTGTGACATGCTTATCTGCCATGAATGAAATAAGCTGGATTTGGCATAGGAGACTAGGACACGCAAACATGGATTTAATCTCAAAACTAGTTAAGAAAGAATTAGTTAAGGGACTGCCTAAGACTAAATTTGTGAAAGATAAAATCTGTGATGCATGTCAACTAGGAAAACAAGCAAGAACAAGCTTTAAGAAAAAGAAAGAGACGTCCACTACTAGGCCACTTCAAATGCTACACTTAGACTTATTTGGACCAAACCCAATTCAAAATTTAAGAGGAAAATCATACGCTTTTGTTATAGTTGATGATTTTTCAAGATACACATGGGTACTATTCTTAAGTCACAAAGATGAAGCATGTGAAAAATTTATAAACCTGTGCAAGAAAGTCCAAAATGAAAAGGGATACACAATTACTAAAATTCAAAGTGATAGGGGTAGAGAATTTAAAAATCAAGGCATGGAAGACTATTGTAATTCATTAGGAATTACCCATAATTTTTCAGCTCCTAGAACACCACAACATAATGGTGTAGTTGAAAAGAAGAATAGGTCTATACAAGAAATGGCCAGAACTATACTTAATGAACATAAATTACCTAAATACTTCTAGGCTGAGGCAGTGAATACCGCCTGCTATGTTGTAAATAGAGTTTTGATTATATCGTCACTTAATAAGACTCCTTATGAATTATGAAATAGTCATAGACCAAACATATCATATTTTCATGTCTTTGGCTATAAGTGTTTTGTGCTTAGAGACAATGAACATCTAGGAAAGTTTGATGTGAAATCTGATGAAGGTATCTTCCTAGGGTATGCTTTAGATAGTAAAGTCTATAGAGTGTATAACAAACGAACATTGACGGTCATAGAATCTATTCATATAGTGTTCGATGAGTCAAATCTCTTATCCAAAAGAACTGATGAAGATGAAATTAAATTAAACAAGGAACTAGAAGAACTATCAATTGAGAATGATTCAGAAAAGAGAAATGAACTTAAAGAACCATCCATTGAAATTGATCAAACTACAAATGAGGTTAATGAACCACCTAGAGAATGGAAATACATAAAGAATCATCCCATAGATCAAATACTAGGTGAACCATTACGTGGAGTAGCCACTCGCTCCTCTCTTAGGAACATGGTTAGTCATTTTGCATTTTTATCTCAAGAAGAACCTAAGAATGTGAGTGAAGCTATAGAGGATGAATCTTGGGTGTTGTTCATGCAAGAAGAATTAAATCAATTTGAGAAAAACAAAGTATGGAAATTAGTTCTCAGACCTGAGGATAAGTCAATCATAGGGACCAAATGGATATATAAGAATAAGAAAGATGAACATGGAGTAGTTGTGAGAAATAAGGCTAGATTAGTAGCTCAGGGATATAATCAAGAAGAAGGTATAGATTTTGAAGAAACATTTGCCTTTGTAGCTAGGATGGAAGTCATACGAATGCTTTTAGCATATGCAGCTTTTAAGGATTTCAAGTTATATCAAATGGACGTCAAAAGCGCATTTTTAAATGGCTACATAAATGAAGAAGTGTATGTAGAACAACCCCCAGGTTTTGAAAACCATAAGAATCTAGATCACGTGTATAGACTGACGAAAGCCTTGTACGGTTTAAAGCAAGCTCCTAGAGCTTGGTATCAAAGGCTAAGCGGTTTTCTATTAGAAAATGGATTTATAAGAGGAAAGATAGATACAACCCTGTTCATAAAGTCTAAGAAAGATGATATTCTCCTAGTGCAAGTATATGTAGATGATATCATATTTAGCGCTACAGATAAAGAATTGTGTAATGAATTTGCCAATACCATGCAAAATGAATTTGAGATGAGCATGATGGGTAAACTAAATTTCTTCCTATGACTTCAGATCAAACAAGAAAATCATGGAATATTCATAAATCAATCAAAATATATTAGAGACTTACTCAAAAATTTTAATATGGAAGACGGAAAAATACTAGGTACACCTATGAGCGCTTCATTAAAATTAGATAAGGATGAACAAGGTATACCAGTAGACGTCAAACTATATCGTGGAATGATAGGTAGCTTGTTATACCTGACTGCCAGTAGACCATATATAATGTTTAGCATATGTTTGTGCACAAGATTTATGTCTGCTCCAAAAGAGTCTCATTTGCTAGCTGTTAAACGGATACTTAGATATTTTATAGGAACTGTGGACATTGGGTTATGGTATCCTAAATACACATCCTTTGAGATTCTTAGTTATTCAGATGCTGATTTTGCGAGTAGCAAAGTGGTTAGGAAGAGCACTAGTGGTACTTGTCATTTCTTAGGACACTCCTAGGTCTCTTGGTTTTCCAAGAAACAAAATTCAATTGCTCTTTCCATAACTGAGGTTGAATACATAGCGCCAGGTAGTTGTTGTGCTCAAACGCTTTACATGAAGCAATAACTGAAAGATTTTGGATTAAGTTATGAAACAATCCCTATAAGATGTGATAATACAAGTGCAATAAATATCTCAAAGAATCCTATATTACATTCATGAACTAAGCACATAGAAATACGACATCACTTTCTTCGTGATCATGTACAAAAAGAGGATGTAATACTAGAGTTTGTATGCACGGATCAACTATGGGTAGCTATATTCACGAAACCACTTGCGGAGGATAGGTTTACTCAAATTAGGCGTGAATTAGGTCTCATGCATAGTAGAGAGGTTGCTTAGATTCATGTTAGATGATATAATTCAGGGGGAGCAACGTCACTTACGATATAATCACTTGGTATTGCATTAATCAACAATTGGACACATTTAAAACCTTAAGATTTCTAAGGGGAGAAGAACATAAGGATTTGTCTACTCATGTTTTATTAGTTTACACCTTTTTGTTGATGAAGGGGAGAAAAATCGGGAGCAAAAATAATAACACACCAAAATCGGAAGCAAAGAGAAAAATCAGGAGTAAAAATTGTTATTGAAGTTATGCAAAGGGTGAGATATACAAAAGGGAAAATCGTTGTTAATGTCATGGTTGAAACACTATAAGCATATTTCATATTTCATTTGGATTTAGGTTAAACACTTTGTGTATGAACTTGAGCATATTATCATTCATTGAATATTTGATGCATTAATTGAGGGGGAGCCTTGTCAGGTGTAACCCATTATATATTTTTTGCTCGTGCATTTGTCATCATAAAAAATGGGGAGATTGTTGACTCTACGAGTCCAATCCTATTTTGATAATGACAAATCACTTTTTATTTGATCTATGCATTGAGGTTGTGAACAGGAACCATATTAAGCATGCACGGAAAGATAATGAGTCATGGAAGTCACAAAGTAAAGCTAACAAATATTGGCAAGATCCATGGAACTCAAAGAGTACAAGGATCAAGGTGCAAGCGGAAAAATTCAAGATCATCTTGTGAATGGGTATTTGGAACTCATGTACTTATATTTTCGTATGATTTAATTTGAGGCTCATCGTAACTTAGAATGATTTTAGGATTCATGCATTTCATGTACATCATTAGGGAACCTTCATAGACTTAGAAATGTTTTTGAAATCATGGAATATATGTTTTATAAAAGGCCCAAGAAAAAGAGCAAAGCATTTTTTTTTAAATTAGAAAAAGGAAATAAAACAAAGGGACTTCGGTAGCCTGAACTCCACCTCAGTAGCCCGAAGAATTTCTTCAGTAGCCCGAAGAATTTCTTCAGGAGCCTGAAGATTAAGTTCGGTAGCCTGAAAAATTAATGAGAAAACACAGAAAGTGGTCGAGGCACCTCGGTCGCCTGACCTTGGAACCTCAGGCGCATGAACCCGCTTCAGGATCCTAAACTTCCCTCTTTAGGCTCCTAACCCTGTGTTTCAACTTGATTTTTCAAAGGCTTAAGGGACTTCGGTCGCCTGGGCTTTTGACCTCAGGCGCCTGAACTTGCAGGAAAATTAAAATTGTGATTTTTATAAAACGAACTCGCAAGCTATTTCTTTGATCCAACGGCTGAGATCAATCCTAAGGGTTAGACATTATATATACTGATTATCTAAACCCTAGAACGAAGCTAAGACACACAATAAGAGAAGAACACATCGTATTGCAAGATTGTAGAGAAACTTGAGCTGATTGTCTACACTTCATTCTACTTTCATTGTCTTTGGGCAAAGCTATTCCGAAAATCAAAGGTCATTTATTCATTCAACTGTACTTCAATCTAGTATTGAGGTTTGATCATTCAAGTTATTGTTTTCAAGAACTTCTCATCTCATTACATATTCTTGAACATCATTAGAAAAGTTTTGATCTTGAGTGTGCATATTCGTATAAAAATTGATTTTTGAAAAGATGATTACTTGAGAAAGCTTGTTTAGCTTGGTTGATCGGTTTTTGATTCAAGAGTATATAAATATACTTATGTATTGTTCATAGAGCTTATTATTGAAAAACCATTTTGATTAAACGATTAATTTTGAAAGTGCCTATACATATACATAGTTATTGTAAACAAAATCATTACTTGATTCAAGTTGTGTGATTGATTGAAAGTTTTGATTCAAGTGTGTGTTTTCTAAAAGGTCTATATTTTAGATATATTAACGTTTGATTAAATATCCTTGGTACTTATAACTATATATATTTGAGGGATAATTTCTGAAAAGCAATATACTCAGTTTGGGATTGAATACTTGATATAAAACTTTGTGATTTTGATTGATTTAATATTCAAGACAAAGTTTTTTGTTAACAAGTACACTTCAAATATATTTGTGCATTTTTACAAAGTGAACCAAGAGCCCTACTATACTCCAAAACACCTTTAAATATATTTTTACTTGAGAGTTTTGGTTAAATAGAGATTTATGTGTTAAAGCATATCATACATAAAACGATTGTATGGTATTCATACATTTATGAGCTTCAAGTTATATCATATGTTAATGTATTAGGAATTTGATTTGTACTCACACACTTTTGTTAGAAGCATTGTTTTGAGTGTTAATTTTCATATTCTATTGTATACACGGTTCGGTGTGTGAACCGGTGTGAGAGGAGAGAGTTGTATCTCTTGTAAGTAGCGGAGTAGGAGGGAGTTGTGCCTCTTGTAAGTAGTGGATTGTACGGGAAGTTCCGACCCAATTTAAGGAGCAGGGTTTTAGTGAATCCTTGAGTGGTTGCTCAAGACGAGGACGTAGGCCAAGTCGGCTAAACCTCGTAAAACTGTGTTTGTCTTCTCTCTTCCTTTTACTCTTTATTTTCAGCACTGTATTTAAATTGTATATATTGCATGTATAGGTTAGATAGCCTTACACATAAGTAATTGAGTAACAAGAAGTCATTGGTAAAAATATAAGAAGGGTTTAAGGGGTAAATTATTGTCAAAGAATTTTATAAATACCCAATTCACCCCCCCCCCTCTTGGGATTACACCTGATTCAACACATATATATAAATATAAACTAGCATTTTTGCGGTTTAGTTTTTCCAAAAATGTTATTGTAATCAATTTCCCCTTACCTTAAACCCGAAACAAAATCATGTACAAAACCGATCCAAACTGACGATCCGGGATCCTAGAAACCTAAAATCACAAAACATAACCTTACCATAACTTCGACTACTATCCAAATATCTAATAAAATTTGAGATCAGATCCTTACCTCGATTTTTGGGAAAACCCAAAAATTTTCGAAACGATGATCCGATTCGCTAAAATTGTAAAATTTCCTCTTCTGATCCACACTGTACCCTCCGTTTTTTGAAACGGACAACGAACGGCGAAGAATCTTAGAGAGAAAAAGAGTTTCCACTAGTTGAGAGAGAGAGGGCTTTGGAAGAAACTTAGCTTCTAAGCAACCGAAAATGGATATTTATAGAACCTTGACCAAGTCCAACTCGTCGACGAGGCAGCATCTTCGTCGACGAATCCACCACATAGCTCGTCGACGAGGCCATACCTTCATCGCCGAGTCTAGTTCAGATATTTCTCTAACCCGCTCGGTATTTGCTCGCCGACGAGGCTCTGAATTTCGTCGACGAGGATATGAAGCACTTCGTCGACGAACCCAGCTTATACAGGTTTGGGTCTCAACACCTTAAACCAAGTTCCCCTGGACCGGTCAAAGTTTGACCGGTCCACTCTACCCTGAATCAGTTTTACCCGATTCTCCTTATTTTGACTATTCCATTGGTTTTAAATTTTAAATAATTTATAAAATTCATTAAAAAATTTTAAAAAAAAAAAACTCAAAAAAACTACCAAAAAAATGTAAAAAATCAAGAAAATTTCTAAAAAATATTATAAGTCAGTTTTCATTGTTAAGAATAATTCCCATCTTAAAAATCACAGAAAATACCAAAAATTCCCAAAAATAATTTTTGTAACCCAAAATTGTTCTTTACACTTAGAAAAATCATAAAATTCATGAAAATTTAGGAGAAAATTCTAAAAATATTTTTAACTTGATTTTTATTGTTTTTGCTCAATTGACTTTTTGTTATTTCAAATAAAAATCAAAAAAGTCATAAATAATATCTTGGAGATTGAAATTACTTTCATACTTGGAAAAATCACATAAAAATTTAGAAAAATCATTTTAAAAAATAGGAAAAAATATTTTTGGGCTAGAAACCTCATCTTTACAAATTTTTCATCTCCAAATAAATACGAAACCTCTCGGAATATCATCTTTATACTTATGAAAAACCCTACAAGTTTCAAAACCTTCAGGAGTGCATTTCATACCATATTTTCTCAATTTTCATATCCCGATGATTTAAAAAGGAGGCATGAGCTCTTCAGAGTATGATACGCCCCGATTTTGAGGGAATATCTATATAGTTTTTTATTTTGCACATTTTCTTCATACTTTTTAGGAAGCAACATAAGAAGGCTTATTAAATTTATTTTGGGACAATTTTCGATTAATCAGGTACCGTTCGTAAGGATGGACGCGTAGGGGGTGCTAATACCTTCCCCTCACGTAACCGAATTCCCGAGCCCAACTCTAGTAATGCAGACCGATTCTACCCTTAATTGGGTAGTAATCAAGTTTTCTAACCACACTTCAAAAGGTTAGTAGCAACTCTATGCACCATGTTTTCCACTAAAATCATATTTTCAAAACATACTTCATCATCATCATTTTTGAGTCATCCCAAGTTCACGTTGAGGAACGTAGCGACACCTAATATTAGGGACATCATGATTTCGGCAAATGGGCCTATGACAATATTAAAATTCAAACTAAATTTCACGCCAATTGACACTTATTGAATGAAAAATATTTCTAAATATCACACTTTTGAAAAAAACTTCTTCCAGTAAAAGTAGCCCACGTATTTTTACCAATCGCTCAGTATTATTTTAATTTGGTAAGGTTTTTTTAAAAGGTAAATAATAACATGGACCTATGATAATTTTTAAAAAGAAAGACCTATAAATTTTTGAAAATTATGACAATCTTGTAATTAAGAAATACGTATGATATCGTTGTTATGATTATTATAGAGTAAATAAATAAATA
The DNA here is from genome assembly GCF_029873635.1 of Malania oleifera. Classification (NCBI taxonomy): domain Eukaryota; kingdom Viridiplantae; phylum Streptophyta; class Magnoliopsida; order Santalales; family Ximeniaceae; genus Malania; species Malania oleifera. The sequence goes on from NC_080425.1 coordinate 93,172,308, forward strand.
AACACAAAGATAATATAATTTTTTTACCCATGCATAGATATTGCTAGCATGACTTAGTCTTTGGCGCGGAGATTTTAACTTAGGGTTAACACACTAATACTCTATGAAAGATTAGTGACATTATGATTAGAGTAATTGGACTCGTTACTATTTTCAAAATTTTAAATTAAATTTCATGGGAATTGACAATTACTGAACGATAAACGCTATTATTAAAAACAATTTTATTACCATATTACACTTTTTTTATAATGAATTTCATTGGATAAAGAGGTCTAAAGCCATCAAGCCCACTTGGATTGACCCATAGCAAAATAGGTTATGATGTGTTCCACATAGCCCCAAAACACAACTCTATGGGCTGCCCTTCCATGGGGGAAAAAGCCTCATAATTAGAGTTGAAGACTCCCCCAAGGACCCCCAAAAAGGGCCAATTAGAGATAGAACAAAAGGAAGTTTAGGCTTATGGGTTGTGGCTTGAGGGACAAATAGCTCCCCATAAACAATAAATAAAATTAAAAATAAAAAAGATAAGTTCGGAAAAGATGACTATTGAATGTGTATCATTATTAGAATGTTGAAATGAGAATATTATTCAAATTCTTTATATTTCTTCAAGTTATGTCATAATTGAAACTTGATTTACTTTTCGAACTTCTATAATGCGGTCAGATTATTATTGTTATTATAGTATCTTTTCTACTAGCTTTTTAACTTTTTCTTTTTGAGTCTATCTGCACTAGACAACTGAAGATAGTACATCTTCATCTCAGTTCCTTTCCACCCTTCAAGAATTTATTGTGAGACCTCGATGTTGAGAATCAAACCTATGATGTTGGCTTTGAACCGTATCCCCAATTAATGGAAAAAAGATTCTCCAATTAATTACAGAGTTCAATGTGTGTCATTATCGAAAATTCGAGAGTGATGTTATTCAAATTCTTTACGTTACCTCTATTTAATGTCACAACTATAGCTTGATTCACATTTCGAACTTTTATAATATGGTCCTATTATTATTATTATTATTATTATTATTATTATACTTTATCTAATTATCTCCTTTTCAGCAACTTTTTGACTTTTTACTTCTTCTTTTTTTCATTAAAATTGAATTTAGGCTACACAACGAATGAGAAACGGTATATCTCCTCTCTCCTACACCTTTCCACCATCCCAAGAGTTCAAATTTGAGACTTCGAATGAAAGCCCTAAACTCTCTACCAATATCAAGAATCAAACCCATGACACTAACTTTTTGTAATTATTTTCAAATCTAGAAATTAAAAAAAAAAATGTTTTGGACAAGTAAACAAACCTTTCAATCTTTTTAATACAAATCTAATAAAACTTAAAAATAAGTTGCAATTTTTAAAAAAAAATTGAAAAACTTAAAATAAAAAATAAAAATTGTTTTTCAAATAGACCCGTATTGTTGTCAAATGCATTATTACATATTCGGTTACAACATCATAATGGCAATATAAAACAAAAATAGTATCAGACGGTATCTAAGATTTTTATGGTAAATTATATTATGTTCACTTTTCTCGTCCTGTGATGATTTTAGTATACACGTATTATTTATTAAAAAATAAAAGAATTTTTTTGTTTGGAAAGAAAACAACAGGGAGAAAGCAAAATGACTTTCCATTCATCAAAAGAAGTATCTTCACATCATGCCCAATTTGAATTCCAAGAGAAAGCATATTTAAAATTTGACACACAATAATTGATTTTATGGGCAGCGAGATGAAAGTGAATGAATGTGTATACCACCATAGATGTTATTTTCAAGAAGTCCTCATCCATCCCAACATTGATCATTGGACATAGGCCTAACCATCCTATGCATAGCACATTCATTTCTTTGGCAATTGTATTCGGCAGACAAACATAACAAACCAAACCCTAAATTGACTAGTGAGGAAGAAAGGGAGCTTTTGAGAAGTCAGCAAAGAGACAAAAGGAGAATTTCAATTACTTGCATCTTCCAAAGTCATTCAACAAACCCTAAAAAAAATAAGCCAATTATTTGAAAGTACATTCTTTCATTCTTGGGAGAGGTATTGCTTGAAGTGCAGAGCATTTTCAACTTGAAACTTGTGGGAGTAGCCATCCTTTTTCGTACATATAATTAATCACTTGGAAAGTGACAGTGTTATGATAGGGTTTAAGGGTTTTTGCAATGGGCCCAAGTATTCTCCATATGTTCTCTATCTTCATTATTTATTTTATATTATTAATAGCATCAAATCTCCAAATTCAAAACAAGAGGACCCAGTTTAAGCATGACTCTAATCACAATTATTTTATCATAGTGGCAATTTGTCAATAATAGGAAATGGATCAATAATGTGTTTTTTAGGAATTTTATTACGAAGTCTAGCGAGTGTAAGCTACACAATGAGCGTAGTCCCTATTTCAGCCTTTTTGAATGTCAAATTGGTTCGAAAATAGTTAGTAGAGTCAACGTAGACATCTCATGCTTAAATCATAGGAGAAAACGATAATATGATTCAATTCCACCTAATGGGATCAAGTAAAGGAGAAAATATTTACGGGAAAATATGTACAGCTCAACTAGAGCTCCCCATTATAACATACCTAATAATTGATGCTAATATTATTATCCAATAATATTAATAGAAAATAGATAGTTGTAGTACTAATGGACCAGTAGAGTCACAAAAAGCCTTGACCCAAAAAAAAAGTTTTAAAGTTCAACTTCAAACAATTATATTGAGTTACGAGGACATGCCCAAAAAGTCCTAAAATGTGGCCTACATCGAGGTTAGTCTCCACTTATGACACTAATTATATAGTTCGATTTACAAAGTCTAATTATACAACTTGATGTGCAAGAATTTTAAAAAAAATTTGCTAGAATTAAAAAATAAAATAAAAATATCTCATGCAACTATTGTTGCCATCATCTGCACAACTTTAGTCCTAATCATTTACAATGTTCCATTTTAGGACTCACATAAGAAATAAAAATGATGTATTTTTAGGGGTTCTATTACAAAGTCTACCAAGCATAGACTATACACAAGGAGAGTAGTTCATATTCCAATCCTTTTGAAGTTCAATTTGGTTTGAAGATCATTAGCAGAGTCAACATAGATGTCTCCTGCTTAAATCATAGGGAGAAAATAACATGACTCAATTCTACCTAATGAGACCAAATAAAGGAGAAAATATTTACGAGAAAAAAGGGACAAAGTTCTACGAGCTCCCCATTTTAACATATTTAATAATTGATGTAAATTTAATTGATGCAATAATACTAATAGAAAATAGAGTGTAGTAGCATCAATGAACCAATAGTATCACACAAAGCTTTAACCCAAAAAAATAATGTTGTAAGCCCAACTTCAACCATAACTTTTGATATGGAAAGAGTTGTGATTCTCACGGTATATGCCCTAAAAGTCCAAAATGTGTCCTACCTCGGGGCTTGTCTCTGCTTACGAGACTAATTGTACATGTAGTTTGATTTGCAACAATTTGATGTGTAATAATTTACAAAAGTGTGCTAAAACTTTTAAAAAAATAAAAATATATTGTATAGCAGTCATCGCTATCATCCGCCCAACTTGAGTCCTGATCATTTATAATATTCCATTTTCAGGCCTTGCACAGGAAGGAGATGATCTGTCAAAACCCCTCTTGACACCTCCAAGGGACAACCCTGAATATAGCATGAATCTCCATGTCAACTTGTTTGATTTAAACTAGAGAGAATATTTGATTAACATTATATATTAAATATTTAACAAACACTATTAGATCTGGACTCAATTTTTTGTAGTAGTTGATTAGATAGTTAAAAATAATGTACTTTATATACAAGTTAACTATTCTTCAAAATAACAATTATAAAAATCATAAGATTTATATTGTAGAATTGAGTGTCATTAGTGAAGCTATGTATATACAAGTATATGTAAGATCTTCTATCATTATTTTATATATACGATACTCAAAATCTTCCATGCATATGCATATATGCTTGTGTGAAATGACAAGTTTGTCAAGTTGTGCATGAGAGAGAGAGGGAGAGAGAGAGAGAGAGAGAGAGAGAGAGAGAGAGAGAATCTTGATGAGATAGTGAAACTTTATGGGCACTGTATTTGCATAAGGAGGAAGAAGACAAAGGGAAAGTAGATGATAGGCACATGTAGATGAATTGAAAATTTTGCTTATGCACAAAATATGGGCAGGCACATATGCACATGTTTTGCTTTCTACACATGTTTGGGGATTCCTCTTTCTTTTGGGACCAAGAGCTAGAGCCAGAGCCAGAGCTAGAGGGAGAGGGAGAGGGAGAGGGAGAGGCATATGCATGTAGGGTTATCTTATATATATAGGACACTGTCCCTGTCCATGGATCTCACTGTCCTTAATTTTTAAGGCCACAAGCTAAAAGTGGAGGGCTATCTCAAGTATATGCCCTACATGTGGCCTTCTAAATCTTCTAAACCACTGAATTTTTTATTGGGATACTTAATTCCTTCCTTTTTATCCACCAAACAAAAGCATGTTCAATTCCTTTTTTATTTTATTTCAGAGAGTCTCTCTGCATGTTCTTCATAAACATAGTAATTTCACCTCCATATGCCTCTATGTTGCACCCCAATTAACTAACCTCTAGGGAGTTTTGATTGGATAAGATTAAAATAAAATTTTAAAAAAATAAATTGTAAAGGTTTCTCGATTTGATGGATCATGAATTTCGAATTTTTTATTTGAGTTTGTATGATTTTAGATAAAATACTTACAAAAATATATTGAGTTTCGTCTAAATTCACATAGATTCAAGTAAGACTCATTTTCTCTAATATTTTAGGGTCCGTTTGAATAAAGGTTTTTGTTTGAGAAAAAGGAAAGGAAAGGATAATAAGGAAGAGTTTTCTTATATTTTCTTTCTCTATTACATTCTATTCAAACTAAAAATTTATTTTAATATGATCCAAAATTAAGAAAAATTAAATATTAATTATGTGTAAAATTAAATTTTTTTAATAAAGTTGGTATAATTTTTTACTTTTTTTCTCACTTCCCTTGATAACTAAATATGAAAAAGTAGATTCTTTGATCTTTCCTTACTCTACTATTTACCGAGTTTCTAATAAATGTTTAGGTCAGAAAATATTATAAAAAAGAAAGAAAAATATTTAAAAGTTACATTTTCACATTTATTTATAGAAAGAAAATTTTAAAAACATCAAATCCATCAAGAAAAGTATAATCTTACAAAACATTTATATTTGATTTTTAAAACTTTTCATTATATTAAAATATATTTTTATTTTTAATAGTATTTAATATAAAAGACAGATTCAATGAAAGATGAGTTTCCTCATTTTCTTTTCCTTTCCTTTTTCCAAGAAAAATCATTCATCAAAACATAACATTAGTATTTGAAAATTTGAAATTCAAATCTTAGATTTGAATATATATATATATATATATATATATATATGGATATAATGAAATATAAAATTATATTAATTCCATATAATTTTTCATAAATTCAAATTCAAAACTTGAAACCAACACCAAAAACACAACTTCTCATTGCTACCCATGTGTTTTCAGATGTTAACGAGTGGTAAGGGTGGACTTGTGACTTTGGTGACCTCAAGGTCATGGGTTTGATTCCCCACTTGTGATTTGTACGGTGAATTATTAGGGGTGTGTCAATGGCCCGGCGGCAACATTTCCACCCTTGTGGATTTTGTGTCGCACCAGACGGTTCAAAGGCCTCGTCAGTGGCTAGAGTTCCCACGTCATAAAAAAAAAAAACCCCCACTTTCAATATTTCTTGAAAAAAATAATTGTATTCATTTTCCATTTATTTTTTTTTATTTTATGTGGGAACTCATGTCACCGACAAACCCTTTGAACCCCCCAGTGCAGCACCAAACCCACGGGACGGCGGCCTCCCCCCTGCTTTGCCACCAAGGTTAATCGGATGCGAACACAGCTTATTCATAACCGGGTTAGACGTTCGGCCAACTCGCCTTTAGGACCCATTTCTGGACACTTGCCCCAAGACACATCTCACTGCATCAATTTTCTATTTATGCATTAGCATAATGATGATGATGATGATTACCATTAAATCTCAAAATTAATTGGCCTTGAAGCCCACAGAATTCTTCAAAAGTCCAATTTCACGCTTGTAGCCTGGTTTGCATTGTTTAATGTGTTGAATTTTTTTTTTTCACCATAGCGTAATCATATTGAGCTTGCACACTTCAAAGATCACTATCACACTGCCATTGATTTTCAAAGGACCACACCCTTTTTTTCACGTTTATCAAATGTAAATGGACTTAGTCGAACAAATAAAATATCATAAATGTGCTTGAATTTTCAAAGTTATTTTTTCTCTCATGACATTGTCGTTTATGCTTTAAACTTTTATATAATTTCAGTAGTGAGATAGAAAAGAAAAAGAAAAGGAGATTACAAAGTGAGATTATTGTAAAAGGTTGGAGGTTTTTTCTCCTATACATCACCGTTTCTACTTTAAAAATTTATACAGTGTCACAGCATTTCACAAACATGATAAGTAGAAAGGAGACAGAAAATGAGATACAAAATGAAGATAAAAATCCCGACTCCAAATGAAGAAGATTAGAAGCGTTTCTCTTGTTACATCGACATGTTTAAAAATTTATACAGTTTAACGGTAGAGCAAGATATGAAGGGGAGAGGAAATGAAGTCAAGAGATGAGGACAAAAGGTATCGACTCTAGAAAACAAGTGCATTTTTTATTTTATTTTTTCTTGATATGCACGTGCTTGGATTAGTGGTTTGAAATTTTTTTGACGTTGCGATTAGCATTTATCACTTTGAAAGTTTTATATGACTCAACAGTCAGCAAACGCCGAATGGCTCAATTTTAAGTATTTAATAGTTTATGATTAGCAAATGCCAGCCTAAAAATTAGATACTTTCAAAAGTTTCAAATCTGAACTTAAAATTAGATACTTCCAAAGGTTTCAAATCGAACTTTTTATGATTACAACAGTAACATCAATAATAGTTATTGATCGAGTGTAACAACTACAACCATCAATAGCAATATCAAATCGACCCTACAAATAGGTGTTCCTATGTAATTTGTATGCTTCTAAAAACAATAAAAAAAAAAAATTTGAATGAATAGTTGCAATCATATATGGAACCTACTAAATTTCCACCAAGAAAACAAAATAAAAAAATATTCTTGGGTAATTCCTTACTACAATTTTGTGTTTGAAAGCTTAAAATTCAAATATAATATAAAATTATATCAAATTTTATTTAAGTTCACACCAAATTCAAACTCAAGATTCTAAATTCATAGTCCTAACAAAAATAGATATTCTTTGATCCATGAGTTATGATTTTTTAATAACCAAACGGGGCATAAAATTTAACATCCCCAAGGCTATTCAGTGACTCCTTAAGAAATTTGGTGGGTTGATCAACAGGTTTGAATTTCAAATACGCTCACCATTAATGGGCTAAAGTCTAATGGCATATACACTTAAAATTTAAGTTGAGAAAGGGACGTGGTCAATGTGTTTTGAAATTTAAAGAGTCGAAAAAAAATATAGTGTTTGGTTCAAAATCTTGTGTTTGAAAATCTTATATGCCTAAAAATGAGATGCTACTAAACAAAAATTTGAGACTATAAAAATTAAATAAAATAATTTAAAATAAAAGACAATTATCTCCCTTGAGGTTTAACAAAAAGACAGAAACCTATCCTAAATTTTTAAAAATCTCAGGGACCTCTCTTGAGATTTGTTAAAAATGACACAAACCTTCCCTAAGGTTTCAAAAACGTCATACACCTCCCTTGAAGTTTGCCAAAAAGACTTCAGTCTCTCCTTAAAAAACTTATTTTTTCGCAAAATGCAAAACAGGTTTGTGTCTTTTTGACAAACTTTAGAAGAGATCCCTGAGATTTTTGAAACTTCAAAGGAGGTTATTGAAAATTTTAAAATCTCAGAAGAGGTCATTGTATTTTTATCAAATCTCAAGAGAGGTTAGTATCTTTTGTCCAATACTTTGTGTATATAAAGAGATGGATTACCTCTCATTATGTTCTCAAGTCGAATAAAAGCCTCCAATCATCCAATTAAAAAAATAAAATAAAATAAAGCCCACGTGAAAGCCACTATAATTGTCATTTCATATAAAAAAAAAATTAAATATTACTATATACTTAGGAACCCAAAAATTGAAGTCCAAACCCTAGATTTAGATTTATGTAAATTTAGACAAAATAGATAATATAAAATTACACATAAAAACAAAATCTTTAGTTACATGTGAACATATATTTCAACTACAAACTTAAATTTATCTAAATTTCGATGAAATCTAATACAATTTCATATTATATTTTATTCAAAGATAGACAATCCAAATTTGAAGTCTAAAGTTCAACATGAGCAAATGAATTTCAAAAAATATATATGTATTAGGTGATTCAACTAAGGTGGATTGGCATGTAAGCCACAATCCTAGTATTTTGGTGGTTAGATAATATATTTTAATTTCTCTAGTGTTGTCGTGTTGCAATTGTGTACGGTTTGTGTATAGTGAGAAAGTATAGTAGTGTAAAAAGTTATATCTTAACATGATAGCCTGCCAACAAGAGGTCTACATTAATGTCAAACTAGGAGTGATATATCTTGTCATCATCATTATATTAAAAAATATTATTAACTGCTTAATTACTCATGGGGCATAAGTGAATCAAACCTCATTGCAAATTATTCAAATTCATTTTCTAATTCAACTAGATTCGATTCGACTCAAATTGGAAATAATCAAGTGAATTGGCTCAAGTTTGAATTTTGTAATACTAATTGTAAGTTTAATTGAAATTTTTACTTTTATTATTTCGATGTTATATAAGTCATATAATACAAATTCCATGCATATACTTAATATTATATATTATATATAATTTATTCATGTGTTTGATATTAATTTATAGTCAAATCAAGTTTAATGAGTCAAGCTCGAGAAGTAAATTCAACGAGGTAAAAAATCAAATCATTTAAATGAAATCATGTATTGAACACATTGTTAGCACCAAAGGAGTCCATAGGTGTGCTTCATACACATGGGTGGGTGAACATCAACTTGACCCAAAAGTTTAAGTCTAATGGATCTTTGGCACAATCATGTATATAAGCACCCATCATTTACTCACTTTTTCCAATGTAAGACAAACTCACAAGTAGAAATCTCAAAAATTTTCCCCTCACTTGTGAGATCCAACTGCTCCCCCTTGAACGGAAGTCATCTTCTCCCTCACGAAACTAATTCTTCAACAGTTTGCTCAAGTGGACCTTATCACTGCATCTTACGTGTCTCGGATTGTATTCCAAGTGGACTTCTAACCAATTCTACCTCCCACGTCTTGACCCTATTTGGATTCATCTTGGCAACTTAGATGATTCTTATTGGCTTCAGTCATACACTTCTACACCCAAAGTTATGAATCGTCGGAGCACCGGAGGAGTTCATAGGTGTACTTGATACATATGAGTTAACACCAACTTGACCAAAAAGTTTAAGTTTATTGGATTTTGGGTCCAATTATGTATATAAGCACCTATCATTTACTCATTTTTCCAAAGTATGACAAACTCACAAGTGAAATTCTCAACACACAGAGTACATTTAGATTAGAAATTTTGGTTGGTGAAAGCAAAGGAAAGAAAAAAGAAAAAACTTATTTTTCCTTGTATTTTTCATCTTTCCTTGTATTTTTCATCTCCATTAAGGACTCATTTAGAGCTTAAAAAATATAAAAGAAAGGGAAAAAACAAAAAACAAACATGAAGTAATCCAATTTTTTATGTTTTGTTATCAAGGAAAGTGAAAAAGAAAATAAAAATTATATCAAATTAATGAACAAAATTTTCATTTACTTTTATTTTTAGTGGCATTTGATATATATAGAGAAAAATACAATGAAATATGAGTTTCCTTCTCATTTTCCTTTCCTTTTTTCCATCAAAATTGTTGATCCAAACAGATCCTAAATACTATGAAAAATAAAAATTTATTTTAATATGACTAAAAATCAAGAAAAATTAAACATTAATAATGTATAAAATCAAATTTTCGTTCATAAATTTTTTATTTTCTTTCACACCAACCAAACATGTGAATTCTTTGATTTTATTATTTTTTTTTTTATTAAAATTTTCAAAATTCCGAACAGAGCGAAAAGTGTTCTATAGTGAAAACGGTCAACCCACGAATCTAGTGGGCCTCAAAGGTACTCATTTAATATGATTCCTATCAATCCATGACTCAAAAAGAAAAAAAATAAAAAAAAAATATTAATACTTAAAATTGAATGGTGCTACATTGATAACCTAATCTCCCTCTTGTACATTTCTACTTCAAGACCTAAATTATTGCAAACATCCAAACAAAGCCAAATAGTGGAGACAAGGGCCTCCTTCCACTAAACTAGGAATAACATGAGATATGTTTTAAATAGGCATTGCGCAGAGAGGACAAACACTAATAAAATGGTCGGCCAGTCCCTCATTAGATTTTACCTCTTGATGAGACTTTGATAAGAAGGGGAATATAGACAAAACATAGGGTAAGATTTGTGAGAATAAATGCTTCAATTTTGATTTCTTTTTCTTCCTTTTTTAAATTTTTTAATTCTTTATTTTGGCAAAAGACAATGAGACATTGATTTAAGAAGAATGAAAGTGGAAAAGGGAACATGATAATGGGTGCTTTGATTACATATCATCACATACATTTGATCATCCTAAAAATGCAAATCAATTTTTTTGCCCTAACAACGCCAATCTTTAGTCCCCGTGGCATGATGATGATGATGAGGTGGTCCACGGTGGCCACACCAACGTGGCAATTTCTCTCGTCTTCTTTTGCCGCGTGTCATTCCACCCACTCGCCACTTTTCGATTGGTCGGTCCTTGATCCTCCCACTAGCCAATAGAGTGCTCAAGGCAGTAATAACGTGTCATTTTGGAATTTTAATATTCAACATCCTAAACCCCTCCCATGCATGATATGATATGATATGATATGATTTTAAATATGATTTGTTTCTAAATCAACTACACCAGCTTTGCTTTCCATGGAGCCATATGATATGTTCCCCCACAAATGTGTTCAGTTTAATGTGCAGTAACCCTTTTTTTCCCTTTCTCTTTTGCTTTCTTTCCGACTTTGGATTAGTGGTTAATCTTCTTCTAGAAAGACGTAATCATCGTTAGTTTTTCACCATGGGCAAGAGGGGAAATGGGTTCCTTGTTCACACTCAACTCGTTTTGGGTTCACACTAGACGCCGTATTTAATAATTAGGGGAGTTGAGTACAATATAAATTCTAAATTATAAGATCCTTAATTTTATAATCCTAATAACACAAATAGAATCTTGATTAGGAAGCTCACGCGGGGCCTATAATTGTCACCATGCCTTTTTCCCTTATTGCTAAACCCCAGTGATTGTTCTTTCATGCTCGCAAGGGGTGCAATTAATGACAGATAAGTGAAATGAAAGAGGAGAAAAAACGACGAAGAAGTTATGTGGACATCAAATTGTTTTGAGATTCCTTTCTTTTTATTTTTTAAAGAAAAGGGGATGAGTACACAACCTCCGCCAAAAGAAAAACGAGGTGAAGCCCAATTTTTTTCAAAAAAAGAAAAAAAAATCTTTTGCATAAAATGGGGTTCTATTTTCAAATCCATTTTTTGGGTTATGATGTACTTGTTCACTTTGTTATGTTCATAATCTAGGAGAACTAGGTGGACCTTGGCATGTTAGTTCATGTTACTCCATTGCAACACATTTACCATAAGCTCAAATCACAAAAACGCACTCCTATAAAAAAAAATAATAAATAAATAAAACTATGCACATGGAACCATGGCCAAGATGCCTAGCATTGGTGTGCAGCATTTAGCTCTAATAATGAAGGGGGAAAAGCACAATCCATGCTTAATATTCTTCAATATTTGCATAATTATCGAGGGAAATTATTGAAATTCTTCTATTTTCCCCCTTCCTTGGCTTATTTCTCTTTTTATTCTTATTTCAGTTTATTTTTTCCCACTATTATCCAATATTCAACACAGGATCAGAATGAAATAGAATTGATCTTTACATCTTTACACACTCACCATAAGATTTTTCATTCAAAATCACTCCCAACCCATTCGTTTCTAACTTGCCAAACAAGTCATTAATTCTTCCAACTTAGATATTCAAACCCTAATGGATAACTTCAAAAAGGTGCACATAAATATAGATTCATTATTAAAATCTTAAAACTTTGAGATCACACGGATCTAGGTTTAGTTCACACTAGGTATCGGATTTTGCGTTCGGTGACACCAAACTTGTAAATTTGGTTAAAGCCTTGCATATATACTATTTCCCACTTTTAAGGTGACAAAAGATTGAATTTAGCTCTACTCATGTGCCCTTGTACTCTAAATGTTAATTTTTTGCTTTCTTAATAGACCAAATGCACAGTACATAATTTGCGTCTTGAGGACAAATTTCTGCACCTGCCACTAGGGGAAAAAAAAAATAGCAGTAACTTGCAGTGGTGATGAGAGAATTTGAACATGGTTATAGCTTGAAGGATGGCAATAGGGGCAGTTGTTTATGTGGCAGGTGGTGGTGGTCAGCCAACTGGGCGGTGCCAGGGCAAAGCCATTTGGCAGTGTTTACAGAGAGGTCAGGTGGCTGTGAAGCAATGGTGGTTAGCGTTGGAAGGTGGTGGCAATTGGGTTGCAAGGTGGTGGTAGGGTTGCAGCAGTGGTGGTGGCTAGCGGGTGGCAGGGAGCGGTGGTGATTACGGAGGCAATGTATGCAATCTTTGGTCATTTCATGTAATATTTGTGTTTCCCCTTTATTGAGACATGTCTCCATTTAGTTCCCATTATTATTTCAAAGCAAAAACAGTAAACAGTGAAGGCCACCAAATACCAAATCAGCCTAGAATTGAATTTACCCATTTCGCGGCTTCCTCCAGGAACTGCAAATCTTCACTATGAATCAGCACACATTGGCATCTTGCAGCAAAAAAGGCAACATGAGCAATAATTGCACTAGCGCAGGTTCTTTGCACTCAACAACATAAATAAGAGGGAAAAAAATTGAGAGAATCCTCTTACATTTGTCACGTTGCAGGGAAAAAAGCTTCCATCCCCAACCCAATGCAGCTAGCAGAGAGGCAAGACTGTCTTTCTTTTAGTGCTTTCTCCAAGCTCTCAACCCCATGTATGATCTTCTCCCTCCATGGCCCGTCACAAAGGGCAAATGGGTCCTTAAAAAACTCTCTCACTCTCTCTCTACATCCAGCAAAGCACAACAAACTGAAGTTCACATGTCCGGTGGACCCATGGAGACCCCAGCCTCCATTTCTTTTTCTCTCTTCCACTCTGCCTTCAACAAATGAATACCCACAGGTCTCTCTCATCCGATCCAAAAGCAGATACGCAATGTCACCAACAACAATGGATTCAAGGAAAGCAGTCATCATTCTTGTAAGACATGGCCACGTCCATAAGCTGCCATGAAGGTAGAGAATAATGCATATTCAGGCAAGCCCATCTCTCTTTTTTTTCTTGAAAGGGCAAAAATACCCCCAATGACATCAATAAGAAAAAATTATGAGACATGTTTGTCTTTGATGGAAAAGGTAGGAATGTGGCTGCAACTGTGAGAAAAGTGTAAAGATTTGTGAGATCTCCTTTTCTTGTGACTTTTCTCTTCAACTTGACATACATATGCGATGGTTTCTATCATAAATAAAAGAGCCCGAAAAGGATAACTAAAGAGAAAATCCTAAAACTCTCTCACCCATGTAGACAGTCTTCATACGGATTCTTCCCACTGGAGATTGGTTGACCATGCCACCCAGATCCTCCCCTTTAAAATCCTTCCTCAACCCTTCATTTCCTTGGCTCCTCCACCCCTCTCTTGCTTTTGCTCATAAAGAAACAACAAATATACAACTACAGCGACTTATTCACCTTTAGGCTTTCCCTCTCTCTCTTCCATGATGGAAAAAATGAGAAACCCACCCATTTGTTTCTTCATACATAAAAACACTCCTTCCTTAAGAAGCTTCATGATCTTTTTCATGAGCTTTATTACTATTAAATTGAGCCTTTGTTACTCTGAAGTCACTTCTTCATTAAAAACACTTCCTCTGGAGGGGCATTTCATTTTCCACGAAGTTCACCAAGCAGCCAGAGACTTTGGTAACCACTACCAGTTCCTCCCTTCAGCAGTTCTGCATCCAAAGTCAGCTTCTGATGTTGCCACTACCGTAAGTCATATTTGGCAAATGGGACACAGTTCGGAGCTCACAGTTGCAGCTAGAGGCCATGGCCACTCTCTCCAAGGACAGGCACAAGCACACAGAGGAGTCGTGATCAACATGGAATCACTTCAACGCAGTGGAATGCAGGTTTACACCGGAAATTTTCCGCATGTGGATGCCTCAGGAGGTGAGTTGTGGATAAATATCCTGCATGAATGCCTCAAATATGGGTTAGCACCAAAGTCCTGGACAGATTACCTACATCTAACAGTTGGTGGCACTCTGTCAAATGCTGGGATCAGTGGACAGGCATTTCGGCATGGCCCCCAGATCAGTAATGTCAAAGAGCTGGAGGTTGTTACAGGTTTGTCTGAGCAAAACCCATAAAAGGACCATAGTGCAGTTATAGAATGCATCATGAAGAAAAGGCCAATGTACGGGCAACAAACATAAGAAAGGACATGGGCAAACTGCAGCAACAGTAGCTTTAGTTTGTCCTGCCTAATTTTTTATACATTGAAAAAATAGACTTCTTGGCGGCCAGGTTTCCTCATTATCCACATTGGAATTTGTACTTTCTTCCATGAAAAAAACTTGCACCATAGTCAAGCTTTCCAATGAAAATAAATAAATAAATGAGAAAATAAATAAAATTGAAGACTTCTTGTGTGCTTAGTAGGATCAATACCTACTGAAAAACAAGCTCAAAACTGAGTGCAGGAAAAGGAGAGGTGGTGAACTGTTCAGAAAAGCATAACAGAGACCTCTTTCACAGTGTTCTTGGAGGACTTGGCCAGTTTGGCATCATAACCCGAGCAAGAATCTCTCTGGAATCAGCACCAAAGATGGTAAAATTACATATAGTATTTCTGCTAAATTTTTATTAATTCTTTGTTGAAAATTACCTGCTTTACAATGTGATGATCAAATATGAACAGGTGAAATGGATTAGAGTGTTGTACTCAGATTTCTCCACATTTACAACCGACCAGGAACATTTAATCTCCGCTGCAAACACGTTCGATTACATTGAAGGATTTGTAATAATAAATAGGACTGGTCTCTTAAATAACTGGAGATCATCTTTCAGCCCACAAGACCCAGTTCAAGCCAGCCAGTTCAAGTCAGATGGGCAAACACTCTACTGTCTAGAATTGGCAAAATATTTCAATCCAGATGAGACTAATCTTATAAACCAGGTGAGGCATACGCCAATCTTACATGGCTGTACAAACTTCTAACTAGATAAATAAGTTAACAAAATAGTTCTCAAATCTATTTGTTTTCTATGTGCAGGAAATAGAAAGCCTTCTGTCACAATTAAGCTATGTTTCATCCACACTTTTTGTATCAGAAGTTTCATACCTAGAATTCTTAGACAGGGTTCACATGTCAGAGGTCAAACTAAGGTCAAAAGGCTTGTGGGATGTTCCACACCCATGGCTCAATCTTCTAATCCCCAAAAGCAAAATCCACGATTTTGCAGAAGAAGTTTTTGGCAACATTCTTAAAGACACAAGCAATGGGCCCATACTCATTTACCCAGTTAACAAATCAAAGTAACATTCCTGCACCATTAATCATTTATCTGTAAATCCATTAAGTTTTTAGTTGATTGATTGATTGATCTACTATTTAATTTTCAGGTGGGATAACAGAACTTCTGTTGTCATTCCAGAAGAGGATATTTTCTACTTGGTGGCATTCCTCTCCTCTGCAGTTCCCTCTTCCACAGGAACTGACGGCTTACAACACATCTTAACTCAGAACAAAAGAATTCTAGATTTCTGTGAAACAGCCCTTCCTGGGGTGAAGCAATATTTGCCACATTACACAACACAGGAAGAATGGCTGGCCCACTTTGGCCCACAGTGGGTAATCTTCGCACAGAGGAAATCTGCTTATGACCCTTTGGCAATACTTGCTCCAGGCCAGAGAATTTTCCAAAAAAATGTCTCCTCATAATGACATAGGCCATATTTTTATCTTTACTTTTTTTAAAAAGCTCTTACATATTTGGGGAAAGTGTTAAGAGGAAAATACTGTAAATGGTTAACTAATAACTACTAAATTCAATATTTCTCATGTCTACTCAACCACTGGAAGTATAAAGGAGAGGCTCCATGGTGGGGGCTAGATGAAGTCTGCTGATAAAAATGGTCAAATATTTGCAACAGAACTTATTAAATACTATACCTGTAAAAGGCACAACAGAACATCAGCACCGAAAAGGATGAATATAACAAAATGGTATAATAGAATGGCAAATCAACTCCAATGACGAACCCAAATTCCAAATACAAGATACAAAATAATTTCCCAGCATGAAAGTAAATAGATACTCATAACAGAAAGATAAAATAACCTTATACCACCCCTGAAAAAAAGGCCTTTGTACTATCCATGAAAGTTAATTTTCCATTTCTCGGACCTATAAGAGAAAATGAGCATCATATTGCCCTTTTCCTTTTTTGGTTTATTTAAGGCTGCACCAATTTGTGCAATGACATAGCATGTCACAGCATGACCTGGAATTGCAGAACAGAGATCTACTTGGGCATCAGGCATCCGTGGCATTGCTTTGCAATTTACAAAGTGATTGCACATAAAATACAAAAACACTAAAGCATTTTCTCCACCTGTGCTTCCTTCTTAAGATTCAAGCGTTTGCAGAAACATGACCCATAACATTTCACGGCTCGGAATCATCATAAATGTAAAAAACCCACACGTCATCTTCCCTTTTATTAATGTAGTCAAAGGCTAAAATCTTAAACTTTGCGCTCAACTTTCCAAGTGAAGCAGGAAGCAAACATAAGCATTGAGAGTTTCGTATGAGCGTTGCATTTGAAAAGTAAATGAAATGAAGAAACTAGATAATGTTACTCATTCAAAATACCTGCTTGTAACTAAAAGAAAATAATTGTATACACAAAAATAAATAACCAATTAGAGATAAATAAACAAAGTTTTTTTTTTTTTTGGGTGACCAGCAGAACAACTAGAAATAACAATAGAATGAAAAGGCAAATAAAACATAAGAACTACATTTATATGCTAAACATATAGAATTCATTTGATCGCAAAATTAAAGCAGAAGCAGATTCAATTTTCATTTTACAAATAAAGAAACCCGCAACACATTCGAAAAATAGATCTCTTGCAGAAACCTATTGCTCAAGTTCTTTTAAGTGATAACAAATGTGCATCCATGCTTTTGATATATTCTGCATGAATTATTGACCTCTTTTAGTAGCTTCAATTGGTGGATTTTTACTTGATAGTCATCAAATGTCAGCCTTCTGCAAAACACACAACACACTCAAATGGGGAAATATTGTTCAATAAGTTATAAAGTGCATATTATTTTTAACAACTGTACTTGTAGGGGTCTTCAAGTGAAATGTTAAAGGGCATATTACCATCTCCATGACTCCAAGATGCATCAAACCAAAACATTTTTCGCCATTAGTGAAATCAATAAACTTATAACAACACTTGTGAAAACTGCAGTCACCACCTAAAGTGAAACAACATATTGTAATTGAACACACAACGAAGTCATCACAAGAACTTTAAAAAATAAAAAATAAAAAATAAAATATAACTATGCTAACTAGGGAATGCATGAGACGGAATTTATCAATCAAAGACATAAATGAGTCCCTGATTCATGCCATTTATGATGCCTAGAAAGTAATAAGCAATAATTTTTGTTCTAAGCAGCTAGTCATCAACAAGGACATTGAAACAACATTTGTAAACTTCTGGATATAAACAAGAAGATACGTGTTTATCTCTAATTGCATAAGGTAGCCCATAGCTGTTTCTTTGGTGATTATAGCACACCCCATCAGTGAACCAATGCTAAGGGAAACATTCATATTCTGTTAAAAGTATCTCAATGCAAACTTTTCATCAGTGCCAGTTTGACCACAATTGTATTGATAAACAAAAGCAACCCCAACTATAATTAGAACAAAAGCAACCCCAACTCTCACGATTCCCCTCAAAGCTCCATGACTGAAGCCAAGAAGCGAAGATTGCACCACGAAGAGCATGTTACAATCCAGCAGTCCACAGAGTAAAAGTAGCTGGAATACGAAGCACACCATGTTGAAGTTGTTATTACCAAGAACTGTAGTTGTTTTCTAACAATGGTCATTGACATGGCTGTAGAGTTTTAATTAAAGTTTCTACACACATATATAAAAGGTTAATTCAGTTAATGGTCCAAAACATGCAGTTAAAAAAACACTAATTCAACGCCTAACCTTAAGGCCTAAACATTAAGTGTAAAAAAGAACAACAAAAACAAAAATGTCAACATCCTTGTCTCATATCCATATCTAACTGCTAATTAATCTAGCCACTAAAAGGGAGTCATGTCTAGTCAAAGAATCGTGAAATAATCTAATGACATATATAAAAGAAATATATCAAACCTTCACAACGCCGAGACTGGATTCCAAACTTATTTGCAATCACAGTAAAGAAGGAGGTGAAGTAGAATGGGAAAGAAATAGACCGGGAGGGGGGGGGGGGAGAGAGAGAGAAAGAGAGCACTAGGAGAGAGTCAATTTGCATGCATTAAAACTTCGGAAAGTATTAGAGTATGTAAAGGTCTGTTTAGTTGTAGAAAACAGTATTTATTTCTTCTATTTTAGTTTTCTGAAAAATTCCAAAAATGCCACCCTGTTTTGCATTTTCCCAACATTTATATGGGAAATTTTGAAAAAAATAAAAAGATGTTTTCCATTTTCCAATTCAAATATTGGAAAACTGAAAAGGATTGCATTTTTTAAATTAATTGGAAAACTGAATGAAAAATGTTTCACAACTAAAGAGGCCCCCTAAGTAGTTAAATAGAAACTCGGGGGTTTTCCTTGCTTGACCAGGAGTCACAAATTGGAAACTAACTAATACAAACTTGGACACCAAGGAAACAAACTTAACCTACCTAAGCACATTTTAAGGCCCCATTTGGAGCTTGGAAAATATTAGGAAAAGGAAATAAAAATATGAAAGAATCTAGTTTTTCATGTTTTGTTCCCAAGGAAAGTGGGAAAAAAATAAAATATTTAGTAAATCAATGAAATAAATTTTTGATTTTACAAGCCATTGGCCTTTGATTTTTCTTAATTTTTATCATATTAGAACAACTTTTCATTTTTTAATAGTATCTTATATGAAAATGCAGTGGAAATGGATTTCCTTCTCATTTTATTTTCCTTTTCTTTTCTTGAAAAAATCCTTTATCCAAACAGAGCCAAAAAGGACAAGCTTTGACATCAAGGAAACAAATTTAACCTAGACGCTCAGAAAACAAGCCTACAACTACTATAAATTCCAAATCCAACAACATTATGAAAAATTGCGGTCTAAAAACTTGCAGCAATGCCCTGGGACACACAATCTCTCACAACTCCAATTAAAAACTGACTTAAGAACTGAACAACTAGTTGTGAGCAGATCCATAAAACCATAAAAGTTTTGGCTCAATTAGATGTTTGCGAAATCGAGATAGTACACTAAAAATGGTGTTAATTTATTGTGAAGGTTCACATGAATTTCTTCAAATAATTGGTAGGAACAAATTCTTCGGAAAGACTTGCCCTAATAATAAAACCAATTGATCTTCTATAGACTAAAGAAAAAAAATACAGAGGAGGAAGAGAGGGAGAGAGGAGCAGAGAAGGGGGAAGACAGTAGTATTTCAAGTGAGAGATAGAGATTGAGAATGGAAGAGAGATGAAAAAGATGGTAGAGGGTGCAAACGTGCAATGGGACTTCCAAGCCCCCCAAGAAATAGATGTTGATAGGGGAAAAGGAAGATGCAGGCTCCATTTGTGAGGAAAACATTTTCCACACAAATTAACTTCCTAAAAAATGTCAGTTTTCTGTTATTGTTGGAATCTTTAGATATAGGACATTATTTTCCAGTGACTGTTTGCACAAAAAAAACTGGTTCATAACTGTGATATCAAAATTATTATACAAAAGACACAACATCCGGTGCAATGAGCTCCCACCATATCAGGGGTCTGGGGAGGGTATGATGTATGCAGCCTTACAGCCACCATTGGAGAGGTTGTTTCTCTTACTTGACCCTGTGACCTTCTGGCTTGAGTGGAACGCCCTTACCGTCGAGTCAAGGCTCACTTTTAATTATAAAACTATATATTATATCAAAGATGAAGTTATAAATGATCAAATGCCGTTTCTAACTCAAAATTGAATAATATTTCCAACTTGTTCATGTTAAATGCAAATAGTCATCTAACTTGGCTCCACTTTGACCCACTCCAAAGTATCAACATATCCAGAAAACTACACACACAACATACAAAGTTTCCTTTGTCCGGTTTCTACAATTGCAAGCATAGAAATAGTGGCCTACTCTTTTCTCATTTTACATCTCTAACAAGGTGACCCAAGGCAGAAAGCAAGAAACTGAAAGGGAAAATAAATAATATTTAAGAGAAAAAATGAACAATATGATAGTCTGATGATAGGGGCATCCCCTGGCCATGAGGCTCCCCACTTTGCGAGGGTAGGGGGAGAGTCGTCAAAGTGTATGCAGCCTTAACCCTGTTTTTAGGCAGAGAGGCTGTTTCCTGGACTCAAACCTGTGACCAACCGGTCACAAAGGAACAACCTTACCATTGATCCAAAGCCCGCCCTCATGTTCAGGAAGATAAGAGCAGAAATGATCAATACCAGAGCACGAGACACAGTCAACAAGGAAAACCTAGAAGCTCCTTTTTCTCATAGGAACCCCCCCCCCCCCCCAAAAAAAAAAAAAATAACAAATAAAAAGAGGGAGCAATAGGAATGCTCCAGTACAATCCCTTATACAAAACCAAGAGTGCACGAAACAAATTCCAAATCCAGAAACAAATAGAAAACACCTCTAAAAATGCAACTACTTCTCCGCAAGCACCCAAAAACTGACTCAACCATGTTCCATTATAAGATGTAGCCTTCATGGATAGAAACATCAAATACCAGCCACCATGAGTAAAGAAGACACTAGAAATATCCAAAAATAACTTAAGCATATATGCAAAATCAACAAGAAAAAGAACCCTGAGCAGATAGAAAACTGAAGATCTTAAGAAGCTAGGATTCCCTTTTTAAGACACCTATCCCTTTTTGTAAAGACAAGACCCCACTCCAGGGAGATTCTGCAGTGCGCTTCTTCCATATACAGCATCAAACATAAACTGATAATTACTATGATAGAATTGGGAAAATGAATATGTGTTGACTGTTGGCCTAACAAACCTTAATCACCGTTTTGATAATAAAAAACCAAGGCATCTAATTGTGTCAATTAAGTGTATACAGGTATTACAGTATAATAGCACAATGAAAGATGCAAAATGGAAAACCATGAAGGACATAAGAAAATGAAAGATGGCTATTGACATGAAGCTTGGATGAAGACCAAGGTTAAGAACATGAAGACCTAAATAATTTATCATGTGCATTGTAAAATAGGTTTCATGTAAGTACATCTAAATTGATTTTTGGTACGAAACTCTTGGGGAACTTAGTTGGACCTTAGGCATTTTTAAATTCTTGGAAAATACTTTTACGAGTCCAAAAATTATTTCAAAAGGTTAAAATCATTTTTGGAATTAAAAACATAAAGGAATTCTTACTTCAGGTTGTTCGGGCGCCTAAGGCAAGTGCTCAGTCGTCCGAAGCAGTACTGTCTGAGCACTAGTCTGGTTCCAGGGAGTTCGGGCGACCGAACCTCAGGTTCAGTCGACCGAATGGCTACTACCATTGTTAGGTTCCAGACATAGTTGGTTCGGGCAACCGAACCTCAGGATTCAGCCGGCCGAATGTGTTTGGGCGACCGAACGTAGAGTTCAGTCGACCGAATGGCTACTTCCACTTTGTAAATTCCTAATTAATAGATTCGGGCGACTGAACATTCAGTTCAGTTGACCGAAGCGCTGCGATAAGTTTCACAAACAGCATTAAATCTTCTCGATTCTCATATATTTAGTTACCAAAACACGCACAATGGCTATAATTCAAAAATACATATAAATAGCTAACCCTAAACGTGTTATATACAAGAGATTACACCTATTATTGAATATCAAGGGTGATTTGCGCTGTTCTTGCTTAAAAGCTTTTCTGTGTTCATATTTTCAAGCTTATAGCATTTCAAAACCAGAAAACCTAGCCCAACTCTTCAAGCTTCGTAGCAATATTCTTGTGAGAATGTATTAAAGCTATTATTGTGTACAAATCCACTCTTTTCAGAGAGTTAATCCTTGTACAACAGTTCTTGATTATTTCTTTGTAACAAGCGAAAGGGGATTTTTGTTTGAGAGGCGACTCCGCCTATTGAATGAGAGAGGTAACTCTACCTAATGAATGAGAGAGGTAACTCCACCTAAGTAAAGAAGAGAGGCGACTCCGCCTATTGAAGGAGGGTTTGTAAAAGGTTTCTCTGTCTACTAAAAGAGAGAGGCTTCTCCGCCTATTGAAAGAGGGACAGTGAAATTCTCAACGAGTTTGCTTGAGGCAAGGACGTAGGCATTGTGACGCCCCGAACCCAATGGGGTCCAGGGTGCCACTTTCCATAAATAAAAACAATACAAGCAGCGGAGATAATCTAAATCCTCAAAATATATAATACCAAAGTACTAGACCACCAAATTTATATCGGTATCTCCACATAACAATATTTACATCATGTGAAACATAAAAACATATTTAGCTGATATTACACAAACACTTACTCTACGCTATATTTTCTAACCCCGCCCAGAAGCTCGCTAGGCCTAATTTCCGGTACATCTTGAAATATGAATTAATTATTGGAGTGAGACACCTCTCAGTAAGTAAGGACTAGATTAACATCAGTGTGTGGCTCGAATGAGCTTTAGCGTAGAAATAATTTAATAATAATTTTAACTATAATAGAATTTTCATTTATAAACTTTTGGTCACATATCTATAAATAAAAATATATACTTTTCTCCCAAAACAACATTTAGGCCTATTAAATGGCCATAGTCACATAAATCCACAAATATGTATAAAAGAACTTCTTTTGACCTATGCATGTCATGTTTAACCCCCATGACCGGGTTGTGCGGTCCGAAGACTGGAGTTAACTTGGTTGGCCGATCAAAGCTAAATCAAAATATCATGTCTGTAAGATCGATTTGCCTACCACATCCTGGTCCGGAAACAGGTGGGTAAAACCCTACTCAGGTCAAATCGACTATCCACCGCCAACACTTCCACAACAGTGTGGCTGCACTAATATTCCTCTGTAACTACGGTTCCAAACATTCACCACATCCGGCCCATCAGGGTTCTTAAAACATATAATTGCAATTTATGCAATTAAAACAATATCATAATCTCATCAATATTCCCAATATAAAATATGTACAAAAATATCATCACTATTCCCAATCTAATCAATATTTTCAATAAATCATATATTAAACATACACTACAAAAATCTCCGAACTTGCTCAATTATGCGATAAAATAAACTCAACTCAGGCCACGCGATTTGTATAATAATTATAATTTCATAAATTACCTGAGAAATTTTTATAAATATATATCCGGTAGATTTAAATAAAAACGCGAGTATGATCCATTCCACATATTTAATTTAAATCCAATATATTCAAAAAAAAAAATCGATATGATCAAATCCCCGCAATTTAATTTATCTAAAATATATTTAAATGAAAACAGACATGATCAAACCTATGTATTTTAATTTGGTGAGGCATATATTTAAATAAAATAAATATCACCATATTCATATACTCAATTTAATCGAGTAAATTATAAAATAAAATCTGACATGTTATCACCATATTCATATACTCAAATTTAATCAGTTAAATTTTAAAATAAAAATTATCATAATCTAGTCCACTTACCCTAACTCTAGAGTGGTGCCTACGGCGTGCAGAAGATGAAATTTTCCCAATCAAATCTTTGAAAAGCAGAATTGGGACCCGAAAATGATGTCTGTTCTTCAATTTTGCAAAGAAATGGAAAAGAAATTGAGAGAGAGAGAGAGAGATTGCAGGGGGTTTGGAATTCAATTCCAATTGAATCATCAAGAAGTTTCTTGATAATTCATATATATATATATATATATATTATTATATTATATTATATTATTTAATTAATAATTATTACTATTTAATTAATTAATTTTTTTTTATTTCATTTTTTTTTTTTTGAATTATTACATCTTTCCCTCCTTATAAAAATTTCGTCCTCGAAATTTGTTAACTTAACATTTAACACAAATCGACTCTAAGGAAGAGCCGGTAGCCACCCACATAGTGGTCCCGTCCCAAATTTATTAAAAACTCTCACTTATGGCGGAGGAAAACCGTGGTTACAAGCAAAGTCTCTAGGAGATTACAAATAAGCAATAAAACTCTCCCAAAAAACAACCATAACTATAAACCAAAACTAAACAAACCTCCCCAAACGGCCTAAACTAAACAAGCTTACATCAAAACAACCAAACGACCAATACAGACAGTCATGGTTACTTGACTTAGTGTTAAGCCTCATCGAACAGTTGTGGGTACCTCTGACGTATTTCTTCTTCTAATTCCCACAAGGCTTCCTTAATTGCATGATTAAGCCAGAGTACTTTTACTAACGAAATCTTCTTGGTACGTAACTTCTAATCCTTCCTGTTTAGAATCAGGAATGGCACTTCTTCATATGATAGGGTGTCAATGACTTCCAATGACTCATAACTTATCACATGAGAAGGGTCTAGAATGTACTTTTTCAGCATTGAAACGTGGAATACGTCATGAATCCTAGATAATGTTGGAGGTAAAGCTATTCTGTAAGCAACTGGATCAATCCTATCCAGTATCTCGAATGGCCCAATATACCTGGGGCTTAACTTACCCTTCTTTCCAAACCTCATCATTCCCTTCATAGATGTAATCCTCAAAAGTATATCATCTCCTACATCAAATTCTAGCTCTCGTCAGCGAGTTTCAGCATAACTCTTTTGTCGACTCTGAACTGTTTTAATTCTATCCTGGATGAGTTTGATTTTTCTCAAATGTTTGTTGTATAGTCTCTGGCCCCAAAATTCGCCATTCACCAACCTCATCCCAATACAATGGAGGTCAGCACCTCCGACCATATAACGCTTCATACGGTGCCATCTCGATGTTGGCCTGATAGCTGTTGTTGTCGCACTCAACCAAGGGCAAATATTGGATCCAACTTCCTTTGAAATCCAGCACATATGCCCACAACATATCCTCCAATATCTAAATTGTCCGCTCTGATTGTCCATCAATCTAGGGATGAAATGTTGTGCTAAAGGTAAGTTGAGATCCCAAATCTTTCTGCAAACTTTTCCAGAACAGGGATGTGAACCGTAGGTCCTCATCTGATATGATGGACACTGGTACACCATGTAGTCTAACTATCTCCTGAACATACAACTCTGCCAGTTTATTCATGGAGTAGTTAACTTTGATTGGAATAAAATGAGCAGTTTTTGTTAAACGGTCAACAACTACCCAAATGATGTTTTACCCATGGAGTGCTGGTGGTAACCCAGTTACAAAATCCATAGAAATGTACTCCTATTTTCACTCAGGAATGTGGAGTAGTTGCAATGGCCCTACTGGTCTCTAATGTTCATCCTTCACTTGCTGACACGTAAGGCACCGCTCTACGAATTGGGCAATTTCTCATTTCATGTTGTTTTACTAAAAAGATTCTCGCAAATCCTGATACATCTTGATGCTTCCTAGATGCACTGTATAAAGAAAGCAATGAGCTTCTTCTAGAATTGTTATTTTAATTTCTCCATCATTGGGTACATATAATCTGCTTTGAAACCTCAAAACCCCATCATCTGAGATGTTAAAGTCCGCCCTCAGGCTACTTTGTACCTTACCCATAATCTTCACCAACTCTGTATCTTTCATCTGTGCGGTTTTAATCTTTTCCAGCAATGTCGGTTGGATTACCAGACTAGCAATGAAAGCCTGATGATTTCCTTCCACTATTTCCACACCAAATCTTTCCAAATCCATCATAATTTGATGTTGGATTACCACTGCTGAGACTAATGCATTCAATG
This sequence comes from Malania oleifera, assembly GCF_029873635.1. Lineage (NCBI taxonomy): Eukaryota > Viridiplantae > Streptophyta > Magnoliopsida > Santalales > Ximeniaceae > Malania > Malania oleifera. The sequence goes on from NC_080425.1 coordinate 93,198,800, forward strand.
ACTTTCGGCTTAACACATCAGCTACCACATTGGCTTTCTCCAGGTGGTAGTTGATGGTACAATCATAGTCCTTGATCAGTTCCAACCATCTCCTCTGCCTCATGTTCAGTTCTTTTTGCATGAAGAAGTACTTGAGGCTTTTATGGTCTGTAAAAATCTCGCACCTTTCACCATACAGATAGTGTCTACAGATCTTTAATGCATATACCACTACTGCTAGTTCCAAATTGTGTGTAGGATAATTCTTCTCGTACTCCTTGAGTTGTCGAGAAGCATATGCAATGACTTTCCTTTGTTGCATTAATACACACCCAAGCCCTTTCCGAGATGCATCACTATAAATCACAAAACCACCTTCTCCTGAAGGAATTGTTAGTACCGGCGTAGTGATGAGTCGTTGTTTTAATTCTTGAAAGTTTTGTTCACATTCATCAGTCCATTCATACTTCACATTCTTTCTCGTCAACCTCGTTAGAGGGCCTAATAATTTAGAAAACTCTTCTACAAATCGGCGATAATACCTTACCAAACTTAAGAAACTCCTGATCTCATGAATATTCTTTGGTCTTGCCCACTCCACTACTGCGTCTATTTTACTCAGGCCCACAGAAATACCATTCCTGGATATCACGTGTCCTAGGAATGCAATTTTTTTTAGCCAAAACTTGCATTTCTTAAATTTGGCATAGAGCTTCTTTTCTCTTAGCACTCGAAGTACCAACCTCAAATGGTTTTCATGCTCCTTGGGACTCTTCGAATAAATCAAAATATCATCAATAAATACCACCAATTGATCCATATATTTCATGAAAAACCTTGTTCATAAGGTCCATAAATGCAGCAGGAACATTGGTCAGTCCGAATGGCATAACTAAAAATTCATAGTGACCATACCTAGTTCGAAATGCAGTCTTGGGACCATCCTTTGACTTGACTTTCCCTTGATGGTACCCTGATCAGAGATCGATCTTAGAGAAAACTCGTGTTCCCTGGAGTTGGTCAAACAAATCATCTATACGGGGTAGTGGGTACTTGTTCTTAATTGTCACCTTGTTTATTTCCCGGTAATCAATACACATTCTCATCGACCCGTCTTTTTTTTTAACAAATAGAACTGGTACTCCCCCATGGTGACACACTAAATCTGATGAACCCTTTGTCCAGCAACTCCTATAACTGCTCCTTCAATTCTTTCAGTTCTACTGAAGTCATTCTACATGGAACCTTGGAGATTGGTGTCGTTCCTAGAAGTAGATCGATAGCGAACTCAACTTCGCGATCAAGAGGCAACCCAGGTAAGTCCTCCGGAAATACATCCAAGAATTCCCTCACTATTGGGACATCCTCAAGCTTTAGCTCTTCCTTTGGGGCTTCCTTCACATATGCTAGGTACCCCTGACATCCATCCACGAGTAGCCTTTTTTCTTGAATAGCTGACAATACTTGTGATGAGGAGCACACGCATGACACAACAAATTTGTACTTCTACTCTCTAGGAGGTCTGAACACTACCTCTTTCTTGTAACAGTCTATAGTAGCATAGCTAGAGGCTAGCCAGTCTATCCCCAGAATTACATCAAATCCATGCATATCAAACACTACTAAATTAACAGGTAGCATTCTTCTCTAAATACAAATTGGATAGCCTTTAAGTATCTTTCTACATACCACTAAGGTCCCCGTCGGTGTAACCACAGATAAATCAACATTCATTGGTTGAGTTCCCACCCCACACATTTTAACATACTCCATAGATATAAATAAATGCGTTACTCCAAAATCAAATAATATTACTGCTTTCTTTGAAAATATAAAAATATTACCTGTCACCACATCACCAACATTTTCTGTATCTCCTAAAGTAAGAGAATAGACACACGCCTGGACAATGCTCCTCTAATAGTTGCCTCGGGGTGCCTAATTGTTTCCCCGGTATTGATTAGGAGTGGGTGCATTATTTGGCGGCACACGACAGTCTTGTGCAATGTGGCCGAGTCTACCGCATCAATAACAAATAATTGCTCCAATCTGGCATTCACCCCAATGCCTGATATTGCATTTAGGACAAGGAGGACGTGGTGGATTATTCTGATAAGCTCGATTCCCCACTACTTGCCTCTGGCCCACATTATTATTGTTTCTCTTCCAAAGACCTTGACTTGCACCAGCGTGAAAACCTGGAGGCATGGGCCTCTTTCTCTAGTTCAATATCTCTGCACTCCTCTGTAGACTTTTTTCTATTACTGCTGCTTTATCCACCAACTCGGAGAAGTTTTGGACTTGAAACGCCACCACCTGCTCATAAATCCTTAGACTCGGGCCTTTCTAGAACCTCCGAGCCTTCTTCAATTCATCTGAAACTACATACAGGGCGAATCGAGACAACTCAATAAACTTGACCGCATATTGCCGAACAGTCAAGTTCCCCTAGGTTAAATTCGTAAACTCCTCCGCCTTAACATCTCTGGTAGAAACGAGGAAATACCAATCATATAAGATCTCCTTGAAACATTTCCACGTAAGAGTTGCTGATTCTAGCCTTTGTTCCTCACGTAGCTACATAGAAATTCACCAGCATTTGGCCTCCCCGGTCATTTTAAAAGTGACGTATAGAACATTCTACTCGTTTGTGCAGCGAAGGACTACTAATAACTCCTCCATCTCCTGGATCCAATTTTCCGCAACAATTGGATCAACTCCACCCTCAAAAGTTGGGGGGTTCATGCGGGTGAACTGCTCAATGGTGCAACCCTGGTCAGTGGGTAAGCAGTTCTGTTCCCTAAAGTTCCGCATAATCTCTGTCATAACCTACTGAGCTAACTCACGTAGCACGGAGGTAGAATTAATGTCTTCTTCATTGAAAGCCCCCATATTATTACTTCCTCCAGCATCCATGTTCACCAATTTAAAAACAAATGAGAATGAATCAAAGCAGTTAAATGAAGAAAATCAAAAATCCAAAGAAGCATACGCAGAGATACCTTGATATTAAATCAACTTGGAAACAATCCTCAAAATAATATTGCACAAATCAATCATAATTAGACTGTATCCCCTCAAAAGTCTCAGCCAGACTCTCCATTGAATGGAGAATTAGCCATATCACATGAAAGGGGGATTGTATTGTTGTAGGAAGGAAAGCCAACAATAGGATTGCTACTTGGAAGGAAAGAAGGAAGAAAGGAAAGTTCATACCTTGCCTATATTGACCAAAGACTGACCCTATAAATAAAGGAGTCTCGCATAAAGCAAGACACCAAGAAGAAAGGGAGGACAAATGCAGACAGAGAGAAAGGGGTAGACTAACAGAAGAAGGAAGGCACAACAGAGAATTCAGAAGTAGTACGAGGAGTTTCTGAAGAAATTGTAAAGTAGCAACAATCCTAAAGACTCCTAAAGGTTGGAGTCATCTCCTTAGAAGACAGACCATTAGTGCCTGACTACCCACACTTGGAAGAATACACACACCAGTGCATTCGTCCCATACACAAAAGTAGACCCCCAAAAGGTCGCTCTAGACTGACACCAAAAAGACTCAAAAAATAGGAAAAGAAGACCAGAGGAGTTAGAGACCACAGGTGAATTTGGCTTCCCTTCCATATACTAATCTGCCTAAATGAATTGTTGGTGCACATTTTGAAAGTAGGGGTTGAACCTAAAATTTGAACCTAAACCTGAACCTGCAACCAACCCCTCCCCCACCTAAAACTGAACTTATAACCAAAAACCCCCCGCCTAAACCTGAACTTGCAACCAAAAACCCCCGCTGAACTTTCCATAAATAAAATCAATACAAGCAGCGGAGATAATCTAAAACCTCAAATATATAACACCAAAGTACTAAACCACCAAATTTACATGGGTATCTCCAAGTAACAATATTTACATCACGTGAAACATAAAAACATATTTAACTGATATTACACAAACACTTACTCTACGCTATATTTTCTAGCCCCGCGTAGAAGCTCGCTAGGCTTGATCTCTGATACGTCTTGGAAATATGAATTAATTATTGGAGTGAGACACCTCTCAATAAGTAAGGACTAGATTAACATTAGTGTGTGGCTAGAATGAGCTTTAGTGTAGAAATAATTTAATAATAATTTTAACTATAAAAGAAATTTCATTTATAAACTTTAGGTCACATATCTATAAATAAAAATACGTACTTTTCTCTCAAAACAACATTTAGGCTTATTAAATGGCCAGACACATAAATACACAAATATGTATTTTTTTTTTATTTCAAAGAAGGGCGGCACCTCCATTTATTTATTGATATACCCTCACTTTTGGCGGAGAAATACCGTAATTACAAGACAAGCAATGGGAGATTACAATAGAAAAAAAACTTTAAAGGCCTCCCAAAAACAACACCAACATCCAACCAAAACAAGGCTACAAGTCCAAACAAAACAAAACAAAACAAAGACCTACAAACTAATAAAACACCCCACGCAACAAAACAAACAAAAGAAAAAAACCTCATGTAAACATAAACCAATACCAACAGAAAATCAGCTAAACATACCTCATATAAGTCGTACCCATCTTCTCCAGTTTATACAAACCATTGATAACTCTAGGAAGTTAACTATTATTTGTAAACAAACTATTCCTCCGCATAGCACCTTGTCGAGCCAAAGCATCTGTCACTTTGTTCCCTTCTCTATACCAATGACTTATCGAAAAGTCTACTCCCTCCAATAAACCAATAAGTTGCTCCCAAAAATCCCACAAATACCACAAGGAGCACTTACTAGATCTTATCCAATTTACTACAATATTCGAATCACATTCAATATCAATACTGGTATGGCCCAAATGTTTGCAAATCTTTATTCTTTCCATCACAGCTCTCAATTTAGCTTCATTATTTAAACAAGAACCAAAATATTTTGAAAAATCAAAAATAAAAGAACCTGTATGGTCTCTAAGGATGCCACCACCACCCGCCGGCCCTGGGTTCCCCAAGCTGCTCCCATCCAAATTTAGTTTCAAACTCCCTTACCTCGGTTTTAACCATCTCACACATTGTAGAGTTTCATTTCTTTTATTCACAATTTGCACTTCTAGATTCTGCAATATCCAAACATCAGCATCCTTTAACTGAGCCATTCCTGTCATGTTCTTGTTCAAAACCCTCACCCAATACTTAATGGACAGCCACACATCTATACTACTCTCCAATTTCCCCTCCATTCTAGCCGCACATCTCCTTCTCCACATCCTCCAAACTACTAAATAAGGAATCAAACCCATAAATGATCCCAATTGAAAATATCTGGAAGTCCTATTAAACCACATTTGGACTCTTTGTTTCCAACTTTGTTGCCTAAGGAAAGGTACATCTACCTCCACCGAAACCTTCCTCCGTACATCAGCAGCAAGGTCTCCCTTATTTAACATATGCTCCATATCTTCTGGTTGCCTCATCTCACAACAATTACACGCCGAAGCAAGTGAGACCCTCACCATTCTCACCTTTTCATCAAAACTTAAACACTCAAAAGCAGCCTTCCACATACAGATAGCAATTTTCTTCGATAACCATTTATTCCAAACCCACTTTGCACAATCAAATTTTGAAACTCTAACTCTGATAACATCCCATATGGACTTTGTATTAAAGCAACCATCCTTTTCCGAGAGCCATAGCAGTATGTCCGAAAAGTTTCTAAGTTTTCCCACTTTTTCCATCACTTTTTCCGCTTTATTAATCCCCAAAATCCTCCGCAAATTTTCCACATCCCTTGCATTATTGATAACCAAATCTTTTAATCTGATATGTGAATATGCACCATCCGGACATTTTGAAAACAAAGGTCCCGAATCTAGAAACTTATCATACCACAACTTTACATCTCCTTCTCTAACCTTCCACTTAGATTTACTTAACAGCTCAGGCATACCCTGCAAAACTTTCCTCCAAAAAGAAGAATCCGATCCATGTGGTCTACAAATAACAATATGTCCTCCTTTCACATATTTAGCTTTAAAAATCTAGCCCTTAAAGAATTTTGTGTTAATAACTGCCAACCAAACTTCATGAACAAAGACCGTTGCACTTTCAAAATGTCCCTTACTCCTATGTCCCCCTCCTCCACAGAAACACACAATTTCTTCCAAGCCCTCCATTTCATTTTTTCTTTTCCATCCTTAAATCCTCAGAAAAAAGAAACAAACATACCTTGTATCTATTTTATCACCAGTTTCGGGACATTTAGAACAGCTAACAGATATAATGACATGCTCGAACGCACATGTCTCAACAAAACTAGACGATCTCCTTGAGACAACAGTCTACTTTTTCAGCCCTCAACTTTCTTATTGATTTTTTGAATTAAAGGGTCAAAATAATAGCCCTTCAATTTACCATCCACTATCAGCACACCCAAATACATAAAAAAAAATTTACCTTCAATAAAACCAATCTCTTGAAGAATTTCTCCCTTCCGCTGAACACCCAACTTCTTTGAGAAAAAAATAATTGATTTATCTTTATTCACCCTTTGGCCAGTCCAGTTTTCATACTCCTTAATCACCTCCATTAACTGTCTAACAGATTTTTTTCTAGCATTAGCAAATATAATATCATCCGCGTACATTAAATGTGATATAATAGGTGCACCACTTGGATGCGCAAACGGTAAAATCCACTTCTCAGTCAACTTTTTTTGGATTAATTTAGAAAGAACTTCTTCCATGATGATGAAAATATACGGCGAAAACGGATCCCCTTGCCTCAAGCCCCTTTTGGACCTGAAAAAACCTCTATAAGTGTCATGCATCATGACAAAAAACCATGGAGTAGAAATACAATTCTAAATCAACTTACAAAACCAATCTGAAAAACCAAGAGCATGGAAAATCTAATCTACCACCTGTCACTCCTCTCGATCATATGCTTTGCTCATATCAAGCTTTAGCATTATATTACCTCCTCTCACCCGCCTATGTAATAATTTTGTCATCTCTTGAGCAAGCATTATATTTTCAAAAATACTCATCCCTTTCACAAAAGTACCTTGTTCTAAAGATATTAAATCACTCATCACCAACGAAAGCTTACCAACAAGGATTTTGAAGAAAATTTTATAGATTACGTTACAAAGGCTTATCGGCTGAAATTTATCAAAAGACTGAGGACCCTTTACTTTTGGAATAAGCACTATTTAAGAGGAACAAAAATACCGAGGCAACATATCACCTTTGAAGAACTCTCTTACCGCATCCATCACATCATTTTTAATAATCTTCCAACAGGTAATATAGAAAGAAAACCCAAACTCATCCAGTCCCGGGCTACTATTCACAAAAATAGAAGAAATAACTGCATAAACCTCCTCCTCAGTCGGTTCTTCCTTTAGCTGACCTATAGACTCCTCAGAAACCACCGAATGGATAATATCGTCTAGATTTGACCTTTGCACTGAACTATTTTGCCTCAAGAATTGCTCAAAATAATTCACAGCCTCATCATGGATCATCTGCATATTTTCCAACACCAAACCATCCAAAAGCACCATTGAGTTCACACAAGAGTCACGTCTTCTTTGCGTAATCACTGCATGGAAAAACTTTGAATTTTGATCACCATCAGTCAATCATTTCATCTTTACTTGCTGCACCAACCTAGCCTCTTCCCTTCTATACCATACCTCCAATTCAGCCTTAGAAACAAGGAACTCTTCTTCAACTGATTCTGAGTACTCTATCTGTAGTAAATTCTCATATTTTTCCACCCTTTCCTCCAACTCTTGAATAAAACCACCAACACGACCGAAAGTCTGTTTATTCCACACCCTAAGCTTTTGTTTTAGCCTTTTCAATTTACCCACCAATTTACACAATCTTGAATCCGCCACAATGTGTTCTCTCCAAGATGATTCAACCATTTTCAAAAAATCCCCATGCGACGTCCACATGTTCTGAAATCTAAAAGGCGCGGACTCATACCTCTCCATACTCGCACACAGCTGTAATATGATAGGAGAATGATCTGAAGTATTTCTTTTCAACAAAAATGTCTTAACTTCACCGTATTTTACAGAAATAACATTATTAATCAGCACCCTGTCAAGTTTCGCCCAGCTTCTCGTCAATCCTTGCTGGCCGTTACACCATGAAAATTAACTTCCTTCGAATCTGAGGTCCAATAATCCACAACTATTGATACAACCATTGAAATCAGCCATAGATGAACCCAAGCGAGGTCGACCTCCCACCCTTTCCTCATCTGACTGAATTACATTAAAATCTCCCATAACAACCCAACCCACATCAAAACTCGACATCCCCTAAAGCTGTTCCCATAACTCTCTTCTCTCAATATGATAACATTTAGCATATACAAAAGTAAAAAGCAGAGAGCCTTTATCCTCTGTTAACAAAACTGTCACACACTGATTTGAAGCACCCACCCAATCCACTTGAACATCATCTTTCCAGAACAGCTAAATCTTCCCACCTTCCTCTACATTAGAGCAAAAGTTAGTAAATTGCAAATACACCGCCCACCTTCATATCTTTTCTATATCTTGAAAAGGTTCCGAAACAGCCAAAATCAAAACTTTCTGATCTTTCACAATTTGTTTCAATCTTCTTTTCGACGTGCCCAACCCTCTTATATTTCAAAACATAACTTTGTCAATCATAAGTTCAATTTTTGAGGCACTACCTTAGCCCTCTTAGACTTTCTCACTTGCCCATCATCTTTATTTCTTCCTTCCGATCCACCCACTGTCACATTACCTGGATCAGAGTAATATTCTTTTTGAGTATAAATGCAAACCCATATCTCCCTCAGATAACACATCATAATTATCCCTACACACTACACCCTCCACATCCCTCTCTCTCTCATCCACCTCCTCCACCAAAAACACCTCCCCATCCTTATCCTTTTCAACTTTTCCCCTCCCCCCTTCATAAACAACCCCGATTTCCTGGGCAGTCCTAGAACAATCTCCCAGTTCTACCTACACCCCTACCACCCCTGACTTCTGATCTTGACAATGTTCGGCTTTCTCTCCACCATTCTTCTCTACCAAATTAACTTCATCCACTTTTTGAGTACCCACATTATTAACCGCATTCACAACTTCTTTACTTTTCTCAATCACATTCGAAGGACCACTCACGTTTCCATCCTTCTTCTCCTCCACCCTCTGATCCTGAATCTTCAAAACAGGACCTTCCTCTTCAACTATCATGTTTTCTTTTCTACCCACTTCTTTCCAAACCATCCCATCTCTCTCCTTCCTCATACCTACCTTCCTTTTATCCTTAGGCTTAACTCCAAACCGGCATACAACATCAATGTGACCTTGCCTACAACATTTATTACAATAAAAACCCTTCTTCTCATATATTACCCTTTGCCAATTCTGTTTTTGTGATACCACCAACGAAAAACCCTCCATAGGATCCTTCTGCAAATCCACTTCAACACATAATCTTGCACCAGTGGCTCGTGTTCTATATAATGTGGCATTATCCATCCCAAAAAATCTACCAAATCTAGTGGCCAAACTCTGTAAATAGTCTATTCTATATAAATGTAAAGGCAAACTTGGTAAGAAAATCCATTGAGGTGCAATCGATGGTTCCTTGTTGACATCAAAATTCACGGACCAGTTAATTAGTCAAAATTGGCACCCTACCACCCATCTTCCTTCTCGTGCCCATGCATGAATGTAGTCCTTTTCGTTTACCAAATGCAATAGAACATGATAGTTGTCCATAAAACTTATAATTGGAACTTCAGAAAGACCCCAAGATTAAATAATATGCCTCCAAAAGACATCGATAGACGACCTTGCAGAAAGAAATTTAAGCACTAACGCAAACTTCAAATCCTCAGCAGCCTTTTCCATCTCCACATCCAAGAAAACAAAACCTAATCCCCCATTAATCAGCTCCGATTTCCTCAACCGGATTTTGAATTTTGAAGATGGAATTGGCCTCTTCAAGGCTTCCGCAAACAATTTTCCCCCAGCGAAACCTTCCCCCTTTTCGACCTTATCATCCCCCGAACCACTCCCCGCAACCCGTAAACTAGTGTCGACACCTCCCCTCAACCCTCTGGTAACAGCTACCATAGACGGCGCAGTCAAGGCTAGCGGCTACCTATTTTCCATATTGAACACAAATATAAATAAATAAATAACCAACCTGCAGTGTCCCCTCCCGTAAACCTACGTCTGCCGTTACCGTATGTCGCCGTCACAAGTTCGCCGTCACCACTTCATTATTGTCACCGTCTCAGTTTCTCACAGCCCTAACCCTCCTCGCTGCAACGCCGGAGACGAATGTCGTTGCCAACGCTGGAGACGAAACGCCGCTGCTGCTCTCTGACGAAAACCGCTGCAACGCCGGAGACGAAAAATGTCGTTGCCACGCCCGAGACGAACGCCGCTGCTAGAAAGCCGAAGACTCTAGGGTGACGTAGTTCTGATGTCGAACGTGTTCTTCGACGCGGAGGAGATGGCGGCGCTGGCAAAGACGTTTACACAAAAGGGTTTCTCGGAACGCTGCCGCACACCGTCGCTACTCGTTGCCGTATGCCGGAAACGTAACAAATTTAACCAAGACAGAGAAGGAAAAAGCCCTAGCACCGGAGCAAAGGAAGAACGCCGCCGCGCACACACCGTTGCTGAGACCGCACGCGGAGGTCGCCGCACGCCGTCCCTGCTCGTTGCCACACGCCGTCGCTACTCGTTGCTGGATGTCACGGGCTAAGCTTGTTCAGGGCATTATGCTTGCCTATGACCGCTTATCTCGTGTGTTTGGGATGGGTTTCCATCATGTAAATACTAGTGTAGGGTTATTTTCTAGTATTTATTTCATTGTAAGCCAAATAAGGCAGTATGACTCCTCGGTCACTTTGATGTTTCCTAGTGCCAAAGTGAGAATGGCCTAGAAAGCTCTTTAGGGGAGGGTGAGTGTTCATCAGTCATTGTAAAACTCACTAGCAATTGTCAACGTGCTTAGCCTACTTGCCTCCCTTGCTAAGTACAACATGTCAACAGAGGAATTGTTAATGAATTACGTTTGCTTCAATATTTACTGCTTGGTTGCCACGGCTTTCATGAATTGATTATTATTTCCGCTGCTATCTGATTGAATGTTAATGAAAGTGCATCGTGGATGAATGTTGGTAAACAATAGGCTGACTAGTTAAGCAAGAGTGCTTTAGCTAGCGCCGCACGGCCCTTCACAACAGTGTGAAAAAGGCAGACCGTGACATTTGGTATCAGAGCCCAAGTCGGTGACACTTGGTGAGAGCCCAAGGTTGAGTTGCTACGTGAATTCGATTGCCTTCGTTGTTGGGTTTGGAAAGCTTTGGTAAGTGACCATGGCACCAAACACTGCTGAGAGGATCAGCGTGCTGGAAGCACAGGTTGAGGAAACAACCAACACTATGGCTACGGAGGTGGCCCAGATGAGAGAACTTGTTGATGAAGTGAGGGGATCACAAAAACATCAAGCAGGTTTGATAGGTGACATGTCAGAGGACTTTCGCTACACTGTGGAAACTTTGCAAGCCCGGATGGCAGATCTAGATGCAAAGGTAAATGTGATGGTTCTTGCTATGGGGAACTCCAACACTCCGGGTATAGCAAGACCAAGGTGCCAGAACCCAGGACGTATGGGGGTGCCCGAGATGCCAAGGAGTTAGAGAACTTCTTGTTTGATATGGAGCAGTACTTTCGCGTTGTGAGGATGGCCTCAGAACAGGCAAAGGTGGATACTGCAACCATGTACTTGGTTGGTGATGCTAAACTGTGGTGGCGTACCAAGTACCGAGAAATTGAAAATGGAAACTGTGTGATTGATAGTTGGGTAGACTTGAGGAGAGAGCTCAAGGCCCAATTCTTTCCTGAGAACGTTGAGTATAATGCAAGGAGAAAACTGAGAGATCTCAAGCATACGGGGTCAATCAGCAAATATGTGAAACAATTTTCTGCTTTAATGTTGGATATTCGGGATATGTCGGAGAAAGACAAGTTGTTCTATTTTCTTGAGGGGATGAAACCGTGGGCAAGAACTGAACTTCACAGGCAAAGGGTTCAAGACTTGTCAACTGCACAAACGGCTGCAGAACGCTTGACAGACTACGCTGGTGACGAGACCGCTTCGTCCAAACGGTTTGGTGGAGAGGGAAACAGTGGAAAGTCTTTCAGGAATAGCAAACCCAAGAGTGGGGGAGCCGACCCGAAATCATCAACCTTAACGGAAGCTTCGTCGTCTCAAGGGTTCAACACACCCAATGGAAAGGGGAAGAGTAAAATTGAGTGTTTCTTGTGTCGAGGTCCTCATAGAGTTTTTGAGTGCCCTCACAAAGCATCACTTAATGCCCTACAGGCTTCCATTGTAGAATAGGCAGTGGAAGACGATTGGGAAGAGGACGATGCCCCAAGGGTGGGTTTAGTGCGGTTGGTGAACGCATTGAAAAAGCAGACAAAAACACCGAAAGTTACACGAGCAAAAGGGTTAATGTTTGTGGACTTGAGGATAAATGGGAAGAGTACTCGCGCTATGGTGGATACGGGAGCTACTCATAATTTTGTTTCGCAGTTGGAAGCAGGAAGACTCAACTTATCCTTAAAGAAGGATACAGGACGCGTGAAAGCAGTTAACTCTGTAGCCCAGCCTACTCTGGGAGTAGCCAAGCAAGTGGCTATAAAGCTTGGACAGTGGGAAGGGCATGCGAATTTCACAGCGGTGCCATTGGATGACTATCAAGTCATTTTAGGAATGGAGTTCCTAATGGGGACGAGGGCAGTGCTGATGCCTTCGGCTGGTTCCCTGTGTCTGATGGGAGATCACTTGTGCATGGTGCAAGTCGTTGCAACGAAAGGAGACAACGGGAAGTCCCTTTCAGCCATACAACTCAATGAAGGATTGGGTCAAAGTAAGCAGACACGTCTAGCCACGGTGGTGGTAGACAAGGAAGTAGGCCAAGAGCTGGAGCCTACGACCATCCAAGCGGTGTTGGATGAGTATAAGGAGGTATTGCCGGATAAGCTGCCTCAAAATTTGCCCTCACGACGGACTGTGGAGCAAGAGATCGGGTTGTTATCAGGAGTGAAACCACCTGCTAAAAGGCCATGTCGGATTGCACCTCGAGAGATAGTAGAGTTGGGAAAACAGCTTGATGAAGTGGAAGAGGGATGTGTTCGCCCTTCCAAAACACCGTTGGGAGCATCGGTGTCGTTTCAGAGGAAACATGAAAAGCATCTACGGAAGGTGTTCGACAGGCTGAAGGGAAACAATCTGAATGTGAAGAAGGAGAATTTCTCTTTCGCTCAGTGGAGCAACAAATTCCTCTGTCAAGTCGTTGAACAAGGTCGTATCCGGAGGGGTATGGAGAAGGTAAGGATGATTCAAGAACGGAAGATCCCCACAACAGTGAAGGAGTTGCGTTCCTTTCTTGGCCTTACTAGATACTGCAGGAAGTTCGTTGAGGGGTATTCGCGGAGAATGACTCCAATAACAAGACTACTGGGGAGGTATTATTGGCTACACACGCGGGATGATGTGGTCGATTATACCAAAACTTGTCTCACTTGCCAACAAGACAAGGGGGAGCGGAAGAAGTATGGTACTTTCATGGCCGCACCAAAGTACTGTTCGGCAGAGGGGACGACACAATTGTTCCTTGTGACTGTTGTGAAACATTGGGGTTTTCCCCAAGTCATTATTTGTGACCAAGATTTAATGTTCACTGACAACTTCTTAACAGAGTTTTTCAGGATATTCAGGTCACACCTTGACATCTCTTCGAGTTATCATCGACAGACAGACGAACAGATGAAGAGATTCAGAGAGCTACTAGATGAGTACTTGCGCCATTGTGTCAATGACAACCAGAAGAATGGCGTGCAACTACTTGATGTGGCTCTGTTCTGTGGCAACGCCCAAAGGCGCTCAACAACCAACAAGAGCCCTTTTGAGCTTGTTACAGGCCAGCTGCCGCTGTTACCTCACACAGTGGGCGAGCCATACAAACGAAAGAGTCCTAGGGCGTACATCTTCACCAGTGAAGGGAGACAGAATGCAAACTTTGCCGAAGCCTATCTGGAGAAAGCTTCTAAGCAAATGAAGAAGTGGACAGAACAGGAGAGAAAACCGCAATTTCATGTCAATTGCCTCAAGCCATTAACGCCAACACCAACGACCTGAGCAGAAGTCAGTCAAACAGCGCAGAGTTGAAGACAGTGCAACCTGACAGACATGATGTTGAAGAGATCCTTGCAGATAGAAAGTTCCTATCCTCAAGGAAGAAGCGGCAGAAGTTCCTAGTGAAGTGGAAGTGCCTTGATGATAAAGAAATCAGCTGGATTTCTGCAGAAGATTTGAAGCCATTCGTGGACAAAGTTGAAGTGTACCTATCGCCAAAAGTCTACGAGGACGTCGACCGCATAAGTGGGGGAGAATGTCACGGGCTAAGCTTGTTCAGGGCATTATGCTTGCCTATGACCGCTTATCTCGTGTGTTTGGGATGGGTTTCCATCATGTAAATACTAGTGTAGGGTTATTTTCTAGTATTTATTTCATTGTAAGCCAAATAAGGCAGTATGACTCCTCGGTCACTTTGATGTTTCCTAGTGCCAGAGTGAGAATGGCCTAGAAAGCTCTTTAGGGAGGGTGAGTGTTCATCAGTCATTGTAAAACTCACTAGCAATTGTCAACGTGCTTAGCCTACTTGCCTCCCTCGCTAAGTACAACATGTCAACGGAGGATTTGTTAATGAATTACGTTTGCTTCAATATTTACTGCTTGGTTGCCACAGCTTTCATGAATTGATTATTATTTCCGCTACTATCTGATTGAATGTTAATGAAAGTGCATCGTGGATGAATGTTGGAAAACAATAGGCTGGCTAGTTAAGCAAGAGTGCTTTAGCTAGCGCCGCACGGCCCTTCACAACGGTGTGAAAAAGGCAGACCGTGACACTGGACGCCGAAGCTGTTCTCTTCGGATTGCACGACTTCACTGAGGATGGGGCGTGCTATGCCACGCTTCAATACACAAATATGTATAAAAGAACTTCTTTTAGCCTATGCACGTCATGTTTAACCCCCATGACCGGGTTATATGGTCCAAAAACTGGACTTAAATTGGTTGGCCGACCAAAACTAAATCAAAATATCATGTCTGTAAGATCGATTTTCCTACCACATCCTAGTCCGGAAACAGGTGGGTACAACCCTACCCAGGCCAAATCGACTATCCACCGCCAACACTTCCACCAAAGTGTGGCTGCACTAATATTCCTCTATAACTAAGGTACCAAACATTCACCACATCCGACCCATCAGGGTTCTTAAAATATATAATTGCAATTTATGCAATTAAAATAATATCATAATCTCATCAATATTCCTAATATAAAATCTACACAAAAAAATCATCCTTATTCCCAATCTCATCAATATTTGCAATAAATCATATATTAAACATACACCGCAAAAATCCCCAAACTTGATCAATTATGCGATAAAATAAACTCATGCCACATAATTTGTATAATAATTATAATTTCATAAATTACCTGAGAAATTTTTATAAATATATATCCGATAGATTTAAATAAAAACACATGTATGATTCATTCCACATATTTAATTTAATTCCAATATATTCAAAAAAAATTGATATGATCAAATCCCCACGGTTCAATTTATCTCAAATATATTTAAATGAAAACAGACATGATCAAACCTATGTATTTTAATTTGCTGAGGCATATATTTAAAAAAAATAAATATCACCTTATTCATATCCTCAATTTAAATTATAAAATAAAATTTGACATGATATCACCATATTCATATACTCAAATTTAATCGATCAAATTTTAAAATAAAAACTGACATAATCTAATCCACTTACCCTAACTTTGGAGTGGTGTTTACGGCGTGCAGAAGACGAAATTTCCCCAGTCAAATCTTTGAAGAGCGAAATTGGGACCTGGAAATGGTGTCCGTTCTTTAATTTCGCAGAGAAATGGAAGAGAAATTGAGAGAGAGAGAGAGTGCAAAGAGTGAGATAGAGATTGCAGGGGGTTTGGAATTCAATTTCAATTGAATCATCAAGAAGTTTCCTGATTGTTGGCTTTTTATGTCCAATCCCTGTTTTGATGCTGACAAAACATCTGTATCTTATGTATGTACTTAGTTTGTGAACAGATTCATATTTCGGCACACACACAAGGATTAAGGTAAATGCAGGCCAAGACGGATCTTAATGCACATAAACTTGGCATATTCCATGAAGTGAAGAGCAAAAGATCAATAAGAAGACATTTAATTCAATTGTATTGCATTTTGTTTTATATTTTTGTCTGTAATAATTTGCATATCATGCATGATGTGAAAACTATGCTCAGATGACCATAGACTGACCGTAGGGAATCGAACAAAGCCCATAGACTGACCCTAGGACACAATACCCTTAATCTAAAATACTATAACTTATTCACAAGGGTTTTAAAATGAATTTAGGGTCAAAATTGGGGCAAAAATGACTTCGGTCGACCGACGCTAGGTTTTTGGGCTTAATTAAAAGCCTCGGTCGACCGACAGATTTTTGAACTAGACCTCAACGGTTGACCGAACTAAGAAGTTGACCAAATTCAAAAGCCTGGCCGACCGAGCCCTTTGCGGTATAAGTACCTCGGTCGACCTAGCCAATCAGAAGTAAACATGTTGACTTTGCTTGATCGACCGTTCTAAAATGAACGTATTGTCCTAGGTCGACCGAACCAACACGTGTCTGACACTCCAATTACTTGGTCGACTGAACTCATAGTTCAAATTAGCCACGTTCGACCGAACCTCATGAACGGTCAACCGAACCTAAGTCATGGTCGACCAAACCAATGAAGGGTTCAAAATCACCTTGAGACGATTGACCATATCCACAATTCAAAATTGTCACGATTGACCGATTTTGGTAAAGTGGTCAATCAAACCATAAATATGGCGGACCAAACCTCTCGGATTGACGAAATTTTTACCGCAGTTAAACAGGGTTAATTTTTGTTAAACATAATTAAACAATTCCCAAAATTCCGGTTATGTCCCCGACGGTCATATTTTTCCCAATATCAATATATACCCCCTCATAACTCATAATAAGTAAGATAATTAGTCAAAAAATTCTCTCAAATTTTTATACCTTATTTTTATCCCTTCAAGCTAGATTTTCATCCTCTCTTAGTTGTTTATTTGAAAAATCACTTTCAAAGAGAGTGTTTTATTTATCTTGGGCATTTTGTTTTACTCTCAGCTTGCATTCATTTTTCAAATCATAGCTTTTAAGAGGAAATCCATAGTTTTCTCCCACATACTTCATTTGATAAATATTATTTGCTTGTGAATCTTGCACATCTATTGTAAGATTCAAAGGCTCATTTGCTTGTCCTAGCGAAAATATTTTCAAACCATAAACCCTAGATTCTCCAGCACCTTATTGAGAAAAATATTTTTGGAGAAATTTTTTGTTTGGGCATAAAATCTTTGAGCACTCATCATACACATTTTTTTTACTCAAATATTATATTGAGAAAAACACCATACTCACACTGAGCTTATATTCACATCATATGTGAGTGCATTAATTGATTGTGCATAATGGTGCATATCTGCTTAGTGTAAGAAGCATTTGTTTGTACACAAAAATTATTTGAATATCTGTTGTATTCCCGACGTGTGGCCGGAAGAGGGAGACTTGCCCTGTGAAAAGTCCCGGATTTGCTCAGACCTGGTTAGGAGAGCACCGGATTGGTTCAAACCCAGTTAGGAGAACTAGGTGCACCAGCCTGTGAGGTGTTGCAAATGGTGTCGCTCCACCCATGAAGTGAGCAACTAGTGGAATCCTCTTACTTATGAGCTTGAGGCGAGGACATAAGCAAGTTTGGCCGAACCCCGATAACATTTCTTGTGTCTGATTTTAATTTCCGCAATTATTTTCTGCACTTGAATATTTATGTTTTTATTATTGTGAATGATTGAAAAATATTGAGATTGCTTCAATTGTTTAAATATATGCTCAGTTAATTACCAGTGTGACTGGGATGCATAGGCAGACCCTAAGTTGCGTAATACTGTTATCATTTGGTTTACCTAGGCATAAATTTTTTAAATACCCAATTCACCTCCCTCTTGGGAATACACCAATTCCAACACAGGTGATTCATGTATATATATATTATATTATATTATTATATTATATTATTTAATTAATTAATTTTTTTTACTTTTTTTTTTTGGATTATTATAGGCACGGTCGTCGAACCTTGTAAAAAAATCTGGTGTCACTCTCTTCCCTAACTCTTTTATCTTTTAAGCATATTGACATTGATTTCTATCTACTGTGAATCTTATTTTTCATTGTGTTGGTTGATCACGTATTCGAATCATACCGCTGTGAATATCGTTCCTATTGGATAGTTTGATCACATATTGAATTTATAGCAACAACTCTTGTGTAGTTAAGAATATATATATTGATATTGACTTGACGTGAATGTTGTCAATATTGAGTAGTTGATCACATATTGAAATTAGTGCATAAACTCTTTCGTATTTAAGGATACCTATATTGGTATATTTATTTGCTGAGAACACTGCTGTTATTAAAGTAATTAGATCACTTGTGAAAATCAGATTAAAAACGGATTAAGCTTCCGCATAAATTTTTTAAATACCCAATTCACCCCCTTCTTGGGATCACACCTCAACTTACAATTAGTATCAGAGCAAGGTTGCAATAAATCCTAACAAGTAGTTGCATAAAGATCTAATGACAAACCTAGGTGTATTCCCGTTTGGTGAAGGTCAATCCTCCACAAGGCCTCCAATCTTTTACAGTGTTAATTACACCTTTTGGAAACAAAGGATGAGAATTTTTATTCAAACTATGGATTGGAGGGCTTGGAGAGTGATTGTCTAAGGCAATTACGTGCCTACAAAATTCACTGATAATAAAGAAGTTCCTAAGGGTGAAAGTGAGATGAACGAAATCGATATGAAGTTAATGCAAATTAACTCAAGTGCCATGAATGCCCTTTACTGTGGGTTAGAGGCAAAAGAATTTAATAGGATAATGGGTTGTAAAGGTGCTAAAGAAATTTGGGAGAAGTTAGAAATAACTTATGAAGGAACCGTAGATGTTAGAGATAGTTGTACAGACATGCTCAGTAGTAAGTATTAAGCATATAGAATGAACCCTGATGAATTGATCTCTAGCATGTATACTAGGTTCACTCACATTATAAACTATCTCAATGCTCTTGGGAAGAATTACCCTACCTATGAAATGATTAGAAAAATTCTTAGAGGATTCTCATCCATATGGGAACGTAAGGCAACAACCATAGCTGAAGGAATGAATTTGAAAGCCATGTCCCTAGACAAGCTTATCGGGACTTCTCACGTATGAGATGGCTATTAACGAACGAGCAAGTGAAAACCCTAAAGCAAAGAAATACATCGCCCTCAAAGCCTCTAAGGAAAGCTCTAGTGATGAAGATGAAGAAGATATGGATGTAAATGACCTAGCCTTTATGACCAAAAGACTCAGAAAGTTCTTCAAGAAGAACAAGAAATTTACAAGAAAATTTCGGGACTCCAATATGGATAAAGGAGAGTCAAGAAAAAGAGGGTCAAAAGTAGAACCGCCTACTTGCTACAACTGCAAGGAAGTTGGACATTATAAACCAGAGTGTCACTACTAAAAAGGGACTCTAAGAAAAAGAAGAAAAAGGCTATGAAGCTCACTACTTGGGACAATTCAAGCTCAAGTAGCTTAGAAGGCGAATCAAGCGACCAAGAGGTTGCAAACTTCTGCCTTATGGCATGGAACGACGATGAGGTACAAAGTTCTTCTTTGAACTCATTTAATAATTCATGTAATGAATCTTGTGATGAATCATATGATGAATATAATGATGGAAGCATGTCATCTTAAGAGGAACTGCAAAAAGAATTATTCAAGGTTCATAAGATTTTGGTTAAGGTGTCTAAACGAAATATTTCATTGAAAAATGAAAATGAAGTGCTAATAAAAGAATTAGAAGCTCATAATATTGCTAAAAAGGAAAAGGACTTAAAAATGATTACATTAGAAAATAAGATTGAAAAATTGTCAAAAGAACTAGAAGACTTAAAATCCCATGCTATTCTTGAAAATGAGAAGGATTTGAAAATCACAAGCTTAGAAAGTAAGGTTGAAAACTATGCTGAGATAATCTATAACTTTATGAGTGGAAAAGATAATTTCGATAAGCTAGTGAGTTCACAAAAGATGACCTTGGATAAGGAAAGCATTGGGTTCAATGGTAAAGAGAACAAGAAGAAGAAAAATCTTTACTTGGGATATTTTGTAAAAAGTCTAAATTCTACGCTAGTACTTCTTTGAAAAATATTTACACTCACTACATGCTTCCTGCGCAAAAAGAATGGCCATATCAAATTTGATTGCCCGTTTAAAAAAAAAAAAGTGTGAAAACTAAAAGGGTTTGAAAAATCAAAGAAAAATCTAGTGCTAACCTCCTGAGACCCAAGGTAGAATGGGTACCAAAACGAATTACATAATCTTTAAAATAGATCTTCCTTAGATCTTAGGATTAGTCATCTATTAAGGATTACGTCTATTCAACCATGTCTAAGTGAAGAGGTTTAGCAATGACAATATAATGCTCTGATAGTGGATAATGCTTAAAATGTCAAATCTTAGTACATGTATCTATTGTACTCAAGACTTCAGAGAATCAAGTCAATATTAGAAACTCAAAGGATAATTCTAAATGATCTATGTATGCTTAAGTTTGAATATTTAAAGTATAGCATACTTTGTCTAATGCACTGATTTGAGTTTTAGGGGAGCCAACCATAACAATGTAAGTATTATGTACTATCTAATCCTAAACTCATCTTGAAACTTTAATGTTTAATCAAAATTGAAAGATATTCAAGAATGAAAAATCAGTCATCACTTATAAGTCAGCGTGTCAAATATTGAATAAATAGAAGATTCATTATCTCAAGACACAAATGAGTTCTCTAGATGAACAATCATGTTTATCTGAGAGACCCACACTCATCCATGAAATTCAAAGTGTTAGTACAACACAATTGGAATAAGTTAGTCTTTTGATTTTATCTGAATACTCTTTTAAACTTATTATTAAGTTAGTCATTCATAATCCCTTAAAAGCTTTCAATCCTTGATCAATAAATTAGAACTTCGTACAATTAGAATGGCATCATTGGCCTCAACAAATCTACATTGGTTGCACAAGGATTTAATTAAGCCAAATTGGAAAACCATTTAGACCTTAGCCAATCATAATAGAGTTCTTCCTTAGTAAAATGGAGATCTTATATGAAGGTTTGCAAAATGAATGATCTTAGATCAAAAATGGGAGAATTTGAAGCAAATCAAGCTTATTACATGTTAAGGAAGCTGTTTGAAGAGATTTGGTTCATTACCTTAAGTATTCCAAGCTAAATCTAAGAAATTGACAAAGTTCAGGACATTTAGGCGACTGAATTCCCTAGCCCAGTCGACCGAACACTTACTGTTTTAGGTGTTTTTGCAATCCAAACAATTCGGGCGACCGAAGGGTGAAGTTCAGTCGACCGAACCCATATTAACTTGGTCGCTAATAGTATTAAGTGTTCCAAGCGACTGAACATACTACAGATAGTCAACCGAATGACTTGGTCGAACGAACACCTAAGCTCAGTCGACTAAACCTATACTGTCTTTAGTAATTGGGTGCGTCAGGTGCCTCGGGAAACCGAACACCACATTCGGTCAATCGAACCACGAGCATTTAAAAACTCAAACTCGCTAAAAACCCTAACTTTTTGCCTCTTCAGTTCCCCGAATGTCATTCCTCTCTCACCCAAAGGTGCGACTCTCCCTGTCCAACCTCTCTGCGCTCCGATTTCACTTCCTAATTTCAGATTTCATGTTCAGATTCGCGATTTCTCTGCGTTTGATCTCCAAAACCATGTCTAGAAGAAAGAGTCTCGCAAGGAAAACTCCAACAACCGGTCAAGAAGATACCGAAAGTATTCATCGTTGGTTGTTGACGCCTGGAGGAAAGAAAATCTATAACGAGCATCTTCGATCTTTAGATCCTATTTTCGGTAAGATCCTCGATGTTCCGTTTATGCAAGAATACTTCCCAAATATTCTTCATAGGTTTTCAGATTTGGGATGGGGTAGGCTTGTGTCTTATAAACCCCAAGGCATTTATCCAAACTTGGTGCGTCTTTTCTATGCCAACTTAGGTAAAGAGGGTGAAAACTACACTACTCAACTCATGACCAAACATTTTACCCCACAAGCCTTTTTCCCTCTTGTTTTAACTGAACAAAGCAATAATTTTGGGCATCCCCCCTCGTACAAAAACTTGACTCTTGAAGCAAAAATCACCCACCTTCTCATCACATACAATATTCTTCCTCGAAGTGGTTTGAGAGAACATCTTTCATATTTAGACTGTTATGTGATGCGGTGCATTTACACTAGAAGGTGTCTGGATCTTCCCTCTCTCATCATAAAATGGATGATTGCCAAAGAGGAAACCCGTAGAGTCATTCTTCCTTACAAAGGGGTTCTAAACCTCATTTTTTAACATCTTAGCGCTGCGCGTCCTTCTACCTTATTTGTTAGACGAAAAGCATCTAATAAATTCTCATCTACAACCGTGAAACTAATGGGATATGAATTAGCTGGAGTACTTGGTTGGATTCCCAAACATCGTCCACCTCCGCGAGATGATGCGCGTATGGAGGAGGAACTAGAATATGATCGTAGGGATGATCCACTTCATGTGGAGCCACCTGCTCCTGCTAGTACAGCCAATGCTCCTCCTGATTGGTATCAAGATCTTCATCGGCATATGGATTTTCGATTCAACGCAATGCAAAAGGACATCCACTCAAACCTCTGATCTTTCAACCAAAAACTCAAAAGGATTGAAAACATATTGGGTCGTGCTTCCTCGTCTAAAGGAAAAGTACCTATGGAAGCAAGCTCGAGTGATGAGGAAAAGGAAGCGGATGACGACGATGACGAGAAGGATGAGAGCTTATCTAGTGGAGATGCCATATATGAGGATCAGATGAGGAAATGCAAATTGCATAGGGGGAGAGATTTTTGAGAACTTATTGTAATATGATTGTACTTGTTTTATTTCTTTTACTATGTTTTGTTTTTGAAAACAGCTTGGTTATGTATGTATGATTCCCAATATTAATATATATATTCTTGGTTTGCAACCACTATGAGTTTTGTTCTAGTAATGCCGACTGTTTTATGCGTGCTGATTGCTGAATATTGGCAATGCATGCTGGTTGATATATGCTTATCCTTGTTGGCGAATGAATAACAGTTGTGACATATGCTGAATATTGGCAGACTTTGGCTGATTAATGTATGATTGTGACACACTTCTGATGGTATATCTTTGTGAATTGCTGCTGATTGGCTATGCAAAATTCCTAGTTGAGAAAACTGAAATGGCTAATTATATATATATATGGATTGTCAATGGGAATATATTGAGCCATATGTAAAATTGCACTTAGAAAACTGAAATGGTTCAAACTTGTATGCCGATTTTTGTTAAATCTTTTGCTGATGTCAAAAGGGGGAGAATTTTTTACCAAAATGCAAAGACTATATAAAATACCTTTTTGAATTCTAAGTAAAAAGGAGGAGGATTATAATAAGCAAAAATTGAGCTTCAACGACTATAAATTGAAAATTCTAAATCTTAATCTCAATATGCCTATCATGATTTATATTGCTTATTATTACGTTTATGCATATTGTAAGGGGGAGCCTTGTAAAGACTACCTCATTTGGCTTATTATTTGTCATCATCAAAAAGGAAGAGATTGTTGGCTTAACAAGCCTTAATCACCGTTTTGATAATGACAAACCAAGGCATCTAATTGTGCCAATTAAGTGTGCACGGGTATTACAGTATAATAGCACAATGAAAGATGCAAAACGGAAACCCAGGAAGCACACAAGAAAATGAAAATGACTATTGGCATGAAGCTTGAATGAAGACCAAGCTTAAGGACATGAAGACCTAAATAGCTTATCATGTGTATTGTAAAATAGGTTTCATATAAGTACATCTCAATTGATTTTTGGTACAAAGCTCTTAGGGAACTTAATTAGACCTTAGGCATTTTTAAATTCTTGGAAAATACTTTTATAAGTACAAAAGTTATTTCAAAAGGTTAAAATTATTTTTGGAATGAAAAACATAAAGGAATACATACTTTAGGATGTTTGGGCGCTTGAGGCAAGTGCCCAGTCGACTAAAGCAATACTCTCTGAGCACTGGTCTGATTCCAGGGAGTTCGAGCGACCGAACCTTAGGTTCAGTCGACCGAATGGCTACTGCCATTGTTAAGTTCCAGATGCAGTTAGTTAGGGCGACCGAACCTCAGGGTTTAGTTGACCAAATGTGTTTGGGTGACCGAACGTAGAGTTCAGTCGACCAAATGGCTACTGCCACTTGGGAAATTCCTAATTTAATTGGTTTGGGCGACCAAACATTCAGTTCAATTAGCCGAAGCGCTGCGATAAGTTTCGCAAACAGCATAAAATCTTCTCAATTCTCATATATTTAGTTACCAAAACACGCACAACGGCTATAATTCAAAACTACATATAAATAGCTAACCCTAAACATGTTATACACAAGAGATTACACCTATTATTGAATATCAAAGGTGATTTGCGCCGTTCTTGCTTCATATTTTCAAGCTTATAGCTTTTCAAAACCATAAAACCTAGCCTAACTCTTCGAGCTTTGTAGCAATATTCTTGTGAGAATGTATTAGAGCTATTATTATGTACAAATCCACTCTTTTCAAAGAGTTAATCCTTGTACAACTGTTCTTGATTATTTCTTTGTAACAAGCGAAAGGGGATTTTTGTTTGAGAGGCGACTCAGCCTATTGAAGGAGAGAGGCAACTCTGCCTAATGAAGGAGAAAGGTAACTCCACCTAAGTAAAGGAGAGAGTTAACTCCACCTAAATAAAGGAGAGAGGTAACTCCACCTAAGTAAAGGAGAGAGGTGACTCCGCCTATTGAAGGAGGGTTTGTAAAAGGTTTCTCCGCCTACTAAAAGAGAGAGGCTTCTCTGCCTATTGAAGGATGGATAGTGAAATCCTCAACGAGTTGCTTGAGGCAAGGACGTAGGCACAGTCGCCGAACCTTGTAAAAAATCTGGTGTCACTCTCTTCCCTAACTCTTTTATCTTTTAAGCATATTGACATTGATTTCTATTTGCTGTGCATATTATTTTTCATTGTGTTGGCTAATCACATATTGGAATCATACTACTGTGAATATTGTTACTATTGGATGGTTTGATCACATATTGAATTTATAGCAACAACTCTTGTGTAGTTAAGAATATTTATATTGATATTGACTTGCTGTGAATGTTGTCAATATTGAGTAGTTGATCACATATTGAAATCAATGCATAAACTCTTTCATATTTAAGGATACGTATATTGGTATATTTATATGCTGAGAACACTTCTATTATTGAACTAATTAGATCACTAGTGAAAATCAGATTAAAAACTGATTAAGCTTCCGCATAAATTTTTTAATACCCAATTCACCCCCCTCTTGGGATCACACCTCGACTTACATTGACAGCACGAGCACTCGAGTAGCATGTAAGGAGGATGGAGGGTGATAAATATTTGGACAGAAGAGTTTAAAAAATAAAAAAATGACAAAATGAACACATGTTAACTACAAAAGTAAAGGTTAGCAAAATTGAGGTCATGGGTCTTCTTAGCAAAAAAAAGGTAGAAGAAGACAATGTACTTACTAATTTATAGAGAGTACGAAGAAGAAAAATGTGTGTTTATGTTTTCTTCATTTGCCAGCTTCCGAAACAAGAAACAGATAAAGTTACAACAAATGAAACTGATACATTGTATCATGAAGGCAAAGGCCCAGAGCTGCTCTTGTAGACATTGCAGGTCTCCCGGTGGATATAAATAGGTACAAAAACATAAAATATAATGAAATTTTAAGGAGACATAACATGGAATTGAACATGGTCACAAATAAAGCATGTTTGCCCATGAATTCCTCCCCCTCACATGCATAGCTCTTCTCTACATATGTACTTTATTCAGGGGTTGAACTATGCATTCCTTTAGGGGGTACATGACTCCCCAACAAAATTTTCTGAAATCTAGAACCCACCCATATATTTCACTCAAACCCAAAAATTTTTTTATAGTTAGGGACGCAGCGATCTTTTCTAAGAAAAATATATATCCTCAATTCCTTCAAATTTATAGTTGAATATTGTTTGGTTACTTCACACTTATTAATTTTTTGCCACCCCACCCTCAAAATTCTAGCCCCACTAAATTATAATTTTAAACTGTATTCTTCAATCTAATATAATAACAAACACCCTGATGATAAAACTTTGGACACTTTAGGAATTCTAGAACAGACCTGGTAGTAATCCATTAATTTGGTTTTGGAGTTTGGGCTTCTTATTAATTAACATCTAATGGGCCTCAGGTGAAGTGACAAATGCAAACTATTATGCAAAGGCAAATGACAAAATATTTTTGACAGAAATTTCTTTTCATAGCCCCTGTTACATTCTTCATCAACCACTCAACCCCATACGAATTCAAAAATTACCACATATACAGCATACTAAACAATATTTTTGCCCCCGCTAATTGGTATTGGCTTGAGGGCAGGCTTTGGATCAACGGTAAGGCTGCTTCTTTGTCACCAATTAGTCAAGGATTCTAGTCCAAGGAAACAGCCAAAGCAGGGTGAGGGAGTAAAGGCTGCATAAACTGTGACGACTCCCCCCCCCCCCCCCCTACCCTACCCTACCCTACCCTACCCTACCCTTGCAAAGTGGAGAGCCTTGTGGCCTGGAAATGCCTTTTTTACTTGGAATTGGCTTCATGGACCTCATGGACTGTACCATCCTAGTTCAACTTTTCAAAATTTAAAAAAGAGGATATCAAACATTAAATACTAATACCACATAATGACTGGTAAAACTAAAAACCCACAAACATGCAGAAACTCGATATCTTTCTGTTCAATTTTTCTGAAGGAATAAGTGAACCCAAAAAAAAAAAAAAAAAAAAAGGGCATCAATGAAAAAGAATTGGTGTCTACCTCGTTTAAGGTAATATATGATGCAGTCTGCATATGACACAAAACAGACAAATACTTTATTTCATAAAGTAGGGCATGTACTCGAGTCAGCCCAGCCACAGCTGAGCTTAGGCTCATTTGCTCAACTGAGTTTTCCTCGACTCTGAAGCCTGAATCACAAACCTCGTGATTGACCTCAGGTTTGGTCATTCAACCCTACACAAAATGCCACTAGAGCGAGTTCTGAGCATAAAAGTAAATAAAAAATTCACACACACGAAATATACAAACATATAATTGAAAATAAAAACTGAAATTTTTTTGGGGAACGGGGTAAGGGAAATCGAGAACACCATTTAAACCTGGAGCAAACCCTGGCACTAATTTAATTTGCATTTTTGATCAAACTTCAGAAGCAAACTACTGAAAGCAATAAATGTCTAACAATACATTATACAAATAACATGGCAAAGTGATTTAAAAAAGGTTTCGTTTCATAATACGGCACATATCCCATAAACCCACACATTTTTCGGTTTTAGTCTCCTGCACTTGGGTCTTGACTTCTAGCTCCAACAACAAATTAATTCAATATTTCAATTTCAATGCATGTAACAACATCGGCCATTAACAAACGTCATGAAGCAAATCAAAAATCTGCTTCAGTTAAACACGTCCAAGCTTCTATAAACCCCATACCAAAAAACATACATTTTTCTCGTACCTTCACACTCATCAAACGCGTAAATCTTCTTGGCTTAAGCTTGATTTTCACTCCGAGGGCCATGCCTCTGATAGTGGTGGTTGGCGCGCAGGAAAACAGAGGAAGAAAGAAAACCCAGAAAAGTTAGAAAACGACCGCTCTGGGATTTTGGGGGGTTTTGCGGCGTACGGAGATCGGCCCACTGCCTCTGGATTTATTTTAAAATTTTTAAATATTTTATGTCATATATATATTATATGTATCTATAGTAAGGTGGTTATAAAACAAAATGCTTTGGAGTAATTGTTATTAATTTTTATTAATTTATATAAAATTAGTTGTAAGAGTCGAGTCAAGGCGGCACGTTATTCAGTCTTGACTCACACTCTACATAAGCCCGACTCAATTTTATTAAACAGGTCTAATTTGAACTACTGGAATGAATTAATGAGTTAAATTCAATTTTTATAACATTGTTTGAATCTAATTAAATTTTTGTAAATTTATTATTTATGTTATATGCAATTAGTATATATTCTACTTATTTTATAATTAAATTAAGTTTGATCTCGTTAAACTCGAGTTTTAAAAACTTGCAATCGAATCAAGTTCAAGTTCAATCATTTTGAGTTATAACACTTTGAATTTAAAGTTTTCAAATTTAGCTCTAGTCCAAACATGTTACAATGTTAATTTGATATAAATTGCATTTTATTATAAAAGAAATGGTTAGTTCTCACATCTTTATGATAAAAAATTATATTCTTTTTTATTTTATGCCTAATAGATTAACACAATTTTGGCATGTGCCAACTCTGTGATGTCATAATAAATTTTATCATCAATATAAAAAAGTTAAGGATTTTCTATAATTAGATAACATATTAAAGACTTGCAATATAATTATCCTGTTAAAAAATAATAATTTTCTATTGGCCCTAAAATGTCATTTTCTTTTTTGTAGCGGATAGTTAATTTAATGTATCTATGAACGTTCCTTGAAACGTAATGTCTCATTTTTAGTTTGTTTTATAGTTAAAATGGATGGATTTTTATCTTATTTTGGCACTAAATTACTCTCACTACTCATTTGATATTAATACTCCAATAAAACAAAAGCTAGTAGCCTTTTTTCAAAATAAAAAGGAATATAGGGCAACAATACTTTTTATTATTAAAAATTGAAATTATGTTTTTTTTAAAAAACATAGATTTTTTTTTTTAATAACATGCAAAATATATATATTTTTCAAAAGAAACTTAATCAATTTTTAGAAAACTCAATATTAAAAGTTAGGGCAAAAGACACTCAACTTACTTAAGTTGGACAAAAAGACAGATACTTTTCCTGAAATTTCAAAAATGTTATAGGCTTAAAATGAGGTTTTAAAAATATCATAAACCTCCCCTCAAACTTACCAAAAAGATACAAACTTTTCTTAAAAATAAATAAATAAAAACCCTTGCCTTTTTGCAAGATATAAGGGAAGATTTGTATCTTTTTGATAAACCTAGAGGGAGGTCACTAAAATTATTGAAACCTCAATAGTGGTCTCTAAAAATTTCGAAACCTTAGGAAAGGTCATTATTTTTATGCCAAATTTAAAGGAATGTCGATATCTTTTGCCCCAAAAGTTAAAGGTTCTCCCTTTAATACTTGAAAATAACTTGCTTTGGAAAGTATAAGCAATTATGAACTTTTACAAAAGCTACAAATAATGGCACTAGTTTTTTTTTTTTTTAAGAAGTGCGTCTTTTTAGTGACGGCTTTTATTACCATATGGCTACAAACAAAACGAGTGTAGCTGAATTTTGATTAACTTAATATTGACTCAATTGCTTGTAATAACTCAAACTAAAATCGAGTTAAAATTGTGTTGTTTGAATTCAACTCATTTAATATACATGTAACTTGAGTTTGATTTAACTAAAATTTGTCCCACATAAATAAACGAGTCGAACTCGAGTATTGTACAAAAACTTAAGCTCAAATTTAGCTCAATTCAACAGAAATCTATGTTATAAATGAGTATATCTAACAAATTGGTTAAAAATAATTGATGTTTAATAAAGACAACTTGAGAAAATATATATTTTAAATTTTAAAAATAAAATATTTAACGAGCTTAATATGTGGTTAGTTCACAAGGTAGTAATGAATTAGTAAACAAGTTAACTCGTAAGTTCGCTCAAAATGAGTCAACTCACTAGTTCAGTAAGGCAAGTGTAACTTAGATCAAACTTAGTCATTTAGTTGATAAACTCAAAATTTGAGTTTGAAATTAGTTTGTTAAATTTAACAAACTATTTTTGAGTCAAACTCCAAGTAGCTCACGAGTGACGTAGTGTTTGTATACCTAATTATACTATATGTCTCCTATTATTATGTACATAACTTACGACCCGAATATTTTTAACCTGAATATTTTACTCTAAAATTCTCTTAAAATTTCTCTGATACCACTTGTAATAACCTGAATATTTTCATATTTAAAATAATCACTGAAATAGAGAGCAAAATACCTTAAATGCGAATTATCAGAGTACTAAACTATCCCAATATAACAATATCATTTCTAATATCACGATTAACATCCTTAAAGCTCATAAATCATTAAAACATAATTTAATTCACATCTATGCTAAATAAGACCTTCTATCCCACCCACATTTTCACTGCGCTGCTCTAATTACGGTCATGCTCCTCATGGCATCTAAAAAAAATATTAGATAATGATGGGGTGAGACACATCTCATTAAGACGGAATAAATTATTATCGGTGTGTGGCAAATGAGCTTTAGTGTTGTAAAAACACATCCATTAAATCATTTAACTTCAACTGTGAAGTCATATAAAATTATACTCACACCTATATATTTGAAAACACATATTTCCTTCTCAAAACAAGTTTTGGTTCAATAAATTTTATCTGTTTACATAAATCTACATATATGTATCTTACATAATACAACAGAATTTCCATAGTTTCCATACATTTAATTATGAAATACATGCTGAGCATCCCTCCCCATCGGCATCAATATGAAATTTACAACATAGGTTTCATACTGAGCATACCTCTCCATCGGCACCAGTAGGAACTTCACAACATAGTTTTCATACTGAGCATGACATCAGTAGGAACTTCATAACATAGTTTCCATATTGAAAATACCTCCCCATCGGTATCAGTAAGAACTTCACAACATAGTTTTCATACTGAGCATACCTCCCAATCGACATCAGTAGGAACTTCACAACATAATTTTTGTACTGAACATTCCTCCCCATCGACATCAGTACTATTTCACAACGCAATTACCTCAGTATTCTCAATCATTTAAGAAACCAATATAATATCACAATTGTCATCATATAATACCACATAATACAATTTATATAATAAAAATAATAATATGATATCATTTCCACAATTCGATATAAAATCGTCATTTTCATAATCAGTATAAAATCTGTCATATTCATAGATAGGTGTAACACCGTCATATCATAATTGTCATATCGTCTCTCTGAATATAATTATCATATCATAATTATTCCTCATGTCATACAATTTGAGTGATAATTCATAATATAATAATCTATCTGGGATAACTATATTTTTCTGCTGAAAAATAGTGATATAATCATCTAATAATCTTTTTGGGAAAAATATATTTTGTTGAAAACAAGGGTATGATTAATTTCACTTATTTAATTTAATCCATTATATTTCAAGAAAACCCAATATACTTAAATCCCTGCAGATCAATTTATTTCCAAAATATTCCCAAAAGATCATATATAATCAAATCTCTACCGTTTAATTTAATTCCAAAAATACGTCCAAAAATCCGAGTTAATCAAATCCCTACAGTTTAATTCAATTCAAAATATTCCTAAAATATGATATAATTAAATCGCTGCAGTTTAATTTAATTTCAAAATATTCCAAAAAAACTGATTTAATCAAATCCCTACAATTTAATTTAACTCATACATATTTTTAAAATAAAATATGACCATAGATATAATTAATTTTACATACTTAATTTAAATCGGTCATATTTTAATTAACACAAATCTAATTAAATTAACGTACTCAAATTTAATCGAAAATATTTTTTAAAAACCTGACATAATATATTCTCCTTACCTTAGCCTTAGAGTGGTGCCTACGACGTCCAAACGACAAATCCACTCCAGTTAAAGTGTTCGGGAGTAGAGTTGGGACCTGGATATGATATTCATTTTTTTATTCAGCTTACGGACGGAGAGAAATTGAAAAAAGAGAGAGAGAGAGAGAGAGAGAGAGAGAGAGAGAGAGAGAGAGAGAGAGAGTCGTAGGGGGGTGGGGAATGAATTTGGATTGAAATTCAATCTTCTTTAAGAAGATTCATTACTTTCCAATAAGTTTTTATCAACATTATAATACTAATTCTTTTATTTGCTTATTTATTTAATTAATTTATATTATTATTATTATTATTATTATTAATTAATACATTTACACACATATTAATTTTTGGGTTGTTACATAACTAAAGGACAATGATTGTGATATGAGATTTCGAGGGGGATCAACATGCTTTGACTATCACGTTTGCCGATATGGTGACACGTGGACAACCTCCCCATGTCCACTATTACTCATAATTGTTTTGTAGGTACACATGGAATTACTTAAAACTTTTGAAGACTTTATTATTTGTAGATGCATTATTGAAGATGATACTTTATATTGGACTTTATATTGTGTATGGACACTTTAATTTGGACTTTGGACATTTTATTTCAAGACTTTATGGACTCATGAATTGAATATTTGAAGACTTATATATTTATTCTTGAAGACTATTAGGTGCCTGAAGACCCAAGTGAAGATGTTGAAGTAAGATCAAACCCAAGAACCAAGTCGGCCCCACATGATTTTATGCTCCATAGGCTATATGGTTTTGCCGTTTTGGGCTCTTTTTGGTACATGTTTGAGTCTTAAATTTGAATTGTAATAGTGCATGACAACTAAGTTTGAATTGTGTGTCTATGAGTTGGAACTTTTTGCTTTTTAGTAAGTATTAACTGTGTTAGGTTGTCTTTAGTGTGAGAGTTATTGAGAGTGTTTAATGCTTTGTCTCTCATGCTAGTTGTTATAAACCTTTCTCATTGTAAGAACTCTAATTAGTTTATGTTTGAATATTGATGAAAAACTCCATTGTTAAAGTTTTAAGTTTTGTCCAATCTTGTGATTGCGTAGTGTGAGGCTACACCGTTCTCGCTGAAGATCAAGTGGTGAGAGATCACTCTGTCCAACACCACCATAACCCCCTCCTCCCTCTCTTACCCACACGGCCTCCCCCTCTAAACACCCACACGACCTCCTCTCTCTACACATTTATACCCGCTTTCATCTTTGTGTTTCAAAGCTTGTTTGAAAAAATGTTCAGCATGGTCTAAGCTCGTGTTGAACAACGCAAAATCATTCAATGATTCTTTTGAGTAAACTCGTTACTTTTATTGAATCCTTGTTTGATTATGTGAACCATTGCCTGAAGCCTAAAATCCTATATTAGAGGAGCCCACTTGAATTCTTAGATTTCAATATTTTCACTTGCTAATATCAATCGTAAGAACATTGAGTTGTTAATTTAGAGCTTGCATTCTTGAATTTTAAAAATAATAATTTTCCGTATAAAAACTTGATTCTTTGATAAAGGAACACTTAAGACTTGATTTTTGGACAAAATCATACATTTTTTTCAAAAATCTTACAACATGTGAATCGTCGCTTAATTTATGATGTTTGTGTTTGGTTGATTGAATTTTTGAATCAAAGTGTTCATGTTTATGTGTTTGCTTGAGGGTTAACCACAGGACTAGGCCGACCATACCCGTCCTATATAAGATTCCTATCACCAAAAAATAAAAAATAATTTTTATATAAATGTGTTGCCCTAGAGCTGAGTTTAGAGGGGAGTGAATATACTATTTTTTGAACTTGTATTTTTCTCTAGAAAATATAAAATCTTGGCAAGATACTAATGATTATATCACAATATATATAATGCAAATCATGCACAAAATATAAATTAAAGAGTACAGGGAAAAAAAGCTCAAAAAACAATATTAATGTGATTCAACCTCTTGCCTACATCCACGTGTTGTGACATGCTCAAGGATTCTTAATCCACCATCACAATCTCCTTTAAGAACAAAGAAGCCTTTACACCACAAGGGAACAAATCCCTTTGCGTTCACACAGAGCCTTTATAAGGGAACAAACCCCTTAACACTCACAAAGAGCCTTCACACAAGAACAAATCTCTTTTGCTCAGATAGAGACTTTACAAGAGAACAAATCTCTTAACACTCTGTCCACAAATAACCCTTACAAGATGAAGATGATTTATAAAGATGTTATAGAAAACAATGCTCCTTGAATGAGCTGATATCTACTACAGTGAAAACCTTACACTAATATCTCAAGTAATGAATCACATACAAGATTAGAAAGCAAGAGAGATATTTAGCACAGAAATGATGAACTAAAATGTAGTGTGCTTTGAAATGACATTCACTATATGTAAATTCCTAAAGATCAATCATAGAACAAGTCTTTAGGCTTGTATTTATAGGCCATTTGGATTTCTAGCCGTTTGGGCTTAAAAAATAATTTAATAATTTGAAAACTAGTCGTTTATAGTCGTTGGGTTTGGAATCTTGAAACCATTGACGGTTTCCCCTTAAACTATGGACAGTTTGCTCAAACTATGGACGGTTTCCTCTAGGCCAAATTCTAACTTACTCTCCCCCTGAAACCGTCGATACACCTGGGCCAAACCATCGACGGTTTGCCCTGTTTCTTCACAAACTTGATATTTAGGTGCATAGTCATGGTTTTAACCCAATTGGGACCAAGTATATAGAAGTTTACAACATTAAGATGTCACGCCCCGAACTCGGAAATGGGACTCGAGGGTGAAAATATAATCTAACCTGTCCCTATATCATACAAATCATCACAGATATAGTACAAAGGATGACGGTCCGACCCCGTGGGGTTTCCAGACACCCTAAACACATCCAATCATAATCATATACGCAGCGGAAAAAGTCATTCTATATCAACATATGTAGTACCATACCAGAGTCTATACAATAACAGAACATGGCTCTAACAAAACGTACAAACTGGGTGCTCAAATACAATTCAAAATGGCAACCCAACAAAACTACAGTCCTAGCACTTACCCAAGCACTAACGCAGTACACCGGCCACTACGCTCCCTACACTAGGACGCTAGTTCCGGTTACCCGAAAGATCTGTAAAAATGTACGTACAGTAGGGGTGAGACACCTCTTAGTAAGGAAGAACACATGTTATATCGATGTGTGGCATTTGAGTGCTATCATGATACAACATACACGCAGTTAAATGCATTCCAGTACTAATTTACACAGTGCATACACGCACACATGATACGTAGCCCCGTCACAATACATACACATGATCAGTAATCCTCAGTGTCGTCACACTCTTCGGCCCGAAGCAGGCCCGCAACATATGGCGTTGGCCCGTAGCCAACCTGCGAACACGGCGCCACCGGCACATGGCTAGTCCCCGACTCCCATGGCATCGTACCAGCGCTAAATTGGTGGATCCACACCCTTCTGCCTGATTTGCCGGAATAGGCTCACGCCCTTAGATATGGAGCCGAACACTCTTGCCTATATGGCAGGCGATAACACGCCCTCGGATATAGAGCTGGACACTCTTAGTACCTGGGATAATTTCGGAACCACGTTCCTACTAGCATTTCAACATATCACACACACATGCATGCTCATATAACCAAACAAACCACACTCATTTGGTAATCTAAATCATGGTTTTCCAAACAAATACAGTTTAAACAAAGTCAAGGCACGATCATCCCAATATCACAGTATAAATCACACATATATTCGGTTTTCAATAAAACCCATGAT
Source organism: Malania oleifera (assembly GCF_029873635.1). NCBI lineage: Eukaryota > Viridiplantae > Streptophyta > Magnoliopsida > Santalales > Ximeniaceae > Malania > Malania oleifera. The sequence goes on from NC_080425.1 coordinate 93,234,713, forward strand.
TCAGCTCGTCACCCCCTTTTTCCAAAAATTGTAATAATGAAAAACCCATAGTTTTTCCCATTAGATCCCCCTAAATGAGTAGCCAAAACACACACAGGACTGTGGACCACAGTTCCACCGAATCCGATTTCAAAAATAACCAATATAAACATAGTTTCCCTTACCTTAACCTCGTAAGCAAATCCCGAACTCCAAGGTCCCTAAACAGCGAACTGAGTTCCGAGACCTACAAATCAAAGTACAAAATATGTTCACAAGACAGTTACCTACAAATCTAAGGGATTAGAATTGAAAACCGAGCCTTACCTCGATTTTACACCGAAACCTGAAAATCTCTAAAACGAGATTCCGATCCGTAGAAGTTGTAGAGAATCCTTCCATGATCCTCGTGGTAGCTTCCGTTTTCCGATTCCGTCAACGATCGACGAAGAATTCTAGAGAGGAGTAGGGAGAGGTTTAGAGAGAGAGAGATTTTTCTAAGTTACTTAGTGAAGAAGTAATAGAAATTTCCTTTATAACCCTTTGACTCGGGGAAATTCCAATTTTGCCCCTCTCTTAATATTTAAACCCATTTTTCATATTTCGGGTTCTTACAATCTCCCCTCCTTACAAAAATTTCGTCTTCGAAATTTGCCATCTCTCATTCTTAGATTCATACATACAATCAAATACATAGACACAACTTAAGAGCGAACTGGCGATCATCACTGTGATGACCCAAAAATATATATATATATATGATTAAAGTACAATAATAATAAAATAATAAAAATAGTCATTAAGTTAATATCAATATAGAAGTGTTTTCTGTAGGATCTTTGATTCCATGTTTGATGCCTAAGAAAGACCTTGTCTTAGCGAGTGCTCAGAGACCATTGCGGCTCAGTCGCTCCCTGGAGGTCGGCCTGGTCAAAATGGAATTTCATAGGATAAATAGGATAGACACTGTTTGTACACGTAAATAAGTATATATACATAAAATAGTGTTTTGACAGACATAATTTGTAGAAATACATAATAAGATGATAATAATATAGGTATCATATGTGGGGCCCAAGAGACTATGTGGGGCCCACATGAGTCCCGAAGCCGTATGGAGGTTTACACGAGTCTCAAAGCTATGTAGGATGCATAAAATCATATGAGAGTTATTCGAGTGACGTAGGATCCATTTGGGTCTCGAAGTTGTGTGGGACCCACAAGACCATGTGGGGCCCACATGAGTTTTTAAAATTCAAATTTAATTCTTATTCAAAAAATAAAATAAAGAAATACTAAAAATAGTTTAAGAGTAATAACGATGATAATAATATTGATAATAATGATTAAGAAAAATAATGAAATAGTAAAATAATTAATTAACTAATTGATTAATTAGGTAAGTAATTAATTAAAAAAAAAATTATTTAATGGGAATGGTGGCAAGCACTCCCACATGGTCTCCATCCCCATCCCATACTCAACCCATACCTTACCCATCCCTTGCCCATTCTTTAATTTTTAAAAATTATAATTTCACCCATCTCCCCACACTTTTATAAATTTCATTCTTTCCCCAAAATTTTCCTATAAATAGGGAGCTCTCAACCTTCATTTTTCACAACAATTTTTCAAGGAAGAGAAGGATTAGTGAGTAAAAGAAATTGTGGTGGAGAGAGAATTTTTAAATAAATTCTCAATCACCCACTCTTTCCGATCTCATTTCTTAAAGATAGTTATTGTGTTCGTAGCACGCGGTAAAAGAAGAAGGTAAGTAAATTTTGATTATGTTAGTTTCTTTTTATTTTAAATTCATACCCGAGTTTATTTTGTACGTAAATTTTAATTATGTTACTTAGTTCCACAAAATTTTCATGAGTTTATTTTTACGCATATTTAATTATACCAGTTCTATCTTTAATATACTTGCATCTATTTTTGGGTTAAGAAATGTTCCAATCCCCTCGGGTAAATTTTCAGCATTTCTTTCTATTCAAAAATAAAATTATATATATTTAACACAAAAATTGTGTGGCATGAGTTTATTTGTACGTTGCATTTTTATGAAAATATGAGTAAAGATGAGATTTTCACGATATTATTTTAAATTGCATAAATTATAATAAGATGATTTTAAAACCCCTTATGGCAACGAAAGTTCAAAGTTACAGATGCTCGGTACCGCAGCTTAAAGTTTATACGGATCAGAGTGCACCCACACTGTTTACAGAGTGGTTATTTATGTTTGTGGATTTCTCCTGAGTGCACACCTGGTTCCGGACCAGGACTTAATAAGGAAAATCTCACTTAAAGTTTACGTACGTTGATTTAGTTTGGTCGGCCAGCCAGCTAAGTCCAGTTTTCGGACCGCACAACCCAGTCATGGGGGTAAACATGACTTATGGCAAACAGGCCTAAGGGTGGGTTTTTACAATATATGTTTATACATATTTAATTACGTGTACAAAGTTACTGATAATTTGAAGGAAAAGTGTAAGTTTACGTGAAAAGGATCATTTTGGTGCTTATATGACGATCTAAGGAAAACGTATAAGGAAAAGTATATGTATGTTTATCATTAAATATTTTTACGATTTTAAAGTTAAAAGTTTAATTTAACAGTTATAGTATATGATTATAAAAATTTATTGTTGAAATTGATGACAAAAGTTTTATGCAAAAATTTTTAAAGTTATATTTATTCTAAAAGCAGTTTTGAAGTTATAGTATTAAATATTGTTTTATGAAATTCTTTAAAAGCTCATTTTGGCCACACACTAATAATAATCTTATTTACTTACTGAACGTCGTCTCACCTCAATCATATTTTATTTCAGATAACTCTGAAGGATATGTCGGAAATCAGGTTTAGCAAGCACGCGGGTGGGGATTAGAAAAATAAAGATTGATTAGAAATATTAGTATGGTTTCAGATATTTATGTTTGTGTAATTTTCCTTCTTTTGAAATAAATGATTGTAATATGGATAATAAGCGCTCTGGTTTAATAAAAATTTAGTTTATTTGCTTCCGCTGTAAATCAGTAGTAAAAAGTTAATATCCCAGGCCCCTCGGGGTCGGGGTGTTACAATCACAACGCAGTCCCATCATACACATACACACAGACACAACTCATGAGCGAACTGGCGATCACCACAGCACAGTACCATCTTACACATACACATACATACCTCACTTATGACGGAGGAATACCATGGTTACATATACAACAGTCTCAGGAGTTCACAATACTCACACTCTGGATGACGGTTACCTATCCCAACCCACAGTAGGATCATGTGCAAGTGCTTAAAATAACTATGGATTCTTCCGGCATATTTCCGTATCTCTCTGGTACGAAACTTCTAAACTTTACGGTTCAGAACCTGAACAGGTATCTCCTCATACGTTAAAGTATCCTCAATTTTCAACTCATCATAACTAACAACATGTGAAGGATCCAACACGTATTTTTTCAACATAGATACGTGAAACACATCATGGACCCTCGAAAGTATTGGAGGTAATGCAACTCTATAGGCTACCAGACCCACTCGCTCAAGTACTTCGAATGGTCCGATATACCTCGGGTTCAGTTTGCCATTTCTCAAAAAATTTTGAACAAACGTTACTACTTTTCATTAAAATAAAAGTATGATAACTTTTGAGTAAAATAACAAATTGGTTCTTATACTATCTATTAAAATCTATTTTAATTCTTATACTTTAAATTTGTGTTAATTAATTTTATTCAATTAAAATTATAGTGATTATGAATAGTAGAGTAAAAAATTAAGAAAGGTCATTACGACGTTTTATAACTAATTAGATCATTTAGTATATGAAAATTATAAGTAACAAAAAAAAAATTATATTATTTTATACTAATTATTTATGCGCTCAGCAATTCATAGATAATTTTTTTTTTATAGAATTTACTTTTTTTTCTCTTGAAGTTGTTAATTTAATTTATTATTCGGAAAAATAAAGAAAAATGAAAAAGTGCGGCCATCACCAGTGCAGCACAAGGTCAACCGGGAAGTCATCAATTCACATCTCTCCTCCCTCTCTCTCTCTCTCTCTCTCTCTGCGCGCGCGCGCCAGTGTGTCCATGGGGTGTGCGATGTGCGCGTAAGCTCAGCCACAGCTGTTCATTGCTCATTGCTTCCTTCCAATTCACAAATATTGATGTCACTGACCTAGCTTTGTATGTGAATTGGGAATCGCTCTTTGTCGCCGATGCTTGTGAAAGATATCGAGGCTTCGGCGTTAAGCTTTGAGTGCGAAAACTAGAAGACATTAAAACCCAAATCGCGGTACTGGACAAGGTAGGTTGTTTCGTTTAATTTTTGCTCTTTCCCTCACTCGTTCACATTTTCTGTATTCTTTTGAGTGTGTTGGTGGGTTTAAATGACGTACTGCATCTAGACGGAGAATCCAAAGTTCTGCATGCTTTGAATGCTTGGAAAATCAAGACAAGCCCTGTTTGGTAATTGTGAACGCTCTCTCCTAGAATTTGTGCAAGAGCAATATATGAGTCGAGGTGTGGCTGAAATTTTGATCACAGAGAGCGACTCTGTAGTAGGCGAGAAAAACCCACCTTCAAAATCGGTATCGTTTGCTGTTTGTGAGGGTTTTTTTGTGTGCTCGTTGGGATTGGAATTGTTGGAAGAAAAGCCCACCTCAAATCACAACTGGGTTATTTCAGAATCACTGAAAATAGAAAACCCCTTGAAGAATTTTGTGTTTGTTCTGTAAAAATCCTTACTTATTGTATTGTATTCTGTGAATTTCGGGATATTGGGAGAAGATGGTCGGAGCTATTGACGGGATGCTCCGTAATGCGTATGCCAATGGGTCTATTCAGAGCTCAAATGGGTCGATTCAGAACTCAAATGGTTCTACAGAAGAGAAGCTCGATGAGCTCCGTCGGCTCGTGGGCAAAGCAGAAGGTGATCCTTTAAGGGTTGTTGGTGTTGGGGCAGGTGCTTGGGGAAGCGTTTTTGCAGCTATGTTGCAGGATGGTTACGGTCACCTAAGAGAGAAGGTTCAAATTAGGATATGGAGAAGACCAGGAAGGTCTGTGGATAGAGCCACAGCTGAACATTTATTTGAGGTGATAAATTCAAGGGAAGATGTGTTGAGGAGGCTTATCAGACGATGTGCATACTTGAAGTATGTTGAGGCGAGATTAGGTGATCGGACACTTTATGCCGATGAGATTTTGAAAGATGGGTTTTGCTTGAATATGATTGACACCCCACTCTGCCCCTTGAAGGTTGTCACTAATCTGCAGGAGGCTGTTTGGGATGCTGATGTTGTGGTGAATGGCTTGCCCTCGACGGAAACCCCGCGGGTTTTTGAAGAAATTGGAGAGTACTGGAAGGAAAGAATTACAGTGCCAGTCATCATTTCTCTAGCAAAGGGTATAGAAGCTGAATTGGGGCCCGAACCTCGGATAATCACTCCCACTCAGATGATTAATCGAGCAAGTAAGCGCCTCCTCCTTTCTCATACTGGCATTTATGTTTCCTATTGTGCTCATGGCTGATCTGAATTGGGTTCTGATTTCTACTTTCTGAATGAGAGCTGCTAATTTTCTACTTTCTCTCTTGTTAGTGTGTGCTTTGTGTGGTGTTGAACCTGTGATTTGATGAGTATAGAAAATCAGTTAAGAGAGAGAGATGATTGAAAATATTATTTCATGACATATATTATCATCTAAAATTTCTGCATGCAAATTTTCTAGCAACTTCATGGCATATTTTCTTTTGGATTGAAAATTGTACAATTGTCTGTTCTGTATTACTCTTAATTGGTTTCCCCTTTCTTTCCCTTCTTACTCTCGATCCTGATTATATTTATGCTTTGCAGCTGGAGTTCCCATGGAGAACATCCTCTATCTTGGAGGACCTAATATTGCCTCTGAGATTTACAACAAGGAATATGCTAATGCTCGAATATGCGGAGCTGAAAAGTGGAGGAAACCACTGGCGAAGTTTCTAAGACAGCCTCATTTTATAGTGTGGGATAATGGTGACCTTGTCACTCATGAAGTTATGGGTGGCTTAAAGAATGTTTATGCAATTGGAGCTGGTAAGATCGAGTTTCTCAGTGGTATACTAGGAGGTGGTTGTTGAACAACAATTTTTAATTGATTACTTCATTCATGCTAAGTGTTGGCATGTGTGCATGCTTGTTTCTATGCGTATCAACTTGCTATAGTTGTTCGTCATTCATGGTTACTGCATAGAATGTGGTCGATACCTAAGCGTCTGTGTTTGATACCAATTAGTATGAACTGCTATGAAGATCTTTCTGGAATCTGTTTCTCCCTAGATGACTTCTTGATGTGTATCCCTTTGAATCGTTCATATTGTTGGCTTGTTGCAGTGGAAAAAAAATATAAGCCATTAAAAAAAATATGAGCCTTTCTTTCTCTCTCTCTCTCTCTTGTTTAACTTTTTGTTTTTTTTCTGCAAATATTTTCTTTTAAGTCATGTAGTTTCAATTCATAATAATATTGAATATTTTGTGGTAGCTAAGATATCGTTCTATAAGTTCATCGTACGATCAGTGAAGAATTCCTGATTATGCATCCAAGCAGTTTGAGTTTGCTTCTCTGGAACATGAAAAAGAAACTACGCCTTTTTGTGACAGGTTTTGTACTCAAGGGCACAGTACACTGATATTTCCATACAATTTAAGTGGACAAAGGCTAAGTCTTCAATATGCAGCCAAATTTGCATTGCACATTTATGGATATGAGTTCATTTTGATCTAGATTGTGGATTTATCACAGCTAACCTTTTATCAAGGGATTTCTTTTCTGTTTATTTTCATTTTTGTTAAGTTTCTGTTTGGGTTCAAGATCCTGCAGTAAAAATTTCTAAACACTAGCATTATGTGTAGCATGGATTTATCTCTGAAAAAACTTTCAGATTCCCAGCATGATATCTTTCTAATTGCTTTCTTTGAAAGGAACCACCATATTGAAGCATTCCTTTAATTCACTAGAAATTAAATTTCATAATCTCCATGTGAGAAATACTCTCTCTCTCTCTCTCTCATTTTCTCATGCTCATGCCTCATGCTTCTGTATCCCTGTGCATATGCACTTTTTATATTTTGATTCTCTTTGTACCCTCTGGTTTCTTCTCATTTCAGTGCAAAAACCATTTTGATCCTCTTTGTTCCTTGGGGAATGGTGGTTTCTGGCTTGCCTATGAACTTATGTTGTGTGGGCACGAGGGTGCATGTCATTTGTCACTTTATATTTGGCTGTTGAATCTATTTATCTTCAAATGTTAGAAGTCACAAATATTGTAATATTTTTTAATTTGATTTAATGAGCTACTACTATAATTAGTAGATAGTCTTGAGTTGCACATGATGACATATTATGCATGGAATCATCGCTCATTTAGCCATGTCATTGTAACAAATTTAGATTTTAATATATTGACATCCTAGCATTAATGAGGCTGTCTTATGCATGAAAACTTATTGTACATGTTCATTAGCTAATTTAACACATCAAACTATTATACTAGGGATATTACATATCATACTAGAGAAGTTGTTGCCGTGTGACCTGGAGGTCACGGGTTCGAGACATGGAAACAGCCTCTTGCAAAAATGCAAGGTAAGGCTGCGTACTATAGATCCATTGTGGTACGCCTTTTCCCTGGACCTTACATATGCGGGAGCTTTGTGCACCGAGCTGCCCCCCTCTTTTTTTTTTTTTCCTGTCTTTTTTTAGAAGTTGTATTAAACTAATTATTTGTACATGTCCTCAATTATTCTCAGATTGAGTTGGCATTTTTCCACATAATCAAACATCTGATACCTACATCCATGACAGTGAACACTCAACATTTTGAGGTGTATGATAAACATTTGAAGACAGCTGCCCTTGCTGTTTTGGTGGAAAACGTGATCATGACAGATGTATTGAAAAAGAACTTATACATGCAAAAGTCTCTACTCCACAAAAATCCAGTGTTAAACTTTGATATACATTGTTGGCCCACAACCTAACAACTTAAGCTTTTAGGTAAAGTGGTAATCTAACATGGTATCAAAGCTAGTTACCAAGAGGGCTTGGGTTCTAGTATTGTTGCTCGCGTTTCTTATGTCATGTTTAAAAAAATCATTATATTACTTGTAATGGGTGTTATCTATCATTTGCTATCTCTCCACGTGCTGTTTGGCCGCACGGGCAGGGGAGTGTTAAAGCTGGATATACATTGTTGGCCTATAGCCTAACAGTTTAAGCTTTTAGCTAAAATGGTAATCTAACAATTTGTACACCAGTTTAAATTTAGCATGCCTTGGTCCAATGATAAGAATGCTATACACTCATAAGTTTATAACCCACAGCCACATGTTCACAGAAGTAGTCGTGGTTTAGGCAGCATATATCATGCCATCCCAGGGTTCCCAGTGAGGAATTGGAGACTTGTGCATTTTGGTGTTCTTTCTTCCTTTCTATTTACCTGCTCTATTTAGTTTGAAAGTTGGCTCATTTCAGTTGGGGCATCAACCATGTTCCTCTCTTGTTGTTTGTATGATGCTGTTGTATGTTGTCTTGGATAGAATTGATCACATTCTCATCCCGCGGCCATGTTATTTATTCTGTTTCTGAAGTAGTGGCATAATGTTTGCTTTATAATTAAGTTTCACTTGGAAAAATATATTTTCAGGTTTGAAAACTTCTAACTTTTAATTTGGGACTTCACAGGTATGGTAGCGGCTCTAACCAATGAGAGTGCTACAAGCAAATCGGTGTATTTTGCTCATTGTACATCAGAGATGATATTTATTACTCATCTATTGGCTGAGGAGCCAGAGAAGCTTGCTGGTCCTTTATTGGCTGACACTTATGTGACCTTGTTGAAAGGTCGTAACGCGTGGTATGGCCAACAGCTTGCTAGAGGGGAATTGAACCTTGAAATGGGTGATAGCATCAAGGGCAAGGGGATGATCCAGGTATGGATCTTGATTACATTTTTTTTCCCCTGGTTTGGGGTAGGGGGGGAGGGGGTTAGGTCAAAGTGGGTTAAGCCGTTGTTTATGGGAATGTTCCTAGACTGGCTTGATTCAAAACAGAAATTCTAGAGAGATGAGCACTTTAAGTAAGTTTGTTTTGTTTTTTGTTTTTTAGACTTTTTGTAGATTCCAAGTGATTGTTGACCTTTCTTCAATATTATCTGTCTTCCTGGAAACACCACTGGTTGAAATTTTATGGAGCAATTCCACCACACACCATATTATATGTTTTTTTAAGAAATTTCTGCTTTATATGAGGTGCACCATATTTATTTCCCTTCTAATTTTTGGCACTTAAACACCTTCCACTTAACATACCTACTGCTAACATCCCCCCACCCTTTGCACACCACCCACCCACAAATTTAAGTAAATGATAGGAGAATAAAATGAAAAAAGAAATAGGGGGTTTGGAGTGATTCTTGTTGAATCACACTAGCATGATAAATTGACCCATTCAGAGTCTTAATTGACTAAAGTTCTTTTATGTGTCTTTTGTTCCTATCTGAGATGGTTTGAGGCTAGAACTTTATTATAGGCTGTAGCCTAAATGTGCCATAGAAAATTTCACTGCTTCATTATTATTAGAATGACCATTAAGCATTTTCTTCTCAACCAACTCTTTTTTCCCATTTATCTATTGCTAGCTTATCTCTCTCTCTCCCACTGTCTCCCTCTCTCATGTATCCTTGGTGTTCCAACAATGTAATGTTCTTTTATTATCAGGAATAAATTTTCTGGTGTATTAACTGCTCAAGCTAAGAAACATGCATTACTTTTCGATTGGTTCATCCACTCTAGGAAAGAAAGTGTTCCCAAAGTTGGTAATTCTTAAAAAATAAAAATTGCTTTTTGTTGGATTTGTGCTTGCAACCATGAGGGAGATGATTCTCTCCAACTTGTTGCTTCTCTCTTTCTGGTTGCTGTTTTTCACTTCTTTGGTGATGATGCACAAGCTTCAATGCTGCTGGTGTTGGGTCCAGGACAAATTTGGATCTGCACCTTTACAACGCACTGCTGATTCAATATTTTGTTAATTTTTCATTTTGCTTCTCATAAGATCCTGTATGGTTTTTGACTTATTTCTTTGTTATATTTTATTTTTTTAAATTTCTGCTCTTTAATGTACTGGAGTTTAATCCTTCCTTCCACACAAACAACCTCAACCTGCTTTTGCATTTTGCAGGGGGTCTCTGCTGTGAAGGCATTTTATGAACTTCTAAGTCAATTCAGCTTGAGCATATTACATCCTGAAGAAAACAAACCTGTTGCTCCTGTTGAGCTCTGCCCCATCTTGAAGATGTTATATAAAATTTTAATAAAAAGGTATATGTGTTTCTCTTCTCCCTCCTCTGTTTCCTTCTCTCTTCTTTTTTGCATCTGGTTCTTCAAGTTTGTTCTGTGGAGCTGTCTAACGCGAGTACTAGACTTTGTCCATTAGAAAATGGCTGTGCTAATTTGGGTTGACCATGCATAGGAGCTGATGTTCCATTATGTTTGCATCTTCAGGGAGCACTCATGTGAGGCCATTCTTCAAGTATTGAGGGATGAAACCATGAACGATCCTCGCGAACGCATAGAAATTGCTCAAAGCCATGCTTTCTTCAGACCTTCAGTTCTTGGGCAGCATCCGTGATAAAAGCTACTAGTCTTTCACCTTTGACGACCTTAATTATCATTTGGTTAATTTTATTTTCTGGTGTGGTGTTGATGCTTAAAGAATGGGTGAAAATTTTCCACTGCTGTATATCGTTTTATAGATTAGCTGTGTGGTCAGAAGAATGTATTGTATGATGTTTGTGTGTTGGATTCTGCAGCATCAATTCATTCAATCTTTGTTAATGATACTGGCAATCACTTGGGAAGATGGTTACAGGTGAAATTGGCTTCAGTGGTGTCTTTGCCGCAAGAATCCTGAGCTGTGGATTGGTTCACTGGCAAGAGATGAATCTGAAAGCCTTCTCAGTTGTATGTATGATGAGAAAATGATCCTTGGTGGATCGAGGTTTCAGAAAATATCTGAACTATTCTAGGACAATTGTGAGAAGATTGGTCATTCACATGGGTCACAATTGGACCCTAGATTGGACCTAAATCTTCTTGGATAGTTTTGGCTTAATGTAAGGTTTAAATTGACCTTAAAAAAAATAAAAAGAACAAAAAGTATTGACCTTTCCCAAGGTTTGGTAAAAAGACAATGATCTTTTAATGGTAATTCCCAAAATTTCAAAAATTTCAAGAATCTTCCCTAAGTTTATAAAAAAAACACGAATATTTTCTTATGGTTTACAAAATGATAAGTTTTTTAAGAACAGATCTATATGTTTTTGGAAAATCTCAAGGAAAGTTTGTACATTTTTTAAATTTAGGAAAGTTTGCGATATTTTTGAAATTTTGGGAAATTTTTTTTTTCTTTTTATCAAATTTTAGGGAAAATAAGTGTCTTTTGCTGGAAAAAAAAAATAGCGTAGAGATTTAGAGTTCAATATTTTCAATGTATTGACCCACGTCATGAAGCTCCACCATAAAGCTCAATTGTTGTCATATCTTAATTTGCCATATCTTAATTGTTGCAACGTAGGCCTTAGTTACTGTGCGGGGCATAGAAGGGGTAAGAATTGATAAAAAATAGCTTAGGAAGAGATAGTAAGGATTTAGTATCCTTGAATCTATTAAAAGAAATGGTCTATGATTGCATAAATTGGCGGAAAAAGATTCATATAGTTGATCCCACTTAGTTGGATTAAGGCTTGGTTTTGTTGTTGTTGTTGTTGTTGTAGTCTTATAATAGTATTTAAATATTAAAATATTAAATTTTTCACAAATTTAATGGTGATTGGCTTAATTTACTGATTCTATCCAAACAAGAAAGAAGAAAATGTTACACGCCCTTGCATTTTACGGCATGATTTTTCCCAAAAAAAAAAAAAAATCATTTTTAGCATCTTTCATTTGAAATTTTAGGTTCACTCCTATTTCTATTTAAGCTCATTAAATTATTGGAATAAAGAAATAACAATATCAAAAAGATAGATGTGCTTATCAACAAAAAGTAAAAGTTAAGGCTCATAGAATGATGCTCCCATAGGCATGGCCCGGTGAAAAGGCATCAGCACGTAAGAAGGAGCATCAGAAGTTTAATTTCAGGTAGGTGAGAATTTACTCTATGAACTAGTGGGGATCGTGGATGGTGAGAATTTACTCTATGAGTCGGCGAGTACCGTAGATGGTCTCTATGAGCCAGCGGGGACCGTGAATGGTAATGAAAATGTGTCCCAGGAGTCGAGTTGACCGAACGTTCAACTGATGCATGGAAGCTGTATTTGCATTCTAGACTTTACCCTAATCAGCAAATTTGTAGGTTTAGTGCCGCACTAGGGGTCCGAAGGCTTGTTGGTGACTGGATTTCTTATGTAATAAAAAAAAAAAAAAACAAAGGAGGCTCATAGAATGATAGAAGGAATGAAATATAAGTCCCAAAAAAAAAATTTAAATGTTTAAATTGATCACCAAATATTTAAAAATATTTTATATACATTCTTTTTAAGAAAAGCCTTTGATACGGTGTCGTTTTGTTTCACAGTTGCACTGGCTCCAACTTCATGTAGCAGCTGTACCGAGTGAGAGAGAGAGAGAGAGAGAGAGATGTCTCTGGTAGACTACGCTTCCTCCGATGACGACGACGAAGGAGTTAACGAGGAAGAGGGAGACCACCAGTCAGAAGCGCCAATAGATGATTCTGGCCCTCCTCCTCCTCCTCCTCAAACCCAGTAATTTGCATTTCCTGCAAGTTTCTGCTTTTTCGATTTCATTTGAGGGAAACTTGTTTGGAAAATATCTAGGGTTTCTTATTTCGTTCTTATGGCTTCATAAACCCCCTGTTTGATACGTATGGATGCTTTTAGATTTGAAGTATTATCGACTATCTTTAGCTAATTGAAGAGATGTACACCTCTCTTACGCTCTGTTTAGCTGCTGAGTAAATTCACCTGAAAAAGAAAAAAAAAGTTTTTTTTTTGGCTTCAAGTTTCTATTTACGTTCCCCCTCCCATGTATGGAGAATAAACAAACACGCGGAAAATTCCCGGAACACAACTGGTGAGAAACACGATGGATACAAGCACACGCCAAAGAAAATAATCCGTGGTTTGACAATTTTACCTACGTTCACGGAGTTGCAGTAGTTTCACTATTATCAGGAAAGTATATAGAGTAGAGCAATTACAGTTTCTCTCACTCTCAACAAGGAAGAAACAACATGCACAAGCCCTAATCGTGCACACAAGAATCTCACACCACTCTATGCCGCTCTACTCACATAGACGAACATTAGAAATATATATCTTAGGATTTACAAGATCATAACTTTCGAAATAGGAAAGTTTTGCCGAAATCTTGCACATAAGATCATCGCCGTCGACCTAGTCGCACCCCTATTTCCTATGGTCGTGACCTGCTTGAGCCTCGTGGGAAATCAAGAATCTTGAACTTCAGCATTCTCGACCTAGTCGCACCATTAAGTCTTCCTGGTCGAGATGATGGAGCCTCTCAGGATCTCGTCCTTCAAGATATCTCAAAATCTTGATTTGGTTGCCCTTTAGGGTCTTCCTGATCGAGCACTTAGATGAGACTCTCAGTATTTCTGGCCTGGGCCGCATGGATTAAACATAACTAGGCTCCACAAAACCCAACATCGCACACTAGTGTGGGTGGTTTAAAATTAGGCTTGAAGTTTTACGCCTTTCGTGGTTGGTTCTAGTTGTGGGAATTTAACGGTTTCATTGTAGTATCTCAATCAACTTATTTAGTTGAACATTTGTACAATTCCTTCAAGATTGAGGATGTATTCTTATTTTTGAATCCCCTATGCCATTGTTGGGATTAATACTTTTTATCTGTTTGTCTGTTATTATTTTGTGCTACAGAGCATTTTAAAGGGGCAAACTCATATGAATGGTAAAGAAAATAGGGAAACATTGAAATTGATGACCAGGATCAGTTTTGGAGTTCCATGGAATGGCGCCACATTAAATTTTGATTGTCATTGATAGATTGCATTCGCTTTAAGCAATTAGCCAAGTAGGATCTAGTTTGCTTGGTAAATGGATTTAATTTGCATTTTATTACTTATTTGATGGGGAGTGAAGATGGAATTGGCTACATCTGGGCTGCTTTAGCTCCTTTAGTATGATTTAACCTCTCACTGTCACCCTATAGGATCTTACTCGTTTTGTCAAGAAGTAATATATGCCATGAAAAGAAAGATCTGTATTTGTTGCCTATGGCAATGAAAATGCATTGGAGGACCATAAATTGTTATATCCCACAACACGTGTTATTTCTTATTTCAGCATCAGCATTATTTATTTAGTTTTATTTTTATAATATGTAGGAACTCAGGGTCAACACCGAATCAACAACCAGATAGCACCTTACATTCATCAATGCCTTCTTCCCTTGAGAAACTTCCTGATGCCTCACTCCTATTAAATTCACCTGCTATCTCATCTTCTCTGGCAAGCCATAGTGACCACGCTTCTCGAGTTGCAGCTGCCATCGCTCAAAGTGCATCCCGCAAGAGAGAGTCTAATGGATTGGTTTCCAATTTTCCTCTCAGCAAAGTTCCAAGAGGTACCTTGCCCCATTCTAGGAATGTTCCAGATACTGAAGGTGGTCTTCTAGTGCCACCTCAGCTTAGAGGAAGGTGAGTCTGTGTTAGTCTCTAATTCCCCTCGCTTTATAAATGCACTATTTAAAGAGAGACCTGCATTTTTTATTTCATTATACTTTGACATTTCAATCTGACTTTTCCTTATCTACAAATAACTGACCGACTGTAAAAAATTCCAAATTGTATGGATTGCACATTATGGCATCCTGGAGAATTTTCTTTAACTCATGACCATTTTTCTTATATTTTACAAATCCTTTGATCAGTTATATTGTAGTGCCTTATTGAGCTATTAGAGTTGGCTGCCACTTGGCCCCATAGATGTGGATAACATTGTAGTCTATTAGTCATACATGCACATATGCACGCTGCTCACACACAAAATGAATTAATTTTATTCATACTTTATTTGACTCAATGATTTATTAGATGTGGATATTTCAAAAAGGAACCAAATTAGTTATTTTGGTTCATCGACTTATTTTGAATTTGTGACAGAGATGAATCAAAAAATCTGTTTAATCAGCTTGTCAAGATGTTACTTTGGATCAATTCATTATTGCATGGGAAGCAACTTTGAGTTCATGCAAAAAATAGGAACTTGTTTGTGTTAATGAGGTGAAGTAAACTCTCTTCTTTGATAATTCATCCAAAAAGAAGAAGAAAAAAAGAAAAAAAAAATATTCTTAAGAAATCATTAATAGATGAAGTGTGTCTAACTTTCTAGAAATGTGAGTTGTTTAAACAAGCTGGTATGTGGGACAGATGGATGAATATAGGAGGAATCAAGTTGTTTTTCCATAACAAGCACAACATCATGATTCTTAAGACTGAAATAGGCTGAAAGATGAAAATTAACTAGTAATCTACATTATGTTGGTGAGATATTACTCATGAGATATGAGTCTGTCACTATGTTGATCTCTCTCTTTTTTATCTTTTGAATGAGTGTCTATCACTATGTTGATGTATCTGTTTTTATCTTTTGAAAGAGTGTTATGCCGATGGGCTTATCTCATGAATCAGCTGCGGGTTGGGGGAATTTTGAAGTTATAATGACGGCAACCATGTTAAGGATGTGGTGGACTGGTGTTTGACACCGATGATGACCATGAGTACGATTGAAGTCTTACAAGTGGTGAAATATCATACAATTTTCTTATTTCTTTCCTGGGATAAATAAATTAGAGATCATTATGACAAGAACAAGATGTTGTGACTTGTGAGTGTTGATATTATTAATATTTTTAAATTCCTTGCAAAAAAGTAATGTATCTTATTGTGTAATTGGCTTCCCTTTTCTTTTGAATTTTGGGAATATCCATTGAACCCTTCCATCTAGGTATTGTAGGGTTCCAAAGCTGCCGAATTGGTTTTTTTTTTTCATGAGCCAATTGAATTGAAATGAAGATGTCTAGCGTATGACTGTTTCATAGCTGAGCTTAGTTGCTGGAGTTTGTTCGAGTATGTGGGAAAATGAGAAGGCAGATATAAGGAAGCAAAGTACGATTGTATGGAATTGCAGGTCTTGGGGCGTTAGAGAGGTTGCAGATAAAGAATGCATTGATATCAGCTTCTATTAGCACCAAGTTTGTGTCTATATGAATTCTGCAGTTGGTAGATGAACTCATGTCGCATTACATGCTTCAGAGACTTCCTATGTGCTCTGAAATTGATGGTTTAATCAACTGGCTTCTTAGATTCTTTGTGAGCTCAGCTTCTGGTAGAAAAGTGGGTCTGCTGGAGAATCAGGATTGGAGAGTGAAGCGATAGAAGAACCCTTGCCAGGAAGAATCATTTGGTATGCATTGTAGGAACTCAGTTACTGCTATCAATTACTCACCTTGTGCATTTGAGGTGGCAAAGTGTATGCCTTCTGATGTGATGGCACAACAACAAGAACTTAGGTTTTAAGGAGGAAGAACACCACTAATCTTTCTAGATTGGAAGTGATGCGGTTTTCCAATTACATATGTTTGTTGTGTCATATTTGTTTTTGTTTTATTGTATGAGCGAATCATTGCCTATGTTTGTCAGCGAAGAGAGACTAGAAGAATGATTTGTTTGGGTTGACAAGCTTTTTCAGCCCCAAAACTAAGAATCAATGGAGTCTATCCATGAACATCTATTCTATTTGTATATCTAGGTGGGGGACCTCTCTATTCATATAAAAGTTTTTTATGGCATGATATGATCGCCTAGCCATAGCCGCAAATCAGCTGCACTCAATATGCGGTTGGATCAGATCTTTCACTTTGACAGAAGCTTTTGGTCAGATTGTGAATGTAAGCTTGAAAAAAAACAAATGTCAAGAAGAAGAAAAAGAAGAAGAAGAAGAAGATGAAGCAGAAGAACCATTGAGATTGTCATGATTTAGGTGGATTCATGCCACCTATGGCAGTCTTGTAAATGGATCATCTTTGCCTTTCAAGCCTCATTGCTCACTTCCTACCCATATTAGAAGTTTTAAATGTGTTTTGATATTATTTTGACCTTTTAGATATTCTGGCAGGCTTGGAGATTTGGCCCTGCTATAAGGTCATACAACTTCAATTTACTGAAATTGAACACCCTGCCAGCTCTATTCAAGAGGAAATCAGCTTGAGGATATGCAGATGGCACATGAGGGAGGTGAAAAGACTAAACTGTTGAACTAGTCTGTACCTAAACTGAATGCTGTGGGGATACTAAGAGGTGGTTTTGCTTCTCTGAAAGAGAATCCAATTCATTATGTTCCCTCTAGCTTCATTTGTGGTAGATCATGTGCAGAAAACTATGGTTACGCCGTTAAGACATTGCTTTGAAATTTGTATTTGGTAGTCTAGCATTCTGGTAGTTAGCTGCCTAATCGACGAGCATAGAATTAAATCAACAATGCTGGCTCGTGAGCTTGTCCAATGATCTCATTACAAAGTTTAATTCTTTTTGAAATCCAGACTCTTCGTTGATTGTCTTCCAACATGACTGAAATCCACTTAAAATCATTTCTTATGTGATTCTTAACAAAAGTCTAGGACACTCTGCTTGGTTGGTTTGAGATCTTCAATCAACAGTGTAATGAAGGGGGAATTTGTTCCGTTTGGGATTCTATAGCTTCACTGTTTTATGACGTCTACCATCAAATCTAATGTGTCCTATAGATGCAATTTGTTCTTCACTGAATTGCATCCGGAAACAATTCTTGGGGTTTCTGTTTGGACAACCTCTTTATCTCGTCTGCATTTTTTTGTCCATGTTTCTTGTTTTTGCGTGATTGTGGTTTCAGGTTTACATGAAAACATTTGTGGAAACTGTCAAGTAATTCTGTTGTTAGTCTTATTCCTTCGCAACGGTGCTTGCAAACATTACAAATTGACTTTTTATCGATTTTTATTTTTTTTTGGTCGTTGCAGTCTTTTTTTAAGTACTTTCATGCTTTTTCAAGGCAAAATGAGCAGGGGGCTTTTGAGTTTTCTAAAGAATTATCAAACTGCCACCATGTTTTTCTAGTTTTTTCAATGTTTACAAAATTTAACAACACTTCAGATCTATTTCCCAAGCATTCTGTACAAACTTTGAAAATTGGAAAACAAGGTAGCATTTGTAATTTTTGGAACACGATTGAATGGGTCCTTTGTTTTTATCTCTGAAAAACTGATGCTTTTTATCACCATTTGATTTGTGTCCTGGACTGGTAAGGATTTCCAATTTTGGTAAACCTTGACGCCAATCATGCTCACAAATCCACTCTTGACTGTTTAGTTTAGCGGATTATGGTTGATGTTCATTAATTCATATACCTGTTACGACTTTGGAAATTCTAATCGTAGGGACTAAAGGTGTTGCATAATTTTTCGCTTCCAAGAAATAATTATCTCTCAACTTCTAAATTGCCTATGCATCACACAATTTTTTTCTTAGAAGACTTAAATTTAAAGTGCTTTGGATGCTTGGGTGATGGTGCAAATGATACTTCATTGTGGATGGTAGTGCTACTTGTCGGGTATGCAGTTGCACAGTTTGTAGTTTCTCCGCACTCATAGCAAATTGCAGATTTGTTCAATTTGCAGTTCATTTAATATTCTTCTATCTAAACATCCCTTCTTCAGTTTCATTGAATGGGGAGAGAAAAATAAATACTCCTGTGTTGATGAATTTGAGTTGGGTTTTGGCAGGAGCAATGTTGTTACAGAAGATATAGGAACGCTGTTTGTAAAGAGGCAGGCTGACGCTTCTTCTCACTAGTACTTGAATTTAGTGATGATTTTGTTTTGTGAGTTGTTGTAGCTTCTGCTTTTGTGAAAATGTAAAGAATGCTCTCTAGGACACCAATATGATGTTTTCTTTCTCTTTTAGGGTTTCTGACAGACATTCTGGGTCCTTCTGGTGGTGTGAAAATGAATGATTGACTAATTGGATGGTTTAGTTCGTAGCAGTTTAAAACAGTTTGGTTTTGGAGGAAACCCCCTCCAGGATTTTCTACACAAAATAGACCTACCTCCTCTTACTTCAACCCAAGCTGCTAAAGAGGTGATTTAAACTGCACATTTAGTATTACACTCTTAAATTTTTTTTTTTTTGCCAATCTGGAATACATTATTTGCATATGAGAATACTTTCTTACCCTTGGAGGAATTTTAACTAGAAATTTCTCTCTCCAAATTTTTACTCGGGCTCCATTTGGTTGGTTTAACATTTTTTTTGGAAAAGTAAGTTTCTTTTTTGTTCATTTTAGCTGGATGGGTTGCTCCCATATAGATGTTGTGTCAGACTCTTATTGGATATTTTAAAAATAAATTAAAGTTTTATAATTCTTTAAAAAAATTTTAAAAATAAAGAATGAAAGATGTTTTTCACAACTAAATGAAACCTTGAGGCTTGTTTGGTATTGTTGCTGACTTCTATTTTTTGTTTCTGTTTCTTTGAGAAAATAGATTATAAAAATGTGTTCGTTTTTGTTAGTATTTTTTATTTCTGTTGTCGGTTTTTAATAGGTTCTCAAAAAATAAAAAATTAGATTATATGATTTCAGTTGTTTTGGAAATTTGTTGGAAATTTTAAAATCTAGTAATAAATTTTTTTAAATTAAATTATTTATTTTATATATTTTAAAATTAAAATCAAAATTAAATGATCATATAAATTTAAATATAATTAAAATAAGAATATACATAAATTTTAAATAATAATTATAAAGTTAATTATAAAATTCTTTTACTATTTTTGCAATTGTTAATAAAATTTTTATTGTAAAATAAATTTTTAAAAGTAGAACAATTAGTTACAATGATTGTTATAAATTTTATTTTTATTATAGTACTTTTTTAATGTAATATTATTAGTAATTTTATTATATTAATTATATTTTTATAATATTTTAATGGACAAAAGAGGTTGATCTTCCCTGAGATTTAGTAAAAAGATATGACTCTTTTTGAGATTTTAATCTCAAAAATTATAAGTATCTCTCATAAGGTTTGTTACAAAAAAACAGTTTTTCTTTTGTTGTAATGTTGAGAATCCTTTGGGCAATGTCGAGCTTGGAACTAAATCACCTTATTAAAATAAATAGGTGTTTCTTTTTTGACAAATTGTTCATAAGTTCAAGCACAATTTCTCTTAATAAAAAATATGGGTAAGATCACATATGTATTGACCAAGCTCTCCTTATTCTGGCAATGCAAACAACCTTTTCAGTTGAAAATAAAACATAAATATTTGTTGATGTGTGACAAATGTGATGTTTCCTGAGATTTTCAAAATCTACACATTTATTCTTTAGAATATTTATATATGATTTTTTTTTTTGTTAATTTATATCCATATCAAAAATGAAAAGTCAAAAGTCGGTGGAAATTTGAAAGTCTAAAATTTTTGTGTTTTGGCCAAATCAGAAGGGGAGGCTCCTACCCAAATAAATAAAGCGAGTCCTACTCCTTATAAACATACAATTCTCGGCCGAGTTTTGACAATTTATGAATAATCCTACTCTTTTCCAAAAAACAAAATAGGCTCCTGGTTGTGTTGAAAAAGAAGCATATGGAGCACGGAAAAAAAATAAAAAATAAAAAATAAAAAAAAAATGGGAGGACCATGAGAAATGTAAAATTGAGATTCTGCGGTGATGGGGTGGGGGATTCAAGCAAGATCAGGGCCGGCCGGGAGGGGTTCGTAGCCGTCGTGGTTAGTGGCACCGCGCATTTTGGTTGGTTCAACGGGTATACACTTGAGGACTACTCCCACCACCAAGCCCACTGCTCCTATGGAGAT
The DNA here is from genome assembly GCF_029873635.1 of Malania oleifera. Classification (NCBI taxonomy): domain Eukaryota; kingdom Viridiplantae; phylum Streptophyta; class Magnoliopsida; order Santalales; family Ximeniaceae; genus Malania; species Malania oleifera. The sequence continues at coordinate 93,255,662 of NC_080425.1, forward strand.
GCTGGCCACCCACAACTCCCAGCTCAGTGGTACCGTCTCAGCAAAAGTACCCAAGAATTCGACTATTATGATCTGGAAAGCCACTGTCGACACCATGATGCCCATGAATACCCAGCTATCCCATATCCCCCTCACTATGTTTTTCTTCTCCATGTCCCTGCTGTTCATTTCGTTGAATACCTGTACAGCATTTCGTAGCATCAGTATTTGGAGGAAGAAAAAAAAAAAAAAGAAGCCCGGAGAATGGGCAAAGCGTGATAATTAAAGGGCGACGCGCAGCGAAACATGCTCCAGATGGGAAATCAGTAAATTGAACCTGGCAAAACACGAAGGAGTTGAAGATGAATGTATTGAGGATGGAGCTGGCATCTGATCCCGAGAGCTTCAGAAGTCGTTTCCCGTCAAATTTGAGAACCAGAAGGACGGCTAGTTGATAAATGCTCTGGCCGATGATATTCCTCCACATGGTCCTCGTGATGAAACTAGCATTCCTTCCAACGGGAGGTCTTCTCATCAGCTCATCATTTGGCGGTTCTGTAGCCAGTGCCAGTGCCCCAAGAGTGTCCATGATCATGTTCACCCATAGCAACTGAACAGCAGTGAGGGGAGCAGATCCTGAAACCAACTTCACACCCATTAATTATCCACATCATCTGAACAAATATTCAGGTTCTTACCAGAAGTGTAATGGTGAGATGAATGCGTTAGAAATGGGGGAACGTACCTGAGATGCATGCCGAAACAAAGTTGAGCATGAGGGCAACGACGTTCACTGTCAACTGGAACTGTACAAACTTTTGAATATTTATATAAACTGCCCGACCCCATTTGGCAACATTTACTATGGTGCTAAAATTGTCGTCCATAATGATGACATCGGCGTTTTCTTTAGCCACCTGTGGATGGTTATGACGGAGCTGCTTAGTTAAAGAGGACACAACAGAATTGTAGATGAGGTAGAAAAAATATAAGCATGCTTAAGTGTTCGTGTTCTATGACATTCATTACAAATTTAGTTTACAAATGGACAGAAGACTTATAGAATTAATCTTTTAATCTATGCATTTTTCTCATTGAATACATCACTAAAAGGTCATGTTTTGTTCCAATACTGGACAGTCAAGCTCTGCAGTTGGGGTAAGATGTTGACAAATAAGTCACCAGTTCTTGAAAAATATTTCGAAGCAAAATCAAGAGATGCTGACAAATTGAAACAAGGTGTTAGCAGGTCTACATGTGTGCCAGCACACTATTTGTGACAAAAAGTATTTTTCAATCAAATAGCATGATTGAGCAATGCCCATAGAGTCCATAATTTACCTCTGTTCCAGCAATGCCCATAGCAAGTCCAATGTCTGCCTCATGCAAAGCTGGAGCATCATTGGTCCCGTCGCCAGTTACTGCCACTACCTCTTTAGATACTTTCCTCAATTGGTTCACTAAGGTATGCTTGTCCAAAGGCAGTGATCGAGCCATAACCTGCAGGAAGTCCAAAGTATTTCAGAAGAACTTCTCTGTTATGTTAAGATTAAGAAATTCTTAAGCTACTGTGAAACCTGAAGCTTTGGAATTAACTCCTCCATCTCCTGGGGGCTTTTGTTACGAAAATCTGGCCCTTCTATGGCAAAGCCATCGTCTGTCAAAATGCCACATTCTTTAGCTATGGCTTTTGCTGTATTTATATTGTCACCAGTGACCATCCTTACAGTAATCCCAGCAGCTAAGCAAGTCTGCACAGCTTCCCTTACACCAGGTCGCACTGGGTCCTTGATTCCAATCACTGCTATTAGCGTATAGTTATCATTGGGAATATTATCAACACTGGAATTATCTTGTATATCTTTGAAAGCCAAGCAGAGAGTTCTTAGTGCTTCACAAGCAAAACTATTTATGACCTCACTTATGTTTTTCCTTTGTTCTTCAGATAGGGTTACGGCTTCCCCATCAGTATTAACAATCTTGTCACACATTTTCAAAATTATTTCTGATGCTCCTTTGCAAAATGCTCGAAAACCACCTCCTGGAAGATTCACAAGCACAGACATCTTTTTCTTGACTGAATTGAAAGGTTCAACCTTCACTATGTTAGACTCCAGGCGATTGGCATTAAAGTCACCTCCCAACAGCAAGCCAAACTCTAATATGGCTCTTTCAGTTGGAGTACCCAAAATGTCAGTTTTTCCATCTTTCCCTTTGACCACCTCAGAGCCAGTATTCTGAAATATAGACTGCAGAAGGAAGCTCAATACACTTTCAGAAAGAGAAGATTTCAATGTATTTTTTGTGCTGTTTTTTCCTACAACTTTAATTTCTTCACATATCCATAATTTATTGACGGTCATATGATTTGTAGTCAAAGTGCCTGTCTTATCTGTGCAAATGCAAGTAGCAGATCCCATTGTCTCACATGCAGATAGATGCCTCACAAGAGCCTTATTATTCATTAATTTTTTCATTGCAAAGGCTAGACTTAATGTTACTGCTAGTGGTAGCCCTTCTGGAACTGCAACTACGATGATGGTAACTGCAGTAGCAAAAAAATTCAAAAGCTCAAGCGCATCGCCTGAAGACCAATCCGTCATCCTATGGTGAATTGCTTTCTCCACAAGAAACCGGGCAGTAAGCACCAAAAATGTTAGCACAGCAAAAGCCAAACCAATCTTCCCGATAATGGTTGCCACTCCATTAAGCTTCACCTGCAAGGGAGTCTCATCTTCTCCCCCTTCATTCAAAGTTTCCATCAATCTTCCCCATTCTGTCCTCATACCAACAGATGTCACTAGCATTTTACCAGAACCATCTTGCACTTTGGTCCCTGATAGAAGGAAAGGCGACTTTTTATCAACATTCACTGGCTCGCTCTCACCTGACAAGCTTGATTCATCAATTGACAAGCTATAGCCTGATACGAAAACCCCATCTGCAGGAACTTGATCTCCAATAGATAGTAAGACAATATCTCCAACCACCAAATCATAGATTGAAACCTTCTGTCTGCATCCATCTCGGTTGACCTGAACAATTATATTCTTCTTTTCTTTATCCAACTCCTTGAATTGCAAGGACTGCCTGTAGTCACTGATTGCTGTAACCATAACAACTAGGATGATACTGAGTATTATTCCCAACCCATCATACATGCCTTTTGGCCACCCTTCAGTCCCAATCCCAACACCTATAGAAACCACAGCACATACAATAAGGATTATTAGAGTTAAGTCTTGCAAGGCCTCCCAGACAAACATCCAAAAAGTTCTTGAAGGTTTCTCGACATATCTGTTTAAGCCATAAATATTTTGCCTGTTGGGTATTTCACTTGCAGCAACACCATCATTCAGTGAGACGGACAATTTTCCTGCAACTCCTTCAACCCCTCCATGAAGTTCTAAGCCCTTGCTATCATGGGTGCGAACAATGGATGCAAGTTCATCTGGCTCAATGCCAAAACCAGCTTGCCTAACTCCTCCAGAGAGTTTGTACTCAACTCTTTTACCAGCTGTAATAGATGTAAATGAATAAATAATAAAATGATAAAAGAAAGAGTACAGAAGAATACTACATTCTAGGTGATTTGTTGAAGATCATACCGTCAATAAAATGCAATGCAGCTTTTTGCACGTATAAAGCTACTCTTATCTTTTCCTGACCAAAAACAAATTATATTATGGCTAAAGAAACTAAAAATGGGAAAACTCATTACGCTATGTTTTCAAGAACAAGCAGTTGGTATTTACAACATCTCAAAGTGAAAACCAATTCAGACACATGTATTCAAACATTCCCATGGTCACCCTTCATATGCATGGGCTGCTTAAACAATCCCTAGTTGACATTCTACCTTATCAAAGCTCTCGCTACTTCGAAGTTACAGGCCATAAGTCATGCGGATATCTACACAAGGATGAATATCAACATTTTTGAAGAAGCTGAGGCTTCTTTGTTCCATAAAAAATTTCACAATGCAATCTTTAAGCTACAATTGATCCTGCATTACTGAAAACATTTTTATATAGATAGCTTGAGTGGATTAAACAACAAAAATGATGATTCTTTTTTGTTGGAGGCGGGGGGAGCGGGTGTTGGTTAAGGGATGTGACCAAGTGAAAGTGTGGTGATGGTACTTTTCACCTGAGTTATTGTCTACATATGAACAAATGTTGTGCAATTAAACTGAAAAAGAACTGATCAGAGAAGCTAAAAACTTGATTATAATCTGAGTCAGTGCTTACTCCTTTCAATACTTCTGGAATTCAAAAGAATCCCTCTATTGATATCATTAAATCATGTGAAGAAAGAGATGGCTCCCAAAGTTATTTTTTTGTAGTGCATTTAGAGGCTGAGTAAGGTGCACTGCTATGGAGATTTTAAACAGCTTCTATAGAACATAACTCAAGACTGGTTTGTATACTTTTCTTCCAACACTTGAGCTCCTCTACAGTTTTGTAAATATGGACGGCTAATTAGAGGGCAGATAATTTAGCTAACGGGTGCTGCACTGTTCAAGGAATCTAGAGATGGTGTTCTAATAAGAAAAATATCATTACTCGTTAGAGGGAATTTATGTAGTAACTTGATTTTTTTTCCCTTCTATAAAAGAGGTTAGAGGAGGGGGAGAGGGGGGGGGGGGGGGAGAGATTCACTGCACCTTGGCTCATCATTTTGAATTCATTTCAAACTACTCACTATAACATTTCTGCATTAAACCCAAAAATTGTCTTTGCCTTCGGGCATGGGAACCCAAAATGCGCATTAGTAGAATTAGCTTGCACTTTCCACTCATGGAAAGCACAATTGCCGGAAAAAGCTGTAGCCACTAGGCCGCTAGGAGTAGTGGTGGTGGTGGTATCCCGTTATGGTTCTAGAAGTCTTGGAAGGCCTGTCTCAATCCATCTGATCAACTTCAGTGCACGAAGTAAGCAATTGAAGCTTGGTCATATGGTAGGTGGTCACTATAAGAGTAGAGCTGTAGAGAGTGACTTTCACTTTCCTATGGAAAAAAGAACTAAAGTCGTGCCTGGTATTATTAAAGATAAAAATAAAATAACCCCATAAAATGAAATTTTGGGTTAAATAAAACCATGGGCGGAACAATCACTATGTCAAGGAAAGGGTACACTATTTTTCAAAGAAAAATGGAATGAAGGACAAGAAATCGTGGTCATCACTTTCGCCATATATTAATGTCCGTCTAGTCTCACATCGTCTCTATGAGTAGTTTCAAAACGAGTATAAAATCTTTTTAACTCTTTCTCCTTAACACTTAGGTTTTGAGAATGATTTCTCTAACATGGTATAGTTTTCTTAACTCTCTCTCCTTAACACCTAAATTTTGAGGATGAGCTCTCTAACACCATAACAGCAGTTCCACACGAATTTGCTTTCCTCATTTCCTCTAGTTTCCTCTTAGTACCAAAAAGTTGAATTGAAGTTTCGAAGGACAGTGTTCAGAAATTAAAATGAAACCGATATCGGATATCCCATCTCACAAGTCATTCAAAATGCTGGTCCTCATCTACCATATACAAGCTGCATATAGCCAGATAGGTGGTGGCTCAGTACTCATCATTAAATGCATCCTACTTAATGGACTTTGCGATGGTAGATTAATTTCTTCGTCTGTATTGAAAATCTATAGGGGTTGCAGTGTATGGGACTATCTAGGAAGAAAGAGAAAAGCATGAAACAAAGGAAAAAAGATGAATGCCTACAGGGTAGACTATCAGACTTATGTTTTGCGGGGAAAAACACCATGTCTACATATAAACAACCTGGGTTCGCCATCAATAAACAAAAATTTTAAAATTAAAGCACATGCACACAGCTTGACTGTACAAATAGTTTGTCTGCTCATCTTGGTAACTTTTAGCCATCCATAAATACTTTTTGCCTCATGTTGGTTTGTAAATTAAAATGTAGGAAGGGAGAAATTAAAATTTGAACGAGTAGCAATGATGAAATTAAGTGATAAAAAATTCAATTCCATGACCTCTACTCATCCTACTTACCATTATTACATTTCATTGCTATATACCAAACATATAGTTAGCATGTGTTAATGAGGGTTGATAAGCTTTGTGCAACTATAAAAAAAAAAAAAAGACAGTCTTAGGGTTCGGGAAAGGGACAGATCACAATGGATCTATAGTACGTAACCTTACCTTACATTTGTGTAAGAAATTGTTTTCACACCTAAATCCCGTGACCTCTAGGCTTCATGTTTATGCAACTATATATTGAAAAAATTAAAAAGCGAAAGGTGATTTAATTAATCTAAATTTTCTTTTACTCCTTAACCATTCCTGGCCCATAAGAGAGGACCAGCCTACTTTATACTACTTTCGACTTAGGCCCTCTTAAGTCATATCACTTAATTTTGTTGCACAAAATACAAAAATACTTAACCTAATCTAGTCTAATCCACCAAAACAAAAGCATTGTACTCCACATTCATATTTATAGTGCAACAAAGAAAAGCATACTATTCTTTTCTTTGTTTCCCACCACGTGTAAAATAAAGCTCCCAAATATCATTCGTGTAGACCAAATTTGAAGTAAAAAGAATTTTATTGTTTAGAGATCTTTTGGATTGTATTAAAGAAAATAATTCCAGTTACAATTAGAATGAGTTAGCACTCTTTTTATTACCTAACTTGTTTGTTTATCGACCACTCTATAATGGTATACCTAACACCAACAGTCATCACTTTAATTCTGCCTAAAAAATAAATCAAATTTCGATCATGCAAAATAGTAAAGTTGACATAATTTTTTTCTTTTAAAAAAAATTGATCAGACTAATTAGTTTTTCTACTCTACTTTTGTCATGTCAATAAGGTGCATGGATTATCGAAAGTTAGGTACAGAGCATGTCGGCAAATCTAAACCGTCCAATCGGGTTCTTGTTCACAGTCGGAAGCCGGTGAAGTAAAAAGTAAGAAAGTATTTCACAACCCCCTGTTGGGGCCAATAAAAGTGAGGCTGTAAATGATGCAGCAAGATTGCTGCAGCCGGCCACTTAAATAAACTTGCGGCACCTGGGTGGTGTAAATAAGTAAACAATAAAGTAAGGAGAGGTAAAGCAGATTTGGATGTGTGGATTGGCACACACTCCAAGAAAGAAGGTATGGTGATGCAGGAAACTTGGGGCAAATAATTTCTCCTCTCGGCCTGTAAAAAGGAGTACTCCTCCTTTATTTTATTTTTTTGGATTACACACCGGTTATCCACGTGTCCGTTTTACGGTCCATATGACTAATCCTGCACCCCTTGAAGTTGACCCCACAACTCCAAAGGAAGGGTAAATTTAGGAATCTAGGGGCAAAAACGAATCCGAGAGGGTTTGAACACCTGACCTCGTGAAAGGTACTCCCGCAGTCCGCACTATCACCTAAACTACCCTGGGGATAGTGCTCCTCCTTTATTGTGTTGGCCTCCGGTGGTTAAAATATACCCACAGAAAAGTCTCGTGAAATTAATATACACACAAATAAAGCATGCGTGAGAGTAAGTGAAGGTATAATAAGTGTGTAAGTGTGCATTAGGGTGAGTGAGTTGAGTGTGTTATAATTCTTCTCCTCCTTCACTGCATACCTATATATATTATATATATAGTGAAATTATTCCTTTTATGTGGATGTAGGCTAAATTGGTGGAACCACGGAATCTTGTGTGTTATTTATGTGTGTGTTATTTGATCTTGGATGGGATTCATATCCCAACACCCCCATGCATGATAAATGAGTTCAAATGAAAAACGACAATTTAATTGACAAACCATAATGTTATATTTCCATTAATTCACACAAAGAAATTTAAAAGAGAATCAAATTTAACCAATTAAGTGCCTCGGCAAATTTTAAGCTGTCCTAAGGGGATGACATAAATGTAAGCTCCACTATGGCAACAACTAGTTGATTGAAAAATGTATTATTAAAAATATTTAAAAATGTTCTATTACTACCATCCATTATTAACAATGTCTAATAAACTAAAAATGGATCTTCTAAAAATTACTCTATAGAGTTTGTTAAATTCAATTCTCCCACCTGTTTTTAAAGAGTATAAAAATTAATATATTATTTGGATATTTACATATGTATAAAAAATGAAGAAGAGAGTTGATTGGAAAATGTACTATTACTAATATTTAAAAATATTTTGTTACCATCCATTATTAAATTTATCTAATAAACTAAAAATTGATCATCTAAAAATTACTCTCTATATAATTTTTAAATTCAAATCTCCCACCTATTTTTAAAGAGTTTAAAAATTATTTTACACTCCACAACAAAAATATATATATACATCATTTCAAATTTAATGATTACACAAGTTAAGAATTATATCAACTATTATATTTGTAGATATAAATAATTCGTTTATTCACATTTTAAAATGACAGCCTTTTTTAAAGCTATTATATCTATATATATATATAAATAATTTGATTATTCACATTTTAACAGATAAAGTTATAAACGAGATTGATCCAAACAACTATATACGTGATGTGCATATATAGTTCAATAAAATTTTAATAATTCATGTGGAGACATTTCATTAGACATTTCAATAATAAGGAGTGAAACACCAATTTAGAGAAGGTAACCAAGTGGCGGATTATTTAGCTTGTCAAGGCGAGAGAGGTAATATAAGGAGATATTTTGTAGGTGATGTGCTACCGAACAAAATGAGAGGTTTAATTTGTATGGATAAGATCAGCATTCTAGGACTTCGTATTTAATTGTCATCATTTGCTTCTCCTTGTTTTCCACAGTTTTTTTGTTTTACAGATAGTTGTCATCAGTTTGTGGTTATTTTGTTTAATTTGTGTTTGTTTGTTTTGATTTTTTTTTGGGCTTGTTTAGTTTGTATTAGGTAGTTTTTGGTTCGGGTTTTGTTAGGCTTGTTTTGGTTTTGTAAATCTTTGTGGTTTGGGATTTTCATTATAAAAAGAAGAAGTTAAAGGTGTGATAACTAAGTAATTATGAAGGGCAAATGTGACCCGGCAAGTCAATTAAGATTAACCATATTCACATTACAAAACTTTTCATTTACTAACAAAAGTTGTTATTAATTTTTTTATCGAATGTCACATCCATTTTGTAACAGTGAGAATGTTTCTTGTGGAGTAGAAATTTCCAAATATTTTCTGAAAATCATTCATGATGAACTCAAAATCAGGGAAAACGCGTGACACATGGGTTATCCGATTTGACCCGGCAAAGCGACCATTATCGGCGAAGCTGGCGTACACATGCTGTACGAGGAAAATGGAAGCGATCGCACGACGATCACGACGAACGTACTCGCACGATCTCGATCCTACCCTTACATGCACCTACATTCGAGCCACAATGAATGCCCCCCTTCCCTATTGACTTAAACTTTTTTGTAAAAAAAAAATTCTGACTCACCAGGCCCCCGCGATCTCGTTTCATCCGTGATCGATCACGGGTGCCCCTCTTTCGTGCATATCTACGCCCCTGCGCAAAATAGCATGCATAAACTGTATGCAGCGGCGTATTTACTAACCTAAGAAACGTGCGTTTTTCTTGAATATCGGCGGCGACAGTTTGGTCATCGGATTATTCAGAATGGGAGGGGAAGATCAACGGACTCCATTTGATTAGTTGCGAGGAAATGTAGGAAACGTCACATTACCTAAAATTTTGATATAAAGATTTATCATATTTGAAATCAACGAAACCAGCCAAACACAGCTAACATCTTGCGATCGAACAGTTCCCTTCGTTTTTACGATTTCACTTTCCAAAACCAAAACGACGCGTAACACAAAAATTCCAGATTCATATTGTGCGTCCCTTCATCTCCCTCAGGTTTTTCAGGAAGCAAAAGGAGACACGAAAATCACATACATGGCGCATCAGATTCAGTTATCAACAGATCAAACAGTTAAATCCATATAGAGTGTCAGATGAAAAACCTGCAGTTTCCTACGCTTCCTCTCGGCTTCGGCTCTCTTGGCAAGATCCGCGACCATGCGAAACCTCCGGCGGGGGTTCTTAACGATCGAGACGGCGGATCTCCATCTCCTCAAGGCTTCTTCCGAGGGTCGCTTCGGCTCGACGTCGAAGTTCTCCCTCAGGTACTTCTCCATCGAATCGACCGTATGTAGCTCCGTCTCGATTGGACAAGAAGAAGATCGACGGAGAATAACGGAGAATGGAACTAGGGCTAGGGTTTTGCGAGCATCACCCTCTGGGGGACCTAGCTTCACCGGAAAGTTTCAAAACCCGGCGAAAATGGCGGGAAAAAGGGCAAAAGAGAGAAGGGCAGCTGAGCGAATGTTCATTTCCATTATTTGTAAGTGCCGGATGCCAATATGGAAAAAGTTTTTTTTTTTTTTATTAATATCCGGGCAGCCCAATTTAAATATAAAAAGTCAAAATTGATTTGTCAAATTAAAAATTCAAGCAGCCCTTCCCTTATGGATAATTAAAATTTATAATTGAGATTAGAATATTGGCAAACAAATTTGACGGTATTTAGAAGTCGAAGTCAACAATTATTTATTGGTTTGGATTCATGAGTTCCTCTTTTTTTTTTAATTATTTTTTATAATTTCAATAACAAGAAAAATGGTATATGTCACGAGTCCATGACCATTATGGGTCATGATTAATGGTAAAGGGCTCACGACAAAGAACATTTCTCAAATGATGATATTTTAAAATTATCGAGAATGTCTCATGTTGAAATAACAATATAAAGTTTGAGATTATCACTGATAATTCTAGCATGATGGCTGAGAATTGCCTAAATTTTTTAGAATTTTTTTAGAATTGGGTTTTAGATTTATATTTTGAAAAGTAATGGGAATATAATCAGAAGAAAAATGAGTTATTTTGTTGCCATGTTTAGAGATGACAACCTTCTTAATTAATTGAATTTTAGAATCTAATATTTATATCCCTTATTTTTAATTTAATCATCTTTACTCTAATAGTTTTGGTTTTAATTTAAGTGTTTATTAATTTGTTTTGTGCTTGAAATATCTTTTAAAGGATGCAATCATAATTTCTAAATCTTACCCATGGTTAATTTTTGCGATTATTAATTTTTGACAATTAATAAACTAGAAATATTGTGCATTTTAAAGTTTAATTTGCTAATAATAAATATTGTCAACAATGAACCATTTTCAACACAAAATTATTGATTTTACCAAGCAATATCCAAATCACTTTTACTTTAAAATACTTATTCTTTATATTAATTTCAAAACGAGACCTTTTATTAGAGATGAGACGACCACTCATTCCACTAACATGATGGCTTAAGATTACCCGTACTTTCTTGAATATTTATATTATAAAATTTTGAATCAAGTTTTAAATTCAAATCTCCTAAAATAATGGAAATAAAATTGAAATAAAATTAAGATATTTTATCCTGAAGTTTAGAATTGACCTTCTAATTGATTTAATTTAGTTCATTTAATCAAATCCTCCGACAGCTACACGAGCCCTTCCCATGTGCCACAAATTTTTCCAAAACCTTGGATTCATACCTTGTACGTTGTGCCAATACAATAATTAATTCCAAGAAGACTTGAGATTTTTTACAATTTTAGAGTTGATAGCCTTCTAATTGATTTAATTTGGTTCATTTAATAAGATATTTTTCCTCAAACTTGGATTCATACCTTGTGCGTTGTGCCAATACAATAATTAATTCTAGGAAGGTTTGAAAATTTTTACAATTTGTATTACAAAAATGTAATTTTGAATGGGGAAATTTGACAATTTCGTGAACAAATAATCTTAATTTTGACTGACTTTGGCTTTGATTTTAAAATAATTAAATTTAGATGGATTAATAAGGTATATATGACTTCAAATTTTAAAGTTATCGTTTAAATATAAAAGGCTCACATGTTCGATTAATTTTAATTTGGTAATATTTTTAAAAATAAAAGAAAATAAAATATTATTTTCTAAAGAAAAAAAACGAAGCTAGTGATTATTTTCAATTTATGCAAATTTTCATATTTATAAATGGACATGTATTTACTCTGGTCGACCATTAAAAAAGTATAAGCATATTATTGATAACAAAATTAAAAAAACTAATCATAACTAGAATTGGTAAACAACCAAAATAATTCATTTGCCATAATTATGTTTGAAATTATTATTTTCATTTGCCATAATTATGTTTGCCAAAATAATTCATTGGTTATTTTGGTACAAAGATATTTGAATTATACTTTTTTTTTTAAAACTTTTCTAGTATGGAAAGTTGGTAAACTAGGAGTTTTCAAACTTGCATTAAAATTTTTGCTAAAATATAAATTGCTCACATATTTTTAATTTTCATTTTTATCTCAGTTGTGTTCATGCTCAATTATTTTTTTTTTTAAATCACATATTAATAATTCTTGATATTTTATTTTATGTACTAAAAAATATACAAATTTAGACATAGTTACTGTGTGGGCAATAGAAAGAGTAAGGGTAGATTTAAAATAACTTAGAAGAAGATAATGAGTAAAAATTTAATATTCTTGAATCTATCAAAATAAATGATTATGATCGCATAAATTGATGGAAAATGATTCATATAGTCGATTCTATTTAGTGAAAGTAAGGTTTGATTTTATTGTTATTGTTGTTTATTGTGAAAAATATTCAACTTGATCATAGCACATTAATGATTCTGCTACTTTCCTTCTATGTTGGCTATTCAATGTAAAATCTTTCCACATCCCTAAATCATGCAAGTCCCCATCCTTTTACTTCGAGTTTTTTCTGATTTTAATTTTTTTTATAAATATATTAAATAATACCTCATTCTGGGAAGTATTTCTCAGAATGACTCTGACATAATCTCGCTACTCAAAGCAGCGAGATTTAAACAAATCTCGCTACTCCAAATAGCGAGATTTGTTCAAGTAGCGAGATTTGCCACGTGTCATTCCAAAAATTATTTTCCTAAAAAATTATTATTTAAGATATTTAAAAAAAAAAAAAATGCCGTGTATGTCTACCCTAGCTGGGTCGGCTCATTATCTGCTACTAGCTAGTCCTAGACAATGGTAGAGGCAGGTGGCGGCTGCTAATGCTGCCACAAAAAGTCCAGATCCTAAGAGGTAGGGTTGGAAGGGCAACTTTGATGGTATGAAATTACTAGGTTGCCCTCATTATGATTTGACGTTTCTTGGAGTTCCTATTGTTAGACAAATAATAATAAAAAAAATATTTTTTTTTTGTACACCACTTCTTTTTTACGTTCATATGGCTAAAAAGTTTAAGGAGTCACTTTTTTCTTTTTGTTGAGCAAAAAAGTAAAAATACACTGCATGTCTACTCTAACTGTTAATTTATTTTTAAAGAAATTTCTAAACAATGAAAAATTAGTTATTTTTTAAATATTTTTTTTAAACTAGAAAGAAATATTAAAAATATTTTCCATAACTAAATAGATTATCAATTATTTTTTTGAGAAAGGTATTGTTTAATATATATATTTTTTAAAAAGGATAAATTGGGAAAAATAAATATATATGAAAACTTTAAAAAAGTAAATATTTAGTTTAAATGTAAAAATAATTTAATTATTTATTTAGTTTAAAAAAATATTTAAAAATTAGCTAATTTTTTATTTTTTAGAAATTTTTTCTAAAAAATTTAAATTTAGGGTAGACATGCAGTGCATTTTTACTTTTTTGCTCAACCAAAAAAAAAAAGTGACTCCTTAAACTTTTTAGCCATATGAACGTAAAAAAGAAGTGGTGTACCAAAAAATAAATTTTTTTTATTATTATTTGTCTAACAATAGGAACTCCAAAAAACATCAAATCATAATGAGGGCAACCTACAAATTTCATACCACTGCCCTTCCAACCCTACCTCTTGGAATCTGAACGTTTTTGTGGCAGCATTAGCAACCGCCACCTGCCTCTGCCACTAGCTAGGACTAGCTGGTAGCAGATAATTAATGGTGAAGCAAGTAAGCAACGGGAATGAGCCGACCCAACTAGGGTAGACATGCACGGCGATTGACAAATTTATCATTTTTTTTTTTAAATATCTTAAATAATAATTTTTTTAAAAAATAATTTTTGGAGTGACACGTGGCAAATCTCGCCACTTCAAGTAGTGAGATTACGTCGGAGTCATTCTGGGAAATACTTCCCAGAATGAGGTATTATTTAATATATATATTTTTTAAAAAGTTAAAATCAGAAAAAACTCCTTTTACTTCTCTCTTCTTTTAACCTCATTCCACTGCCTTCAAAAGAACAACATTGCTTAAAGCTATCATACTGTCATTGACACGATTGAAGGATTTTAAGATGAATACAATACACTTGAAAATTATAGCCTAGCCAAAAAGCGAAAAAAGAAAAAAGAAAAAAGAAAAGAACTCTTGAAAATTTCAAAAATCTTTCAAATCGTTGGTAAATTTATTATGTTTGGAAAAAAAAAAATGCAGCCTAGAGCGGAAAACTCTTGCATATATAAGTCCGGAGAAGGTGTGGACCACGATGGGTTTCTTTGCAAGAGATTATTTTCAAATCTCGAACCTGTGACCTTCGGACAATGTGGAGACAATTTACTATTCCAGTTAGGTTTCACTTCTAAATTTATCTTGTCAGTACATATAATTTTGTTAATAATAAATTTAAATTTTATTGTGATTGTGTGCAACAATGTGGATTAATGGAAGTTATATAGTAATGAGGGACAACATTACTTCCAAAAAATTAATATATATTTTTGTGCATATTGGAGAAAAAAAATCCCTTATAAATACTTGAATCAATTCTCAAACTTTGATTGGGAATAAAACAATTTTGGTTGAATTAATGGGATACTTTTATCGATACTACTCAAATTCATACCTTAATTTTTGTCAATACAATAATTAATGCTAGGAAGATTTGAAAATTTTTACAATTTATACTATGTAAAATAAATCTTGAATGGGAAAATGTGAAAGTGTTTTAAATAGATAATCTTAATTGTTGGCGATTTCGAATTTAAAATAAATAAATTTACATGGATTAATAACACATTTTACTTCAAATTTTAAAGGTTTTTTTTTAAATATATTAACCCTTTTTCTTTATTTTATTTGGTAATATTTTTAAAATAAAAGGAAATACAAGTATTATTTTCCTAAAAAAAAAACAAAGAATTATTTTGAATTTACGTAATCTTTTATTTTTCATAAACATGTGTTTACTCTGATAGACCATAAAAAATAATAATATGCATGTTATTGGCAATAAAGTTAGAAAACCAATCTTAACTAGCTTTGGTAAATGATCTAAATAGTTATTGCCATAACTAAAATTCCGTGTTAGAAAATTTTAAAAGCCAATCTACACCGTTACCTTGGTCTTAATCTTTATTATGGAAAAGTAAAAAGTCGATAAAGTGACAAGAGTTTTCAAATTTTAAATTAAAATTTTCCCGTTTGACTTTTTAGAAAGCACCAAGTGAGATGGTTCATTAGACAAACCAAACAACAATAGAATCACAAAAGCTAAGATATCTTTTAATTTTTAAGATTTCATTTTAGCATCTAAAAATATTCAAAAAAGAAAAATGAGATTGAAGATAAAATAATATATACAACCGACAAGTTGAAAGGTTCCTACGCATATTGCATAAATGGTTTAACTTAAGGTAATTAAATTCAAGAAAGAAAAGAGAATGAAGGCATGACCTTTAATTGGCTTATAACTCTTACAAATTAAGGGTGTTCTTGCACATTGGAAAGGTTTATGGGGTACACTCTAGGTCCTCCAAAGTTTTTCTATTTTCTTTTTTAGGGAATAAAGGTTGCAGATTTGTTTACCAAATTTTGGTGGCAACAATATATATTGTGAAAATTTTGAATTATATATGCATTTTTTTCATTACTCACACAAAAATACTCTTCCAAATGCTTTTTCAAACATTTTTATGCAAATATTTAATTTTTCTATGTTAGAAGTCTTAAGTTTGAATCGGTGGTATATGGAATTAGAGATGGGTTACCTTCAGACCAGACCTAGTGTGAACTTTCACATGGTCAAAAATAATTTTTTTAATTACTAGCTACAACGCGTGTACACACCGTAGATACCCCCATTTGACCGGGGCCAAATATAAAAAAAATTAGGCATTTTTATTTATTTCATTGTTCATACAGCTATAGTAGAAATACAAGGGGGGGGGGGGGTCAGAATACAGCCGAGAATGCAACATACAAAGAAATACATTGAAAAATACAATAGTGGATCAAATATGGAAGAATATTCGGCTGGTCCTGCTGGCACCGGCATACATGTACAAAGAGAAAAGGTTAAAGAAAAATCAAGCATTAAAAGATAGGATATTTCTTTATTATAATGAATTGAATGATTTGTTTCTTAAAATTGAATGATTTGCAATGAAGAATATTGATTTGTTCCCTAAACCAATTGCTCGGCTAGAAACTCATATGGAATGAAATCAGCAAAGGAAATTTGATTCCAATGAGCCTCAAGTTGAGATGGGAATTTTCTGTAGGAAGGAAAGCACATGCATGTGAAGGTAGGTAATTTGGAAATAGGCCATTGGAAAGGGGTAGATTTATTGCATAAGAGGGTTTGATTCGATTTTATTGCTGGCCGAGGCCCTAAACCTATAAATAGGGGCCTCCGCAAGAGGAGAAAGGACACAAAGCAATTGAGAAGGCAATTGAGAGGCCATACACACAATATTCAGTGTCTCTTGAGAAGATACATGGATATTGAGAGAGAAGTGGGGAATATCAATGGTAAAGGGCCGACTAGGTCCTTCCTGAGCAAGCTAAAGGCTCAAACTACTAGAGGACTAAAGAGTAAAGAGTCCCCTACGGCCAGAAAAGGTTCTCAGAGGCGCAAAGCAGAAGTAAAGAAGAGTTAGAAAGCTTGGATAAAAAGAACAAGAGGAGATGAAGACCTGAGGTTAGTGTTTCATTATGTATTTGTAGATTGCTTTGCTTCCATATACATAGTTATGTATTAGTTTTGGCAAACTAGATTGAAGCCCACTCCTTATGCAATTCATCCCTAAGACCAAGCCCACAGTGTTAAAAAAGAAAAGCCCAAGAGTCCATGGTTTTAAAAGCCCCAAGCCCATGGTGTTAAAAGACCCAAGCCCATGAGTCCACGTTTTTAAAAGCCTTAAGCCCACAGTTGTAAAAGACCCAAGCCCAAGGGCCCACTGTTTAAAAAGCTCAGAAGCCCACTATTTTAAAAAACCCATAAGCCCATTGTTTTAAAAGCCCAAGCCCACTGTGTTAAAGTTCTAGAAGCCCATGGTTTTAAAATCCCCAAGCCCAGCTTTGGACAAACCCAATGCTAGGTGTTTTAGAAGTCTAAAAGCCCATGTTCTTTTTAAAAAAATAAATAAATAAAAATCCTAAGGCTTGGTTTTAGAAAAGTCCAACTTGTTTGAAAAGGGCCAAATCCCAATTGAGCCCACGTGGGCTTAGCCCATGTCGCCCAACCAAAGTTACCACAAGCCACCACAAGCCCACAAGGGCTTTCCCAACCTAACCTAACTAACTCAGCCTAATCTAACCTAACCATCCTAGCCCAACCTAACCAAACTTGTGGAGACCTCAATAATTATCATAATTTAATAATAGGAGAAGGAGAGAAAAGGAATTAAAAATTGGAAATTTAAACAGGGTCTCGTCGACGAACACAGGGAGTTCATTGACGAGCACACTTGAAGGGTTTGTCGATGAGGACACATGTCTCATCGACGAGAAGATACTGAGAGGCTATATTTTAGTTCTAAATTTCATCAACGAGGAGTACGCATTCGTCGACGAACTTCCTATTGACCTCTTCAACGAAGTGACGTGGTTCGTCGATGAAGGCCAGTGTATAATTAGCCTAAACTCGAATTTTTTGCAGATTTCTCACGTGCAAACCCTCCTCTCTCTCTCTCTCTCTCTCTCTCTCTCTCTCCTGTTCATCCCTTCCCCCTTTTCTGTAAGATTCCAGGATTGTTTCTCATCGGTTCGACGATCTGAGGTCACCACAACACTCTTGGGAAAGTTCTGTTCAAATCTGCTGGAGTGAATCGTTGGTGGAGCTACCTTGGATTTCATCCCAAATTCAAGGTAAGACTTATTATTCAATATTTGGCTTTTTCATAGTTATAAGAAATGTAGTCACTGAGAAATACTGAAGTTTTGTTCTGGGAAATCTTGTTTTTAGGGTATTAAGCAGGGAATCCTACAAGTGTAGGACCAGATACAGTAAGGGCTTTTCAATAATTAGGTAAGAGAAATATGCTATACTAGGGATTTTAGAATGTATATCAAAAGGTTATAATTATATATATATATATATATATATATATATATATATATATATCATCTTATTGATCGATTTTTCCAGAATATTATTATTATTAGCATTATGGTAGAATTACAGAAATTGAGCATGAGATTTTAATTACTCAATTGTGTGGCATGAGTTTATTATAGTTTAGTATGATGATTATATAATTTTACAGATATTCAGTTATACAATATATTAGCAGAAAGTATGATTTATAGTATTTTTCAGAATGACATGATTTCTAAAACCATAACACTTAGACATTACAGATTATTCAGTAGAAATTTCAGACAGCTATTACAGATATTTCAGTATGATATTACAGATATTTCAATAAGATATTATAGATATTTTAGTCAGATATTTCAAATATTTCAGTATAGATTTAGAGTGTTTTGGTTATTCTGAAATCATGATAAAACAACAAGATAAATGTGCATATATATTTTCAGACAAATACAGACAGCAGAGTATGGTACCTTTGCTATTTCAAATAGAGTGCAACCATATATCTCACATAGAATGTGGATTCCATCTAGCCGAGCTAGAAGAGATTGCAGTCTCCCCAGCAAGCTGAGTTGAGGTGGCCAGTTAAACAAGGTAGAGTAGTAGCATGCTCGGAGAGACTGCAGTGGACTAGATTGTTGATAGAGATTCAGATTGACTTACCTAGTAGGCCAACTAGAGTAAGTCCCGCCTACGGGCCGTACAACCCTGTCATGAGGGGTTAAATCATGACATACAGATCCTAAGGTATTATCACAGAAGTTCTTATCTATATATATATATATATATATATATATATATATATATATATATATATATATATACAGATATATCATACAGTAGCAGTTATATTATAATATTGGAAGTATGTATGATTAGAAAAATCAGATACACAGTTGTATTTTAAATTATAATACACGAGATTTGTATAGTATACCAGCATACTTGTTTTGCAGTATCAATATTATATCTGTATATTATATGTGTAACTTAGCCGCCACACACTAGTAATAGCATATTTCCTCTTACTGAGCGTTGTTTCATCCTAGTGACTTACCATTTTTTAGGAGATCCAGCTAGGCTCGCAGATCAGGCTCGCAGGTAGTGGACTTCTTGCACTGCCCTTACTGGAAGTTTAGTGACCCAGAGGAATTATAATATTTAAATAATAAAAGGAAGGGAGAAAAGGAAATTAAAAAGGGACGCACAACAGGTCTTCATTGACGTACGCGAATATTAGACTCGTTGACGAGGGTGTAATTTGTCGACGAGAAAATACCGAGAGAGGTTTTGGGTGGTTTTGAATTTCGTCGACAAGGAGAGAGTTCATCGACGAGTTGTCTTCATGACCTTGTCGATGAGGTGACGTGGCTCGTCGACGAAGGCCAGTGTATAAATAGTGTTAAAAGCGATTTTTCAGCTTAATTTGGCCGCAGAATCTCTCTATCTCACTCCCTTCGATTTCTCTTCCTTCTCTCTAAATTTCTGGGCTGGATTTATGCTGGTTTGATGATTTGAAGCCACTACGACGCTCTTGGGAAAGTTCTCTACAACCAGAGCGGATCGTCGGTGGGTCGAGTTCGAAATTCATTGCAGATTCAGGGTAAGACTTTCTACTCAATATTTGGCTTTTTGACAGTTGTAGAAAGCGTAGTACGCATAGAAATACTGAATTTTGGTTCTAGGGAATGTCATTTTCAGAGTGTTGAACGGGAAACCCTGTGGGTGCAGGATTGTTTTCTTAGGGGGCTTTTTCAGGAATCAGGTAAGCGGATAAACTAAGCTAGTTATTTTATGAGAGTGTATGTATGTTATTACATCATTTGATTTCAGGAAAATAAATATATATATTTATATATGTTTTATATTTGGGAAATACTGTTAAAAATGATGATATGTTTAAATATACGAAAAACCTATTTTGTGTGGCATGAGTAGAAATTATAATGAAATACTGTTTTTTGGGAATGTGATAAAGATATGAATTTTTATAACGTGAAAAACCGGCGTACGGGCCGAGATTTTAATATGATTTGTCGGTGTATGGGACGAGCTATGGATCTGATTTGCCAGCGTACGGGCTGAGTTATGGATATGTTAAATACCGGCGTACGAGACGATGATTTTCATGATATACGTATATATGCAAACGATATAATGATATTGATCTGGTAATTAATGTTATGAAATATCCATGTATCATAGTTTCATTATATGTTATTATAACCTGGTTGGCGTGGTCTAGACTAGCACTTGCACGGTACCGATGCCATGTGTTCATGATTCATCATGATATTTGTATTAACGCTACTGTACGAAGTGGCGTGAGGTTGGATGGTCGATGTGGTTTTAAGAAGTGTGAGCGCCCCTGGTGTATGGACCAGGTTTGGCAGACCCATTGGACTTACAGACTGTACTTTTGACTTGGCAATGGTCGGCCAACCATTGTCAGGTCCTGCCTTTAGGCCACACAACCCAGTCATGTAGGGGTAATACATGACAACAGCCAGCTAACCTACCATGGTTGTTTTCGTATTATATTTATATGAGATGAATTATGCTATGAGAATCCTCTATGTTCTGCTATACTTTGATTATAAATGTTTTTCCTAGAAATGAGATATACAGTTTTATTGGTTATGTGTATGTAAATGATTATATATACATATATCATGAAAATGGTCATGTTGCCCCACACTAGTATTAGTTTATTTCCCTTACTGAGAGGTGTCTCATCCCGAATTACATGAAATTTTCAGGAGCCCCTGATAGGAGAGCGGATAAAGCTCCGCTAAGATAGTACTATTGATCTGCCCTCTTTGAAGGGTAAGTTTTGGTGGGGATGGTTGGATTTTTGTAGGAAATGTCCCTAGGACTCTCTTTTTGGGATGTGTATATAAATGTAATTGATGTAGTAACTCTAGTATATTGATGAACGGTATTGTATATGGTATTATGAGTTATTTATGATTTTATGTTTCCTGCTGCTTAGGCTTCCACACTATTTTCTGAGGCATCCCTGGTACCCACGGGTTCAGGTGGATTATGATCTGCTGGATATATGTTATATTGGTTTTATTATGAAAAAAAAATGTGTGAAAATAAGCAGTTCGTTATAGGAAGGGTAGGTGTTTCTATGGTGCCAGTGGTTTGGGGTAGATCCTAGATTTTTGATGATGTCACTGGGTATTTTGTCATATATATATATACACTTTGGGATTTATAGTTTTCTAGTATTGTATACACTTGTTTACAGTTTTACACTTACCGTTGCTTAGGAATGTATGGTGTATAGAGTTCCCTCAGTGCCATTTAGGCCTGAGATGTTTTAGTAGTATTACAGACAAATTGGTTATATGTTTATATATATTAAGGGAAAAAAATGTGATATAAGTAGGAGGTCGTTACATAACTAGTCTAGCCTAGGTTCAAACCTAAGTCAGGTAAAGCCAGGGAACTTGCTTGGCATCCACAAAAACCCTAAGCAAAACCCGAGAAAACTCCAATGGAACCCAGAAGAACAATAATAGCAACATGCAAAAAAAATGGGAAAGAGGATCAGGGAACTTATTCGTGGTCCAAATCGAACAGTCCTCACTTCGAACTGATTCGTCGAATCACATCCCTACAAAAACCCAAAGAGAGATCAGATAGATTCAGAAAGAGTGAGAAAACACATATCAGAGAGTACATATAGTTAGAGAATGGAGAGAAAGCTTTGGGATTTGGGATCAGAGAGAATTGAGAGAAAACCAAGAGAAAGCTTTGAGATCTTGGATCATAAAGAACGGAGAGAAGCAGAGAGTAGTGAGAAGAAGAGTATATGAGAGAGAGAGAGAGAGAGAGAGAGAGAGAGAGAGAGGATGGAGAGAGACAGAGAGAAGTGAGAAGAGGAGTAGAAAATAAAGAAAGAGAGAGAGAATGGAGAGGAAATAGAAAGGAGAGAAGGGAAGAGAGAGAAAGTAGAGAGAGAGTTCGCAGGAGGGGAGAGAGAAAGGGAACAGGAGAAATAGGAAGAAAAAAGGGAAAAAAGTTTTTATACCTAGGGTTTAGTGGGACATGTGGCACAACCTTAGCCGAGTATTTTTTGGGCAACGTGAAACAATCTTGGCTGTTCGATCTGTGTTTTTAATGTACGACAAGATTGCTACCACGTCAGCGATCCTCATTAAAATTTCAAAACCAACCATGGGCTGACACGTGGTAGGTGACGTCATACCAACGTCACTCAGTTATAGTAAATTCAAAAAAAAAAAAGGAAAAAAAAGGAAAGAAAAAAGTCGGATACTAACACGTGGCACGGTGACATCATGCTAACATTACCCTACTATAGTAATATATATATATATATATATATATATATATATATATGCATTAAGGGTGTAAAAAATTTACCGAAAACAAAAAATTGACTCGAAATCGAATTGAAATAAGTTTCGATTCGGTCTTTCGATTTTCAGTTTTAGTTTTTGTTGACCCTATAGGTCATATCACTGTTTTGATTATGACAAATATCCAGGTATTTAATGTCTGCTGAGTTGATGTGCATGTTTATCTTGGTGGTATCATATGATGGCACTCGGAGACCCTTTGAGGAAAATGAAGACCTTGAAGACCCTATACATGTTGTACTCTATTTCATTATCATCTAAAGGGTCTGTAATAGTAAATAAGGTTTTGATTGTAATAATTGCATGCATCACTTGCATGGCTTAATACGTAAGCTCAAAATGAAAATGACCTTAGATAGACCTTAGGGAACACCAGTCGACCGACACCGGACTTTTCGGTGTCTTAATTTTGGACATAAATGACCCTAGGACACATACATTTGCACATATGTTTGTTAGACACTTAAATAGGGTTTGTATGTTTCAAAACGGGACCAAAATGCACACTTGGTGCACTTTCGGTCGACCGGCCAACATAGTTCATTTTGGCCTGGTCGACCGAACCAGACCTGGGTCAACAGTTAACCAAGGTCCTGGTCGACCGAACTAGGTAGTTCAGAAAGCCCCGATACACCGAAACTTCTCTGGTCAACATTTTGACCATTTGGTCGACCGAACCATGTAGTTCAAAACCCCCGGTTAATCGAAACCCTCTCTGGTCAACATTTTGACCATCTAGTCAATCGAGCCACTTTTGTACTCCAACTACCTGGTTGACCGAGGGTCTTCAGGAAAAATCTCAGTGGTCTGGTCGACCGAACAAGCCAGTTCAAATTGGCTTGGTCAACCGAACCTTGGTAAAATAGGAAAATTGCTTTTTGAAAGGGTCTTTCAATTGACCGACCATTTAGTTCAAAATCCCCTTGGTCGACTGAACCATATGAGACCTGGTCGACCGGACCTCTCGGGTTGCCCTGATTTTTACTGCGATTAAATATTTTTTAAACATGGTTAAAATATTTGAAACATCATTAAACTTTCTTAATAATACCCAATAGGTCCCCAACGGTCATATTTCCTCCCATGTCTATATATATGAGATCATTTGTGAAAATCAAGACAGGATTAGCTACTTTAATTAGAGGAGAATTGTAACACCCCAACCTGGGTCTGTGAGGGAGCACTGTGTCTCTCCTCCTCCACCTGGACCAGACAACAGGGGGACGGGCCTTATCGGACTAATGACTGGCCCCACAGATCAACACGTGTCATTTTCAGTGTGTTTTGTCCTCACTCACACACTTCCTGAGAAAACTTCCTAGGAGGTCACCCATCCCAATATTGCTCTAAGCCAAGCAAGCTTAACCGTGAAGTTCTTATAGGAAAGCTCCCGAAAAGAAAGGTGCACCTTGTTGATATGGGTAGTAACATCTAGTCTTTTAAGCCTTTTCATCCATGGGGTATCACAAGAATTCTTTGAAAATCCAAAAGCTTATACTACTTATTTATAAGCCTCATTCACTCATGCTTACTATCTATTAGTGCCTACATCATTTGTAAGTGGATTGAGTGTTTGTTTCCATAGGTTTGCTCTCCTTGTTCTAGTTGCTTGGTATAATTTTCTTGAGAGCTAAACCTAAGAATTCTTAGGGGACTTTGTTAATAAGTCTCTCCTAAGAAGACTTATACATATATAACTTCTGAGTATTGCATAGTCATTGTAATATCTTGAGAAGTTTGTATTTGTTTTTGGATTGCAAAAACTTTTCAAACACTTTCAAATATCTATTGTGCTTTTATCTTGGAAAATATTTGAAGAGGTATTTGTTTGTGTGATAGTAATCTTTGTTGCAATATTTACTCACTCATATAATTTTTGCTGAAAACAAAGATTACACATCCTTTGCAAACCAAGCATATACATCATTTGATACTTGCATGCTTGAGACATCCTGCTGATTGAAATACTTGAGACTTGACATCTTTATGTGAACTTATTGGTTGAATATATTGTGAAATAAAGATTGCTTGTTTGACACTCTCACGTACACATTACACTGATAGAAAATATCTTTGAGAGTTGAACTATCTAGACCACACTGAGCTTACATATTGAATCATATCGTGGTGTATGTTATTGCGCGTATTTGGGTACATATCTGTTTTACACGAAAGCACAATCAATGTATCATTTGATTATATACACATTTGTTGTATTTTCAGGCACAGGCCTGAAGAGGGAGACTAGCCCTGGAATAGTCCCGAATTGGCTTAGACCCGGTTAGGAAAGTTAGGTGCGTCGTCCTGTTAAGGCGTGTAGGTTGAGGTCAGCCCTGTGCTAATTTACCTGGTTGTAATCGGTGCCTAGGTGCGTCGTCCTGTTAAGGCATGTAGGTTGAGGTCAGCCCTGTGCTAATTGACCTGGTTGTAATTGGTGCCGCTCCACCCTTTAAGTGAGCTTTTGTGGAATCCTCGAGCTTGCGAGCTAAAGGTGGGGACGTAGGCATAGTTGGCCGAACCCCGATAACATATCATGTGTTTATTTACATTTCCACACTTTATATTTACTGCACGCATATGTTATTGTGTGAATGATGCATTTGATTTAAATTTCCACACATTACATTATTGGTGCATTTGGAATTGCATAAAAGGACCCTAGGTTGTTGTATACGGGTATTTCATTTAAACCTAGGAAAAATTTTTTAAATTCCAATTCACCCCCCCCTTTTGGGAATGCACCAAAGCTAACAGTTCTTGAAAATAGAAAATTTTGGTTCTCAGTTCGGTTTTGGTTTTGTTTCCAACTCAAAATCGAATTGGAAAACCGAAATATCTTAAAAATATATATATTAATACTGTCCTACAATATAATATTTAACTAAAATTGATATATATTAATAAATTCTTCAACTAATAATTTTCCAATAAATTCAATTTTGAATAAAATAAACAACTTCAAATTCTTTTTTTATTTAATATTAATTATCAAAATATAAATCTAAAACAAAAAAGGGAAAGAAATAGTTTGTTTTTATAAACTAGAAGTGTAACGCCCCAACCCTCTACATGGGTCCGGAGTGCTACTAATTCATTCATTTACCTGATAATCCACATTCTAATATCATGTACGTAGCGAAAAACATAAATATAATCTTCACAAATATAATACGAGAGTTTACTATTTATAGTTATAATCCAAAATAACTATTCATTAGGTGTATTCTCATATATACACATATCTCTAAAAACATTCAGTATTCACAAACACTGGTATGTTTCACAACCTTCCATATCTCAAAAGACTTAAAATATAAAATATAAAACATAACTTACAAACAATCCAAAATATCAGCTAAGTATATACCCTTTCTTTTCTATATCCCAAAAATGCTACAAACAACTCAAACTCTCTAAGCTCGATCTCGTGGAGGTCTTGAAAAGGATAAGTTCATATTCGGGTGAGACACATCTCAGTAAGGGAAGAAATAATATATTAAAATTGCGTGTTGCTATCATGAGGTTTGTAAATAACATAAGTATACATTTTCATCATTTGCAAATCATTAACATAATTTCTAAAATCATTTCCTGTTCCTAATCAAACATATTCAAGACATTTTACCCACGAGATTACCCAAGGATAGGGGTGATCACTCGCCCATACAAGTAGCACGCCTCTACTTTGATACTTTAGGTAACCCAAAGGTTACAACTGGAGCATATCAGGGAACTCACCTTACTCAGTAAGCCCCTAGGTAGTGATGTAATCTTGTACTCACTCAATTCATTCAAAGGTTTACCAGCGAAGGCCCTGAAAATAAGGAAAACTACCAGCCCATACAAATAGTTTCCCTTTGTCCTAACACGTTATGCAGCCTAGTGCCATATTTGATACTTACTAGGGCACTCACCTTTTTCAGCAAGCCCTCAGGCGAAGAGTTTGTCCCGCCCAAATGTAACATGTTCTACTAGCATACATACTGATAATACCATAATACATTAGTCTGTCTGTCATTATCCTATAATTCTTAACTGTTCATGTTCTTAGCTTAAACATTTCATAGCATTTCACTTTACATGGCTCATTCAATTTCACATTGTTTGCATTTCATATTTCCTTATCATTCTCATTGTCTTTTAATTACAACAGCTCCTTTTTGGCTATTATTTCTACAGCTCCCTTTTGATTGTCATTAACATGATCTACAACTCCCTTTTGGATGTCATGAGGATAATTCACAACACCCTTTTGGCTGTCATAAACGTGATCTAAAACTCCCTTTTGGCTGTCGTAAACATGGTTGCATTAACAAACACATGCAGAATATTTCATATAACATTTCATTTCAGTGCATTTCTTGTATAACATGTAACACCTTGAATCCTTAATCCTGGGTCCGGTGTGTTATACCTGATAAAATCCTTGATAATCCATAAATCAATATATACGCAGCGGAAGACATAAACATAATCTTCATATAACATAATACTAGAGTTTACTAGTTTTAACTATAATCCATAATAAATTACCCTTTCTCTTTATACAATCCTCAAAAGGCTAAAACCCTCGAGCTCTCTAAGCCTGACCTCGAGGATGTCCTGAAAAAGAAATAATCACATTCGGGTGAGACACATCTCAGTAAGAGAAGAAACAATATATTAAACACAGCATGTGGCTAACATGAGGTATATAAATATCATTTTAATAACATTTGTAAAGCATTTTCATAAACATTGAAATCATTCTCTAAATCTAAATAATCACATGCAAAGGTTTAACCCACGAGATTACCCAAGGATAGGGGTGATTACTCGCCCATACAAGTAGCACCTCTTTGCTCTAATACTTAGGTAATCCGAAGGTCACTACTGAAGCATACCAGAGTACTCACCTTACTCAGAAAGCCCTTAAGTGTTAAATTGATCTCGTACTCACACCGTTCAACAATAGCTTATCGACCAAAGCCCTAAGGATAGGGAAATCTACCCGCCCATACAAGTAGATTTCCTCTGCCCTAGTACGTTATGCGACTACTACCACATCTATAGCTACTAGTGTACTCGCCTTACTCAGTAAACCCTCAGGCGAAAGATACGCTTCACCCAATCGTAACATATTCTACGTACATACATACTTCTAATATCATAATACATCATTCTTTCTATCATTATGCAATCATACACATCTGTTCATATTCATAACTTAACATTGCATTGCATTTCACTTTAAGTGACTCTTTCCCATTTGTATCGTTCACGTTTCACATTTCATTTCATTGCATTGTCATTTCATTGAATAACGTTTTCATTTCATTTCTTCGTATTACAGCTGGTCTTTAGCCATTATCAATTAGTCCACATAGAAATGCGCTAGAATCTACTATCACAACTCTTTTTAGCTGTCATCAGTTAGTCTACATAGAAATGAGCTAGATCTGCTAACATGGATGTCTTTCAACTGTCTTACATTTACATGGTTGCATTTAACATATACAGGCAACATTGTCCATATCATATTTTATTCATAATGTCTTACTTACTTAATCTGCATCTCATACATTTAACATATATTTGCATAGAGTCTCATGTCACACAATTTAACAGTAAAAATTCATACATATTCCTATAAAATAGGTCAACCCACATTTAACATTATATGCTGAAAATACATTTCTTTTCTTACATAATTCCTCGGAAATCACTTTTCGCTTTCATTCATTTACTTTCACATATACATAACTACATAAGCAATCCTAGGCTCAGGAAACATATTTTTTACATGGTTGGCATTTTATAATTCACACCAAAACATACATATAATATAATATAAATTATTACTTTTAATTTTATAAAATCTGATTTAATATATAATTTCTCTTTACCTGAATTTTTGAACTACACCGACAGGAATCCCATATAGATACCCGCGGCGCTCACCCGAACCCTGATTCAAAAACCCTAGTTCTATTAAATTATTCATAAATAAAATACTATTTAAATATTTTCTAGGGCCATAATTTCTAAATAAATAATAATACCCGCAAATATAACTAATTTACCAAATTTTCCAAATCTCACTCTTACTTTGGAGTGGGACTTAGAAAACCTCAATTGGAAGTTTACCTACGTCAAAATGACGACAATCGCGACTAGAACCACGTTGTGGTACCCGATCATCGATTTAACAGCAAATTTAAAGAAAAAAATGAGAAATTAAGAAAAATTGCTTTATCCCATGAATGGTGCCTACGCCACTCCCACGATAAATCTGTTCCAATAGAAATGTCGGCAGCGGAACAAGGAATCCAATGACACCTTCCGTTTCCCGATCCGCCACAACTTCGTCGAGAAATTGAGAAAGTGAGAGATGAAGATGGAGCGAGTTGGGCAAGCGCAGGGGTGGCCTCCTCTATCTGGAGAATTTCAATCAGCATCCAAATTCCTATCCTACTATATGATATAACATATTATATTACAATATTATATTTTATTATATAAACATATATATTCCTTCATCCTTACATATACATATACTAAACATAAAAATATCACATACTTAATTTAATTAATTCAATTAAATAACGTTTAATTATTAAGTCGTTTAAATAATAAATAAATAATTAATTAGTTAATATTTTATTTTATTTTCATACTATTCCATTTATTTGTTCATTTATTACTTTATTTATTATTTTTTTTCCTACTTATTTCAATCATTTTAATTTTCCAGATCTTTACATAACATGCATCTCATACATATAACATAGTCCCATACAAGGTTCAATTTACTCATACCACACTATTTAGCAGTAAAATTTATATATATATATATATATATATATATATATGTATATATATATGTATTCCCCATAAAATAAGTCAACCGGCATTTAACATTCATATACTTAAAATATACCTTTCTTATCTTACCTAATTATCTTGAAAATATCTTTCAATTTCATCAGTTTATTTTCGCATATACTTATCTAATAAACAACCTTAAGTTCGGAAAATATAATTTAAATGGTTGGCATTTTAAACCCATAGTGAAACATATACACGCATATATAACACAATTCATTTTCCTTTAAATTCATAAAAATTCTAGTTTAATATATATTTTTTCCCTTACCTGATTTCTTGAACTATGCCAACAGGGACCCCGAAAAGTTACCTACAGCGCTCACTCAAGCCCCGAATAAAAAATCCTAGTTCTATTAAATCAATCATAAATAAAATACTATTTTAATATTTCCTAAGCTCATAAATTCCAAATAAATAATTATACTCTCAAATATAACTAATTTCTTTAATTCTCCAATTCCCACTCTCGCTTTGGAATGGGGCCTAAGAAATCCAAATTGAAAATTTATTCCGACCAAAATGACAACGATCGCGACTAGGATCCTGTGGTGGTGCCTGATTGTCGATTTAACAGCAGATTTACGGAGAAATTGCGAAAATAGGGAAAAGATACCTTTCCCCAAGAGTGGTGCCTAAACCGCTCCCATGAAAAATCCGCTCTAGTAGAAATGTCGGCGGCGGAGTTAGAAACTTAACAGTATCTTCCGTTTCCCGATTAGTCAAATATCCATCAAGAAATAAGGGGAGAGAGAGAGAAGCACGGAGGAGAGACGTTGGGGGGGGGGGGCGCAGCTCCTTCTCAGCTTTTAAAAAAAAATTTCTTCTTCCTTCTTCCTTAAGTTGAAACTTCAGGAAGTTAACTTTATATATATATATATATATATATATATATATATATATATATATATATATATTATTATATTAAAATATAATATATTATATAATTTAATTAATAATAATAATAATTTGATTAATTTATTATTTAATTAATTTTTTTTTAGGATCACTACATGAAGAGACTCCCCTCCCTCACAAATTTTCAATGTGGGACAATAAAAGTGTAAAAACTCTCAATGCTCTTAGCCTCCTCACTTATTCCTGTCCGGTTATCCTACATTAAATGGGGGTAAACTCTCAATGCTCTCCCTCCCCACCTATTCATGTCCCACTTTGGATGGGGGTAGATATTTGAAGTCTCTCCCCCACTTATAAATATAGGCTCCCCCTTCCCTTCCTTTCTAACTCCTGGCCACTGACTGACGGCCCAAGGGCATATTTGGTTCCTAAAGCCCTCTTTAAAGCCCCTTTAAATAAAGGCCCAATTGTTGATTAGATTTTGTGTTGAGAATTCCACTTGTGAACTTATTCCACATGTTAGAGATGGAGTCAGAAACACAGCTGGAGACGCGTTGAGTTGAGTCAGGAAATGCATGCTTTTATTCTCTATTTATCTCTTGATTATAACCTTCCAATTTGTGATTAATTTGTAATTGATTTGTATTTAATCATGATGTAAATTCCAAGCCTATATAAAGAGGGCTATGGAAAGTGATACAGCATAGCACAACACAGTGCAGAGAGAGCACAGAGAGTGCTGAAAGGAAGAAGGGAGGAAGAGAGAGAGAGAGAGAGAGAGAATTGTAACATTTTCGGCGAGTTATTAAATAGTTGGTGTGTGCTCCGAAGACGTAGGTCATTCTTGACTGAACCACGTAAATTTCTTGGTGTCATTTTGATATGGATGCTCACAGGTTCCAAATAAGTGGTATCAGAGCCCGGTTGGAGCAGAAAAGCTAGATCGGAAGTGATCCTGAAATTCAGAGCTCTGTCCAGTAAATCAAAACTGCGTTTTGAGGTTACCATTGCATTTAGCTCGCCAAGACGAAGATAAGGGTGTTCGCTGGAGCTCGAACAGAGTTTAGAAAAGCCTGCACGCGTCTTGCCGGAGCAAGACGCTTCTCCATGCGCAACACCCGTCTTCCTCACCCGAACCGCCTCGACCTGACTCGAAAAACTCTCAGACTCGGGTGAACCCGAGATTCGATCCATGAATCGGATCCGACCCACCGCTCAGAACCGGCCACGTCAGCTGACACACCAGCGAAGCGTCACGTCAGTCGGAGCGCCACGTCAGCTGGTGGGACCACACTGCCACGTCACCAGTGGGTCCCACCTCTACCACGTCATCAGTTGCCACATCAGCATTTTGACCAGGTTTGACAAAAAACTTTGACTGAGCTTTTCAGAATCATTTTGGGTCCGTTTTTTGAGCAACTTAAACCATTTCTAGGGTTTTCGATCGTTCCGGATCCAATTGTGTTATATATTTGAGCTAATTCTATCTCTATATTAGTGAATTGAGATATCAAATGAAAAGAGCTCAAAAATCAAAATGTTCAACAGGAACAATTTCGGTTTCTAGAAGATGCAGATAGAGGATTATTTGTTTGGGAAGGAATTACACTTATCGTTGAAGGGTAAGCCAACATCCATGAACGAGTACGAGTGGGAGTTGCTTGATTGAAAAGCCCTCGGAGCCATCAGAATGACGTTGTCGAAATCTGTGACGTTCAATATCAAGCATTTAACATCCACCAAGTCTCTGATGGATGCGCTCTCAAATATGTACGAGCAGCCTTCAACAGCAAACAAGGTACATCTCATGAAAAGACTATTTACGATGAACATGTCTGCAGGTGAGAGTTTCAGCAGACATCTGAATAACTTCAATGAGTTGTCTGATCAACTCGCCTCAGTAGGGATAACGTTTGATAATGAGATTCAAGCTCTACTGATTCTTAGTCAGTTGCCTATAAATTGGAATGGTGTCGTCACTGCCATCAGTAGCTCTACAGGAAAATCGAAGCTTGTATACGATGAGATCGTCAGCATGATTTTGACGGAGGAAATAAGAATGCAGCCGAACCATAGCTCCAATTCGAGTTCAGCCTTGAACATGGAGAGTCGAGGCAAAGGAAACAGGCATGGACGATCAAACAATCGAGGCAGATCTAGGCCCAGATGGTCTAAATCCAGAAATCCCAGAGGTACTCAGGACACAAGTTCCTAGAGCACTAAAGTTATTGAGTGCTGGAACTGTGGAAAGACTGGTCATTTCAGGAACCAGTGCAGGAGTCAGAAGAAAGAATTTGAGACGAAGGAAAAGTCAGAAGCAAATATTGCTTCTGAGAATGATAAGATGTTGATTTGCTTTTTGGAGAGCAAGCAAGAGTTTTGGGTCTTAGACTCCGGAGCCTCATTTCATGCCACATGCTGCAGAGATTGCCTAGAGGAGTACACACCAGGTAATTTTGGTAAGGTGTACCTTGGCAATGATCAACCTTGCGACGTAATCGGCAAGGGAGTTGTGAAGATCAATATAAACGGGTCAGTATGGAAGCTGAAGGATGTTAGGCATATTCCAGACCTGAGAAAGAATTTGATCTCAGTTGGTCAGCTGGCAGATTAGGGATACACGACGAAATTCATTGGCAATGAATGAAAAGTTTCAAAGGGTGTACTAACGATTGCGCGAGGTAAGTAAAGCCGAACACTTTTTCTAACCTCCAATGCCTCCATGTCTATTTTAGTTGTTGCAGGAAATGGCGATAGCAACATCTAGCACCAATGACTTGGTCACATGAGCGAGAAATGACTCAGGGTGATGCACTCAAAGGAAAAATTGAGTGGTCTATAGTCAGTGCAGGTTGACATGTGTGAGGATTGTATAGTCAGGAAACAGAAGAGGGTTAGGTTCCAGATAAACACCCATGAATGTGTTGGGACACATCAGTAGAATATCGAGAATCCTCAGGTGGAGAAACCAATGGAGCATATTGTCGCACCACCGTCTCCTACTTCAGGTCCGAAGCTTAGGAGATTTACTCGGTCCCATATACTAGACAGAAGGTATATTGATTACTTACTTCCTAAAGATGGAGGCGTGCCCGAATGCTATGATGAAGCATGTTAGGTGGCAGATACGAGCAAGTGCGAGCTTGCGATGAAGGATGAGATGAAGTCCCTCACCTCCAATAGAATGAGGAAGTTGCCCAAAAGCTTTCACAACAAGTGGGTGTATAGAATTGAAGAGGAGCATGATGGCTCCGGAAGGTACAAGCCTCGGTTGGTAGTCAAAGACTTCGAGTAGAAGAAAGGGATTAACTACACTGACATTTTTACACCAATTGTGAAGATGACAGCCATCAGATTAGTCTGCAAAAATCGAGTAGACAGGAAGGTGGTGACTACAGAGAAACTGAAGTTGTGTTCAACTTCAGTTGGTCTTCATGCTTGAAGACACATATTATGAGCACATCATTTATTCATGATACTCTGGTTGAGAAGGCGTCTCTGTCTCCAAGTGGGAGATTGTTAGAAATGGAGCCAAAAATACAGCTGGAGACGTGTTGAGTTGAGTTAGGAAACGGGTGCTTTTATTCTTTATTTATCTCTTGATTATAAACTTCTAATTTGTGATTAATTTGTAATTGATTTGTATTTAATCATGATGTAAATTTCAAGCCTATATAAAGAGGGCTGTGGAAAGTGATACAACATAGCACAACACAGTGCAGAGAGAGCACAGAGAGTGCCGAGAGGAAGAAGGGAGGAAGAGAGAGAGAGAGAGAGAGAGAGAGAGAGAGAGAGAGAGAGAGAGAGAGAGAGAGAGAGAGAGAATTGTAACATTTCTAGCGAGTTATTGAATAGTTGTTGTGTGCTCCGTGGACGTAGGTCGTTCTTGACCGAACCACGTAAATTTCTTGGTGTCACTTTGATCTGAATACTCACAGGTTCCTAACACCACATTGGAAAATTAGAGTGTATGATGGGTGCTTATATACATGTTTGGGTCCAAGACCCAATAAGCTTAAGCTTTTGGGTCAAGTTGGTATTCACCCATGTATATCAAGCCCACCCATGTGCTCCTCCGGTCCTAACATGGTATCAGAATCGATGGTTCGAAACTCTGGGTGAGTGATATCGTAAAAAGTCAAAGCGTGAAATTAATTCTCCTGACATGCTAGTAGTTGGAGGGCCAAGTGTGTGATCAAGGCCAATAAGGATTATCTAGCCCAGGGATGGATCCGAATAAGGTCAAGACGTGGGAGGTAGGATTGGTTCGGAGGCATGTGAAATGCAATCCGAGGCACGTAAGGCCCCAATGGTAAGGCCCACTTGCAACTGTTGGGGAGTTGGGCTTACTCGCATAAGGGAGATGGTTTCCGTTCAAGGGGGGAGCGGTTGAAACTCACAAGTGAGGGGGAGATTGATGAGAATTCCACTTGTGTGTTTGTCCCACATTGAAAAATTAGAGTGCATGATGAGTGCTTATATACATGGTTGGACCCAAGACCCAATAGACTTAAACTCTTGGGTCAAATTGGTTTTTACCTATGTATATCAAGTCTACCCATGGGTTCCTCCGATCCTAACACTTTGTATTGGGTTGAGGTTTATGTCGGTTAGAAAATGAAATCTTTATTTTTTTTTTAAAGAAAAAACCAAACTATCTATTCATGGCTTGGTAGTAATTTTTAATTATAAGAACCAATGTGTTTTGGTTTGGTGTACAGTTTTACCTAAAATCGAACAAAAAAAAAATCGAACTAAAAATATTAAATATTTTGAAAATTGGTTAAAAACTAAAAAAAACTGCAATCAAATCACAAATGTTCGATTCTCCATGGATAAAACATTCGGTTTGGTTTTGGTTTCAATTTTGGAATTTCAAATTACAATTTTCAGTTATGGGCAAAATCAAAAAACGAACTGAAATAAATTCCAGAATTGAAACTGAAACCAAATCGAATGTTTTATTCCACATAGAAGCAAACAATCGTGATTCAATTGCATTTTCTTTTCCAGTTTTTAACTGATTTTCAAAATATTTAATATTTTCAGCTCGGTTTTTTTTTGTTCGATTTTGGGCAAAACCGAACACCAAACCAAAGCACATTGGTTCTTATAATTAAAAATGGTTACCAAGCCATGAATAGATAGTTTGTTTTTTTTTTTTTTAAATGAATTTCATTTTCTAACCGACATAAACCTCAGCCCAATACAAAGCCATGAACTGAAAATTGCGATTTTGAAATTCTAGAAATTGAAATCGAAACCAAATCGAATGTTTTATCCCATGGAGAACTGAACATTCGTGGTTCGATTGCAACTTTTTTTTGGTTTTTAACCGATTTTCAAAATATTTAATATTTTTTTTCAACTGGCCTAGTTTTTTTTGAACAGTTTTTTATTTTATTTATTTATTTTATTTTATTTTCAATTTAGTTTTAATTTTAATTGGATTTTTAATTTTAAAATTGGGAAAAATTAGAGAAAAATATTTTGAAAGTCAGAAAAATAAGAAAAAAAAATTTTTTTGAGCTATTTTGAACTGAAATAAAAGAGAAAAAGGTTGAAAAATCTCCAAAATTTTTGTATTTCTAAAAATTATTTATTCAAAATTCAACAATTTCTCCATTTTTCGTGTGGGTGTGTTCCTATGATTTTGAAAAAGGGTCATGAGTTATTTGAGACCTCACGTGTATTAGCTCTGAAGGGAGGTTTATCTAACAAAATCCTCTCATTTAGAGGTCTTATTAGACATTCCTAAATCATACCTTAATTTTCATTCCCCTTTTAAAATTTACTTATTTATTTGTTTTATTTTTTAAATGAGTTAATTAAATACCATCGAATTCAATTTAGAGATAATTCATAATTAATTAGGTACCATTCGAAGAACGGGTGCGTAGAGGGGGGGTAATACCTTCCCTTCACATAACTGAACTCCTGATCTCAACTCTGGTAAAAACAAACTGAGGCTACTAGTTCATTGACCTAATGTTAGTCTAAAAACTAATTAAATGAGTAGTAATTAGGTGTTCTAATTGCAGTAAAATAAAAAATAGGGTAGTATCGACTCCATTTCAAGTTTCAACATTTATTACCCCTCGCCCGTCCCGGGGCCCATCCGCCCACCGGGGAACGTTGCAACACTCACCATATACACAAAATAAAAGCATAAGAAATATTTGAGAAAGAAAAATAAGAGAAACATTCATATTGATTTGAGTTGTCTATATATTAATTTATTTTTAAATTTTTATTAATATTTAGAAAGTTCTTTGGAGTAAGCTTAATATATACAAATGGGCGAGCATCAATTTGTCCCAAAAGTCTAGACCATCATGTATGGAGTCATATATGCTCGTGACTTTATGACCTTCCTTCTACATCTCTAAACCATCCAAGGTCTCCTCTTATTTTCTCTTCTTTTAACTTTAGTTTGTTCGTACAAAGAATAAAATGATTAACCCATAATCACATAAAGCCTAATCAACTCCCATCAAAATTTTTTTTAGAAGAAATAAATTGCTCACATATTTTTAGTTTTCATGTTATTCTCTCCAATTTTTCAAAACGCACATAGTGATGATCAGAAAAAGTAAAATAAGATGTGCTTTGACTTTTAACATTTTATGCCTTAATTTTTTTAACATCTTAAAATGTTCAAATTAAGAAACTTTATATTGTGAAAATTTTAAATTAAATTTCATTGTTCAATCATAAATAATCTTCCAAACATTTGTTGAACATTTTTTTTATGCACAATATGATATTTAATTATTGTCTCTTAATAGACATTCTTAAACTATGAGACATTTATGCTAAATTTGAATTTTGGGAGGGTAAGAAAGGGTATGAATAGAGAGATGAATCGCCTATGGTTTTGTAGCTCTGACCCATTATGAACTCTCTCTAATAGATCAAATACTTTGTTCCCAAAATGTCCCTATGATTATCCATAAATTTTTTTAAAAAAAAATTCGATAACTACCCATATATATTTTTAAAAAATTCTTATAACTACCCCGTAAATATTTCAAAAAATACTCTTAAGTACCCATAATTTCTTAAAAATACATTTTTTGCAATATATTCATTATTTTTTTTAAAATTATTTTATTATAATTATTATTCAAAAGCTGCGGAACACGCAAATTGTTATGCATATCTGATACGCATGATCGATTGCCATTTCGATCTTAAAACACTAAATTAATGAAGAACTTTACTCTTGAAATAATTAATTAAAATATTTAAATAATAAATTAAGTGAATAATAATATCGGTGCATTATATAGAATTGTGCTAGTTAATTAACAAAATATACATATTAATTCAAAAATTTAAGGTTGCAAAAAAAAAAAAAGAGAGAAAATTTGTGCATGTGTTTTAGATGAAGATATTGGCCTTCTACTACTTTCTACAAATGGGATGTTGAGCGCATCTTGGGCTTGGCCCTATTGTCTAACTCAAAAAAAGCCCAACATAAAAAAATTAGGACCGGCTGGAGCCCAAAAAGGAAATAAATGATGCGTTGTAAAATGTGAGCTATATCCATTTGGGCATCTTGGGCCGGAGCATGTAGGCCCGGCCCAGCCTGAGCCATGTGCACCACCCTAACCCTTTCCCTGTTTTTATACCAGTACACTTTTTCTTTAAATGCACATGTTTGTGGATATTTAACAAACAATAGGTAAGGTCACGTGCATTGCACGTGAAACAGATTTTTTGTATTACTAATTTACATGAAAGGATATAACTTACATTGGGTGTAAATTTATAAAAAATCAAAATTCAATAAGAAATTATTACAAAAAATAAAACTAAAAATATTTTTATTGTGTTGCTCTAACGAACTTAACATATAAATTTATATATACACACAAATAGGAGGGAGAAAATCTTGGCTAAAATTCTGAAAGTCGAATGTCTTTTAATACATCATTAAAACATGAGAAAAATACCAAACAATTGACAGAGGAAAATCTTAGATTCAGAAAAATACAAATTTCAAAAACATAAAATAAAATAATGGGAATTCAGTAATGACAAGTTCATTCATTTAATCACTACAAAGGTTATGACTTATTTTCATAATAAAGACAATTGCACAAAAAATCAATAATGTTTAAAAATTAAACCAAAGTTAACACAAAACTCATGTATAATGGGGAGGCTTGTTGTGTTAATTTCCAACAAAATACATATTTCTTTTCATAAAATTTATCTTTTCAGATAATCGAACATACAATCAAATCCACAATTTGATTTGTAATTTGGACCAATATTTTACAATAAGTTTTCTTTTTTTTTTTCAAAACAAAACAACACTAAATCAAATCAAACATTCCTATTCCATAATTTCTTCCACAAATCCTATTTTAAATCAACTTCCTACTCTTCCTCACTTATCGTGCACTAAGGTACTTAAAGCTAGTAATATAAGAACTAACAATAAGAAAGATAATAAATTTTAGGTCATTTTCTTTAATCTTATTGATTTTTTAAAATGATATTAAAATTGAAATCAAGCAAAATCCTTAAAAATTCTATATTAGAATTCAAATTAATTTACTAATAATTATATAAAATTAATACACCCAAAATTGACTGGTATACCCATAGGAGCATATAGTTGTAAGGCTAACATTGAATAGCATTTGATGTCTCGCATAACCTCCTTTAAGTTATCCCCCAAATGCGGTTATGAGAACTACTATTAATGTCATGTATAACCGCCTTGAGTCACCCATAACCCCAATAAGCATAATGGCGAGTCGCCCAAAATCCCCTTAAGCACAATGGCACGCTCATAAATGCCAAGTTGAAGAGGAGTTTGCCTCACCACTATATAAAAGGAATCTCAGGAAGAGGTAAGCATCTCATTCTCACTCATTTTTTATTTACTATTACAATCTGAACCTCCCATTCCCAAACTTAGGCCTCAGAGTGATCCCATGGAGTACACGTTGGGTCCTCAAAACCATTCTTATTTGATTCATTTCAAGTGATCATAGCTGAAGGACGATTTTACAAAAGTCATACGATTCCTGATAGCAACAGTTGGCGCCATTTGTGGAAACCTTTGGGAGGTTTCCTATCATTGACCATGACCCCATCGCATAACTCCAAGTTTGAACCCGTTGGGGGAAACCAATCACCCCAGTCAATTCATTCCAATCTAATAGATAACCCAAGTGTGCTATTGAGTGACTTTCTAGCTTTCAGAAAAGGGTAGAAGACATGTTCACTATGATCGTACATTAAAAAAAAAAAGGATCATAGGGAGCATGGTTTGGAGGCTAACCAAATAGAAGCAGTGTCTGATGGGAAGACAGCTGCCCCACAAGAAGTTGCAAGGCCTTAGATACAGTAATTAAGGTTGAGGATGTAAATAGTGTAGGCAACTTATAGACTCTTGGCACATGAACCCCAGTGGCACGAACCCCAATGGTGCAAATCTTAATGATGCGAATCCCAATTGCGAGAATCAACATGCCTTGACCAACAATGGTCCATCTAACGAGCATCGCTTATGAGGCCTAAAAAATGCGCTCAATTGATGAGCACAACTCATGAGGCAACAAAGGAGTGAGCACAAGTCACTAGTAATGTTCCATCTGATGAGCACCGCATATGAGGCCTTAAAAACTTGCTCACTTGATGAGCACGACAAATGAGTGAGCACGATCACCCATAATGGTCCATCTGATGAGCATAACTCATGAAGCCCTAAAGGCTTGCCCATTTGATAAGCACAACTCATGAGGCACAAAGGAGTGAACACAATTCACCTGTAATGGACCATTTGATAAGTAGAGCTTTTTAGGCCCTGAAGCCTTACCCGTTTGATGAACATTACTCATGAGGCAAAAAAGGAGTGAGCACGACTCACCTATAATGACCCATCTGACGAGCACAACTTATGAGGTACAAAGGAGTGGGCACGACTCACCCATAATGTTCCTTCTAATGAGCATGGCATATGAGACTCTAAGAACTTGCTCACTTGATGAACATGACTCATGAGGCATATTAAAGTGAACACAACTTGCCCGTATTGGCCTATCTGATGAACATAACTTATGAGGCCCCATAAACCTTCCCACTTGATGAGCACGGTTCATAAGGCATAGAAGAGTGAGCACGACTCACTTGAATGGCACATTTGGATCACCGGGTAGTTCCAAACCATAATAGCTTAGGTAGGAAGACCTATAGCTGGTACTCTAAGTCACTCAAGGACTGGTTCGAATTACTACTCTCGAATAAAAGAAATTTATTTCAAATATTTGAGAGTATTCAG
Organism: Malania oleifera; assembly: GCF_029873635.1. NCBI lineage: Eukaryota > Viridiplantae > Streptophyta > Magnoliopsida > Santalales > Ximeniaceae > Malania > Malania oleifera. The sequence goes on from NC_080425.1 coordinate 93,296,421, forward strand.
GGGCAACTAATACACGTAAAATTGATACATCCAAAATTGATAGGTATGCCAATAGGGGTGGATAGTTGTAAGGCTAACATTGTACAACATTTGATGTCTCGCATAATCGCATTCAAGTCATCCATAACCCTGATGCGGTTACAAGAGCTACTATTGATGTCATGCATAACCGTATTGAGTCACCCATAACCCCCTCTAAGCGTAATGGTACACTTATAAATGTCAAGCTGTAAGGGAGTTTGTCTTCACTGCTATATAAAGGGGATCTCAGGAAGAGGTAATCATCTCATTCTCACTCACTTTTCATTAACTGCTGCAATTTGAACCTCCCATTCCCTAACTTATGCATTGAAGTGATCCCACGGAATAACCCCAGGTCCTTCAAGCTATTCTTGTTTGATTCCTTTCAGGTGGTCGCGATCGAAGGACAATTTTACAAAATCCAAACGATTTTTGGCAGCAACAAAAATAAAGATTTTTACCACAACTTTTTGTCGTTGGTTGATCTCTCTTGGAGGTATAATAATTAAAATTTTCAAATAACAAAAGTTTAAAATCCTATTCAGTTGTAGAAAATGGATTTTATTTTTTATTTTCAAAATTTTAAATAATTGCAAAAGTTTTCATTTTAAATTAGAAATTGAAAACATAATAAAAAATAATTTCACAATTTTCTTATATAAATTTTAAAAATAAGATAAAAATGTTGTTATAGTAAAAAAAATTTAAAAGAAAGTTACATTTTCATCAGTGAATAGTGTCTTACTAAGATTTTAAAATAAAATAAAATTAGAGAACGAAAATTTTATGAGTATGTAACAATGAATTTCATTGTAGGTCTTAACTAATGGATGGTGCTTAATTATAGTAGAATCTTAATTTGATTTTTCCAGCTTTAAAAGTAAATTAATGAAAAGTTTATAGTGCACCTGTTGAGCTGTGTAAAAGATATGGAAAGCCGTGGGCTCTCGGCCCAAGGATTCTTGCTTCCCTCTTAGGGAACATTGGGCCGAAGTGCTTCGGCCCAAATCATTACCGTTGGGGCTTTTTCTTGGGCTCAAAGGCCCAAGAATCTGATTTGGTTGAAACATATATATTTGGGTAAAAGAAGTTCTAAAATGTTACAAATTTTTCATTATTTTTTTTATAAAATTTATCAAAAAACACAGACCTTCACTTAAAAACTTATCTTTTTGTAAAATATAAAAAAAAATTTATCTTTCTGACAAATCTTATAGGAGGTTCTTGAAATTGTTGAAAAATCATGAAAGGTCAGTTCACTTTTTGTTAAGCTTTAGAGGAGGTTAGTATTTTTTTGTTCTATACATTTTAGTTGATTAAGGAACTTATACAATATAATGGGAGATAGCTAGCACCCATTTTTTATTTTTATTCATTTTTAGCCCTTCTAATATTCCAATTCAAAACTACCAACGTAGAAGTTTGAAATTTTTATCGTCAAATTGTTGGAGACAGGATAATTATATTTTTTATTAATACTATTTTTTATGTTATGATCATAATCCATAAGTACTTTCCAATTGTAAATCAAATAAATAATTAAAAATTTACGAGATTTGGCATTAAGGCCCGCATCTATAGGCAATAAAGGAGAGAAAGTTTCATTATAAATTAGCATCCTTTTGTAATTTGAAAAATCTTAAGAAAAGGAAAGAAAACTATCAAGAAATTCACTATTTTCATGTTTAGTTTTCAGTAAAAGTAAGAATTTTCCAAATCAATGAATAAAAATATAATTTTGGTTTTTAGTAATATTTGGTATAGAGAGAAAATATAGTGGAAGGTGAATTTTTTTTTGGTGAAAATTTTCTTTCCTCTTTCGACCCAAAAACCCATGATCCAAATGGATCCTAGAAGAATGTACCATGAAACAAATATTAGAATGAAATGTGGAATGCCTCTCTAGAGACATATATTTAATTATACTAGATTAGTTATAATTAGTCATATAAAAAAAATGTTGTCATCACAGACCACATAAGTATGTAAAACTTTTGGTGAATTCATAATAAGAAATAGATAAAATTAACTATTTTCTAATTTGACCATATGTGTGTCGATTATTTTCTTATAACATGTTGGATGAATAATAAGAAATATATGAGAAATATATATTATATCTATTTTTAAATATTTAACTATACCCCGTCTTATTTCAAAATATATTTATTCTACAAATCAAATGTAGCATTATTCATCTCATATTTTCACTTCATAATAATAAAATTTTTTTTATATATATCAAGATCGTAAATGGTATATTATAAATTGAAAATGCGAATAACATGAATATACACACACATTAGGACCCCCTCCCCTTGAGTAGGGTTTTCCATATATTGGCGATAAACTTTTAGAAATACAAAATTCAACCTTATTCGTCCCTCGAGAAACCCAAGAGAGTTGGGGCGGGGGGGGAGTGAGTTGAATTTTTTTTTTTCTTTCTAATTTTTATTCATTTTATCAAACTCTACAGAGTAATAGATTAATATGTATAATGAATGAGTTGCTGACGCTTAGAAAGAGTAAATTTATGTTTATTCACAACTCACCCTATATGTTTCAATAACCCAAAACAATGCATAAAATATGCACAAATACAATTGAACAATTAATTCAATCAAATAATAAGTAATGTAAGAGAGGAGAGAGAGACACTCAAACTCTTTTATAGTGATTCAATCTCCTTCACGAGCACCTACATCCACTGTCTCGACTGAATCCAAGCTAAGGTTCCACTAGTAAACTTCTTGCCTTTCAACTGGGGCAGGAATACAATTACAAGACCTAACCTTTAATCGGGGCTAGAATACAAAACAAGTCTTTTATCGGAGCTCAGACAACACTTATAATTATAAGAAATTGTAAATGATGTGTGGCATAGTATTTCTAAGTATATTGATGTCACAACTCAAGCTTACAACTCAAATTTTTTCAAAGAAATGAGACTTGGAACATGAAATAATACTACAATTTCTAGACTCACGCGGAATAAAATATAAAATTATCTTCACAAATGGTACATAATTATAGTCTTACTTTTTTCTTAACTCAATTTGAATGTTCTTGAAAAAATTTATGAATTAATTTTTATATGTAAAGAGCCTTGTCACATTTGGAGCTTTCAATAAAAATATATAATCATTTTACTATATGATACTCAAGTTAGTACATTTGCTTTCTTGTTAAGTTTTAACATACTTAGTCCTAAATATCAAAAATGATTTCTATATATAAATATAAAAGAAAATAGCTATCACATAATAATTCATGGAGCACAAATTCATATAACACCTGCATTAATTCTAGTTTATTTTGTCATCATCAAAATGAACATGAAATCTAATGAGCTACCAAACTTCACACGAATCAAATAACAACGTTAAATCACATTGTCAGGCATGAGCTATCAAAGTTTCAATAGCATTTATTCAATATTTTTGAATATTTACATATGTTTATTTATAAAATTTAATTTAAAATTATGTGTATATAAGTACACATGTGCTATAGTGATCCTAAAAATAAATAAATAAATAATTATTATTAATTAATTAAATAATATAATATATTAATATAATATAATATAATATAATATAATATTTGTGACGCCCTGATTTTCATACCATTTTTTTCTTTAATAAATAATAAATATTAATCAAATATCGGTCACGTCAAAAACCCTGATACCATCTAAGCATAACCCGTCCTAAAATGGGTACCAGGTAATCAGTAAATCTCATATTCACAAACCAAACAGTGGAAATCAATATATACAAATTATTCAGAATACAAATAACCCGAGTATTAAACATCCATGTACATATATATACATATCTAACATATCCCCAAAAATCAACCAAAAAATCTAGAGAAAACATACATCCCTAGGTAAAACCACTCACCTTGTCTATGAGGGTACTAGCTCCCCTCTATCTCGGAGTTCTATCTTCTGATCTTTCACGATTTCCTAAAATATTTAGATATTTGGGTGAGACACATCTCAGTAAGACGGAATATATTATTTACAATGTGTGGCAATAAGAGTTTCGTTATATAATAATGTACCCATTTCAATGATAATACCATTTAAGAAAAATATACCAATTATACTCATAATCATATAAATATAAAATACAAGCTTTTATAAGCTTTAATTTTATTTTTCAACTCATTCACATGCAACCCATATTTAACAGTGAAAGTACCCAAGGATAGGGGAGGTTACACGCCCATACATGTAGTTCCCCTTTGCTCTGATATCATTTATAACCCTACCTGAATAACTCGGGTACGACTACAACTGATACTTATCAGGGCACTCACCTTATTCAATAAGCCCTCAAGCAGAGAATTTTACTTCACCTTATTTATTTATTTATGTTATTATACTCACACCCTTTTTTTTTCTCTTTCATTTCCATTTCATCATCTTGCACATGAGTGTCCTCGGTAACCAATACATATGCGTCTATAACTCATGACTGCCTTGAGTATATTCTCCACGCCATGCTTCCCCCCATGGTCGAGGTTGTGCGGCTTGAATGCTGGATCTAACCGCGATTGGCTGACTCAGTTAGATCAAAATAATAACTCTACTTGTCTGTCTATAGTACAATTGACCTGCCTATCCCTAGTCTGGACCCAGGGGGCAATCAACATCTCTCTGAAGGCCCACTCGACTATGACACCACACTCTCCACGAGATCATGTGGTTGCACTAATACCTCACTAGCAACGGTGCCGTGTTCTTTATCAACAACTGTCCATCAAGGTTCTCATTTCCATATTTCATTATTCACATTTTGTATTCACATTTCAGTATTCACATTGTAGCATTCTCATTGTAATATTCACATTTCCAGCATTCACAATTCAACATTCACATTGCAGTATTCACATTGCAATTTTCATATTCCAGTATTCACATTCACATTGTAATATTCACATTTCATTTTCACATTCACGTTTCAATATTCACATTTTCATATTCACATTCCAGTATTCGCATTTCAACATTCACATTGTCATATTCACATTTTTAGTATTCATATCTCCTCTCATAATGGTATATATCACATTTCAATATTCCCCTCATTTTCTATTTCTTTCCCATATTTTCAATACACATTTTATTCTCATAATAGTATATAACTCATTGTACGAATTTCCACATTTCTCAATAAAACATATCATATTGTCAGATTTCCCCCATTTATCATAGAAAACATTTATATATATTCATATTTCACATTCTAAAACATCACAATTCAGTATTACTTATATGCCACACAATTTTATTTGATATTTGTATAATAATAATTTTAGGTAAAATATCATATTCTCATTTTCACGTACTAATTCAACCAGTAGTACTCAAAATATCTGTTATAATTTATTCCTCTTATCTAACTTACTGAGAGATCCACTAACACCCTAAATCATACGCTCTACGACGTTCACAGCTCAAAAACGTGAAATTTACGTTTCCCCAAATTAGTCAACTCAACTCCCAGAACAATACTCATTTAACACTTCCTAGACCCTATATATTTCAAATAAATACGTAAACCCTAAAAATCCTTACTTACCCTAATTTTGGAGTAATTCCTAAAGACTCCAAATCAACAATCTGCTCCAGTTAAGTTGGAGAGAATCTTCCCACGAACCTCGTGGTGACTTCTAATCATCAATCCGGAATATAACAAAGCCGTAATCAAAGAGAGAGAGAGAGGGAAAACTTGTAGGGTAGAGAGAGAGAGAGGAGAGGGAAAATACTCGCTGAAAATGAGGGTTTGCCTATTTATAGGCCGGCGTTCGTCAACGAGTTCAAGTGATTCGTCAACGAGCCCATGAAGGCACTTCATTGACGAGGAGCCTAGTTCGTCGACAAACCTAAAATTTTCTGAAATTCCTAAACTCTCGATGTCTTCTTGTCAACGAGACATGTGTACTTTGTTGATGAGTCCTATAGGGACATTCATCGATGAAAACCCTGGGTTCGTCGACGAACCCCTACTGATGACCCTTTTAAAATTTATTTTCTTTTCCCTTTCCTTTATTATTATTATTTTCATGAATAAATTTTTCGGGTCTCTACAATATTAATATATATATATATATATATATATATATATATATATGTGTGTGTGTGTGTGTGTTATCAGGAAGTCAAGAGAGACTTCTAGAGACTTCAATTGAATTGAAGTTCAATCCCCCCCCCCCCCCCCAAACCGTACTGCTCTCTCTCTCTCTCTCTCTGAATTTCTCCTTCATTTCTCAGCCAAATTGAAAAACTAACATCATTTCTAGCTCCTAGGTCCGCTACTCAGTGTTTTAACCAGAGAGTTTTCGTCGTTTGGGTAGGCACCACTCCAGGGCTAAGGTAAGGGGAATAGATTATGTCTGTTTATTTTGAAAATTTAACTGATTAAATTTGAGTATGTGGATGATTTTAGTTTATTAAACATGTATTTGGGAAAAATTAAAGTGAGTTAGGGTGATCATCTTCTTTTTCTTGAAAAATATATATTTTTGTTTTGAATGAGAATGGTGGAGGTGATCATACCTTTATTTTCAGCAAAATATGCCGATTATATTATGATATTAATACCCAAAATTGTGTGGCATGAGAAAAAAAATATTATATTGCATAATTAAACTTGTTGGAATTTTTATGGTATTATATGATAAAAGTGGTGGTATTATACTGGTTCTAGATTTTCTGAGAATATGTGGATATTGTGAAATGACTATTTAGAATTCTATGTTAAGAAAAATGAGATTATATTGAGAACACTATATTGAGAAAATGAGATTGTGGACTCTGTGTTGAGAAAAGAGATTCATGTTACTATTTTATTATGTAAATTGCATTATATGGTTTAAGAACCTTGATGGACCAGATGTGTTGAGAGCTCGGTACTGTAGCTAGTGAAATTGTTAGTGCGACCCTATTGATGTGAAAGTGTAGGCGATGGACAGTCGATTTGTCTTGAGAATGGTAGTGTACCCTCCTGGAGTCCGGACTAGGTTGCGGTAGACAAATCATGCTACAAACATATTACTTTTGACTTAACTTGGTAGTAGGTTAGTCAATACTAAATCCAGTATTCGGACCACACAATCCGATCATGGAGGTTATACATGATGTTAGTCAAATCAACGAGATTCTTCTATGTATATATGTAGATTTATGTAAACAGTGCTATTTATTGAACCGAAGTATGTTTTGAAAAGAAAATATGTATTTTCAATTATATAGGTGTGAGTATAGCATACAAATGTTATTGTAGACACCCTATTTTTGCCCTAACCAAATAGAACACGGGGTCCCCTCTTATTATTTTCATTATTATTATTATTACCTTATTATTATTATTATTATTATTATTATTATTTTCCTATATTATTAGTACTTTACTATTATTTTTCTAGTATTTTTATTGTCATTATTATTTTTCATTTTTGTTATTATTACTAGTACTTTTATTATCTTTATTTTATTTTTACTTTACTATAATTATTTTTCATTTATTTTATTGTTTTTGATATATTATTATTATTATTATTATTATTAGCATTAGTATCTTATTTTGGGTATTATTATTTTTATTATCTGTATCTTTATTAGTAATGTTATTATTATTATTCTTAATTATTACTTTTTGTATTATTACTTTATTTTTATTAGTATTAGTATTAGTATTATTATTATTATTTTACTAATAATATCTTTATTATTTTTATTTTTACCATAATTATCTATTATTTACTATTAGTAGTAGTATTATTATTATTATTACCTTATTGATACTTATATTATGATAATTATTATTATTATTATTTCCATTTTCATTATTACCATAAGAATAAAAGCATAAAAAAAATAAAAAGAAAAATAAAATCAAAAAGGAAGTTTTTTTTAGGGTTTTCACAAATTTCTTTTTTTATAAAAAGAGGGGGGGCAGCGCACAGCGCACGGCAAGAGCAAAAAGCAAAAAAAAAAAAAAAAAAAACCTTTTTGATTCTTCTTCTTCTTCCCGGAGACACTACAGCGGCCATTCTCCTCCAGCTCCAACAACCAGCATCCCTCCTCTACTCCTCTGCAACTCCCTTTGCTCCAGCCAAAGCCCACACCAAACCAAACCCAAGGAGCCCTACAGACCCGAGCCTTCAGCCGAGCAGATCCATCCCGGGCCGTGAGCCTCTTCCAGCCACAGCAAACGCCACAGGCACTCGTGCACCAACTCCGACATCACCTACAGACAAGCATGAACAACAGGCTGCTTCCTCACGGCCAGCCCCTCTACAAACTCCCCGTACTCCGGCGAACCCAGCACGTCGCCTCTCTCAGTTCCGTTTCTCCTTCTGCTTTAGTCTTCTGTTTCTTCTCTATTCAACAGAACTCTGCACAACTCCACTCTCCTACAGCCGATGTGGAGAACCAGAACACCCGAGACCCACTAGGCCACTCTGTAACTCTCTTGCAGCCACCTTGGAGGACTAGAACACCCAGCACTAGCAACACCAAGAACCCCTTCGTGAGTCCCCTGTAAGTATACTCACACACGTAGCAACACACATCACACACAGAAACACACACACACAGCACACACAGCAACACACACACACAGAGAAACGCACACACACAGCACACACACTCAGCACACATTGCAAAACATACGTTGCACACACACACAACACACACAGCAACATACACACACAACACACACTACAAAACACACACTGCACACACACACAACACATACAGCAACACACACACTGCACATACAGTAAAGCACACACAGCACACACATGTTTTTATTATAAAGTTTAAATTTTGCTTGGTTATTGTTTTAGGATTTTTAATAATTAATTTTCATATTTATAAATACTAATTTGTTTATCTTCATTATTGTAGGATTTTTTCTTTTTATTACCAAGGTAAGATTTCATTTGTAATATTTTCTGTCATCATATTTTATTTTTTTTTTTTTTTAGTGCACAATATTCAAGTTGTATGTGTAATATGTATTCTTAAGTTTCGGGTTATTATCTTGTTGTAGTTCTTATGTACAAGATATTTTTTATTTTATTCATGCTTATATTGTATGTTAACTTTATATTATATTATTAGTATTTTAGAATTTTGGTCATGTTATATATTAGTTAGGATTTTTAGTAGATTAGTTGTAGTACATGTGGTATTTTAGAACTATAGTTGTATGTGTATTTAGTATTCTAAAATGTTAGTCATATTAGGTATTTAACAACTTAAGATTTATAAGTAACATCATACATCTAATTTAGTATTTTAGGTAACTTTTAATATAGCATCTTGAGTAATACTATATATTTATTATTATGATATTTTTAGTATGTTAATATATAATGTATTATGGTAAGTTTAATATTTTAGGTAATATAATATATTTGGTGTTTTGGTATCATGCTATTTTAGTATATATAGTTTTATAGTAATTTGTTACGTATTATAGTATTTGTGGATATTTATTATTATTATCGTGATCATGTGTATTATGGTAAGTTTGAGATTTTTTGTTTATAACATACATGTAGTATTTTAATATTATGGTATTGTCATTATCTTAGTCTATATTATATATTTTATATTCTACTATCATTAGTATGTTGGATATTTTAGCTCGTGTTATATATTTAGTCTTATAGTATGGTGGTATGTTTAGAATCTTAGCAAATACCATATATTATATCTAGTATTTTTGTATTGTGCTAGTTTTGGTATTTTAGCTTGTATTATATATGTTGATTAGTATGTATTGTGGTGTCCTAATATTCTAGTTTATTACTATTTTTTATCTTTATTATTATGTTTAACTTATTATATCTATTATCAAAAACCTCCAAAACTAGTATTTTCATACTTAGGAAAACCCATAAAATTTCTAAAATTTGGGAGCGTATTTTATAAAGTATTTTTAATTTTTAATCGCTATGATTTTATTACGGGGGTATGAGCCTTCAGGCATCACGTACCTTAAGTTCTGAGGGAATATATATGTATATATTATATTTTTTTATTTATTTTTCATATGTATTTATAAATTCATAAGAATGAGTAATTTAAAGATTTATTAGGTTAACTTAGGGATAATTTCAAATTAATTAGGTACCGTTCGTAAGAACGGGCGCGTAGGGGGTGCTAGTACTTTCCCCTCGCGTAACCGAACTCCCGAACCTAATTCTAGTAACGTAGACCCATTCTACCCCTAACGGGGTAGTAATCATGTGTTCCAACCACACTAAAAGGTTAGTGGCGACTCCGACATTCCATATTTTCCTTGAAAATTAAAATTGATTTTTAGTTTGCCGCCCGAGGCACACGCGCTCCCGGGACGTCGCGACAGTTATTTCATTTATAGTTAAATTAATGGTTGTATTTTGCTTACACTAAAACTCATGTTAACCACATACTGATGATAATCTATTCCGTCTTACTGAGATGTGCCTCACTTCAATAAATATTTTCACATTTCGGAACATTCAGGGAGCTGAGCCTAGCGAGCTTCAGGGCAGGACTTAGATTATATAGTTGAAAGTAAGTGTTTGTATAAAACTAGTGACATATGTTCAATGTTTTATGTGATGTAATGTTGACACTAGGAGATACCCATGTATTTTGTGGGGATTTAGTACTCTGATATGGTATTTGAGGTTTAGATTATTCTCCATTGCTGGTTTTAAATTAAGTTATGGAAAGGTGTACCCTAAACCCCACTAGGTTTCCAGGTCACCACAGTTGTGGTATCAGAGTTTACATTTATTATTATTATTATTATTATTATTATTATTATTATTATTATTATTATTATTATTATTTATGTTAACTTTAGTGTATTCCCAAGAGAGGGGTGAATTGGAATTTTAAAATTTACTCCTAAGTTTAGCTAATCTAATAGCAGTATATTGACAACTTAGAGTCTGTCTATATAGTTCCAAATGCGCAGATAAATAAAACGTGCGGAAAACAAATCATGCGCGACCTTCACAATATAACATATACATGCGATAAATAAATTACAAAAAAATAAAACGCACGCACGAAATGTTATCGGGGTTCGGCCAATACTACCTACGTCCCCGCCTCTAACTCGCAAGCCCAAAGATTCCACTAAAACTCACTTAACGGGTGGAGCGACACTGTTTACAAGCAGGTCAATTAGCGGGGCTGACCTCAACCTACAACTTACCAGGATGGTACACCTAACTTTCCTAACCGGCTTTAAGCCAATCTGAAACTATTCAATAAGGCTAGTTTCCCTCTTCAGGCTCGTGCCTGGAATACAACAAATTTATACTATAATTTGCATACACATAAAATGTTTCTTACACTAAGCAGATATGTACCAATAACCTCAATCTGAATAATGCACTCATGTATGATAGGATATTAAATTTAAGTGAGATTTAGTTAACTAATGTGTTAAGTCTCAACAGGATGTATATCAAAGAGTGAATGTGAGAGTGAGACTTTTGATATCAGACTAATATGCTTCTTGTGTGCACATTCAAATAGTCTCTATAACCCTAAACAAGTATCACAAAAATATTTATCTAATGTAATGCACAGTGGATAATAGGGTTTTAAGCTTGCTAAAGGTATTTTCGTTAAAGCACAAATCAAGCTTATGAATCTTGCAACGATGATGCAAGATCAAAAGCCACACAAAGGTTTTTTCTAATCAAATATTTATGAATGAAATATTATGGGAAAAACCTTAGTTAACTCTCCAAAAATCAACACATAATTAAATATAAACAAGGGAGAGTTTAGCTTGTAAGAATAATATGAAACACTAATCTCTCTCAAAATAAATGGAATGATGAATATAAGAAGAGATTTTGACAATGAGTATGAAAAATATAGAAGTAGGAAAGATTTTTGCCCAAAAAATTTTCAGGAAATTTTGGCTAATCTAAAACCGTAATCTTGTATTAATTTTGCAAATGAGGGTCTATATATAGAATTTGGAAAAATTATAGCCGTTGGGGACACGCTGGGTATTTTAGAAACAAGATTAAGTGAGTTTAATTGAAATTAACCCAATTTAAACTCGGTAAAAAATTTTCCAACCTGGGAGGTTCAGTCGACCAGACTTAAGGTTTGGTTGACCAAGTGTCCCAGTTCGGTCGACCAGGTAAAAATTGACCTAAGAAGATGGTTGACCATCTTGAGATTTTGAAAGCGATTTCCCAAATCGGTGCGGTTCAGTTGACTGGGTCAATTTGAACTACGAGGTTCAGTTGACCAGGTGGTTGGGGCTTCTCCCGAGGATATTCGGTCGACCAGAGCGTTGAAGCTCATTTTGGGTCGGTCGATCGAAGGGTCAACTTTTGACCCAGGGAGGTTCGGTCAATCAAACAATATTATCTTGGTTAGGTTCGGTCAGCCGTAGTGTGGTCAAATTGTTGACCACGGAACAATTCAGTCAACTGAATGCTCCTCATGCATTCTAGTTTGGTCGATCGAAAATGCCTTTTAGGTGCATTTTAGTCCTAATCCCTTTGTATATAAACCCTACTCATATGATGATTAAACTTAAGAAGATAGGGTATATTTTTATGTAGTATAAGGGGTCCTATGGTCAGTTTAAGGTATTTGAGAATTAATCCCAAAAATCTGGCGTCAGTCGACCGAAGAGTAATCCCTAAGTTTCAGCTATGGTCATTGAGTTTATTTGTCTTATCATGCTTGAAATGCATTAATTATTACAGACCATATCAAATTACAAACCCAAATGATAAATATAAATTACAATAATTAAAAACATTCCGGGTCTCATTCATTTTCCTCAAGTTGCCATGTGTCATCAATATGATCTTCCTAATATGGTCTTGCACACAAACTTGACAAACGTTAAATACCAAAATATTTGTCATAATCAAAATAGGGTATGTCCCATGGAGTCAACAATTTATTTTTAGGGTCGTCACATGTGCATGTACACTAAACACAAGCAAATGTGATGAACATTTTTGTGTATAGAAATTAGAGAGTTATGGGTGGCTTATTAGTAGTCATGGTTGTTATTATAATCAAGAGCATGTTGGAGTTATCCCACATCGATTGTTGAAGTGGGTAGTAGTCATTTATTAGGTGTGAGGGAAAGTCTCACTCCATGTGCTAACTTTTAGGATTGAGAAGACCCAAAACCACCCAACATTGATATCAGAGTCATGGTTCAACATTCTCCTCGAGATACCAGATATGTGGGACCGCTGATTTGGAACTCGATGTGTGAGGGGGAGATTGTTGGAGTTATCCCACATCGGTTGTGGAAGGGGCTGCTGGTCAGTTATTAAGTGTGAGGGAAAGTCTCGCCCCATGGGCTAACTTTTGGGGTTGAGAATGCCCAAGACCACCCAATAGAGTATCGATTAATACTTATATTTATTAAATTACCAACTATGTAAATTTTATTTTCAATAACCCAATGTTTAAATAGTTTTTGAATTTGAATTTGTATTGGTCTATTTAATTTGGATAAAATATAATATAAAATTATATTAAAATTTGTTCAAATTCATTCAAATTCAGATCCAAAATCCAAAATTTATGCTTCCAAATACCACATAATAATTTCTAAAAATAAAAGGAAATTTTGAAACATAATGAATAAAAAATGCTTCTGGAAAATTATCCAATCTTTCTTTAATTAAAGGTATTTTAGCATAGGTGCACACTATGTATTCTAAACTCCTAACTGCATGTTTGGTATTCAAAGTAGAATGAATCAAGGGATTAGTTGGATTCAATTCCTTACAATTCCATTCTAATGTACTAAACATGTACTAAATTCAATGGAGTCATGAAAAATTTATTTTTTGCCCAACTTTTAAAAGTCTTAATTTACTAATTTATCCATTATTAAATTTCTATTCAAATTTTAAACTTGTTAAAAAGAAGGATATTTTAGAGAGAGTGAAAAGAGGAAAAATGCAAGTTGAAAATCATTTCTTCTTCCGCTAAATAAATACTATGTGATTTTGTGCGAGATAAAATTTAATTTTTTTAACCAAAAGAAAAGACATCCCAAAATTTGAATTTGGTAAAAAGGCACAAATTATTTTTGTTCATTCTAAAATTTACACAAACCCTCTTTGATATTATAAACAGGGGCGAGCCTCCCTTGAAATTTTAAAAATCTCATGAACCTTCTTACGACATTAAGCATAACAAAAGACACGAGATCTCATTGATTTTCTTTTTGTTATATATATATAAAGGGGGATTATAAATGTTCAAAAAATCAGTTGGTAAAAAAGCCTTCAAGGCAGTGTGAGAGAGTTGAGGAGTTGACCCCTTGACAAACAACTTAATGATAAAAAGAAATTAGTAAATTTAAAAGGCAACAAAATTGAGACCATTTGTTCCCTTCATATATCTCTATTCTTTTTCCTTCCACCCTTATCCACTATGGATGACCCATTTGACCCAACCACTCCCCATCAATAATTCCCATCACTCTCAAAAAAAAAAAAAAAAAAAGGAGGGCATAAAAAATAAGTTTATACCAGATTCGAAAATAAATTATAATCTTAAAAAGCATATGCAGCTTAGGAAAATTTTTATGTTTAGATTTCAAAAGAAAAACCCTAAAATTAGGAAGACGCAAAAGTAAACCTATATATATATATATATAACATGCAAAGAAATAATATAAAAAATAAGTAATGCAAGGTGACATGAATTATTGCTTCAACTTAATTTGTTTTATAAAAATTTAGAAAGGTGAAAAAGTTCTAATAAAATATAAAATCTATTTTTGAATCTGACATAACGATTTAAGTTTTTGATTAATTGTTTGTTTATATGAACACACTTTGCTATTTTAAAGATTTATAGTTTAAGTTTGTAGGGTTCTTAGTAAACTTATGAATGGCATAAATGATATGACTATGTGTTAGTTGAGGCTTTCGAGTTAAAAGGGCTTGTATAGAAGAGGGGATTTAGGTTAATCGAATAATAGGTTTAAATTCAATTTGATTAGACACTTAAAATACAAAATTTAGAGTTATCCTTCACAAAATAGGGATTTGTTGGGCAAGAGGTGCAATAGATTTTTTACTTAACTTTTTTTCGTTTAAAAAAATCACATTCTAATATCTAATTGTTTTTTTTAATTTAATAATTCTTGTGATGTGACAAGCTCTACATAACTATACTTACATTTTAACAAGCTACTCAATATTTAGCTCTTAACAAGTTATTCAACCTTCTATATGAAATAAACAAGTCAAAACTCTAATTAAATAAAGTAAATTCAAGCTCAATCATGTGTATTTTAAAAGCTATCAAATTGATTAAATATACACGAATAAACTCATTCAATGAGTTGGTGAATTAAGTCATTTATACACTTTTGATGTCATTCACATATATTTATTATCTTTGTTGCTCTCTATTTCTTTACAAATTCATCTTGAAACTCATTTTCACAAAACTCGAGTTCTATTTTCTTTCACGTTTTCCATTTAACTTGTTTATGTATTAGTAGCTTTGATCTTCTTCTTCTTCTTCATCTTCTTCTTTATATCGCCGAGTGTCCTGAGCTTATGCACCAGACTAATCCCGCACCTACGCCAGTCATGCCCTTGACCAACACGTAGGAAGTAAGTCACAGATGTGTGTTATAGGCGACAAGGTTCAAACTCTAGACTTCACTTTTGTCCAAGGTTACGCAAGTCCTTACCACCTGAACAATTTTAATGAATAATTTTTCTCAAATTATTGCATGAATAAAGAAACTAGTCTTAGTCAAAAAAGTGACTCATTGATGTGTAAGTTTCTTAATCGAACTAAAGTTTGACCTGTTTATTAAACTAAAATGAACCTCATATAATCTAATCTAATCTTGAATAAATTTTGAACTTACAATATTCTAAACAATAATGTTAGAAGAACATAAGGTGGGGGGATAGATACAAATACTTTTTGGATGGGATAGATACATTTTATCTTTAAGAGAGATTTTAGCACCTTATGTTATGTATGAAATTTGAATTTTTCCAGAGAGAAAGGGGGGGGGGGGGGGGAGGGGGGGAGGGGAGATTGAACCATAGAGGATGGGATAGATACAAATACTTTTTGGAATAGATTAGTTAGCTCTATTAAAAAGATAATAAAAGATATTTTAGGTGAATCAAAGAAAAGATTCTCGAATAGCAAAGAGAATTGGTGGTGGGATAAAGACGTACAAAAAATCATGAAGACAAAAAGAATTTGGTATAAAACATAGTAAAAATGTAGAAACAGAGATAACTTTGAAAAATATAAGGAGGCAAGAAAAGATACAACAAATGCCGTTAGTGAAGCTAAATATAGATCATTTAATAGTTTGTATGATATATTAGATATAAAAGAAGGGGAAATAGATATATTTAAACTTGCTAAAACTAGAAAAAGGAAGAGTAAGGACTTAGGAAATGTAAAATGTATAAAAAGTGAAAATGATATTGTCTTGGTTAAGGACAAAAAATAAAAAAAATGACGAAGTTACTTCAGTAAGTTGTTTAATGGAAACCAAGTAGAATTGTCATATGAGAAAAAGATAAAAAAATATAAGATTTATTCGCAAAATTAAAGTTAACGAAGTTAAATTTGCACTAAAAAAAATGAAAAATTGGAAAGCTATGGACCAAATAACATTCCAACTGAAATTCAAAAAATGCTTGGGTGATAACACAATTATATGGTTAACTAATTTATTTAACATAATTATAAAAACTAAAAAATCTTAGATGAATGGAGGAAAAACACTTTAATACCTATATACAAAAATAAAGGAGATATTCAAAATTATAATGACTATCGTGGAATTAAACTTATGAGTCATACGATGAAATTATGAGAAATGGTAGTTGAACAACGATTAATGTTAGAAACGAAGATCTCAGAAAATCAATTTGGGTTTATACCTAAGAGATCTACCACAAAAGCTATTTATCTTTTAAGAATATTAATGAAAAAGTTTCGGGAAAAGAAGAGAGACTTGTATATGATATTTATTGACCTTGAGAAAGCATATGATATGATACTTAGGAAAGTTCTATGATAGGTTTTAAAAAAAAAAAAAAGGTTTATATTGTAGGTATACCGATTGTCGTGACGTCCCGGAACCCAACCCAGAGGTGTGGGTTTTCGGCTTGTGAACAAGGGGAAAATGGATGAAATGTGTGTGATTTTGAAAAAGATATTTTCGTGAAAAAATAATATGAGATGGAGTCGCCACTAATCTTTTAAAGTGCGGTTAGAACACTTGATTGCTACCCCGTTAGGGGTAGAATCGGTCTGTGCAACCAGAGTCGGGTTCGGAAGTACGGTTACGTGAGGGGAAGGTATTAGCACCCCCTATGCGCCCGTTTTTACGAATGGTACCAGATTAATCAAGAATTATCCCAAAATAAATTGAATAAGCCTCTTTAAAATTACTCCTTTTCAAAAAATCAAAAGAAGGAAAATACTATATAGGTATTCCCTTAGAACCGGGGCAAGCCAATACTCTGAAGAGTCCATGCCCTTTGTTGCAATCATTGGGAAAGAAAATCGAAAATAGAGTACAAAATACTCTCCAGGGGTCTAAATAGGAAAATACTATTTTGGAAGGTTTTAGAAATTTGTTCGGGATGAAAATGATTTTTTTTTTTTTTTGTGCCTAAAACAATATTTTTGTGATCTTTTGTGATTTTTCCTGAACTTCAAAAATAATACAAATAAAATCAATAGAAATCAAAGTATGAAAATGTTTTTGGGATTTTTGAAAATTTTATGATTTTTAGGAATTTTTTGAATTTCAATAATAAGAAGCAAATGAAATGGAGAAAACCACTGTGAACCGGTTTGGGGGAGGACGGACCGGTCAAATGTTGACTGATCCGAGGAAAAACCAGTTTAAGGTCTTGGTCGAGACCAATGTGAATTTTTTGACATTTTTCCAAAGTAACAAAAGGGAAATTAAAGCAAAATCTGCAAAAATTAAGAAGAAAAATGAGAAATAAAATGGAAGACTGAACCAATTTCATACCGATTTAGAAGACCCAATTAGTTCGGGAAGGAACCAATCCAAGGAGGGTCGACCCGTTTTAGGCCCGGTCAAGGCCAGTTGCCACGTGGCACTTTGTGAGTGGTTGGTCAAAGGAGGTGAGGACCTGTGGAGGTAATCAATCTTGGCCGTCCATGGGGGAGTCTAGATCTGATGGCAAAGGAGAGCCCACATGACCCTCTGAATATGTGGAGGACAGGGCACCCACGTGTCCTACTCTTATGGTTGTAACGACCAGGATTTTAGATGAAATTTAAACAATAAAAGAAAAAGGAAATAGAAGTTGGGAAAGAAGGGAAGCTGTCAAGCTTCGTTGACGAACACAGGGTTTCATCGATGAAGGTTTAAGAGAATTCGTCAACGAACACAGAGTTTCATCGACGAGAAAATACCGAGAGGGGTTCTGAGGCAGCCTGAATTTCATCGACGAATATAGAGTCTCGTCGACGAAATTTGTGAAGGACTCGTCAACGAAAAACAGGCTCGTCGACGAAATCCCCTATTTTATATATACGAAAATCCGAATTTTTAAAGCTTCTTAAAGAAGCTAACACTCTCTCTCTCTCTCTCTCCCCTTCGATCCTCTCTCCTTCTTTCGTCGATTTCGGGCCAGATCTTCGCCGGATCGACAACCTGAAGTCACCACGACGCTCCTGGCGGAGTTCTCTCCGAACTTGCTGAAGCGAATCATCGATGAAAGTAAGGTGGAAACCATACCAAATCCAGGGTAAGGCTTAATACTCAATTTTTGGATTTGCGACAGTTGAGAAAAGTGTTTTATGCGTTAAAATATTTAAGTTTATTACTGAGAGTTTTCGTTTCCAGGGGTGTTGATTGGGAACGTTGAAAATCCTCCCTGAGTTGAGGTAAGGCTTTTAGACTGAATTTGACTTAATGGTAGTTATAAGAAATGTTATACACGTTGAAATACTAAAGTTTAATTATGTGAGTTTTTATTTTCAGGGTGTTGAGTTAGAAACCCTGTGGTTGCGGGGAGGATTTTCTTAAGGGCTATTCAGGAACCAGGTAAGGGGATAAACTAAACTAGTTTCTGTTTTTGAGAAAATGCTTATATATATATATATATATATATCATTTGATTTATGAAAAATGTATATGTTTATATATATGTTTTACATTTGCAAAATACTGTGAAAATGATCGTATGTTGAATATGTGGAAAATCTATTGTGTGGCATGAGTAAAAATGTTGTGAAATACTATTTTCTGAGAATGTGGATGATATGGGTTTTTATGATGAAAAAACCAGCGTACAGGCCAAGATATTTATATATATATATATATATATATGTGATTTACCGGCGTACGGGCAGTGCTATGTGGATATGGTTGTCGGCGTATGGGCTGTGCTATGTGATTTGCTGGCGTACGGGCCAAGCTATGTGATTTGCCAGCGTACGAGCTGTGCTATGTGATTTGCCGGCATACGGGCCGAACTATGATAAAATGTGTAATATCGGCGTAGGGCCGATGATTTTCATGATACGCGTATATATGTGAAATGATATGATTGATGTGAAAATAAATGATATGAGATATTTATGTATCACGATTTTAATATATGTATATGATACCAGAACCTAATTGGTTTGGTTTAAGCTAGCACTCGCACAGTACCGTTGCTATGTGCCTATGGTCTTCGTGATCATGATATCTGTGTTAACCTCACTGTACGTAGTGGTGTGAGATTGGATGGTTGATGTGGTTATTTTCAAGAAGTGTGTTGTTATCGCTCCTAGCGTACGGACTAGTCTGGGTAGACCCATCAGACCTACATACTAGACGATCGACTTGGAAATGGTCGGCCAACCATTGTCAAGTCCTACCTTCGGGCCACACAACCCAGTCATGTGGGGATAATACATGACAACAGCCAGCTAACCTACCAGGATTATTTTTATGTTATTATTATGATATGAGATGAGATATGTTTATGTAATGCAGTATGTTTTGCCACGTTTTTGATATACTTATGTTTTCCTAGATTTGATAAACAGTATTGGATATGATATGTATGGTATATGTGGAATACGGTATACTCATGTTGCCACACACTAGTATTAGTTTATTTCTCTTACTGAGAAGTGTCTCACCCCTAAACTTTACAAATTTTTCAGGAATCCCAAATAGGAGAGCGGGAAAGACCCCGCTGACATAGTGTGGTTTATCTGCCCTTTTTGAAGGGTAAGTTTTTAGTAGGGATAGTATGGTTTTGTGGAAATTGTCCCCAGATTTCATTTTTGGGAAGTATATATATATATGGAAGTACAGTGATTGAAAAAACTCTGGTACATTGTGATGTATGATATGTACATTTTCTGCTGCGTAGGCTTCTGCTGTATGTTTTTGTTTTATCCCTAGTACCCACGGGTCCAGGTGGATGGTGACCTACTGAGTTGGAATGTGAAATATATGGTATTGATTTTATGTTTTAATGTTAAAAAAAAAATATATGTGAAAATGAGCAGGTCGTTACAGCAAGCAAAACTAAAAAAAGAAAATTCTTTTTCTTTGTCGTCTTTTCTTTTCTTTCCTTTCTAAGCTCTCCTTTCCTTCCTTCTTTTCTCTGTTTGTCCCTCTTCTTCTCTTCTTCTCTTGTTCTTTACAAACCGAAATCCTAGCCCTCATCTCCCTCTTCTCTCGCCACCCTCCTCTGCAGCTCCACCTTCTTCCTCTTCTTTCAACTTGAAGCTGCAGGTAAAACCCCAACTGTGCCCTCTCACATTATCGCCACTGCAGCCGAAACCATCTCTTCTGCAACTCCACTCAAAGCCTCACAAGGCGGTCTCCGGCGACATGAAAATCAACGGTTGACAACGTGGGCAGACGAACCACACACACCGGCGGAGTATGCTGCCATCGAGTAAACAGTGTCGACGGCAACCCGCTGGTGCCATCGTCAACGGTGGGCTGGAGCAGAGGAGCAAATTGTGCGGTGGAGATGGAGATTTCCAACTTTCAGATGAGATGGGAGACATGAATAGGATTATGGTTTGGCTGTGAAAGTGGGGGTGCTGGCGGTGAAGTCCAACCATGGATCTCCTGGACTCAGATAAGTCACTTGTTTGTTCCTTTTTGGGGTCTTGATTTTGGGTTGTTTGTGTTGTCCATTATGTGTTCTAGTGTGGTCGTGAGTGAGGTTGTGTGTGTGGGTGAGTGCTGTGAGATCGGTGAGTAGGTGAGAGCGCTCGGCTGTGTGTGGAGGTAAGTGCTGTGAGGTTGGCTTGATTGAGTTTGAGGTTCAAATGATGTAAGTGTTTTGTGTGTGAACCTGCTGAAGTTAGGGTTTCGGGAGTTTGGGGGGCGAGGTTGGAGACGGGCGAACCCGTCTCAACTCAATGAGTTGGATCTGAGTCGGGTTTCAAAGGTTCAGTGGGCTACGTGGTGATTTTGGTGGGCCTTTGGTGCTCTCTTGAGTTGGGCTTTAGTTCAAAAATTCAAAATGGACTTTGGACCTAAGACTCAGACTGGGCTTGGGGCTTTGCAATTGAAATAGGGGTAGTGGGTTTTCAATGGTGGCTTGGGTGAATTTTGAAAGACTGGCCTCAGGATTTCTGAAGACAAATGGGCTCTACTCCAACCGGGCTCGGGGGTTTTAAAATTTCAAACAGGTCCCGTTTAAAAATTAGAAAGGGCTGGCTCGAGTTTCAAAACACATGCAGGCTGGGGCCTTCCAAAATGGGTCATAGGCTTGTTTTCAAAACGGGTTCTGCGTGGATGGAGTGGGTTATTTGGAAGATGGGCTTTGGGTTAAGAATTGAAAATGGGGGCTCAGGGGAGTGCCTTGGAATGGGTGATCTAAACTCAGATTCGGGTATGGGGGTGATTCAAACATGGGAGTTCATTTTGGGTTAGATCGGGAACCCAGGTATGAAAGTGTAAACAAATCAAGATTCGGAGGATTCGAATCTGAGCTCAAGTTTGGGTCGGCATCGGCCATGGGGTGAGTTAGAATCCATGTTCAAGTGAGAACCTAAAGCTCCCAGAGAATGGTACCTGCATCTGTGCTCACATATAGTCACTTATGTATTAAGACAAGTTAGAAAGTGGATTTAGTAATTTACCCTCCCTTGTTCTCCTCCGGTCCTCTTTTGCAATCCTTGTGCGTGTCTGATGGTTTGCTTTGAGTGTGTCTGACTCTCTGACCTGCTGCTGGACGTTGTTCAGATTTCTGAGGTTGAATTATTGCTCTTTGTGCCCTGACTTCCTTACAGAACCCTCTCTCTCTCTCTCTGCTTTTTTTTTTTTTTTCTCTTCTAACCCTTCTATGCCCTCTGTATGTGTTTAAAAACTAGCAGAGCCTCCCCTCTTATTGAATTTTTTTTTCTCTCTCTCTCCCAATTCTTGCAGGGTTTCTCTTCTATCTCTCCTCCTCTCTTCTACAGTGCGAGCCTCCCTATTTATAGGGAAGCCGTGGGTGTGTTTTGGCGCCAATTCTCTCTACTAACTGATTTCCCCAATAACAAACTGTGTCAGGGAATAATTTTCTAGCACGTGTGACTAATTTCCTTTTTGATTCTCGGCTAACAAATTCCTCCCCTTATGTGCGTAGGTGACTTTGAGGGTCTACGTGGCGAATGGGAAATGGAGGGCATTTTGAGTGTCTCCAGGTGGCGATATTGGACTGGTGAGCATGGTTCTTCTTATTTGATCTTATTTTTGGAAATTCCTTTTTCTGTTGCTAACCAATTTCCCTTGGTTTTGCTTCTCTGCGTTCAGGTTGGCTAGGTGATCCAGGTGGTAGTGTAGGAGAGGACTTGGAATATATTTTTTGTGTTTTTTTTTTTCATAATTTCCCTCTTATTTTTACTTTTGTAACCTCAGTGTGTACCCCCAGGAATTCTCTTCCTCAACATTTAACTTGGATATTTTATTTCCTTTCTACGCTTGGCTAGGTGTAGGTCATTCACACATGCACACACTCCTTGTCACATTTTTCATCTTTTGACTTTGATCCATTTAGTTGACCCAATTTGCCCAAGAAACACCCGGCAATAAAGTATGATTTTAAAATCCAATCAACAGACTCGATTTTGACAACTAAAATTTTGAAGAACTCAATTAAAACTTGACTTGAATTTTGAAGGGCTCACCTCAATATTTTAGGACTCAAATTAAAGAACTCGATCCCCATTTTGAAATTCGACAAAAAACGTTTCGAATTTTGGCAATTACACTTACAAGGAACTCAAACTGAAGAACAAAATCAAATCCAACAATTAGAACCTGAAAGAATTGGGAGACCCTATTCATGATTTAGAACCCTCAATTGGAAAGACTCAATTTTTAATAGGGCTTCGCCTTATTTGAAATTTGACTCAGGGATAATGAACATTGAATACATGAGAAGCTCAATTTAAAATCATGGTAAAAAATGACTTTCAAAATTTCAAAAACTCTCTTGAGATAAATGGGATTTCATAATAGGGCTCCAGTTACGAACAAGGACCAAGGGCTCAATTAGGCTTAAAATCAACTTTATTACACCAGGTCTTTCTAGAAAAGTCTGGTAAAAATTAAGGTGTTTACACCGATGTCATTAAGGATATGTACGATGGAGTAATGACTACTCTATAGACTATAAATAGAAAAACTAGAGAATTTCCAATTATCATAGGTGTATATCAAGGATTTGCTTTGAGTCCTTATTTTTTTATTTTAGTGGTGAACCAATTAACTGAGAGTATTTAAAAGGAGATTCCATGTTATATGTTATTTGCAGATGATATTGTATTAATTGACGAAACTAGGGACGAAATAGAGGTCGAATTAGAATTATGAAGAAAAGTTTTGAAATCTAGAGACTTTAGGATAAATAAAAACAAAACAAAATATATGAAATGTAATTTTAGTAATAATATGAGGAATATTAGAGACAAAGTTAAACTTGATGATAAAGCTAGAATTATAAAATAGCTTAACCATGTAGATTTCCACAGTTACTCTTTGGGACTTTCCTATTAGTAAGTTATAAGAAACACTATTCAAAAATACCTTGGAAATGATCATAGAGTAATCTAATTAGGTTACGGTAAAATGAAAAAAGTACTTCAAGTACCCAGTGTTTTGCTTGTGATCGTTTTGCCCTCCTAGAATACCCTTAAAATTGATATAGGAAAAATTTTATAATGACCACGCTATTTTTAACGACCAGTTAGCGATCCTGCGGAACCTAACATGGTGGCCGACTGAAGAAACATATTAAATCTAAAATGTTATAAATTTTTGATCTGTCAACGATGAGATATTTAGATAGATGGATTGATTATACAATGCGAAGATAAATTAAACAACATACTCTGAAATTCAAATAATCATTAAAACAGACTCAAAAAGTATTCATAGAAGTCTTAGGTGTTAACTCTATGAGACAACAACACCACAGAAATGACTTAGATAATTATAATAGCTCACAAAGTTACGGTCCCACACAGTGCCACATGTAGGCATAGGGATCTTTTTTTTACTTGAATTACCTCTGCTTGAGGACCATGCAAGTCCTTAGATTTTCGGAATAAAGCCAAAAAATTTTTGAAAATATTATAGTAAGATGTGTCAATATTCTTTAGTTCCATCATTAAAAAGACACGTCAGTTCATAGATTAGATCAACACATTCGGCAAACGAAGTATTCACTCAACCCGACATCATTTAGTATAGGTAATAAGACGGCATGTGTTATGCCTGTTACTTGGTGATCTTGTGTATCTCCTCACTCAAATCACAACTTTTATTCTCTTTACACTTCACACTTCCAAGCTTCCCCTTGAATACACCCATTACAACCAATTACCACCCCCTACTCCTCCCCCTATCGGGTCCGTCACAGGAAACGTCAACTTGTGCCATTGTCTTCTTTCAAACAGAATCACCCAAGCCCAACATGCACAATTTTTTAACTAGTAATAGATCTAGATAGGACGAAAGCCCCACTTCCAAGGCTGACTGCGTACCATATCCTAGACATCCACTGGTCAATCCTCACACCCCGCACACTTTCCGGCTATTACTGTGCACCTTTACAAATGCTACCACTCCTGCTTCAGGGCATTCTTGCACACTTCCACTACCCCCGAATCATCTTTTCATTAACTCGAGCACATCCGCTCAGCCTCATCTCATCTTACTATTTCTACACTACCCTTTCCCCAAACTCAGACTTCTTTCGGGACTACCTAGTGATAGAAAACCAACTGAAAAATTGATTTTAACGTACATTTAACCCTACATTTTCAATCACGCAAAGAAATTTCACAACCTCCAGTTCGTGTAACAGTTTCTACATTTGGTTCATTCAATTTTACACGTTCCCTAAAAGATGCCATCTCCTACCCTTTGTCTACTCGCTAGATAAACGTCCGCCCTTGCTCAAAGCCTCTGCGGGTTTACCCTGCACTTTTCTCCTACTAGCGTTGTGCTATCTACATATGCTTTTAGATCTGTTGCGCGTGTCCTTTTATATGTCATTTAGTGTCACCCCACGCTCAAGCCCTCTACGTTCCGCGTTTTCCTTCCAGGTTCTGTGACAATACAGATCTTTTTTTACAATTCATAACTAGTATGCGATTTATTTAGGAAAGAAAGTCGAGAGCCATTGGGGCCGATTTCATGAGTGCAGAGAGCCCCCCAAGAACAGATCAGCAAGAGGAGATGTTTGGGGAGGACGGGCCTTCATCTGTCATAATTTTTCCATACACATTGGGTGTTGGTGGGCTGAGGCAACATTGAAATTATTACTGGACTAATATTAGATTAAATCTGTAGACCAATCGGATTTATATCCCCTGCTTTTTCTTTTTCTTCCTAGCTCCTTCTCCTGGCAGATACCCCAAATTTGTCGATTTCCGACCCCTGGTCCTTCCTCACTCTACTTACCATGCTATGTTTGTCCCCATCTGTACCATTTTCCCTTTTTTTCTAACCAAGTTGCATTGAGGAAGCCAGGCCCCATACCCCACCACCACTAAAACGAGGCACCATCAGATCCCCTGAATAGACTGCATAACCAAACGCTGACAAATACCCCTATCCTCACTGGCAACAGGCTTGCTCGCACACATGTTTAGAGAGATGCAGACACGAGACTACGATGATGAGAGGACTCTTGTGACTTTCGACTCGAGAGCTAGTTGCCCATTTCCCCATGACTTTGAATGTTACAATTTCTTTGCATTTGTTAATTAGTTATTTCAGACATCTTCTTATTACTCTTGCATGCTTAATCCACTGTCCTTCCACCTAGTTTATTTTGGGTAATCAATATTCCCACGTGCTTGACGTTTGTGTATTCCAGCAACCAACCACGAACTGTTAGTAAGGGACTTATATTGCGTTAGAACCAATGCCAAAGTTCCTTGTGAGTAGATTTTGCTCTCATGGTTTTCCGACGGCTATATGATTCTACCACTTCCCTTATTTCATGACCCCCTATTTTTTTCCCCCCCTCTCTTTCTCCTCATCCTTCTCTTTTGGTTTCCCTGCCTCTTACACTGAACATACCAGTTCCAATCAGCTCTCCACGTGGGTGTTGGGCTCAGTCTTGTTATGTTATTCCCTTGCTTTCAATCCTGGTTACCCTACTTGTTGTATTCCCAGCTTCATTGTGCAGTTATGCTGCCTGCATCGCTTTTAGCGGGCTTTTGCCTTTGCTACAAATAGATTGTGTAAATTCTGAGTTTTTATCTTACCAAATAGCAACCTAGATCTCAAAGCACGTTAGTTGACATCGTCACAGTGTTGACAGGTGAGTGAGCACGAAAGGGGCAGGGAAAGAACAGGAAACGCCTTTGCAGTTACTCTCTAGGATCCTTATATTAAGCATTTGTTTTTAACTATGATCTGTGATTGGTTCATGGGTCACTACCATTCGTTTTAAACTATAGAAAATCCAAGATGAAGTATTAATATACGTGTGCCGATCACAAAAACTGGAGTAAGGGATTCTCGGACTCATCTCTCCCACTTGTACTTCTACCTATGCTTAATATCTTTGTATGGTATTAAGTACTAGTATACCTATTATTTAATGTGGCTGATGATACCCGATAATTATGACTGGTACTGGTGAGTTGTGATATCGTCCGGATTCGGGTTTGTTTGGTTATCAAATCTTTGAATAATTTTTATTTCGTAAGTACCCGCCAACTAACCCAACTTCACTTGCGAGGACACCCCTGAATTGCACCCTTGTGAATTGCATTTTACAACAAATATTTCTCAATTTTAATTGTCGTACCGACCTAATAAATAGAAGCATGTCTTAGTTCTAGCAATAGAAAGATATAAAAATATCTTTACCCACGGAAGCAAGCACTGCCAAGATGGCGGTGTGCACTTGTGGTACCTTACATTCCGATGCTCCCCCTGGCTGTGACGAATCACCATCGAAAGTGTTGACCGGAAGCTAGGTTGAGTTGGGTCCACTGAAACTTACGTATAGATAATTTTAAAGTTACGTAGGTACTTAAAAGCATCTTGTTTGTTACACGATTATTAATTTTTCACTGGTGTCATTAGGGACAATAACATGATTTCGATAGTGATATTTAGCAGTCCCCGTTGCCTGAGCTGCTTACTAGAAGCGCAAAAGAAGATTTGTCAATCAGAGCTACATGCTTCAGCACTAAGCGCCTTCCAGCCAGCATGGTGTGCGACACTGCGCATGAGACGTACTCGCCTCGGCGTTGCCATGGAGCATATGCAGAATCTACACTCAATGCTGCAAAGCATTAGGGTGACTGATCGGATGATATCGGACTATCATGGGCAGGCCTGTGCTCCAGCTGCACTTGCACACACAATACCCAAATATTGGGATTATGCCCCAATTAAAACAGTATTCGATTTTGAAGTTTTTTTTTGTTTTTTTACGTATGAAAGTTTCATAGAACTACCCCTACAACTGGACTGATATGAGATATTCAAAGAAGTCAAATGTATATGGCATGATACGGAGCACAGCCAATTTACATCGACTAATATTTTGTGTTAGAATTTTTTCTAAAACATGGACGAATGATCTATCTTCTTTTTGGTCTTATCATTTAGACTTAGATGGCGAAAGCCACCTCACCCTCTCTTCCCCAAGTAGCCAATTTATTCGTGGACATCAGTTTTCTTCACGAGCGGGCAGTATATCACTACACCATAATTTGCCTTTTCGCCGGGTTCTTTTCTAATGCGAGTCGCCAGGAGCTTTAGCAGCAGTGGATATGATGCTGGGACCTTTAGTGGGTACGAAGGTGACACATTTGAGTGTACATAATATATACTATATAAATCAGTAAATATAACTAATGTAACGCTACAAGGCATTTTTGATGATAGAACGAATCAAATTTTCCCCCAATTCATTAATACTACTTTTTTCCCACATAATTTCAACCGCAACAAGCAGAACAGCGAGACACGCTGATTGGGAAAGATGGTTATGCAAGAAGCCTGAATCCGTGAAAGAGCAACAGGAAACCACCTAATTAAATAACCGCATGTGGGAGCTTCGGGGCTGACCCCGATTTTTTTTCTTTTGTGATGGTACAAAGAGAATGAGAGATTTGAGGGGTGTCGGGGAACAAGAGTTTCTTTGGGAGTCCAGTGATGGCGCCGGGGGAGCCCCGAATTGGGGAGCGGCAGGGCTGCGGTGGTGTGGATTGGTTCGGTTGCTGGCTGACTTTTCAAGTCACAGAAGCGCAGTACTATTGTCTGACCACTTGAAGTTAAATTGCTCTTGAGCCTAGATAAGCTCTGCTCCTCCAGTGCTTCTTATCTCACACAACAGTACTGCCGCTATGTAAGCTCCAACAATTCGTTGCTCCTTGCCAATTCTCCAAACCAACACCACCCCAAAAGTTGTATACAGAGAGAAGAGAGAGAGAGAGAGAGAGAGAGAGGGGTTGCTGGCGCCATTACCAAGCTGGAGATTGACAACGGGTCTTCTCTGTGAATCTAAGCCAGGGGGGGACTAATTTCTTGCTGAAAATGATCTTTCTCTATCAACCTTGTTGTTGCGGCGCTCTCTGCAAACTAAAAAATTCGCTCATGCATTAGCAACAATCAAGCAACATATAGAAGCAAAAACCATGAGAGAGAGATCCCGGAGAGCGAGAGAGGAGCTAGTGCATGTCACTTGTTATCGGAACTTTGCCCCATTTGCGGGAGACACTAGTCATGATTTAGACCTCAATTGGAAAAGATCAATTTTTAATAGGGCTTCCGACTATTTGACATTTGACTCAGGGATAATGAACATTGAATACATGAGGAAGCTCAATTTTTTAAAATCATGGTGTAAAAAATGACTTTCAAAAATTTCAAAACTCTCTTGAGATATAAAGGGGATTTCAATAGGGCTCCAGGGTACGAACAAGGACAAGGGCTAAGTTAGGCTTAAATCAACTTTTATTACACCAGGCTTTATAGAAAAAAGTCTGTAAAAATTGAAGGTGTTACACCGATGTCATTAAGGATGTTACGATGGAGTAATGATACTATATAGACACTAAATAGGAAAAACTAGAGAATTCCATTAATCAGTAGGTGTATCTTCAAGGGGGATTTGAATTTGAAGTCCATATTTTTTATTTTTAGTGGTGGAACCATTAACTGAGAGTATTAAAAGGAGATTCCTGTATATGTTATTTGCGATGATATTTGTATTATTGAGACACTAGGGACAAATAGAGGTCGGAATATTAGCATTATTGAAGAAAAGTTTTGAAATCTGAGAATGTAGGATAGAAATAAAAAACAAAAACAAAATATATGAAATGTAATTTAGTATAATATGAGGGAATAGATTAGGACAAAGTTAAACGGCTGATTTAAAGAAATAAATACACAGGTGTAAGCTTTATCAATACCTTGACGCTAGTATGTAGCTTGAAAGAAAAAATTAAAAATAATGTAATGCATAGAGTTAAAACAGGTTAGGTAAAATGAAAAAGTACTTCAAGTGTTCTATGTGATCGTAGAATACCCTTAAAATTGAAAGAAAAATTTTATAAGACAGCTATAAGACCAGTTATGCTATATGGATTAAAATGTTGGCCGATGAAGAAACATAATATCTAAAATGTAAAAGCTATCAAGATGAGAATATTTAGATAGATGAATGATATAATATTGAAAGATAAATTAAAAAATATTGAAAAATAAATTAAAAAATAAACATATTCATAGTAAGTTAGGTGTAACTCTTATAGAAAACAACAAAGAAATGACTTAGATAATATAAACACTCACAACGTAGGTCACATAGTGCACATGTAAGGAAGAGTGACTTAATTACTATGGAGGATAGAAGGGATAGGAATAAACCTAAAATAATTTGAAAATATATAGTAAGGATTTAATATCCTTACATCTATCAAAAGAAATAGTTCATGATAGCATAAATTGGCCAAAGAAGTATTCATATAACCGACCTCACTTAATAGGACTAAGACTTGATTTTATTTTTATTGTTGTTGTATCTCTCCAAATCACCATCTCACTTACACCCAGCTTGAATACTATTACAACCAAACACCCCCTTTATTGGGGTCAAGGAAATCACTTTTCCATGTCCCAAACAGAACCCAATGCCCCACAGCCAATTAACTAGTAAGATCTAGTAGGAGACAGCTTCCCAGGCCTGACTGTCCCCATCCAGACCCCACGTGTCAACAACCTAATGACCCAACTGCTACCCCTGCATCTGCATGCACATCCAATCCAACTGTGCCAGCAGCCTACCCTTACTCTTTTTCCCCATCCCCTTTCCCAAACTCCGAGGCCACAGTGAAAAACCCAAATGAAAAATTGAAATTTACCATAAACCAATCAATCACGCACATCCATTCACACCTCCCAGTCTTTTACAGTTTTACAGTTAATTCAAGTTTTACAGTTCCCAAAAGATGCCATTTCCTCCCGTCTCTGCAGAACTCTTCTGCCCCTGCCACAGCCTCTGCAGGATGCACTTTTCTCAAACGTGTGCTATTCACATCTGCTTTTAGATCTGCGCGTGTCCTTTCCTGTCAAGTGTCAACGCTCACACCCTCTACTTTCCGCTTTCCCCTGTTCTGTGACAGATAACCACATAACAGAGAAAGGAAAAGGAAGACAGGGGGAGATGAGATGAGAGAGAAATAAAGATCAGAAGAGGAGGAGGAGGGCATCACCACTCACATGGGTGTTGGTGGCTGGGACCCATTGAAAACTGGCAATATTAGATTAAATCTGTAGGACCCATTGGCAGTGTCAGCACCCATGTGATGTGGTCCTCCTCCCTGATTTCCCCTCTGTACCAAAAAGGCAGGGAACAGTCCATACCCCACCACCATAATAAAAGAGAAAGGAAAACGCAACAAAGAGACAATCCTTCTGATGGGGACAGCGCGCACGCCCACCACAAGGAGAGAGAGAGAGAGAGAGAGAGAGAGAGAGAGCATTTGAAACTATTTCATTTCTTCTTCTTTTTTTCCCTAATTTCCTTCCCTTCTCTTTTTGGGTTTCACAATACAGTGTATCACAGCAACAACATAATGTAGTAATGGACTAATGGTAGAAAATCCCAAGTTTGTGAGTAGAGCTCAGCGGACTAATTTACCTTCCCACCTTTCTTTCCCTCTCTTTTTGGTGCCCCTTTTAACTGCAAATACAGCTTCTACAGCTTCCACTTTTGGGTTTGGGATCAGTCTTGTAGTTATCCTTGCTTTCAATTCCTTGTTACCCCTCTTTGCATTTGGTTTCCTGCTGCTGCATCTATTAGCGGGCTTCTGCTGTACAAAGATTTTAACTGTTTTTCCTACCAACATAGAACCCTACAGACTAAATGCAGTTGAAATCCGTCACAGTGTATTACATTTGAGGAGCCACGAAAGGGGCAGGGAAAGAAAGGAAACTACTGCAGTTCCTTCTCTAGGACTTAATACACATTTGTTTCATCTTTCTGTGATTTTTTAATCCCGGTGTGTATGATGAGGAATTGTGGGTCCAACTTCTTCAACTATATTAGAAAATGACTACAAGATTGAAAGGTTAAGATATTGAAATGATGATGAAAGTAGAAGTGATTGAAATGAAAGTAGGTTGAGTTGAAAGTATGATTGGTCAAGCAAGGAGAGATGATGATAGTTTTTGATTGAATGATGATGGTGATTTGAAAGTAAGAATTTTTTTTTATAAAAATACTTGCAACAACTCTTTGTACTGAGTAAGGGATTGGATGGATGGAAAATATGGCCTCATCTCCGCCCCCCACTCTGCCTTCTACCTATGCAATATTTGTATTGTAGTAAGTACTAGTATACTATTATTAATTGTTGATGATGATAACGATAATTATGATGGTACTGGTGATGTGATCTCGTCGGATTCGGGTTTTGTTTGGTTACACCTATGAATCATTCTTCCTGTAAGATAACAGCAAAACAACCAACTTTACTTTGGAAGGAAACAAATTCCAACTTGGAAGCAAAACAAAACCCAACTTAATTTCGTAGAAAATAAAAAAAAAATGCAGCACAAGGAAAGATAAAAATCACTTACCCAAGGAAGCCAAGCCCGACAAGCCGGCTGCTGCCTTGGCCTACATTCCGATTGCTCCATGGCTGGGAGAAAACCTGAAATGAAAGATAACTCAGGTTGAGTTGGGCACTGAATTTATATATATAATTAAAGTTAAGAGAGTATTAAAGCAGTTTAGTTATATGAATTAATCACCTGGGCATTGGGAAATAACATGATTTGAAGGAAGCCATGTCCAGTGTAGAGCTGGCTAGAAGCAAAGAAGAAGCAATAGGATCATTGTTAGCAGCAGCAGCAGGTGGCGACACTGCAGCATTGCTCTTCTCAGCCTCGCTGGTTGCCATGGAGAATGCAGACACACACTCACTGCTGACAGCCTTAGTGGGAGATGCGAACGGACTATCAGGGAGGTTGTGCTCCAAGCTGCACGCACCCAATAAATTTTGGGATAGCCCAATTAAAAGTAATGATTTTGAAGTTTTTTTTTTTTTTTTTCGTAATGAAAGTTATGAACATACCAAAGGGGAATAAATTCAGAAAAGTCACATTATAGTCACCAGGAGCAAGAATTTAATACAAATATCTAGTAGACTTAAACATGGAGATTACTATTTTTGGTATCATTTAGATTAGATTGAAAGCAAAAAGTAGCAAACCTTTCTTGCAAATCAGTTTCTTCACGAGGGCCGCTCTCCACACCATTGCCGCCGGGTTCTTTCTCTAATGCAGTCGCAGGAGCAGTAGTGGATATGACTGCTGGGCTAGAACAATTCTCTGCCAAATAAAATAAAATAAATAAATAAATTACACCAATTCATGAAAAAAGAATCAAATTTCTCCAATTACATACTACTACTTCCAACTTTCAACCTAAAGCATAAAGCTTAGACAGTGAGGGGAAGCGGTATGCAAGAAGTGAACAGTGAAAGAGAAAGGAAACAAATAATTAAATACCATGTGGAGCTTCTGGGCTGACCCGATCTGATGGAAGAATGAGAGATTGAGGGGTGAACAAGCTGGGAGAGTGAGGCGTGGGGGACTGAATGGGTGAGGAGAGGGTGCGGTGGTGTTGGAGGTTGTGGGACTTCTTCACATCCAGAAGCTGCAGACTCATTAGTCTTCGACCTTGAAGTTCAATTGCCTGCTGTAGATCAGCCTGCTCCTCCAGCTTTCTTCTCCACAACATGTCCTGGCTATTGTAGAACATTCTTGCTCCTGAACCAAACCAACACACCCAAAAGTTATATACAGAGAGAGAGAGAGAGAGAGAGAGAGAGAGAGAGGGTTGCTGGATTACCAAGCTGGAGATCAAAAGGGTCTCTTGGTGAATCTAAGCCAGTGGGGGTACTACATGCTGAAAACTGATCTCCTCTCTCAACCTGTTGTTGCTGCTGCTTTCTGCAAAATAAAAAATTAGCATGCATGAGCAACAATCAAGCAACATATAGTAACAAAACCAGAGAGAGAGAGAGAGAGAGAGAGGAGAGTGCCTGTACTTGTCTGGGACTTTGCCCTTCTCCTTGTAGGGCTTAACCAGAACCCGGGCATCACACACAAAGTGAGGGTTCCCCTTGGCCAAAATGATCTTGACAGTCTCAGGGTAAACGAAAGTTACAAACCCAAACATCCGCTTCTGCTGGTATGGAATCCTCACGTCTTGGACTGGTCCATAGATGCTAAACATATTCATTCAAACCCCAAAGCAAAGAAATTCAAGTAAGCAACAGCACATATAAAAAATATTAGCGCCAAACTATACCAATACCCAATTCAACCATGTGGAAGAACAATCAATCAAGAACCTGAAATAATTGGAAACATCTTCCTCTCTGAAAGTGCTATCCGCCGGAAACGTCAAGTAGATTTGCCTGGAACCCGGGTTATTCATCGAGAAATCATTTCTTTCAAACCGAGATCTCCCAAATTTGTGCATGTCTTCGCCAATCATCAACGCCGCCGCCGCCGCCGCCCTACAAACCCACATATGGTTCGAGCAATAGTTAAATTTCTGAGAGCGAAATTGAAGCTCTGTGCGACTTGTTTGTGCCTGTTCATTTACCTCTGGCTGTCATTCTGTTGCTGCTGTAGGAAAAAATTGACGCACTTGCTTGCAGAGTAGGGAAAACCAGAAGCAGATGAGGCGATGAGCTGATGAGAAGCTGAGGCTAACCTGTGCTGCTGTGCAGATTTAGACCTGAGTAGCTCCTGCTGGCACTGCTCCATCATCTCGAACTTATTAGGGGACCCAACAACAGCAGCGGGGTCTGAGCCCACCACGGCGGCCGAATCGCCGCCATGGAGGAACCTGCAAGTGGTTCCGTTCTTGCAGTAGCCTCTGGCGAAGTAGAGGCAAGGTCTCCACCCGAATCCGGAACCTGGGTCGTCAGAACTCAAACAAGCGTCGTTGACGGAACAGCTCCGACGGTGATGGAGGCCGTTCCCCGCAACGCCGCCCCAATTCCCGACGCCGCCGCCGTACGTCAGATCCTGCTGCTGCGGATAAAACACTTCTGGGTTTTTGGCGCCCACCGTCGGGGACCCGTCGTTGAGGAAGGAGAGCTGTTCCTGCAGCTGAAAGTCGTCCATCAAGTCGTTCCCGTAAAAGGGAGAAGACGAAGCAGTGGAAGAAGAATTGAAGGAAGAAGAGTTCGATCCAGGTGCTAAACTGTCGATTCCGTTGCTAGCCTGAGCTCTATACGAGTTGGGGCTGATCAAATCTTCTGGGTTTTGAAAATCGGAGAAAATCGGCGAAGCCCAAGAAGAAGGGATGGAGAGAGAGGTTGGAAGACTAACCCCGCCGCCGCCAGCGGCGCCACCGAGTACCCGGGGAGAAGATAAGGAGTTCTGACGGGACACGGAAGTGGGGTGGTTGCTGGAGAGAAACGGCGTAGGAGACGGCGGCGACGGTGTGGAAGACGCAGTCGAGGAGTTCGACGAAAGTCCCAGCTCAGTCCGAGCCTTGAGAATTACAGAGTGAACCAGAGCTTCGGGTCCGAAAGCCAGGCGAATCATTTCCTTTTCGCCGTGGTCTTGGATGAGGAGAAGACCCATGATCTTGGCAGCGTTTTCAGGATCCAAGCTCTGGATCCTGGAGAAAACTATTCTAGTGGCTTCATAAGCATCCATGATTCTTAGAGAAACGGAGTATGCTACTGTTTTGGTCTCAACAAGAACAGAATAATAGCCAGAGGAGAGGAGACCGTCTTTCTCTCCCTTGCTCCGGCAGAAGAAACTACAGAAAAGAAAAAGGAAAAGAAAAGAAAAGAAAGTGGTGAAAGGAGTATTCCCGTGGGGGGAAGATGGAAAAGGAGAGGATGCTGATTGCGGAGGGTTGCCTTTGCCAAAAGGGCAAAAAAAAAAAAAAATTGGTTGTTGAATTTCTGTATAAAGAAAAATATGTATGCAAGTAAAAACACAAAAGGTGCAGAAGCAGAGGGCAAGAGGAGTAAAAACCAAGACCAAGCAGGTCCCTTTCTCTATCCCTTTCCCAAATTGAAATCAAAGACTACAGCTACCAGCTAGCTAGCTAGCTTCGTGCTTCTGCAGAGTACGGTTCTTTCTCTTCAGACTCCCTTTCTTGCTCTGTCTCCCTCCCCAGCATGGCAACACCCAAATCAACTCACTGCAAACACCAAACCACCACCTTCTCTATGCTCTCTCTGCAGAAGAAGAAGAAAGGAAGCGTCAACTGCTCAGCAGCAGCTGTTGTCTCCCTGAAAACTCATTTTGGCCATCTGGGTCGGTGGGGAAGTGAGCAGTGAAGCTCACTCAGAACTCTGAGCTTCTCTCTCTCTCTCTCTATAGTTTGGGGAGCAGAGGGGAGCAAGAAGCAGGGTAGTGTGGGGGAGCGCTGGATTGAGTGGGAGGGGGATCCCAGATCTGCTTCTAAATAGTGCACGTTCTCTGTTTCCCTTGTGCTCTGACATGTGACTCACTCGGATGTGCGTTTGAGTTGGATGACTTAACACAGTAAAATATTTAAAATTTAATTTTATACCATTTCAAATTTTATTTAACTTCATTTCTTTGAATTATTGGAGTTGGGTCTCCAAGTTTAAAAATTCAAATTTGATTTCTTAGAGTTTAATCTCCTACCAAACAATATTAATTACATAATTAACCTTTTTTTGAGACATTTCATTAGTTAAAGTTTGAATTTTTTTAAATATTAGGAGTTTTAAATTCAAATTTTAAAATACATGAAAAATTATAAGAAATAGAAGTAGATTAATATTTACAATATATATTAAATGATTATAAAATGACATAAAATTATGCATAAAAATAAATAAATAAAAATCTATATAGTTTAGTAGTTTACTTATACAATTATTAACTATTTTTTTAATGTTTCAACTCTCCAAGAAAAATATTTATATGACTATATATTGTTCAAAATTATCATATCTTACAAACCCGATATGCCATTAAATATTTTTTCAGAGTTTTTTCTTTTTATATATATGAAGGGTATAAGTTAAATTACAAGTTTCAAGTGAATAATCCTCGTGAATACAAGTCCAAACATAACAATAATAATAAATTCAATTCAACTCTAATTTAAATTTATGTGTAACATTCCAAAACTTAAATCCACCAAATTGAGAATCATTAAATTAGTCAAATAATTTGAGTGGACTCAAATTTGAATTTGCAAACGATTGCATTTTTTTTTTTTTTTTCAAAACCCCTCACTTATAGTAAAAGAATATCGTGGTTTTAGTAAAACAAGTTACAAATAGATAACAACGAAACAATTCTTAACAATCCTACATAAAATCAAAAAAACTTTAAACAAACCTAAACCACTAAACAGAAATTGAGAGGTTAAATTAATGACGAAAGGAAATTAGACCCAATATATCCATCTGAATTATACTTTTTAGAGAACGTTGTAAAAGATGTTGTTCTTCATAGATGACATAGTTTCCCAATTCTCCTTCTCTAGTAAGAAAATCAGTTGCACTATTGTCTTCTCTATATTGATAAATCACCATGAAGTTTACTCTTTCCAGTTCCGTCACGAGGTCCTCCAAAAAATCTCAAAGATACCATAAGGTACATCTACCTTTTCGAAATCAATCAATAATAATTCGCGAGTCACATTCAATAATCACATTATAATAATGAAGTCGTTAGCATAAGCGAATTCGATTGCATAGTTTCACTCCTATACTTCAACAAAATCTTTAGATATTTTAAGAACACATTACTACACGACACCACCGTTCATTTTGGTCGGTATACGCTAAAAACAAGTAAATCTAAGTGGAATGTTAGAGAAGGATATGTAAATTTGTGGTATGATAAGTTTATAGATTTGGGACCTTTGGTTGCAGAGTGTCCAGATGGTGCACATTCTCATATCAAATTAAAAGATTTGGTTATCAATAATGCGGGGGATGTAGAAAATTTGCAGAGAATGCTGGGGTATAATAAAGCGGAAGAAGTAATGAAAAAGGTGAGAAATCTTAGGAACTCTTCGGACATACTGCTATGGCTCCTAGAAAAGGATGGTTGTTTTAATACAAAGTCCGCATGGGATGTTATCAGAGTTAGAGCTCCAAAGTTTGAGTGGGCAAAGTGGGTTTGGAATAAATGGTTACCGAAGAAAATTGCTATTTGCATGTGGAAGACCGCTTTTGAGTGTTTAAGTGTTGATGAAAATGTGAGAAGGGTGGAGGTTTCACTGGCTTCGACGTATAATTGTTGTGAGATGAGGCAGCCAGAAGATATGGAGGCTGGTGTTCCTTTCCTTAGACATCAAAGTTGGAAAGAAAGAGTCTAAATGTTGTTTAATAGGGCTTCCAAATTTTCTCAATTGGGATCATTGATGGGTTTGATTCCTTGTTAGGTAGTTTGGAAGCTGTGGAGAAGGAGATGTGTAGCGAGAATAAATGGGAAATTGGAGAATAGTTCAAATGTGTGGCTGTCCATTAAGTATTGGGTGGGATTTTAAGTAGGAACATAATAGGATTGACTCAGTTAAATGATGCTAATTTTCGGATAGTGCAGAATCTAGAAGTGCAAATTGTGAATAAAAGAAGTAAATTTATGCAATGTGTGAGATGGCTAAAACCGGGGCAAGGGAAGTTGAAACTAAATTTGGACGGAAGCAGTTTGGGGAACCCAAAGCCGACGGGTGGTGGTGGCATCCTTAGAAACCATATAGGTTCTTTTATGTTTGGTTTTTCAAAATATTTTGGTTCTTGTTTAAATAATGAAGCCAAATTGAGAGTTGTGTTTGAGGGAATAAAGATTTGCAAACATTTGAGCCATACTAGTATTGATATTAAATGTGATTCGAAGATTGTAAATTGGATAAGATCAAGTAGGTGCTCCTTGTGGTATTTATGAAATTTTTTGGAGCAACTGATTGGTTTATTGGAGGGAGTAGACTTTTCGATAAAACATTGGTATAAAGAATGAAATAAAGTGGCAGATGCCTTGACTCGTCAAGGTGCTAGGGGGAGGAATAAGTTCTTTACAAATAGTAGTCAACTCCCTAGAGTTATCAATGAGTTATATAAATTGGAGAAGATGGGTACGACTTATATGAGGTATGTTTAGCTGCTTTTCTGTTGGTTTTGGTCTATGTTTGATGTTATTTATCTTTTGATGGGTACGACTTATATTTGTTTTGTAAGTCCTTATTTTGTTTTGATTTGATTGGATTTGTAATCTTATTTTGGTTGAGTGTTGGTGTTATATTTGGGAGATCTTTAAAGATTTGTCTTTTGTTTTTTCCTTTAATCATCTTGTAATCATGATATTCCTCTACCAAAAATGTGATGGATTCCATTACCCGTTTTGTACAAATTTCTCTCGACATTTGAATATAAAAATTTCAAAATTTAGCTAAATATTGAGTTTTTATGAAATTAACTCACTTTTACTAAACTTGAAGGAAGGTTCCTTTTTTTGAAGTGATGTCTGCATTTGTATTTTCGTCGAAATTTACTATTAATGCGTTTTCTTTTTCTTGTTTATTATAATTTTAAGATTTGAGGAGGGGGTTGTGGTCGGACTTGCTCAAAGGGAGCGTGGATGGCACGTGCAACAAGGTGTGGTGGCCCACAAGAAAAGGCATCTCAATGTAGACATTGGAGAGTGTTTGCCCACAAGTAATAGGTCTCTACTCTCTAGGGTTTTGCCTTTGATTGATTCATTATATGTTTTTCTTGGGAGCAAGTGAGTGAGTCAATCCCCCACCAATCACCTCTCTCTCTCTCTCTCATATGCTCAAAATTCTCTTTGCTTTTAAATTTTTCTCTTTGCTTTTAAATTTTAAAATATATATATATATATTTCAAATCTCCCAAACACATCATTTGGGATTGTATTGTGGTCTTGTCGCCACTCCTATATGCTTCCTTTTCTTTTTTCTTTTTGGTTATCCCATTTAAATAATTGATACTATGATGACGATGATTATAATACTACACATTAAATATCTTAAATATTTATTTATCTATGTATAATAATGGAGGTGGGGATCTAGGGACATGAAATACTATTTTGATGACAGGAGAAATTTAAAATGGGCACCAGTATGGGGACTTGTATGGGAGCAGTGTTCTTAATTGCCCTTCTTCTCTTTGTCTTTTGATATGTCCCCACATCATTTTTAATGTTCAAACTCATCGTGTAAGATTTAATTATAAGGTATTATGATCACAAATTGAGTTTTGTGTTAAATTATGTTTTTACACTTATATGGGTATATATCTTACATGAAAAAAATGATTTGTCATGTTTCTTATGTTTGTGTAGCTTATAAGTACGAATAACTTAATTAGGCTCAATTGGGTGATGTTTTACTAATTGTTACTGATACGAGAGGAGTGAATCAGATGATTCGAAGGCATGTTATTTTGTATAGAGTACGATAGTGGCAAAGCAAATTCATGTCTTATGTGGGTGAGACTCACATGAGATGTGTTCTTGTCATTCTTTGTTTGGGTCCCACATCAATTTTTCAGGATATGTTTAGGTCATTTAAAAGCTTTTTAATGAGCATATTATCAGATGACTCGAGAAAACCATTTTTTTTTACTGAAAACAACTTCAAAAGTTTTTTGGTTAATAAGCTCGTGCGTTCCTAAATATTGCAAATAGTATCATGTCAATTGAGTGGTAGAGTACTCATTGTCATTTATATAGTGAGTTGGACATGAAATACAAAATTTGTTGTATGTGGAGAGTCAAAATATTGAGTAAGAGAAATATCTAAACGGGAAATACTATGACCTTACCCAATCCTAATTCCAAATTGACTACAAAAGAATATTTATGCGAGTCATAATTTTGATATAGTCTACTATCAAGCAACTTCACTTAACCGTTTTGGTGTAGTTGACAAGTCTAAAAGTTTTTAAACTAGTGATTTTGATTTTGAAAGTTATGAGGTGAAAAACTTATATTCTAAACTTTTTAGGTAAAAGTCAGTTAATTATTATTTTTAATCGAGTACTAAAAACTTAATAGATTTATTGTTTTACGATATACTAAAAACTTCATTAATGTAATTAGTACACTGCAAAATCACATAAATTACATAATTTGTGTATCATTTTTTTCTCCTTATTTTTTGATTTTTTAATTTAGGGGTATACATGATTCTATAATTCCTACATTCTCCACTTTGACTCTTTTTTTTTTAGATAACGCTCCGGGTGTCCACGTCCGTTTTAACGGTTCGCGACTAATCCCGTGCCCCGTGCCAGCCTGCCCCACAGCCCACGGAGAGGGTAAATTCAGGAGCCCGCCGCAGGAATCGAACCCGGGAGGGGAGAAAGCCCTGACCTTGTGAAAGGCACTCCCAAGGCACTTTGACTCTCTTTGAGTATAAGAAAAATGGAGAGAGAGAGAGAGAGAGAGTCTCACTTTTCTCATTGAGTATCCAAGAAAAAATTTTTTAAAAAAAAGTCTTATCAAGCCAAAAAAAGAGAGTAGGAAATGAAAAAGGTGGGCCTTCAAAATGGGAAGTATGGGTTTCATAATATGGGAGGTTGAAATCACAGAGGTTCCACATGGGGTGTGGGGACTTCCACTGACATATTATTTTCAAAGAAAAAAAGTTACATAGGCATTGAACAAATTAAAAGTGCTAAATCTTTTTCCTATTCATCCACAAAATCTTGCACCTTAAAAATAGAAATGTGGCCTAAGAGTCTAGCTATTACTTATGATCCTCATCCTCTTTTGTGTTTTTACCTTTTTTAGGGTTAAGGATTTGATGGGTCTATACATAGGTTGATATTATATATTGGGGAGGGATAGCATGGATGGACTCTTTAACATCATAAAACTATCAATTAATCAGTAAAAATAAAAGGAAAAAAAAAAAGATGGAAAGCTATCGAGCGTCACGAGAACCCGTGCCAATTTTCCCCCCCTTTTTATATATTGAAATCATGATATAAAATAAATTAGTGACGTAGAGAAACACTTTTTCCCCTCTTTTTGGATTATTTTGGACATTAGATTGATATTATCTTTGTAAATTTTTTTTATGTTAATCTAAACATAAGAGTAAACATTCCTACCAAAAAAAAATTATATATTAAT
Organism: Malania oleifera; assembly: GCF_029873635.1. Taxonomy (NCBI): domain Eukaryota; kingdom Viridiplantae; phylum Streptophyta; class Magnoliopsida; order Santalales; family Ximeniaceae; genus Malania; species Malania oleifera. Next base: position 93,338,627 of record NC_080425.1, read on the forward strand.
AGTGGTATGAAAATTTTACAGGGATGGTAATCCGATAGAGGAATTTATAAGTAATGTCAAATTCTACTAGAAAGTTAAAGTTTACAAACTAACAACATTCTGAACTCAAAATCTAATGATCATACAACTAAGTATTATCTTCTCATTAATTTTAAGTTATTATATGTCAAATTCTTTTTTTTTAAATTTTTATCATGGAATTTGAGAATATAAATTTGAAATCATAAATTTGAAACAATTTCTTCCAAGAATTTTTATTTTTATTTTTAAAATTGTACTTCCTCGTATTAAATTATATTAAAATTTACAAAATTTTAAATTCACTATCCCAATTCACATCCTCAAATGCACTTATACTTTATGGGTAGAGTGCCTCCATTTATCACCTTTTTGAACCTCCTTTTCATAATCAACATGATCATGATAATCATGATCTTGGTTTGATCTTAATCAAGCGTAAACTAGCGCACAATATCCTAATTATACTTTAACACAACTTGTTGGCTTTTTGAGTCCGATCTCTATTTTAATGTTGACAAACACAAGTATTTCATGTGTATGTCTTGTATTTTGAACAGGATCATATTTTGGAATGCACACATAAAAGAGGAGAATAGAAGTCAGAAAGGATTTAAAGCTCATATCATCCTAACTGCTCCATGTAGACTTGAAGAGCAAAAGAAGAATAAGACATTTATTGTATTTGTATTACTTTTAATTTTTATCTTTTTATCTTTAGTCTGTAATAATGCATGCATCTACATGATATGTCTAAATGCTCATATTGACTGTAGACAGACCTTAGGGCACCTAGAGTTTAACATTTCTAAGAAAAACCTTTTTTCTAAAAGACTAAAATCATACAAAAGGTTTATAAATAATTTAGGGTCAAATTTGGGACAAGAACAGGTCGACCGACATTGGAGTTTTGGGGTTAATTAAATAGCTCCGATCAACCGACCCAGTAAGGTTTAAATCACCACGGTCAACCGAACACTCTGTAGGCTAGAAAGTCAAAAGTTTGACTAACCCTCGGTCGACCGACAAATTTGTGTTATAAACGCTTTGATCGACCAAATATGTCAGAAGTCAACATGTTAACTTCGTTCAGTCGATTACTGAATTAAATGCATCGTCCTCGTTCGACTAAACCATTGACCTCTGACGCCTTAACTACTTGATCAACCAAACCTTATAGTTCAAATTGGCATTGGTCGATCGAACCCACGAAGGGTTCAAAATCACCCTGAGACGGTCAACTAAATCCATAGTTCAAAATTGTCATGGTCGACCGAATTTATAAAAGTGGTCGATCAAATCTTGTATATGGTCGACTGAACCTCTTGGGTTGGCAAAATTTTTACTACATGTAAATGAGGTTAACTTTAATTAAACATCATTAATATTTTTTTAAAATGACTTCCGTGTCCCCAACGGTCAAAATTTCCTAAACTCTTTATTACCCCTTCATTTGCTTTGATTAGCAACTTTGATTAGTTTAAATTTTCTCTCAAATCCTTTATTAATCAAAGTTTCCCCAAACCTAATTTTATTACAAAAATTTCTTCTTTGGGGCAAAATCTTTATAAGCAAAACTCTCCAACTCTCTTTTACTCTTTTATTTCAAAATTATTCTTAAAGAGAGTATATTTATTTTGGGTATTTATTTTTATATTCACATACACTTACTCTCACTTAGGTTTTATCTTGAAAATCATTTTTGAGAGTAGGTTTAGTGTTCTTCCCATATTATTTCTTTGATAAATATTTTATGGGAAAAACTCTTCGTAGCCTTTGAATCTTTGCACCTCTATTGCAAGATTCAAATGTTCAAATAGTATTCATTGCACATATTAGCAGTTATTTTTCATGCAAATTATTATTATGTATAAGTAAATTTAGTTTCAGAAGAGCATGAATTATATCTGTATATCACGAAGGAATTGTACATTTGGGAAAATACTGCTAATATGTTGAAATGAATATGTACGTATGAGATGTCAAAAACTATGATTTTAGAATACAATGTATGGTTTTATACAGCAAATGTGTGGCATGAATATTATTTTACGTGGGAAAATATCATGATATGACAATTATATGAATGAAATATGTTTTGAGAAATAATGAAAGAATACAGTACATTATGATATTGAAAATACATGATAAATTGATTATTTTCAGAATGATATACATATATGAAATGATTTTGGCGCGAGGCCATATTTATGTAGGATTTTAGTGCGAGACCGTATTTATGAAACGATCGGCACAAGGCCGTATTTATGAAATGTTCGGCGCAAAGCCGTATTTATGAAATTATGAAAGAAGTTATATTATCATGTATTATATGTTATCAGAATCCGGATGTTAGTTTAGTTCAGTTCAAGAGCACGGTACCGTAGCTTATAGATCAGATATATATGATCAAATTGGTGCTAACCACCCCACGAGGGGATGGGAGATGGATAGTCGATGTGACTTTCAGTAGAGTGTGGACGTCCACCTGGCAGTCCGGACCAAGGTGTGGCGGGCCCATCGTACTTACAGACATTTTTTACTCGGCAGTGGTCGGCCAACCATTCTCGTGTCATGCCTTTGGGCTGCACAATCCGTCATGGGGGGTAATACATGGCATTAGCTAACTATTCATCCTGGGTATGTTTTCAGTATTATCAGTTATAATAGATGTTTTATGTACGGTATGATTTATTAGCAAATATGAAAGTATGTGACTATTTAGTACGATTTAATGAACGTTTACAGAAATATGAAATGTACTGTATATGTATAATTGCATTAAATGTTCATGTTACCACACAACTGTATTTACTTTATTTCTTTTTACTGAGAAGTGTCTCACTCCGGAATTTAATTAATTTTTCAGGAGACCCTGAGAGACCGGCGGGTCGTGACCGCTGTTAAGTTTATTGAGTTACCCTACTAGGAGGGTAAGATTTGGTTCTAAGATCAGGATTATTTTGTTGTGGGATCCTAGTTGTATTTGGAACGTTATGGAAGATTGAAAATATATGTATGCTATTTTGGTGTAAATAGACTCTGGTATTATGTTTTATGGTTATATGATTGAGATTTTATACTTACTACTGCTTAGGTTTCCGCTGTGATTGACAAGTGTTCCCGTTATCCATGAGTTTGGGTTGACTATTCTATTTATTATGTTTTATTGTATATTAAGATTTTGAGGTCGTTACACTACTAGTACACTCGCCTTTCTTAGCAAGCCCTCAGGCGAAGAGTACATCTCGCCCAATCATAACATGTTGTACGTACATAGGTACTTCCGATATCACAATACATTATTCTCTTTGTTACTAATCAATCATACTTTTCTGTTCATATTCATAACTTAAACATTGCATTGCATTTCGCTTTACGTGATCTTTTACATTATATCGTTCACATTTGTCATTTTCATTCCATTGTCATTTCATTGTCATTGCATAACATTTTCATTTCGTTTCCTTCGTACTACAGCTAGTCCTTAGTCATCATCAATTAGTCTACAACTCCTTTTAATTGTCATGACTCATGAGTTAGTTCACACAGAAGTGTGCTAGAATCTGTTAATATGATTGTCTTTCAGTTGTCTTACATTTACATTGTTGCATTTAGTATATACAAGCAACATAATCCATAATATATTTTATTCTCAATACTTTACTTACTTAGTCTACATCTCATATATTTAACATATATTTTTACAAAATCTCATATCACACAATTTAATAGTAAAATTCATACATATTCCTATAAAATAGGCTAACCCACATTAAGTATTTAATTACTGAAAATACAATTTTCATTTCTTACATAATTATCCAGAAAATTCTTTCCACTTTTTTTAGTTCATTTCTACAAATACATAACTAAATAAGTGGTCCTAAACTCAGAAATCATAGTTTTACATGGTTGGCATTTTAATAATTCACATCAAAACATACATATAATATAACATAAATTATTACCTTTAGTTTCATAAAATCTAATTTAACATATAATTTTTCCTTACTTGGTTTCTTGAACTACGCCAACAGGGACCCCGAAAAATACATGTGGCGCTCACCTGAATCCTAAAATAAAAATCCTAATTCCATTAAATCAACCCTAAACAAAATATTATTTTCATATTTCGTAAGGTCATAAATTTCAAATAAATGGTTATACCCTCAAATATAACCAATTTACCAAAATTTTTAAATCCTACTATCGCTTTGGAGTGGGGTCTATAAAATCTCAATTGGAAATTTACTCATACCAAAATGACGACGATCGTGATTAGGACCTTGTGGTGGTACCTGATCGTCGATTTAACAGTAGATTTAACAAAAAATTGAGAAATTAGGGAAAAATTATCTTACCTTAGGAATAATGCCTACACCGCTCCCATGACAAATCCGCTCCAATAGAAATGTCGATGGCGGAGTTAGGAATACAACGATACCTTCCGTTTCCCGATCGATCAAATATCCGTCAAGAAATGAGGGAAGAGAGAGAGAAGAATTGAGGAGTGGACGGAGTGTAGCTGAGAGAAGGGAGAGACGAATTTCTCCCAGAAGCTTCAAGCTTCCTTCTTTTGGTTTTTTTTTTTTAACTTTATATATATTATAACAATATCATATTATATTATATACTTATATATATATATTTTATCCTTATATATTCATATATATATAATCACCATTTTACATAACTTAATTAATTCAAGTTAATGATGTTTAACTAATTAATTACTAATAAATAATTTTAATTTAATTTAATTATTTTTTTCTATTTCCTTTATTTGTTTATTTAATACATCAATTTAAAATGTTTAATAATTAATTGATTGATAATTTTAATTAATTAATTATTTTTTTAATAATAATTTTTTTTCGAGTTATTACACTCCGCCCTGTAAAGGAGAGAAGTTGAGTTCGGCCTTGTAATTGAGTTGGAGTTTATCTTGTCCTGTAAAGAAATGTTGTAATAGCTTCTACTCCACCTATTTAAGTGAGTAGGGATAGTATAATCCTTGGGGGGTATGTCCAAGGCGGGAACGTAGGCAGTAGTGGCCGAACCTCGATAACAAATATTGTGTGTTGCTCTCTTTCTCTCTCTCTCTCTCTCTCTCTCTCTCTCTTTCTATCTCATTTAATTATTGCACTTTAATTTCCATGTGTATGCTTGTTTGTTCACTATTATAATTATTCGCATGCACACATTTAATTTAAATGAGATATGTTGCACAAGTGTATATTTTCACGGATAATTTAATCATTTTACATACACGTTTTTAATATTGAATGAGATATAAACTGTGGTAAATCGAAATGTTTTAATTAACTGAAAAGTTTTTAAAACCCAATTCACCCCACTTTTGAGATCACACTAAAGTCAACACAACCTATGCTAACTTTATTATTGAAAATAAATTCTTTTGTCCCAGGGCAAGTTGTGGATAATAATTTTGATTTATTTTTCAATGCTTGAAATAATTAAACATTTGCTATCATATTTTTCAAAATTTTCTACTTTTCTTAAAGCATGCCTTTCAAATCTCCATACAATCTTAAAAAATAGTTTAAGAACTTTTAAAAACACAATAACACGCAAAAATAAAAATTATTTTTCATAATTGCACATATTTTAGTCGACTAAACAGAATGCACGTACAAACCATAATATAATTAGTTTAATATTTTCTCCTCAAATTTTCTTCTATTTAAGACTTTGTTGGAAATTACATCATCCATCATATTGTTCTCTCCCATCATTACAAATGACTTGGCAATGAGGTGGAGATGGTGGGGGCAATGAAACCTAATTTTGATTATTTGATGGTGATGTAATTATAAATTGTTTTTTCAATTATTTTACTTATCACCCCATCACACACACAACACATAAAGAAAAGTAAAGCATTCCAACTTTTTTCATATTTCAATAATGCCTCATTATTTTAATTGAATTGCATTTCTTACCATATCTTATTATAATCTAAAGTAATTTCTTAAAAGTTACTTGCCCTTTTTTTTTTTTACCCTCATAGGACATGGGTATGCATTATTACATGAAAGTGAAAGTGAGATTCTCTCATCCCATTCAACAAAAAGTAATAAATAGAAGTGATTTTTTTTCTTGGTTTTTGAAAGATTTTCAACACAAGTACACTTATGATGAGGCCATACTTGAGAAATTGAAAATGCAATCTAAGTATTCCTTTTAGGGTTAGATCCATTAATGTGCTTTTTTCCTAAGGCACCTCAGGGTTTCTCAACAATAGTAAAAGAGGGCTAGTATTTTTTTTTCATCCTTTCCTAGACTGGCTTTGTAAATTGTAATCATTCTAGGTTTTTGTGACTTCATTGTAATATTAATAGTAATAATAATAATGAGTACAAGAACAATAAAGAATAGTGAAATCATTTGATTTTAGGAGTGAGGATCTTGCTTTTAAAAAAAAAAAATTCTTCATATGTTACAATTTACAAAACTCATGAGTTCATATTTTTTTGGGGTTAGTACTATTTAGTGAAATAATTTTTTAGGAACTTTGTAAATGTATGTTGAAGTTTTGTTAAAATTAAATATTGTTAAGTTTGATTTTTCGATCAAGTCTTAAACTAATGAATTAGGTCAAGTAATTGTAGTATTTGAATTTAAGAACGAAAATAGTTGAACTTGTTTGACAGATGTATTAATTGTTTGAGCACAATTTTTCATTTTAATCCGACCATAATTTTTTTTTTTTAAAGTTGAAACCTAGGTCAAATATTAGGAGGATGGAGCGGAAGAGAAATGTCTTAGGTTTAGGTTATGAAGTTGGAAAAAGAAAAAAGTCATCATAATCACAGTAACAATCATTCCACCACCATTGACTCTCACAAGAAAATATTAGATATGTTAGATTAATACTTTATCTAACAGCTTAAGTTTGTAGGTTGTGGGCAAACAATATATATCAAGTTTTAACACTCTCCTGCATGTGCAGCTCGACAGCAGTGAAGATATAAAGACACGATAATACCACTCATTCTAAGAAATACAATAATTTTTTAAATGCTGAAGAATAAATGCACACAACAAGATTAGAACTCAAGACCTCCTAAAAACCAAATACACCTGGTGTATCATTCTGCATGTTGATTGGTAAATCAAGACCAATATGATTTCGCGTGTGTAAGGTTTGCGCAAGGCTTGTCAAAAAAAAAAAAAAAAAAAAACACAGACAGATAAATGGTAAAATCAAATTAGTCTCTCTTGCGAGATAAAAATGGCGATGACTTGTAAGACTGCTCTCCAACTTTCGATGACTTGAAATGGATGAAAGCAAAACAGGCTAGGAGGACTTGAGGTGTACTCCGGGGGATCACTCCGATGCTTAAGTAAAGGAAATGTTTCAAAGAGGTTGAATGCAGCAGTAAAAGTGAGTTAAGAATAAGATACCTCTGCTTGTTTGTGTTCTCTCTTTATAGTGGCGAGGTTTGACCCTTGGTGTGATCCGTCATTATGACGTGGGGGCGTGAATCGTTCCAGAGGTTTAAAGCGCCAGCGTGGATCACTCTAAGAGTTTAGGGCACCAACGTGGATCTCTTCCTTCATTATTGAATTAAAGCTAATTGCTCCTGCCAAAGGATTTGACTTGGGTAGTGATTGTTGGGTTTTGACTTCCTTTTATAAGCTAATATATTTAAGGCATATCAGTCCCGGTGTACCCATTAGCATGCTAGGTAGTACATTGCATGTACCTAATATTTCCTCGACTCTCACAACAAACCTTGAAAACTTATTTTGTAGCCATAAATTTCAAAAAAAAAAAAAATCGACAAAAAAAAAAAACAATAATGAGAGAAAGGGGATAAGCTAAGCACACATTTACTAGGTGGAAGTGCTATTCTCAAAGCTTAAATCATTTATAATAGTAAAGGTTTCAAAACATCGCTCTCGCATTATTTTTTTAATTATTTGGATTACTTCGAAGCTCAAATAAGAACTGAGAATATGTATAATTGTTTTACTTCTTTTTTATTCATTTAGACTTAAGTCTCTACTAGGAGAATATTTAAAATAAATGAAAGCACACATTAGAGAAGTGGTGTGGTCTAATCAATGCATTAAATTCAATGATGAAATAATTTTATTATAATAAAGTCTTCGTATACTAGAAAACAATGCTGAATTAAATTTAAAAGTCTTACTAAAATAAAGATATCATATTCAAATTCCATTTGTAGTTAGAGATTGATACGAGAATGCGTAACTATTATAATTTCTTCTTAATTTACGTCACGTAAGTATTGAACTTTTGAAGGAACTTCATGCGAATATTATTTCAAAGTTGTTCAAAAAGAATTTATTTGGTAGAAATAACATATTACTAACCATCTCTAAATTTTTAAAAATGACATTTAATGAAAAATATATTGGGTATTTTTATTTTTCTACTAAAAAAATAAAAAATTCAAAATTACCCTATCTAGTAGCTATAAAATCCCAAGCCACCTATTTATATTTAAATATTTAAAATAGTTAATACTATAAAGTTATATATTGTAATATAAAAGGTAGTTATTAAAGTAATTTCCTTAGGCTTTATATGAATGAGTTGGGACTTACTCACCTTTGCTCAAGCCCATCTATTTTTGGGCCCATTTAGGTCAGCCCAATGCACTGCCAGGCCCATGCTCAGGTCTTCCCAAGATAAATATCCCACAACTTGTCTTTCCCCAATAAAATTGCTTTTGCTACAATTGATTTTTGACAGTTGGGATGTCACACAATATATAAGGTTTGTATTTTGGGTGATAGTGTGTGAAAGCTTACATTTAAATTTTGTTTGAATTTGTATAATTTTATAATATTTTATCATAAATTCAAATTTCGTGTTTGAGCTCGATTTTGAACATGCGATAAGAGATTTGTTTTATAGATTAATTAAGAATGACTAATTAAGTTTGATTAAAAAATGTATGTAGGACAGGTTAATAAAAGCTCTTCAATGATATGCAAGTGAACTATAGTTAGTCAAACTCTCCTCATCAATTGACTTATGTTAAGGCAGACCCAAGATATAAAAATCCAATAAAAAAAAGTTGGTTCGTGTTATATACTAATTCTCATAATTGATACACGAAAAATAGAATAGGATATATAAGCATCAAAGTTATTCCAATTCGATGCTATTCAATTAGGTCAAATTTAATCAAATCCTACAAAACTATAACCTATGAAACAAACATATCGATATTAAGATCCCGTTTCAATTATTCTTAATACTTTCTGATAATAAGAACATATTCTCATTCTTAATGGAGGAGATACATTTTTTAATTTTATCGAAAACCCTAGAGAGAGTTTGAAGTTTAATTTTGAAGTCATATAAATTTGAAACAAAAACATATAAAATTACAATAAACTTCATTCAGTTTCATACACATCTAAATTCAAAATTAAAATTTTATATACATAAGCACGAGTTAAAGTAATTCTATATAAATTTCATTAAATTTGCATGATCAACTTATTCTTAAACCAATCTAATAATCCCAAAATCCATACATATATATATAAATTTTGTTTAAGAAGAGAGATATTGATTGATATGGGCTCACCAAGACAGTCCAATGTCAATGTCATAAACTTTTACCCCTAAAGTGGGGTTGCCTATAGAAAGGGTGAAAAAATTTTACCACTAAAGTAGGGTAACTTGTGTTTAGAAAGAGTATGCATCTCTAATTAATAAACTAATAATTACATATACATACTTTTTGCCCCCACACCATAAGCAGCCAAGCCCACTGCCAGGCCACCAACCACCACACTCAACACACATTATTTGAATTTGGTTTTTGTGGGCATTGTCATTGTGCAATTAATCAATACTCAGTGGGTGGATTTTTTTTTTTTTTAAAAAAGAATCTATATATATATATATAGTGTGAATATGAAGATTTATTTTTATGCTGCTTTTGCAAGTATGGAGGGTGGATTTGGATAAATTTCAATACAATTTTTATATTATATCTATCCAAATCTAATACAACTCTAAATTTAAGACCTCTCTAAACATACAAAACTGAAAGACAAATTTGGCCTAATTGGTAGGTTATATGGTTAATTAGGTTTTGAAAGTTATCTTGTAAACGAAGACTTTTAAATGTTAAATTAAAAATTTACCTAAAAGCTTAAACTTTTAGGTTGTGGGTCAATAATGTATATCAAGTTTAAACACTCTAGTCTGACAGCACGTGGATAGATAAACACACAATAAATTTTTAAATATTATTGAATAAATGCGGGCTATGAGACTAAAACTCAAGACCTCTTGATAACTAGGTCTGATACCAGATTAAATTACCTTTTTACCTAAAAGTTTAAGTTTTTAGGTTGTGTAATTGGTAGGTTATGTGGTTAATCAGGTTTTGAAAGTTATCTAGTAAACGAAGATTTTTAAATGTTAAATTAACAATTTACTTAAAAGCTTAAACTTTTAACACTCTAACCTAACAGCACGTGGAGAGATAAACACATAATAAATTTTTAAATACCATTAAATAAATGCGGGCGATTAGATTAAAACTTAGGATCTCCTGATAACTATACTGATACCATGTTAAATTACCTTTTTACCTAAAAGTTTAAGTTTTTAAGTTGTGGACTAACAATGTATATCAAACTTTAACATTAAAATTCTAAATAGAATTTGAAATTGAATCGAACTTATCATTTTAAAATTTCAAGAAATATTTGAGGTTTTGTTATGAAACCCACAAATGTGAACGGGTTTAGGGTCGATTATGTATAAAGAACATGTATTGAGTCTAATTGAAAACTTACACTAGAAAATTTCTTGTGTATAATATTTTAAGAAAAAAACTATACCAAAATGTTGGTTGGTGTCAACTTATAACTATTTTTTCTTAAATAATAATAATAAGTTGTGTGCAAAGGACAAGTCTACAACCCAGCAAGTGCTCTACACCCGTGCTTGAGTTTATATCCATACATAAATTGTTTCATCATGAGAGACAAATCATGGGTCCACCACCGGTGATGTGGATTTTGTGTGCGCGCGTGTTTCATTTTGCTTGCTTCTCCATCCCCATAGTTAGGTTTGCAAATGAACTAAATCACTCGTGAGTGGCTTAGCAGCTCGATTTGATAAAAGTTCGTCTAGTCTCGTTCATATAAATGAGTGATCAAACCTAATAAATAAGACAATATTGAACATGAACAAAGTCGACTCATGAGCATCTCGATCATATGTTTGGTTGCACTAGTATAGTAAACTTGGATTAAGATTATTTATCCGATTGTTTAATAGTCAAACTAGGCTCATAAATTGTATTAGCTTAAAAGTAAGGATTGTTTGTTTGTGGGTAGTTCAAACTCCATTACTTGCATCCAGTATAGGCCCAATGCCCAAGGCTTGTAGATCAACTCGGTGTTGAGATGGGGAGGCTTAATGTGATATTAGTAGAAGCCCCTTTTTACGTTTTGTCTTACGAAACCCTAAGTTTACATTTGCTTTGCGGGATGTCTATTTTTAGAAATATATTATTTTAGTAGGTTAGTTACAATTTGTTACACTAGAAATTAAGTTGTTACTATAAAATAAATAATAATGTGAAATATTTTATGAGTCCATAATAAAGAATTGATAAAGAATAATTATTTCTAAATTTTATTATGATAATGTTTATTCTTTTCTTATTACATGTTAAATGAAATAATTATGAATATATAAGGAATAACTATTCCCTTGATTTTTCGAAATTTAAACTATACTCCATCTTGTTTTAGTTAATGGTAATTGCGCCAAAAATGAGTTGCAAGAGTCTCTTACTTTGCGTAGTAAGAGTGTAGTGATCTTAAAAAAAAGAAGTAAAATAAAATAAAATAAATTAAAATTTTAAAAAATTATTAAAAAAATTAAAAAAATTAAATAATTATTATTAATTAAATAATATATTATTATAATAATAATATAATATAATATAATATATTATAAATTATAATATATATATGTTTAGGTTATCCTTCAGGCTTTCCTTTCTTTCTTTTTTTTTTTTCCATTTTGTGCACAGGAGCCTCTCCGTCTCCTTATCTCCTCTCTCCCATTCTCTTCAATCTCTTCTCAAATATTTGGGTGATCGGAAATCTGAAGATACCGTTGGATTCCTATCATCGCCACCGACAATCCTACTGGAGCAGATTTGTCGTAGGAGCGGCATAAACATATCTCCTGGAGTTGAGCCAATTTTCACTCTTACCTTAGTTTTTCTTAAATCTTAGGCCTAATTGACAAACGGAAATTGTCAGAAGATTTGTGGAGAGATTCTCTACAATCTAGTCAGAGCAGGTTTTCAAATTGAAGCTCTGGCGCACCAATCCTAATTCGGGGTAAGTTTAATAATTTAGACTTTTATCGGCTATCTAGGGTGTTAAGAACATAGGAGAATTTTAGGGAAAGTTATTTTAGGGATTGTAATGAATAATGTGGTTAACTTTGAATTTCAGGGTTTCAGGAGTTTTAAACGCCGTGGGGCATAGGCCGAGGTTTTATCGGGCTTTTTAGGAATTATGTAAGGAGATTAATTTAAGTCAAAATTTTATTAAATAGGAACTGATTAAATTGGTATATATTTATTTATTTACGTATTTAAGAATTTAAAGGTTATTTCGAAAACCAACAGTTTGAAATGGATTTTACAAATTTAGAATATACGGTATGGTATTTTGAATAAAAACGAACGGTGGAAAGTTTAGTTGTTTATATGGTTATGTTTAAATATTGAAATTGTGTGGCCGATGATTATTTCGTAGGATTTATTGTTTAACTGGATTTGAGACTATTTGAAAAATACTAGAACAGTTTGTGAAATACTAAAATTGTTGTGAAAAATACTGGATCTGCTTGTGAAAAATGCAGGATTTTGAAATAAAGGCCAATGCCCGGGTATTGTTTGATTGACCAAGGGTCAGGATTATTATTTGACAGCTGAGGGCCGGGGTTTAATTTAAACGATTGTGAGTCGGATTGTATTTGTGGATGGGGGCCAAGTTTTTGAAATAACAGGAAATATATGTAAATTGATATTTTAAATGGTGATTTCTATTATCTAAATTGCATGCTATGCTTTAGGAACCCTAGAGACTAGTGTATTGTGAGCACGATAGTGTTGCTAGTTAGACCATGTGCACCCACACTGTTCTGAATAGAAGTGTAGGGGGTCCAGCCGACTGCCTGTGTGAGGTTCAAGTAAGGGCGTTGGACCTGCAACTTTGCTGTGGATGCTTGCAGATGTGTTTGCAGAGGATGTTATTTTCTGACTTTATTTAGGTTGATCATCCAGGCTTAGTCCAACCTTTGGGCCGCACAACCCGTGTCATGGGGGAAGTAAATGACGTGTTTGTCACAAGAATTGTCTTATATGCATATTTGTTAATTTATGTGAATACGAATAATTAATAAGATAATTTCGAGGGCTTGTTGAGAAAGGTGAGTGCCCTAATAGTAGTAATGATATTAGAGTAGAGGAAAGCTACTTGTATGAGCGGGTAATCTTCCCTGTCCTCGACTAATTATGTGCGTGAGTGTAAAATAAGAATGATTTCATAAATGTGCTTATTTACTTAGTAAACTGGTATTTTTTTTGTACACTAAACGCATGCTGGCCACACACTGACATTAACTTAGTCTTTCCCTTATTGAGCTATGTCTCACCCTTATTTTACAAACTATCTTTTTAGGAAATTCCAGAGATTGGGTCTAGTAGGCTAGAGGAGTTGGGCTAGCAGGGTAAATTTATGTAGGTAGTGTGTATGGACATAGAGTTTATTTTTTTGGAATTTTATGGGTTGTAACTATGTGAAAATGGATATATTTGTGTATAAAGATAGTTAGAACTTTGGTAATATAATTTGAGAATATTGTATTTTATTTCTGCTGCGTATGTGTGTTTATATATGATGAATAAGGTATCAGGTACACAGATGTCACTAAAGTAGCACCTGGGCCCACGTGGCGGGTCGGGGTTGTTACAAGTGGTATGAGAGCCTAGGTTTGCTAGGTTCTGCAAACTTTGAGAATTGATAATTACCAGAGTATAAGTTGAGATAAGATAAGGATAGGAGTGGGTAGGTTAAGATGAGTTTTGGTCTGGAAGCTTGGAGGCAAGAATTATTTGACGGGCTTTTGTGATTTTCTGAATCAATCTCGAGTTTTAGAAAACCTTGGTAAATCCATCGATGGTTTCGTTTCTGGGTTGAGGGACTGGGACTTAGAAAATTTATGTTGGAATGTTAGGATGAGTGAGTATATGTGTGAAGTTATTGTTAGGATGAAGATTTTTACCTTAATTATTTTGTGATAGAATTGGAATATGAATTATTAAATTAGAATCTGTATATTATATCAATTCCATTATTCCATATTTACATTAATTATGTTAAATGGGAAATTACTAAGTCAGGTTATATCCTATTTACATATTGTTAGATTGTGTCATTGTATTATTTGATTCAGGTGTAACTCACTCGTTTGTGTCTCGGGGATTTGCTAAACTATGTGGACTAGAAGCTCAACTGTTAGAGACAGAGTTAGTAGTGGGCACACCGATAGGGTTAGTGTTAATATGTAGCAAGGTGATCAGGTCTTATCAAGTAGAGATTCAGGGGAGAGTGCTGTCTGCTAGCTTGATAGTCCTTGACATGCATGGTTTTGACATTATTCTGGGTATGGACTGATTAGCATCCAGCCATGTGAGCATTAACTGTCGCAAGAAGGAGGTGGTATTCTGATCTCTTAGGGAGCAGGAGTTTATATTTGTTGGTTCATGTGTGCGTTCGACACTACAGATCCTTTCTGCTATCCAGGTGAAGAGGTTACTTTTGGGACGATGCTAGCATTACCTTGCAATTGTGAAGGAAGTGGCAAAGGAGGAGCTTAAGTTGGAAGATATCCCAGTGATAAAGGAGTTCTCTGATGTTTTTTTAGAGGGTTTATCTGGGTTGCCTCCTGATCCGGAGGTGGAATTTGCAATTGATCTAATCCCAGGGACAGTACCAATCTCCAAAGCCCTATACAGAATGGCTCCAGCCGAATTAAAGGAGTTAAAGAAGCAACTATTGGAGCTTCTAGATAGGAGGTTTATCAGACCGAGTGTATCACCCTAGGGTGCACCGGTGTTGTTTGTGAAGAAGAAAGATGAGTCGATGAGGATATGCATTGACTACCGAGAGATTAATAAGGTAACGGTGAAGAACAAGTATCTATTACCTCGAATTGACGACCTGTTTGATCAGCTTCAGGGTACGCAGATTTTCTCTAAAATTGATCTGCGATCTGGATATCATTAGGAGAAGGTTAGATCAGATGATGTATCGAAGATTGTTTTTCGAACTCAGTACGACCATTACGAGTTCTTGGTTATGCCGTTCGGGTTGACGAATGCTCTAGTGGTATTCATGGAACTAATGAACAGGGTATTCCACAAGTACTTAATCCAGTTTTTTATTGTGTTCGTAGATGATATTTTGGTCTATTCGAGGAGCCCTGAGGAACATGAAGCTTCTCTGAAACAAGTACTTCAGGTGCAGAGGGAAAAGAAGTTATTCGCTAAACTTAAGAAATGTGAATTTTGGCTAGAGCAGGTTGCGTTTCTTGGTTACATGGTGTCCGAGGAAGGGATTTCAGTGGATCCGAGCAAAGTAGAGGTTGTAGTTGATTGGGTGAGGTCATAGAATGTGCAAGAAGTCAGAAGTTTTCTAGGTCTTACCGGATACTACCGTCGATTTGTTGAGGTATTTTCCAGATTATCAGGATCTTTGACATGACTCATGAGAAAGAATGTGAAGTTTGACTGGATCGACGAATGTGAATAGTGCTTCTTGGGATTGAAGCAGTGTCTAGTCACTGCCCTAGTGTTGACCCTTCCATCAGTTGAGGGTGGATTTGTAATTTACAGTGACACATCGCAGAAGAGACTTGATTGTGTTCTAATGCAGCAGGAGAAAGTCACTGGGTATGTGTCTCGCCAGTTGAAAAAGTACGAAAAGAACTATCCTACGCATGACTTGGAGCTGGCAGCAATTGTGTTTGCATTAGAGATTTGGCGGCATTACCTTTATGGTGTAAGGTATGAGATCTTTACTGACCACAAGAGTCTCAAGTACTTCTTCACCCAGAAGGAGTTGAATATGAGACAGCGTAGATGGCTCAAGTTGATAAAAGATTACGACTGCACCATTAGCTATCACCTAGGAAAGGTGAACGGGGTAGCCGATGCATTGAGCCAGAAATCTAGGGGTACGTCAACCTCGGTAGTTATGGCTTCACACTAGATTATGATGGACCTGGAGAGATTGAGTGTAGAGTTGGCAGAAGGGAATCATTAGGCGTTCATTTCTAATCTAGTAGTTCAACCGACTTTGTGAAAGAGAATCAGAACAGCTTAGCTGAAAGATGTCAAGTTGATGGAGATTGTAGAGAAGATACAAGATGAGTAGCACACAAATTTTAATGTTTCTGAAGATGGAATTCTCAAACTTCACACTCGATTGTGTGTGCCAAATGACGCAGAGAAAAAGAGGATGATTCTGGGGGAAGCTCACCGTCTCTCTGTACTGTTTACCCGGGTAGAATAAAGATGTATAGAGACTTGCAAGAATCGTTCTGGTGGAGTAATATAAAGAGGGAAATTGCTAAATTTGTGGGTTAGTGCTTAACATGTCAGTAGGTAAAGGCAGAACACCAAAGGCCAGCAGGACCACTTCAACCATTGGACATCCCTACGTGGAAGTGGGAGCATATCTCGATGGACTTTGTATCAGGATTGCCTTCAGCATTGCATGGGCAGAATGTCGTATGGGTAGTGGTTGATAGATTTATGAAAACTGTCCATTTCATTCCGGTTAGAACCAGTTACTCCATTGATAAGTTGGCAGAACTCTAGGTGCAGAAAATAGTCTGAATGCATGGCGTGTCTGTCTCCATCGTTTCAGATCGGGATCCGCAGTTCAGCTCCCGATTCTGGAAGAGTCTGCAGGGAGCGTTGGGTTCTCAACTCATTTTAGTACTGCATTTCACTCTCAAACGGATGGACAGTCTGAATGAACCATTTATGTTCTCAAGGATATGCTACGAGCATGTGTGTTAGATTTTGGGGGCAGTTGGATCCGATATCTGCCGTTGGTTGAGTTTGCATACAATAACAGTCACTAGGCTAGCATTGGAATGACACCATATGAGGCTTTGTATGGTCGCCGGTACCGATCTCCGTTGTACTGGGATGAAGTAGGCAAACGACAGATTTTGAGGCCAGAACTTGTTCAACGGGCCTCTACAAAGGTCGAGCTTATTAGGGAAAGGATTAAAGTAGCCTAGAGTCGGTAGAAGAGTTATGCGGATACTCGCCGACGGGAGCTAGAATTCGAGATAGGTGATATGATGTTCTTAAGGATTGCACTGATGAAAGGGGTGATGAGGTATGGAAAGAAGGGAAAGTTGAACCCTAGGTACATAGGGCCATTCAAGATTCTGGAGAGGATTGGTTCGGTGGCGTACATGATAGCATTACCCCTAGCATTGTCTAGGATACACAATATGTTCCACGTGTCCATGTTGAGGAGGTACGTTCCAGACCCCTCACATGTGATCAATTATGAGTCATTGGAGATTGGGGATGCTCTGGCATACGAGGAGGTACCAGTTCAGATTCTAGATCGGAAAATACAGGAAGTGCATACCAAGGATATACCATTAGTGAAGGTGTTGTGGCAAAATCATGCAGTTGAAGAGGTTTCTTGGGAGTTAGAAACGGAAATACACCCAACTGTTCAACGAGGGCTAGTACCAGACGGGTAAGGGTCTGGTTGTATATGGATGGATTAGAGTAGGTTGTGTTGTGACAACCCGAATTCTAATGGGATTTAAATCATAAAGAGGAAGGGAAATGGAAACCGAAACAGAAGGAAAGCTGTCAAGTTTCATCGACGAGGAAATACCGAGAGGCGGTTTAGGCTGCTCTGAATTTCATCGACGAACACAGGGCTTTGTCGACGAATTTAATGAAGGATTCGTCAACGAAATGACGCTTCTCGTCGACGAATCTGGCTGTGTAAATAGTGGAGAACCGAGATATCCAGCCTTACCTTGATTTTTAGCCAAAATCCAAAAATCTCCGAAACGGGATTCTGATTCGTACGTTTTGTAGAGAATCCTTACGTGATCCTCGTAGTAACGTCGGATCTACGATTCCAGCCACAAATGACGATGAAATCTATAGTAGGGTGAGTTCTAGAGAGAGAATTTAGTTTTCTTAGCTTGGAAGCAAAAAGAAAGGATATTTATAACCCCTTTGACTCGGACATCCTCGTCGACGAATGGCGTCCTTGTCAACGAGGCCATACAGTCCGCTCGTCGACAAGACGGTGACCTCGTCAACGAGCCTAAGATCCTCGGTTTCCCAAAATCTCTCGGCTTCTCCTTGTTGACGAGCCTCTAAACTTCGTCAACGAGCATAACAAAGCCTTCGTCGACGAAATCTGGTTTCGTTGACGAAGCCTACTCAAATTCCAATTTTACCCTTCTTTTATTAAATTAAACCCACCTATCACGGTTCGGGTTCTTACATCAATAATCTAGTCGAAGCGGGTTTTCAAATTGAAGCTCCAGGGCACCAATGCTAAATTGGGGTAAGTTTTATTATTTAGGATTTTATAAGCTATCTAGGGTGTTCAGAACCTAGGGGGATTTTAGGGAAAGTTACTCTGAGGATTGTGATGAATAATGTGGTTAAGTTTGAATTTCAGGATTTCAGGGGTTTTGAACACCATAAGGTGTAGGCCGGGGTTTTATTGGGCTTTTTAGGAATCATGTAAGGGGATTAAGTTAAGTTAGAATTTTATTAAATAAGAACTGATTAAATTGTTATATATTTATTTATTTACATATTTAAGAATTTAAAGGCTATTTCAAAAACCAACCGTTCAAAATGAATTTTACAAACCTATGATATACGGTATGGTATTTTGAATGAAAACGAATGGTGGAAAGTTTAGTTGTTTATATGGTTATGTTTAAATGTTGAAATTGTGTGACCGATGATTATTTGGTAGGATTTATTGTTTAACTAGATTTGAGACCGTTTGCGAAATACTAGAACTGTTTGTGAAATACTGAAATTGTTGTGAAAAATACTGGAATTACTTGTGAAAAATGCAGGATTTTGAAATAAAGGCCAGTGGTAGGGTATTGTTTAATTGGCCAAGGGTCAAGATTATTATTTGACGGCTGAGGGCCGAGGTTTTATTTAAACGGTTGTGAGCCGGATTGTATTTGTGGTCGAGGACCAGGTTTTTGAAATAATAGGAAATATATGTGAATTTATATTTTAAATGGTGATTTCTATTATCTAAATTGCATGATATGCTTTAGGAACCCTAGGGACCAGTGTATTGTGAGCACGTTACCGCTGCTAGTTAGACCATGTGCACCTGCATTGTTCTGGATAGAAGTGTAGGGGGTCCAGCCGACTGCCTGCGTGAGGTTCAAGTAAAGGGTGTTGGACCTGCAACTTTACTGTGGATGCCTACAGATGTGTTTGCAGAGGATGTTATTTTCTGACTTTGTTTGGGCTGATTATCCAGGCTTAGTCCAGCCTTTGGGTCGCACAACCCGTGCCATGGGGGAAGTAATGACGTGTTTGTTACAGAGATTGTCTTATATGCATATTTGTTAATTTATGTGAATACGAATAATTAATAAGATAATTTCAAGGGCTTGCTGAGAAAGGTGAGTGCCCTAATAGCAGTAATGGTATTAGAGCAGAGGAAAATTACTTGTATGGGCGGGTAATCTTCCTCATCATCGGCTAATTGTGTGTGTGAGTGTAAAATAAGAATGATTTCATAAATGTGTTTATTTAATTAGTAAACTGGTATTTTTTTTGTACACTAAACGCATGTTGGCCACACATTAACATTAATTTAGTCTTTCCCTTACTGAACTGTGCCTCACCCCTACTTTACAAACTATTTTTTCAGGAAATCCAAGAGATCGGGTCTAGTAGGCTAGAGGAGCCAGGCTAGCGGGGTAAATTTATGTAGGTAGTGTGTATGGATAGAGAGTTTGTTTTTGTGGAATTTTATGGGTTGTAACTATGTGAAAATGGATATATTTGTGTATAAAGATAGTTAGAACTCTGGTAATATAATTTGAGGATTTTATATTTTATTTCCGCTGCGTATGTGTGTTCATATATGATGAATAAGGTATCAGGTACACAGACGTCACTTAAGTAGCACCCCGGGCCCATGTGGCAAGTTGGTGTTGTTACAAAGAGATTTCAAAAGAATCAAATTGTTGACGAGTGCTTAATTTGGGAAAGGCTTGCTAATTCGTTCATTTATATAAATGAATAAATTTGAGCAAGTATATTCAAACTTGGTTTAAACTCGATTAAAAATATAAATAAGTTTGAACATGTAAAATTTGACTCGAATAAACTTGGCTCGTTTGTAACATTCAATACTCCTTCATTCAGCTACCAGATTCACACCCTTTACTGTTACCTGCAATAGGCATGGATTGAAGAGCTTGCCATGACAATTGAGCATTTCTTAAGCTAGTGACAAAACTCACCATCGAGAACCCTATCATTCTTGCAAATCCTTCTAGCCCTAAACATTCTAATGAATTCTCCTTCAATGTCAAAGTGAATTCGGAGTCCTAATTCTCTTCAATCGATATGATGACTATCGACTGAGCATTTCTTTTCTGCTTTGCAACTAGCTACCATGGTTGCTAACAATAGTTGATTTTGCAATAGTCATGGCATCCCTAGATTGAGGGTTAAAATAGAAGAGAGAGTAGGGGGTAAAAAAAAGGAAAAAAATATATATAGCAGATTTAAGGGGGGAGGTAGCACATCCAAGCCCCCATATGCGAGAAGCAAACATTGTTTTCTCGTGGAGACACAACCCTGAAGAATAGAATTTGTGTGTGCTCGTGTGTATAATTAATTATCAACTACACTTCAAATTAACACTAATACCTCTATTCACGTCACCACCTAATTACAAACTTTCGACCCTTGTACTATTTATTGTTGAAGTTGCTAGCACCGAATAAGCCTTTTGTGCAAGAATACTTGCCTTGAATCTTCCCTCATCCATTTATACAACCCTCGTTGCTCCTTCCTCGTATTGGATTCAAAACAATTCACGAATAATATTTTCATCAAGAAATTACCACTAATATTATATGCATATGTAAATTTTCAAATTTAAATCTTGTGAGTCAACATCTAAGATTTGGAACATTTGATGAGAATGTGTTTTCTATTTATGGGCAACTAAAATCTTCCCTTGGTGCCACCATGTGATAATCTAAAAGGCCAAAAGGGGTTGGGGGGAGTAGGAGGCACGTCTCATTCAAGTTGCCAGTGACCCACGACCGCTTGATTGATTGATTACAATTACATGCTTCTATTATATATATATATTAATCTCAATAATTGGCATCATAAGAAATCCATAGCTAGTCTCCTATATAAAATGGAAAAAAAACCCTAATTTTTTTGACTTGAAGTTGAACTAAACCAATTTATTAATTATTGGGATTATGGTGGGGTTAAGCTGTCCCATTGTGCTATTTTTCTGAGAGCTTAATTACAATTATAATATTCAAGTAAGGTACACAATGTGTGTGTGTGTATATATATATATATATATATATATATATATATATATATAATACTTTAAAAAAAATAATTTATATTTGTGTGTGTGCTAAATGTGTACATACCCTAACTAATATATTGACACACGCTTCTCTTCCTCTCAAGGTGAATAGATCACAAGCCTAAGCTCAAATTTAGGCTTTCTGTATACTTAATTAGAATTGTAGTAGTCCTAAATTAAACAAATTAAAGTTCTAATTTCACCCATTGATTAATCAGAGCTATACAAATAGTATTCATAATAAATTTATTCTTGATCATTGATCACTCTATACTTTAAGATTTTAATTTGATCAATACTTAGATATAATATTATATAGCATTACATATTAATTTCTTAAAGAAAAAATTAACTTTTTGAAGTTAAAAAAAAATTGCTTACCATATATAGTGAATTCAATTTTTACTTCTAAAAAGAAGTTAAAGGCCAAAAATAAGGACTGAACTCACCCTAAAAAGCTGAACTTTCTTTATTACTAAACATACTTGTATCATTTTTTACCAAAAAAAAAAAAAAAAACATTTTAAAAGAAAATTAACTGCAAATTTATTTAAATAACATTCCAATAATTTTTTAATTTGTGTTTTTTTCCCCACTTTATTGACTATTTCAATCTATCTCACTCCTAGTTGTTTGACCAACCCAAGAATCCCATTGGCCATCCTCATACACTTTAGCCACTATTGGTGACTTGAAAGAATATAATCATGAGACATCATGCCCTAATCTTGGGTCGCCTCATTGGTTAGATAGGTATAACTTATACATCCTTGTGATCATTGCATCATACCTTAGGTGTATACTTTATCTCTTTCCATTTTTTTGGATCGTCAAACATATACTTATTGTTTTTATTTATTATATCAAAATTTATTTATATTCAACAATTTTAATATAAATTGTAAAAACATAATATTATTTTGTCTCATAAAATTTAAATTTAAAACTATTTTAGAGTACATATTTTTCAGGTATTTCAATATTTAAAAAATTTAACTATAAACACTACATCAGCCATTTCTATCTTATTTTAACTTTTGAATATTTCAATTGTATCTCTCTTTAGAAGTGATGGAAGACAAATTATAATATCGAAACTTATGTTTTGACTTTTAAAAATTTATGTCAAATTTTTTATAAGTTAAATTAAAATTAGAAGTAAATCTTATAAATAAGCATTCCCACAACATTTTCTTGTTTTGGGTTTGATTTGTTTGAGCATGATCTACATATAAGATATGAATTGATACACAATGACATGAACTTTCACATCCTGTCTTTCAATATATTCAGAGAGAGAGAGAGAGAGAGAGAGAGAGAGGTGTGAATGGATCATCAAGTATGAAATTGACAAATTATTTTTTATTTTTTGTCCTTTGTGCAGACAATGTCTGGAGATTTTGATTTGAGGTTTGAAGAAAATGAAGTTGTCTATTGTAGTTGGTCCCTCCTAATTAATTTCCCATTCCCCTTTCTCCCACTTTTCCATTCCTGCTTCCAATCTCAGCAATGAAATGAAATTGGCATTGTTACTTTACTTTTTATTCATATTTTAAAAATATTATTACTAAGCAATGATTTGATAATCTCAACTATGTTTTTTAAACTGTGAGGAAGAAAAAACGTTATCAAAAATAATTTCCTCTTTCGGTAATTAGCACTAGAGACTCATGTCATTTATAAAATTTTTAGAATATTTATGGATATTGACTAGTTTTAACTTCGTGAATGTTGTCCAAACTCAATATGCGAACTCCGCTCACCTCCCCAGATCAAAATTAATGTTATATAAAAAACTTATGAATTTAGAATCTGAAATTCAATTTAGATTTGTATATATTTGAATAAAATGTACTTTAAAATTATAAGAATTTCATTTTAATTCATAAAGATCCAAATTTAAGACCCGAAATTACACTCTCAAACATAATCTTGATTTTTAGGATCTATTTATACATACACGTACAAAAATTGTATCCGACTCCTTCAGTGCTCCCAACATTTTTCTTCTCTATTTTTTCTTTTTCTTATTCTTTTCCTATGTAAATGAGAAATGAGATTACATTTTGAAATAAAAAGATCACTTTTCACCCACTAATACTCTTTTCTCTTTAAGTCTACAAAAAATTATGGCATTAGTTATATCAAAACTATTGAAAATAATTGGAGTTCGTTAGTTTATGTTAAAATATATATATAATAAAGGATACGTCCTAACTTTAATATACAAATAAAATCAAATAAACTTAACCTGAGTGAAAAAGAAAAATAATCATCCACGCCAAACCCTACAAACACAAACATATATAATACAAATACTAAAAGAATTTCAAGAATCTTAAAAACTATTAACGACTCTATCAATAGTCTAAAAAAACAATTCAAGAAATACCCAGATCATAAAATTAAGAATTTTCTAGTCAAATTGTCAAGGTTCGAGTTTTAAAGATTAAAAATTTTTATTTGAAATAATATCTTAATAAATATTTAAGTGACGAAGAATAAAGAGATAAACTCATTATTCCAATTCTAGAAGTCTTATACATCATCACTTTAGAAAGAAAAAAAGAAAAAAGAAAAATAGAGTGGGATGGTTGCTCTAAATTACCTCCATGAAAATTATAATATAATATCTGGTGATCCAAACACGGACTGCATTACAATAATGCCCAGAAGGAAGAAAACTTGGACCCATAAATGCATGCTTTCATTCATGCATGGCTCTGCCAAAGCTGAAACAAAAGCAATTGCTGTTCAATCATTACTCATATTGCTCCTTTTCTTCTTCCTTTTTCCCCATTTTCTACATATATATATATATATATATATATATATATATATATATATGGTTCAAGTTTCAATCACTAATTAACTCGAAGAATTCCTGAGTAGAAAAAAATCATGGAGGGGAAGACCCAAAATGCCAAAAAGGCAGCAAAAAGCAATGGAGAATAATTAACCACAGAAAGTAGGTACACATGCATGCATTCATCCGTCTGTGAATTCAAGTTAAAAATTATATACATATAAAATGAAAGGGAGCCCATGTGCAAGCCTGCCTGCCACCTGTTCGATGAAATGTCTCAACCGAACTTCACGGTCAGGCAGTGGCATGTACATGAAGCTTTTTACCAGCTTTGCATGTGCCAGAGAGAGAGAGAGAGAGAGAGAGAGAGAGAGAGAGAGAGAGTAAGAGAGAGAGTATGAGTGTGTGCGTGTGCGTGTGTGTGATTAGTAATTAGGTATAGTTGTTGGGAAGAGGTAATAAAAACAAAGCGCTCCAAGACAATGTGCACTAGTTAATTTATTATTGAGGAAACTAAACAAATTTCAAAATGTTAAAGAAACAATTAAAGAAAGGAGTGCAGCGCAGTACACTAGTAGCTAGCTAGCTAGCTGTGCGTGTAGGTTGTGAATTCTATTTTGGAATTTTTCTTTGAATATTTTAAAAAACTTGTATCTTGAAATTTGAACTTAAAAAATTTCAACAAATTTTAATACAATGTTGTATTGCATTTTATCTTAATTCAATGCAAATTCAAATTCAAGATCTTTCCAAATATAAGACCTATGTTTGTTTATATAATTCAATAATTATCTAACATAATTAAATGGATTGAAATTCACCGGAGAAGTCATAGAATGAACATAATCGATGTAAGCTAATTAAAATAAAAAAGCTAAGAGCTACTAAACTTGGTGAAACTCAAGTAATACCATAACGTTTTCTGCTGGGTATTTTGAAGATGCTACCAACTTTAGTTGGTACTTGACAGGTTTTATATGCCGTACCCTAGAATTTTGTAAGATAGAGAGAGGAGAAATTTGCATATACTTTATAAAGTTTGGGCTGAGCTGGGCTACCTTTTGGGTTTCCTAACTTTCTTTCCCAAACTCTAAGTTTGGGCTGGCCACTGGGCTAGCTCAATCAGGGTTAGGTGGGTAAAGTCTGGCAGAGCCCCTAGTCAAGCTGTGTCCATACATGAGAATAAATAAATAAGTTTTTAGTTTTACTGGTGAAATCATATATGGGCACAAGTTACTAATCCAGAGGTTGCCCTCTTGTTTTTTATTATATTATTTAATTTTGTAATGCAAATTCTTGTTTAATACAACTCAATTCATTAAGTACTAATAATACATTAACCTTTTTGTACTCCATCCATTAATCACAAAAATGTAAACAATCGTAAGCAATTAACAATTCTTTCTTTTTCTTTTTCTTTTTCTTTTTTTTTACTTGGTTGCACCGTGTCCAACGAACATTGTAATTTTTTTCCTCATAGAAAAATGCAGAATTGAAATCACAAGTTACAAAGCTTAATTCTGAAAAGGCTGCACTTTTCTTGTTCTTTATTGTTAAAACATGGTATTTACAGTTTAAAGGTCTTGTGATCTTCATTTCTAATTATGAGAGGGGGCTGAAAGTGATGCGAAACAGAGAATTGGCTCAAAAGAGAAGGGGGGGGGGGGGGGGGGGGGGGAATCTCATACTCAATTTTAGCTTGATCGAAACATAGATGATAATTCCAATTTGCACACCAGATTTTAAGCCGAAGAGCTTTTATATATATGCAGCTTGTCATTCAATCTCACCCAACCAGGACCAAAATGGATTGAACCAATGCACCAAATGTATGTGCATTGGTGGGCTTGATACACATGGGTTCAAGCTGGAGGAGCCCATGGGTTGATAGGACCAAAGGAGCTTATGGGTGGGCTTAATACACATGGGTGAACACCAATTTAACCCAAAGGCTTATTGACCCAATAGCTTAAGCCTTTGGGTCAAGTTGGTGCTCACTTATGTGTGTCAAGTCTACCCATGAACTCCTTCGGTGTTAACAAGTGGTATCAGAGCTGACAGTTCGTTACTCTGTGTGAACGACATCGTAAAAGTTGGGACGCGAAGCTAATTCTCTTGGCGTGCTAACAGTTGGAGGAACAAATGTGTGACCGAGGCCAATAAGGATAATCTATGGCTGGGATGGATCCGAATAGGGTCAAGATGTGGGAGGTAGGATTAGTTCAAAGGCACATGAAATGCAATTCGAGACACGTAAGGCGCTAGTGGTAAGGTCCACTTGAGCAACTGTTGGAGAATTGAACTTACTCCCATAAGGGAGACGGTTTCCGTTTAAGGGGGAGCAGTTGGAAATTACAAGTGAGGGGGAGATTGTTGAGAATTCCACTTGTGAGTTTGTCCCACATTGAAAAATTTGAGTGAATGATGTGTGCTTATATATATGGTCGGGCCCAAGACCCAATAGGCTTAATTCTATCCATTGACTCCTCCGGTGTTAACAATATACACACCTATTGTATTGGAAAAATAATTAAAATATATCTTCTAAACTCAAGCATAAACAAAGGAAGATAACTTGATATGAGATCTCTCCCGAGTCGTCAAGTTATTAGCATGAGACACAACTAAGAGTAAAGGTTAGTATCCAGAGGATTCCCTTGAACTTGTCATATTATTTGTTATTGTCATCCTTTTCCTAAGAAAAAAACCACGACCAAATTGTTAGAATAGAATCGAAACTGGTGGTGGGATTGCACTACTTCTTAAAAGGGAAAGCACCCTACTCATTTTCAATCTTTCCTCTAAGGTCTAACAGATAGCTTCGTAGCCTCAAAACCTTGGTTTCAAGCATTGGTTGCCCCTGCAGACTAAACCACTGCTGATTCAAAAGGTGCAATTTCTTTACTTCCTCTTTCAAATAAGTCATGAGTGTCTTCTTCTCCTCGTGGTTTCAAAGGTTTCTCTGTTTCTCACTGGCCTTCTACCCTAAGTAATGGAATGGTCATTAGGATCGCTATTGTTCAGCAAATCTTCTTCTTTGGATGCAAGAACTTGGGTGTGTGTATGGAGGTGCACTGAATAGGGGCCGGGGGAGTTGCAGGTGTTATTGTGAGTTCATCTTCTAGTACTCTTCAACAAGTCAGAAATGAATCTATTGATGTTAAACCTTGCAAATTGCTGGACACCTGGACACAATGGATATTGTTAACAGAACATGAAAGGAAACTTCTAATCATCATCCATGTTTTGTTAGTTTGCCAAGACTTTACCCCTGGTTTGTCAGGTTGCTTCTCCTGTGTACTTAACGCAAAGATAACTAATATGCTAAGCTTCAACTTTCCCACTGCTTCATTGTGCCACCTCCCCATGACAGATCAGGTGACCTCTCCATGTTTTGTTAGTTTGCGAAGACTTTACCTCTGGTTTGTCAGATTGCTTCTCCTGTGTTCTTAACGCTGAGATAACTAATATGCTAAGCTTCAACTTTCCCACTGCTTCATTGTGCCACCTCCCCATGACAGAGCAGGTGACCTCTGCAGCGGACAACTTGTTAAACACCATCCTAAAAATGAAGACAAAACTGTCTCCCCAGCAACTTCATGATTTAACAAAGAGAAAAGTTAATAAATTTGTGTTGAAAAAGGTCTAATGCGCTCTCACGAAAACTAGTGCTTGTACCCAGTACTTATTTCCATAGGGGCGCTTAGGGTTCCCTATTTGATGTGTCATTTTAACCAGAATAGGGTGAGATTTCAACAATTGTTACCAACACACTACAACTGAGATAGGAAGGGGTAATGTGGATTAGAAAAAGCAACTATGTTGTGTACTATAAAAAGGGAGGCATTGTCATTGAACTTTCAGTCAAATGCTATGCAAACTCGCCAACTATTTCATATTTTAAATATACTTTGGAGAACTTCACAATATACTGAAGACAATATGCTAATGCAGCCTAAACAAATAATGACAGCCTAATCCAAGGTTGTTGATAAAACTGACAGCCTAAGAACATCTTGCAGTTGGAAGTGCTGATGAAATGGGAACATAGAGGCTGGTTTTGGTCAGATAACATGCCAGCACTCTCTTGGCCACAATTTTCATACTTTATAGGTACACTAATGCACAGTGTTTGATTCAATTAATTTTTCAGTTCGCAAGTCTAACTACAGACTAACTAGGAGCATCGGCTAAGTAAGTAGAAGCTAGAAACTGGGACTCTCTAAGTGCAATAAAGTCCATTTCACACTGGAATGCTATGGAAGCAATGAGGACCAAAAGCCCCCCGAGAGTGCTGTTTCTTTCAGAGAATGTTCCCATTCTGCTTTAATTTGATGAAAAAATATGTAATGGAAATGGAGTCCGGGAACCCTGATGGGTTTGGTGTTACATATAGGCAAAATTTCACGTTTCAGTTTTAGAGAGAGCAATTTAAAACAGCCCAAAATCATTCACTTGTTACCTTGACAGGTTAGATTTGGGTCCATCTTATTTGAAACCCTAAGAAAAATATGTCAAATTAATCCATTATATTACTCAAAGAATTTTGAATTTTATTTTTAAAAAAACAGTACATTAGTATGTTTTAGTATAAGTGTTCTAAACTCACATTGTCAATAATGCGACACCATCAAAATTCAAACTTTGGCACTTGTGCTTGACAACTAGAAATTTCATAGGTTGCACCAAACAAAAACCCCCAAGTATATAAAAGAACAAATTATATGGATGACAGAAAAATGAGAAAAAGAAGTCATTATTTATAGCTACTGTCAATGTGTTGCTTTGAAACGCAGACAAAAAGACATTTTCCAGAGAATGCATGAATAGTAGCGGCATACCTTAATTTTTAACTAGAGCGCTTGCAGGAAGGCCATCTACCATTCTATTTTCTTTTTAATTTTTTTTCTTTAAAAGACTCCAATGGTCTATGAAAAAATGATGGAAAAGAAGAGAAATAAAAATTTCACCACTCAAAATTTTTATCAAGTGGATTTAAGGAAACAAAAAGTTGCACTCGTGTGAGCATAACATAGCCTTTTCCATCAATTAGTTCAATTTATTTAAAACTGACCAATGCATTAAAATGACTTGAGAAACAAAAAATCAGCAAATGCGTAGAATAAACAATCAAATCAAGGCAACGTATTTTAAAACAGTGCTGGTATAAACACATGAAGAGATCAGAAAGTGAATACCTCTTTATGACTAATGTGAAGCAACACAACATACTAATCAGTTGAGATGGTTTCGGTAGCATAACACCATACATTGCAGCAAGTAAAGCCAAAGCTACTTCAACCTCTCATAGGATGACAAATGCAAGCAAGCGATCACTTTGAAATTCCAAGCATTCAACAATGTTACGCCATACTTTTTCCCTTTAGAAAATGTAAACTTTCGAGAATTCTTTGGATGCACAGAAGTTAGATTATTTGCCATCAGCCACTTTGAAACTGAAACCAGGATGTGGATTTTTTATGAGTCTGATGTGATTTGGAACAGCTTGGAGCATAAAGAAGTTCCATCTCCAATTATTGTACAAAGCCGTAGCTGCTTGTCTTAGCAATTTGACATTCAAGAAGTCTAAATTCCAACAGAGAATTGCTGGGAAGCAATCGCAGTTGTAGATTAAAAGCTTCTTTAGATTAGTGGCATCTGCAGTTGCAAAGGCTGTTAAACCTAGTGATCAAAGAGATTCACAACTCATGACCTGCAGAGTTTCAAGAGAAGTGTTGTTAAACATCTCCCACCAAAGAGCTGGAAAGATTACTGAGTAATTCTTTCAACCTGGGACAATTCATGAAGGTACGGTAGCGCTAAATTCAAGGGGGGTACTCTCTTTTTCAATTACGGAGACCTATACCATGAGGAGACAGCAAAACAACAAGGATGTCAACGCTGTATCTACAAAGCCGCCAACCAAGGCAAATAGGGGTCTTTTCTGGGTCAGACTGAGAGATCTATCCTCCTTTTTTTCCAGCGGTGGAGGAAGAGGAGTGTTAGGAGCCTGTGAGCATTTAGATCAAAGTGATACCAAGATTTTTACGTGGTTCGGTCCAGAACGACCTATGTCCACGGAGCACATACCAAAATTCACTAACTCGCCGAAAAATATTACAATTCTCTCTCTCTCTCTCTCTCTCTCTCTCTTCTTCCCTTCTTCCTCTTTGCTCTCTCTGAGCTACTCTGCACACACCTGTGCTATCTCTGCACTTTGTGCTGTGCATATACATCTTCCACAGCCCTCTCTATATAGGCTTGGAATTTACATCATAATCAATACAAATCAATTACAAATTGGAAGTTTAAACAAAGAGATAAATTGCACCATAAATTCCATCGCGTGAAATTAAATTCACCACGCGTTTTCTAACTCAGTAACGCGTTGTCTCCTGGCTGTCTTTTGACTCCATCTTTAACAATCTCCCACTTGGAGACAGAGACACCTCCTCAACCAGAGTATCATGAATAAATGATGTGCTCATAACATATGTCTTCAGACATGAAGACCAACTAAAGTTGAACACAACTTCAGCTTCTCTGTAGTTGCCACCTTCCTGTCTGCTCGATTTCTGCGGACTAATCTGATGGTTGTCATCTTCACAACTGGTGTAAAAATGCCGGTGTAGTCAATCCCGTCCTTCAGCTCGAAGTCTTTGACTACCAACTGAGGCTTGTACCTTCTGGAGCCGTCATGCTCCTCTTCGATTCTGTACACCCACTTGTTGTGAAGGCCTTTGGGCAACTTCCTTGTTCTGTTGAAGGTGAGGGGCTTCATCTCATCCTTCATCGCAAGCTCCCACTTGCTCGTATCTGCCACCTGACATGCTTTATCATTGCATTCGGGCTCTCCTCCATCTGTAGGAAGTAAGTAATCAATATACCTTCTGTCTGGTATATGTGACCGAGTAGCTCTTCTAAGCTCCGGAGCTGGAGTAGGAGACGGTGGTGCGACGATCTGCTCCACTAGTTCCTCCACCTGAGGATTCTCGGTATTCTGCTGAAGTGTCCCAACACATTCTGAGTGGACTAGTTCTAGTCCCTTCTTCTTTGGGGCATGGGTGTTTATCTGGAAACTAACCCTCTTCTGTTTCTTGACTATACAATCCTCACACATGTCAACTTGCACTAACTATATATCATTCAAATTTTCTTTTGAGTGTATCACCCTGAGTCCTTTCTCGCTCATGTGACTAAGTCGTTGGTGCCAGATGTTGCTGTCGTCACTTCCTGCAGCAACTAAAATAGACATGGAGGCATTGGAGGTTAGAAAAAGTGTCCCGCTTTTCTTACCTCGCACAATCGTTAGTACACCCTTTGAGACTTTCCATTCATCGCCAATGAATTTCGTCGTGTATCCCTTATCTTCTAGCTGACCCACTGAGATCAAATTATTTCTCAGGTATGGAATATACCTGACATCTTTCAGTTTCCATACTGACCCATTTATACTGATCTTCATAACTCCCTTGTCGATTACATCGTAAGGTTGATCGTTGCCAAGGTACACCTTACCAAAATTACCTGGTGTGTACTCCTCTAGGCAATCTCTGCAGCATGTGACATGAAATGAGGCTCCGGAGTCTATGACCCAAGACTCCTGCTTACTTTCCAAAGAGCAGATCAACATCTTATCATTCTCGGAAGCAATATTTGCTTCTGTCTTTGCCCTCGTCTCGAATTCTTTCTTCTGACTCCTGCACTGGTTCCTATAATGACCAGTCTTTCCACAGTTCCAGCACTCAATAACTTTATTGCTCTGGGAACCTGTCCTGAGTACCTCTGGGATTTCCGGATTGAGATCGTCTGGGCCTAGATCTGCCACGGTTGTTTGATCGTCCATGCCTGTTTCCTCTGCCTCGACTTTATGTTCAAGGCTGAACTCGAAGTGGAGCTATGGTTTGACTGCATTCTTATCTCCTCCATCAAAATCATGCTGACGACCTCATTGTATACAAGTTTTGATTTTCCTACGGAGCTACTGATGGCAGTAACGACACCATTCCAACTTTTAGGCAACTGACTGAGAATCAGTAGGGCCCGAATCTCATTATCAAACGTTATCCTGACTGAGGCGAGTTGATCAGACAACTCATTGAAGTTATTCAGATGCCTGCTGAAACTCTCACCTACAGACATGTTCATCGTAAATAGTCTTTTCATGAGATGTACCTTGTTTGCGGCTGAAGGATGCTCGTACATATTAGAGAGCGCATCCATCAGAGACTTGGTGAATGTTATATGCTTGATATTGAACGCCACAGATTTCGACAACGTCATTCTAATGGCTCCGAGGGCTTTTCGTTCAAGCAACTCCCACTCATCCTCGTTCATGGATGTTGGCTTACCCTTCAACGGTAAGTGCAATTCCTTTCCAAACAAATAATCTTCTATCTGCATCTTCCAGAAACCAAAATTGTTCCCGTTGAACATTTCAATTTTTGAGCTCTTTTCATTTGACATCTCAATTCGCTAATCTAGAGATGGAATTAGCTCAAATGGATAGCACGATTGGATCCGGAACGATCGAAAACCCTAGAAATGGTTCAAATGGTTCAAGTCACTTGAAAAATGAACCCAAAACGACTTCGAAAAGCTTAGTCAAAGTTTGGTCAAACTTGCTGACGTGGAGCTGACGTGGCTCCTGCTAACGTGGTAGAGGTGGGGCCATTATTGACGTGGCGCTGACGTGGCAGTGTGGGTCCTCCAGCTAGCGTGGCAGTGCTGACGTGGCACCTCTTCTGACGTGGCGCCTCCGACTGACGTGGCCCTGCTTCGTGGCAGCTGATGCAGCAGCGCTGACGTGGGCAGTTCTAAGCGGCTGGTCGGATCCGAGTCGTGAAGTCGGATCTCTGTTCACCCGGGCCTGAGTCACCTGCAGGGTCGGGTCTGGGACTGAATCGGGTCGGGTCGAGGCAAAACGGGTGAAGAAGACGCGTCTGGCGCGTCGCCGGCGCGTGGAGAGGCGTCTTGCTTTGGCAATACGCGTGTGGGCGCGTGAGCATTCGTCTGAGCTCCTTTGGAGCTCCAGTTGGCATGCTTCTCTTCGTCTCGGGGAGATGAATGCGATGGTGGCCTCAAAACACAGTTTCGATCTACTAGACATAGCTCTGAATTTCAGGATCACTTCCGATCTGACTTTTCTGCTCCAACTGGGCTCTGATACCACTTGTTAGGAACCTGTGAGCATCCAGATCAAAGTGACACCAAGATTTTTACTTGGTTCGGTCAAAAACGACCTACATCCACGAAGCACACACCAAAATTCACTAACTCACCGGAAAATATTACAATTCTCTCTCTCTCTCTTCTTCCTTTCTTCCTTTCTACTCTCTCTGAGCTACTCTACACACACCTGTGCTATCTCTGCACTTTTGTGCTGTGCATATACATCTTCCACAGCCCTCTTTATATAGGCTTGGAATTTACATCATAATCAATACAAATCAATTACAAATTGGAAGTTTCAACAAAGAGATAAATTGCACGATAAATTCCACCGTGTCAAATTAAATTCACCACGCGTTTTCTGACTCAGCAACGCGTTGTCTCTTGGCTGTCTTCTGGCTAACAAGGAGGATCTCTTGAAACTATGGCAGCTTTTATCCCGAACCAGCAGTCTTCAAGACATCCATTGTAAGGAAGAAATGTTGGTGCTCCTTAATAGAGGGCATTCCTTAATTTCAAGTGACTGAAGATGATGGAAATTGAAATTCACATAGTTGCCATTGTCTTCACCTTCATCTTCAATACCACCATCCAAATTTAATCCCAAAATGTCTCCCATTATAACCCCTAACTAGAAGGTCTTTCAAGTTCTAAATAGGTATTGGTTGCTTAGAATCGCTTCAAGCACTTAGATTTGATGATTAACTTTTTCTTCTTCACCCCAGTCTAACTTTAGTGCATCCAGGTGCTGCCTATTCCCAAAACTCCATAGCATCCCCTTCCTCAACATTCTGCAACCCTCGTATGGAGAGGCTGCCCCTCAGTCCTGACAGCTTCTTCAACTCATTTAAGGAAGCTCCATTTCCTTGTCTACCCACACTTGCAACAATAAACTTTGGCAATGTCCGCAGACTTCTTAACTTGTCAATTTGAATCGACATCATCTCCAACTTAGTTCTTCTAGTGTCCAGACGTTGTAGGCTGGTTAGTTTCCCGATGGGCGTGGGCAACTAAAAAAATTTGGAAAAAGATTGACCCCCATATAAACACAAGGTTTGTAAGCTATGGAGGTCACATATCGACTCATGTAATCTTAAATCCTGGTACAAGATGACAAGTCAAGGTATTTTGGATGTTTCAAATTCTTGATTGAATCTGACAACTTCGTAAGCCATTCACAATGAGCTAAAAGCAAGGTTTGCAAATGTAAAGACAACATACTGATTTAGGTAGCACTTTGATCCTGGTGTAAGTTAAGTCTAGGTATCGCAAATGCTTCAAATTCTTAATTGGCTCTGGCAAATCACTAATTACATATCATTGCAAGGATAACACTCGCAAATGCCCTAGTTTTGGCAACAACTCAAAAACCACCTTCTGGGGGAAAGAATATTGTAAGGAACCCACTTGAAATGGAATGAACTCAACACAATTTGTAATGAACTCAAGCGAGTGATAATGCCTTGATTGAATGAATTACTTGCAAGAGAATGAAATTACAGAGATGAACTGAATTTAATACTGCAATGCATACAAAAGAAATGGAAATAAGAAAGAACAAGTTGGCTAGTTCAAGAGAGCCACTCTCTAGAAATAGAAAATAAATTGATTCCCAATTTTCTAGCTAACTCCTCTATTCCTGCTGCCCCTTAACTTTATACATAGCAAACTCTAACTAAATATTCTAGAATACCCCCTGCGCTCTACTACCATTGGCCCCTTTACACGTAAGACAACAATGAGCCGTTAAGGGAGTTCAACCCAGCACCCAACCCAGCTGCCACGTGATCCATGCCTTGGCCCACGATGACTCGAGCTGCGAAGAGCTGACCTGCGAATGGCCGGCTTGCCCATATGCTCACTTTGTTCGGCCTCTTCTGACGCCCCCAACTCAGCACTATCTGACTGAGCTCCCCTGCAACCAGTCGTTCTGTCCGAGCCCCTTCGCGACGCGTCATCCTTCCAAGCCCCTTCTCCCCTCAGGTCGTCAGCTCGAAACCTCCCCCCAAGTCCCTTCTACCCTCTGGTCATCTGCTCGTAGCCTCCTGCCCGAGCTACCTCTCCTCTCTGGTCGTTTGCTCAAACTCCCTCACCTTCCTCTGTCTCGGCTTGTAGCAAATATCCAGCTCGTTGTAAGTTGCTAACTAATGGTAGGAAAGTTCTCAAACATTTACATTTTGAAAAGGGCTTAAATTTGCTAAAACTAAAAAACTTTCTTACAGATGTACGAAGAGTGATGAGCACTTGTGGTAATTTCAAATTGCTCATCAACCTTCACCTCCTCGTCCACCTAAAACAGATTCCTATAGACACTGACTAACCAAGATCATTCATGAATCATGCATTATCACAACACTTGACCTAGGGAAAAGTTGGAAAAATGACCTGGATATTAAATAATGGAAATATTTTTGACCCTTGTCTTCCACTTCTTCTCCCCCTCTCACCGGCACAAGGCCCTCTACCACGTTCAAAACTAAATCCTCCTGATTAAATTCATGATCCTTCGAAAATGTTGAACACTAGGAAAAGCATCGCTTTGAAGGTGCAAGGTGATGGTAATAACTTGCAAGGCTGAAGAGTGTTAGTGCGACTATCATCCTGTTGATCCCATATTTTGCTTTTTAGTATTTTATTGCATTCATGAACACAGGAGGTGGAGGACAAACAGGGCTCCAACTACTGAAACCACCAAGGGCAAGCCTTTGCAATTTTTCACAATCTCCTTGCCAATGGCTCCTTTTTGGGGATCTACATTGGATGAATTCTGGAACGCCCACTGTCTGAAAAGCAACTAACAAACTTCATCTAATGGCAAGCTTAGATTGTGACCATGAACAGTTCACATGATTAGTGACACACCTTCATCCATAGGTTGTTATTTTGCGACTTTTGGTCCCTAATGTAAAGGTCTCCAAAATGCATCCCATTATTCTCTCTCTGTACTCCATACATCATCCAAAACAAGTAAAAATATTTTCCCTATTAGTTGCTTATGCAATCTTGAAGGGGAGCCTAAACACAACACTAAAGTTTTTTCTGTGTGACCTGCAGGTCACAGGTTCAAGGCATTGAACAGTCTCTTGCAAAAATATAAGGTAAAACTGCATATTATAGACCCATCATGGTCCACCCCTTCCCTAGACCCCACATGCGTGGGAGTATTGTGCATCAGGCTGTCTTGTTTTTTTTAAGTTCCTTTTGCAAGCTTACTTGAATCAAGGCATCACCAACAGAAATCTTTGGATTGATTGATTGAGAGTATTGTTTTTGTCAACTTCTTGACATCAAATGTGTCAGATACACAAACTCATGCTTTCAACTCAAAATTCTCACTTTGTTGTGATTGAAGACCCATTGAGCAAGGGTTGTCTTACCCACCCCACTCATGCCCACTACTAATATCACAATAACCCCATCAACACTATGTGTTGTGTCCGATGGCAGCAATTGAATTATTGTGTCCTTTTCAGTGTTCCTACCATAAACACTGGGTCCATACAGCAAGTAAGTTAACTCTAATCTTTTCCATGCTTGAGGCGTGCTCTTTATCAACCAAGCTGATTGTTGCAACCAAAAATTGAATGACCTTCACGATCCCTAATCACGACCACCTGAAAAGAGATAAATAAGCAAGACTTAGAGGACCCAAGGTGTATTCTGGGGGATCTCTCTGATGCCTAAGTTAGGGATAGACTTGAGAGGTTTTTTATGTAACAGTAAAGTGTGTTAGGATGAGATACCTTAGTCTCTTCTCCAAATCCCTATTTATAGTGATGGAGGTTGACCCAAGGGTGTAATGCCATTTATTGGTGAGTTTGCCAATATATATCTCAAAATCCATTTCACAGCTTGCCAATGTCCTTGACCCAGATCATACATATACCTGCTTACCATACTAACAACTTGTGAAATATCAGGTCTAGTACAAACCATTGCATACATCAGACTACCAACAACACTTGCATAAGGAACTTGTGACATATGCTTACGTTCCTCATTTGATTTAGGAGATAAAGTCACACTAAATGTGAAATGAGGAGCAAGAGGAGTGCTTACTGGTTTTGACTGCTCAGACATGCCAAAACTCTGTACTACCTTCTTCAAATACTATTTCTAAGATAAACTAACTCTTCCTCTCATTCTGTCTCTGCGAATCTCCATGCCAAGTATCTTCTTTGCTTTACCAAGATCTTTCATCTTAAACTCTTGATTTAACTGAATTTTCAACTTGTTGATTTCTTCCCTATTCTTTGAAGCTATCAACATATCATCAACATACAAGAGTAAATATATAAAAGATCCATTTTGCGGTCTACGAAAATAAACACAATGATCATGTTTATTTCTGATGTACTTCTGACCCATCATAAACTGATGAAATTGTTTGTACCACTGTCTTGGAGACTGTTTTAAACCATACAATGATTTACCCAGTTTACATACCCAATTTTCTTTTCCAACAACCTGAAATCCATCTGGCTGAGTCATATAGATTTTCTCTTCCAAATCACCATGTAAAAATGTAGTTTTTACATCGAGCTGAACTATTCAAGATCAAATTGTGCTACCAAAGCCAACAAAATTCAAATGGAAGAATATTTAACAACGGGAGAAAATACCTCATTATAATCAATGCCTTCCTTCTGTGCGTAGCCTTTAGCTACCAATCTAGCTTTGAAACGAATATTATTTGCATCTGGAAATCCTTCTTTCTTTACATAAACTCATTTGCAATCAATTGCTTTCTTACCCTTGGGCAGTTGGGCTAGTTTCCAAGTCTGATTCTGATGAAGAGACCGCATTTTTTCATCCATCGCTCTTTTCCACTTGTCTGATTCAGAGTTCCTCATTGCTTCTTTGAGAGTGGAAGGAACATTATCATCCACAACTAGAAATGCTTAGGCTACCTGCACCCTTTAACAAACCTCGCTTAGCTAATTGTTGCAAAGATTTTTCTCCTGCATGTGCTAATCGCATATGCCATAACCTGGTTGTATCTGAACCTGCATCTTTATTAGAAACAATAGTTGATGAGCCAATAACTATACTACCTTGTAAATAATATAAGTTATTTTTCTTTATTCCTTTCATCATCACCAGCGTACCTGATTTAAACTTTAAGGTTCTATCTTTCAAAGTGATAGTGAACCCTTTAGATTCTAAGGCACCCAATGAAATTAGATTCTTCTTTAGGCTTGGAACATACCTAACATCAGTCAAGGTCTTAATAGTTACATCTTGACATTTCAACTATATTGATCCTATTCCAGTAGTTTTACAAGTATTATCATTTCCCATAAAAACAACCCCACCATCTAATTCTTCAAAATTAAAAAATCATTCCCTATTGGAACACATGTGATAGGAACAACCAGAATCCAAAATCCACTCACCAAAATAATGTGACGAAGATGTTTCAACAAGAGAAAAATAGTCCATCATCATTGGCTATATTGGCATTAGAATGTACTTT
Organism: Malania oleifera; assembly: GCF_029873635.1. Classification (NCBI taxonomy): domain Eukaryota; kingdom Viridiplantae; phylum Streptophyta; class Magnoliopsida; order Santalales; family Ximeniaceae; genus Malania; species Malania oleifera. The sequence continues at coordinate 93,377,827 of NC_080425.1, forward strand.
GCGCTTATTCTTTTACTGTAATTTAGGATAATTTTTCTTCCAATGCCCTCTCTCATGACAAAAGGCACATTTATCTTTAGCAGGTCTCCCACGATATTTACTCATCCCATGAGATTTACTCCTCCTTCCAGGCATACGACTTTGAGAACGTCCCCTTATTGTTAGTGCTTTTGCTGCTTCTTTATGGACCCTCTGATCCTTCTTTCTGTATTCAGTACTAATCAATGCAGTACAAACAATATCATAAGTAACTTTATCTTTCCCATACAATAAAGTGGTGGTCAAATGTTCATACTCATTAGGGAGAGAATTCAGTAACAATATGACTTTATCTTTATCTTTCGCCTTTTTATCCAAATTTAACAAATCGGCCAAAATTTTATTGAAAGCATTTATGTGGTCGTTAATCGAAATACCTGGTTGATACTGGAAGCGAAACAATTTCTTTTTTAGATAGAGTCGATTTTCCAGACTCTTAGTCATAAATGTATCTTCCAATGTCTTCCACAATTTCTTTGCAGATGTCTCCCTCATAACACAATATTTCTGATTTTTAGCGAGACATAGACGAATCATACCTACCACATGCCTGACGATTGATCTTTTCCCAATCTTTGTCACCCATATCTATTGACTTATCATCCAAAGCAATATCTAGTTATTGCTGATACAAGATGTCCATCACCTCACATTGCCACATACCAAAATTATTGGTACCATCAAATTTCTTCACCTCAAACCGAGCATTAGCTATAGTCTTCGATGATAATGTCAAAACCGAAGGGGTTGGAGTTCATGTGGACAGAGTTTCTTCTACTGCTGCACTAGTTTCTATTATCTTCTATATATTCAATAGCAACCAACAAAGCAAAAGGCCTAGGATGAATAGTACGTACTAACTGTGTGTCTATTCTGTTTTATCTTATGAAATTCCACTTTGACTAGGCCAACCTCCAGGGAGCGGCTGAACCGCAATGGTCTCTAAGCACTCGCTTAGACAAGATCTTTCTTAGGCATCAAACATGGAATCAAGGATCCTAACAGAGGAATACCTCTGTATCGACACTATTCAACCTAACTCTAATACCAATTGTTGTGTCGGGCACCCCACTTGTGCCAAACACCAATACTACAACTATTGTTATTGAATATATAAGAAGTTAAAGTAATGTAGAAACGAATAATAAAATAGTAAAAAGAACAAGATAAGAAATTAACGAGGTTTGGTATAGAATTACCTATGTCTTTGAGCGCCGACGATCAATCTACTTCTTGACAAAGTACAACTTTGAGGTGTGTTTTATAAATGGAGAGTTAAACTCTTTATATAACTTTAACCTTAAGTCCAAAAAATACTTCTCTCCAATGTAGGACAAATAATACAAAAAATTCAAAACAACTTTTTATATTAATGTGAAACTATTCTACCAATGTGGGACAAAAAAAACAACACCTTCCTTGTCGTGGAATTTTGGACTAGAATTGCTTCTACGACATTTCTTCTTCTTTTTTTGTGGGTAAAAGTTATGTCATGTCTCAAAAGATTTCTCCTTTACTTGTGTATGTGTATGTGTATGTTTTTATTTTTATTTTTATTTTTATTTTTACGTAGCACCTTTACAATGGGGACAAAAACATGTTAGTGTGTGTGGCTAAAACATCACACTACTTGTTTAGTGAGAAATAGGCCACAATAGATAAATCTTAATGTGCACAATCCATAGCATGAATGCTTATAAATATTTAGATTTTAAGAACTTATAAATAGAATTGCATATTTGTTCTCAATCAAATCCGTTGGTCATGAATGCTAAATTACGCCCTCGAGGATAATATGCTGACACACTTAGTTCCAAGTTCGATGTATACTTTACTATCTTTTATCTTGTTTAACTTTTTAAAACAATAAAAGAAAATGACATATAAATAAAGAGGAGGAATAAATAAAAATTAAAAGTAGGAAGGGAGAAACGATGTTAACTGTATATTTGTTTATGGATTCGTATATATATATATAAGAGATAGAAAGAAGGGAATGAATAAAGAAAAGTAAAAGGAGAAAATAAATATAGGGAGTGGGAGAAGCAAAATTATTTATTTGTAACTTTATAAATTCATGACTTTTGTGAAATAGTTTCGGCAAAGTAGAGGAAAAATGTCTTTTTAAATGATAAATTAGGGTTTAGTGCAATATCATCACCTCGAATTTAAGCGTTTGGGTACTTAAAAGCATAAGATGGAATTTCTAAGTCACCAAGTGTTAGGACAATAGGGTGTTATGAGAATAACTTGAAAAAGAATTTAGTAATTTCGGAGCGTGAATAATGATTGTACTTAAGGTGATATTTGTCACCCTTGAATGAATTTTTTTTTTTATAAGAAAAATGATTAAAATATGTTCAAAAAATTTACACAGGGCTAGCTCTGCCTTTAGGCAGTTGAGGCGCACGCCTAGGGCCGCAAAAATTTTGGAGCCCCTAAATTTTTTTTTAATATAATAATATAGTTTTTGGGCTCCAAAATTTTTTTTAATTAAATAATATTAAAATTATTTATTATGCTCTATTCCCATAATTGACTTCCCAACTAACAAATAAATGAAATTATATTTAAAAATGTAAAATAAATACAATTTAAATCTTTTTTTTTTTTCAAGTCTTATTGACTTCCCAACTAACAATTTTATTATATTTCTAATTATCTATTACTCTCATCTCTTTTTCTCTTAGTCTCTTTAAAAATTTTTTTTCATCTCTCACACTCTCTCACTCTCATCTCTTGGTCTCTCTATGATTTTTACTCCGGCTCTTGTATTCATCATCTTTGGGCTTCCGATCTTCTGATCTTCGGGCTTCCGAAACAAACTATTATTTTTATAGATTTATTAAATTTATTTTTATTTGTTTACATAATTTGTCAATTCATAGTTAGTGTTAATTTTGAAATTTAATTATGTCAACGAGAAAATATGAATCCAGATATGAAAAATGAAGAAAAAAAAAATTAGTGTCATCTCAAATCATTTGCCTAGGGCCTCATATTGTGAAGAGCCGGCCCTCAATTTACATACATGTCCAATGACTAGTAATGAAAGGAAATCCCTCCTATGTTAGTTTAGATTTCTTAATTGTCCAAAATATTCACATAACTATTTTCACATAAATTGGAGGGAAAATAATTCATATAACCGATCCACTTAGTGGGACTAAGGCTTGATTTTGTTGTTGTTGTTATTGTTATTTCTTCAATTATTTCTTTAAATTAAAAATACAATTTTTGAGAGTGTTGTCCATGGCTAAGATCTTTAATTTTAATAGCTGAAGGAGCTTAATTATGTTTTCCTATTTTTCATTTTATTTTCATATATTATTTTGCCATTTTTTTTCTTATTTTGTTATACATTATTTTTTAATTTTGTTTATAAGAAAAGTAATCTATTTTATCAAAATATCTCTTTCATTGAATATTAATTATATATTTTCTTCTATCAATAATAATAATAATAACAAAAATATAATCATACTTTTTCTCAAATTTTAAAAAAATCATTAACTTATTAGAAATTCAAGGAAAAAGAAGTGATATAGCTGAAGCTGTAATATAGTAAAAGCTTTGAAATCTCAAGAGAAATATTTTTAGCGCTTTTGAATAAATTTTTGGTCAAATTTTAAATAAAATTTTTAGAAGAATTTGTATGTTTTTGGTAAAGTGTTCTTTTGTATTTCTAATAATAATTATATAAAAAATATTTAAACCAAAATGAATTTTAATTGGTTTCTTTTTCCTGGCTTTCAAAGGAAGAAGAAGCGTCTAAGCAACTGAAAATCTCTCTCTCTCTCTCTCTCTCTCTCTCTCTCTCTTAGCTTTGAGTTCGAACAGAAGCCGAAGTATCCGACGATTCTCTCTGCAAATTATAGGTAAAAAGGATCTCAAAAACGGGTTTCGTTTTCATTTTGGAAATGCCTTCTCGTTCTTCTATTCCTGTGCCTCTTGTCACGTATATTTTGTTCAGTTGATATTTTCCTGGAGAGGAACTCCATATGTGCTGTTAGTCTATTTTCTGTATTGGGTTTTTACTGGTTCTTTTCATGTTTCAATTACTTTTGATTGAGCGAACATTTTCTAAGGAGGTCTGCTTCTGTCAATCTTGTCCCTCTCGTTTTGTTCTGTTTGATTGCTGACTTGATGTTTCAGAAGAAATAAGTTGAATTGTCGAATGTGATGATGTTTATTACGTGGGAATTGAGAAGCAAAATGTGCACCTAAAGTGTGGCTAATTTGTCTAACTTCAATTGGGTTGCAGAAAGAGTTAAATAAAAAATTAATGGAATTTTTTTTTTTTGCTTTGCTTTTCCCTTGTTCTCTCCAATCAAACATGCTGGTGTTAGATTTTTTGCGAAACCGATTCTGCCTAAAGCACACCAAACAGCAGGAAACTTCTGGATCATTTATAATGCTTTTAGTTGATTGTTCTTTATGCTTAGAAGAAAAGAAAAAAGCAATGTGATGTTGCTTTCTCTTAGCCTCACTATTTTAAAGCTAATCATATCCCTCCTTGTGAGTGGGAAAAAAGTTTCTTGATGGGAAACTTGAATTGCTTTGAAGACATTCTTCTAGTTTTTCTTCCATTGTTTGGGTAAAGATTCTTTGATATCTCTTGAAGCACTCTCATTTGTCTACTTGTTTCTCCTAAATTCCTCTAGGGTGAGAAAAGGATATGGTTTATGTGTGGCTTGATTATAAGAATGCTTTGATATCTACATTGTTTGTTCATTTCAAACACAGGTGGAGCTAAATGGTTCTCCATGGGGGCAATCTCTCCCAATGAGATCTCTTCCAAAAATAAATAAATAATTGTGGCTTGGTCAGAAAATAGAATGGACAAAGCCACCACATATTTGCAAGCGCTTGCACACAAAGTATCATATCATGTATCATTAGATATTTAGATCCTATAGTTTCTTCTCTTTTTTGCCTCATGGAGGTTGGATCTTATTTAACATTTTTAAATTTACAAAAGTAGAGGAAAATCTGCTATAAAAAAATAGAAGAAAATGAGATTAGGGAAGCTGAGTAAATTGAAATAAAAAGAAAACAAAACCATATAGAGTTGGGGAAGCAGTGTTATCTGTCAATGGCTTCCTGAACCCATTAATTTTGTGGGAAAATTTCTTCAAAGCCAGAAGAAAATAAATTTTAGAGTGACTAACCGAGGCTTAAACCCAGGTTATCACCCCAAATTTAAGGGCTTGAGTACTTGCAGATATATGATTGAATCTCCAAGCCACCAACTCGCTTTTGGATATCCATCCTCTTGCTGCTCTGTGAGAGATACAGGATTCTCCAATACTGTTTTTTTTTTTTTTTTTTTTAAGGTCTGTAAAATTGCTTGAGTAATGGGATGCACTTATTCCCAGCTGTTATTTCCTGATTGATTCTAAGGGGCACAGAAGAAAGGCTGGCTAATGTTGCTTTTTATTGTCCTCAGTATTTGAAATCTAATTATAATTCCTCCTCGTAAGTGGAATAAAGTTACTTGTTGGAAACTTTAATTTGTTTTGAAGACATGCTTCTATTTTTTGGTAAAGATTCTTTGATATCTTGCAAGGCTCTCCCCTTTGTCAATTTGTTTCTCCCAGACTCCTCTAGAGTGATTAAATAATATAGTTTAATGTGTGGCTTAAATATCAAAACGCCTTGGTTAGAAAATAGAATGGACGAAACTGCCACACGTTTGAATGCCCTTGTGCAGTGTCCCAGATCATGTATTATTGGTTGTTGGATCCTATAGTTTTTCCTCTCCATTTTGCCTCACGGATGTTTTATCTGATTTAAATTTTTTAAGTTGCAAAAAAGTAAAGGGAAAATGAGATGCAGAAAAGAGGAGTAAATAGAAATAAAAGAAAGCGAAATGGTCAAGAGTTGGAGAAACACTGTTAAATGGCTTCATGAATTCATTAGTTTTGTGGGACATTTTCTTCAAGACTAGAATAAGAAATTTTGGAGTAGCTAACCAGGGGCTTACTCCAAGGCGATGACTTGAAATGTAAGTGCTTGGGTACTTACAAGTATATGAACAAATCTTCAAGCTATTAATTCCCTTGCGGATATGGAATGTTCTTTCCCTGTTGTTGAGCTCACCTGTGACACCATGTCTATATCTAGGTTTTCTCTTATGACTCATTTGATTTGGTGGAATAACTATTCATTGGAAGATGGAATATAGTTTAAATTTTGGGAATCAAGGGATTAGTTACTCCTTATACATTCCTAATTATTTCATTTGACATGTAATAAGAAAGGAATAAACATCCCCATAATGAAATTTGGGAATAGTTATTCCTTGTCTTTTCCTTATTATGGACTCATGAAATGTTTCACATTGTTATTTGCTTTATAATAACAACATTTTGCTTGTTTAAATAATTGTAATTAACCTACTAAAACTAATCTATTCCTTGGAATAAGCATTATGCAAACCAAAAGTAGCCTTACTACTTAATGTGGATTGTTGTAATTGTCTTTCTACTTAAATTGTTTATTACAAAAAGTGGAAAAAAACCTTATTGATGAGTAAATGAATGTTAATATATCATGCTATAAAATTGTTTGGCTCATTAAAAATGAGGTCCTGGATCTGTTACTTTATTCAGATTAATTCGACTCCATTCTTGCATTGAAGTTTTGTTAATCAAACAACTCATGAATCAATCTTCCCTTTTCACTGTTGAAATATGTACAGTAACATGGTGGTGCTGAGTCGCATGCACATCCACAATTTGAACAACATAACTTGTTTAAGATGTTCATGGTTAGAGAAGTTAATGCGTTTAAAATTCCAAACAATATTTTGATTTTGAACTATTATTTACCAAAACATGTATATTTTTAATAGTTTGGCCTTTTGATTTCAAACTCCTATTTCCCATTAAATATAAATTAAAAATATGGACAATAAAATACACTGTAAGATTTTATTTCAGAGATATTAAAAAGGGGCTTCCACCTATTGCTGTCTGTCTATGTAGTTAGCTTTCCAAGGCTATATTTGTTTTAGATTTGCTTCTGGAACAAATGGAATTACTTTTGTGGCATCAATTCTGTCTACCCATGTGCCAACCCAAACTAGATGAACCATGTGCACTATTAACAACTTTAATATAACTAAGCTATTTTTTCTTTGCAACACAATGAAGGAATTTCTAGAAGCGTACCTAGATGATACCAAGGGTTTTGTTAGACAGTTATACTGGACTGATGACTGTACATTTCTTCTAGATTACTTCGTGTTTGTTGTCATATATATTTTGTTGACAAAGTTAATATTCTTCTCAGATAATTTTGTAGATGCTATTTGATCTCTCCATTTTTTTGTTGATTTTTTACCGGTTCTTTTACTGTTCCTAGTACTTTGGTCTCCTGCAATAAATTTTGCTGCTCAGACCATTTTATAGTGAGTTCATTTTCTGTCAGTTTTATCCTTTAAACTCCAGTTCACTGCTTGATTAGATGTTGGAAAAGAAAGAAATTGAATTTTTGAATCTTATGATTTCTATTACATGGGATTGCAAAATCTCTTCTTAGGTGGGCCTAATTTAGCTTAGTTGTATTGGGCTTCGGTCCTTTGGAACCCAAAAAATGCCAGAAAAAAAATTAATTGAATTTTTTTTCCTTTGCTTTTCCTGAGTTTTCTCTCCGACCAATTATGCTACTGATAGATAATTACTAATTCTTTTACTTTGGCTGCGTATTACAGAACGTGGCTTCTTGGTATGGAACTTACATCATACCATTCTGCACCATGCTGTCATGTTGTAAATATAAGGAGGAAATTGGTTAGTAAAAGCTTGAGGTCACAATGGTCAAAGCTCTCTGCTGCCAGAAAATATGGAGTTGTATGTGCAAGAATGGATACAAAACGGGGACACTTGAGGTTTTCTAATAGACATAGTTTTGGCCCAAGAAACTTCAGTTATCTGGAAGCTTCTATATCATTTAATGCTTTTGGAGGCTTTTGGAACGTTGATTCAAGGGTCTTGAGGAGAGCCTATGATAATTATGTAATTGATGGGGAAGAGGATGCAAGAAATATATCAGAAAGGGGTAAATCAGTAACGAAGGTTTTGATTCCTAGTTTGCCAGATGAAATCAATGGTGATTGTGGTGCTCCTGGAAGTAGTTGCTTTTGGGAATGGAAGCCTAAACTCAATGTGCATTATGCAAAATCAGGGTCCGAAAATGTTAGTTCCCCCCCGATGCTCTTTCTTCCTGGTTTTGGTGTTGGTACCTTCCATTATGAGAAGCAATTGAAAGACCTAGGCCGCGATTACAGAGTGTGGGCTATGGATTTTCTTGGGCAGGGCATGTCATTGCCATTTGAAGATCCTACTCCTCAGTTTAAAGAAGGGTTTGGTACTGACAGGGAGGAGTTAATGTGGGGCTTTGGAGATGAAACTGAACCCTGGGCAAATGAGCTTGTTTACTCCACTGATTTGTGGCAGGACCAAGTCTGCGCTTTCATAGAAGAGGTACCCAAATAATTGCCTCTTTTCTGAATTGCACTTTTTTCTTTTTTTACACCGGTAGAAAATAAAAAATTCTATCCTGTCTTGAAAGAAAATTTTTACTTCCTCTCTTTTTTCTCATGTGTATGTGTGCATAAAATACATGTCCCATGCTATAAGCTGCCTGGACATGTTGGATGCCAGAGGTGCTTCTATCATGTGCTGGTGGCTGTCAAGAAGCTATCAGGTGCCAGTGGTTGGCTCAACTGCCCCCATGAGTTGCACCAGTTGGTTACCTGTTGCGTGGTTTACAAGGTGCCTTGTCAAGCCGAAGTTCGGATATGAAGCTCCCCAATTGGTCAAAGTCAAAAGTTTGTATCTGAGTTGAAGTCAAAATAGTGCTAGGCCCAGCTGCACAAGGCTTAAATGGCCTAAACTGAATGATGTTTACCTTAATCAGGCTAAAACCCAAATTTGCGTGTTCAATTAATAGCTTTGGGTCTATTTGAACTAGATGCAAGTGATTAGCATACTTTTGGGTGAGGTCCAAATTAACAAAGCCCAATTCAAGATTGACTAAAGCCTAGCTCAGCAAACAAATTCAGGGCCATGATTGCCAAAATTTGATTAAGCCTTGGAAACTTCCTAAATTATTAATATCTCACGTCACTCTTTAAAATAAAGGCATCATCTGTCATTTGGGGGGCCTTGGGGCTTTGGACAACTGTGGGAGTAGCAAAAAGGTACCTCAAAGCTCTGTAGAAACATTAACTCTCTAACCATGAGATACCTTTTTAAGCAAGCTCAAAAGCTATACAAAATTTATGTGATAATTCTCTTTCTACTCTCTCTCTGGTGGGAAATTTCAAACAAAAGCAGTCAAGCATGCTAATTAGCTAAATTCAAGTGTCGTCCCCTTCAAGAAATTCAAACACAAATTCGATTTACTACACTTTTCTGAAGCTTCAAATTAATTTGGTTCATCCTGATGCAAGCACAACTTGTGGGTATACCATTGAGGCTTACCAAGTCCAAACCTACATAGCAATCAAATTGGAGGATTTCTTATTGTAAGAACTTATTTTAAAGTTAATAAAATTGCTGTTATGTTTTTGGATCTTTTTGAGTCCCCAACAACAGCACATTCAGTAGCAGCATTCAACATTTTTTTTGGAAGAAGGTAAGAGAATAAATTAGCTCAGGCGGGAGAAATACAATGGAGAAGAAAGAGAAAAGAGCAGCCAGCCTGAAAATGAGAACAATAGAAAAGAAAGAAAATATTACAATTGAAAAAAGAGTAAAGAAACACAGGCTAAATGATTTTCAGAATCTGTTTTTACCCGAGATGTAGCCTTAATATCTCCCAGAACTTTGAAGGCAGTCTCTTCCAAATGGAAAGGACTATTCTCAAACACTACCTTGTTTCTTACTTTCATGAGCCTATTAATTCCATTATCCCAATCTGCTAGAGAATTGCTGAGCTTCATCTCTGAAGTGGTTCTTTTGTAAAAACTCTTGAGAAAAAGAACATTTAAAGTGCACTTATTATATATGTGGTTTTCTGCTAACCCGATGTCCACCCTGCCTCATATTTTGACCAAAGTAGTATTTCCTGCCAACCATTGTGAATCTTTGCAATTACTGTACAAATCAGTCTAGAAATTATTTTTGGTGATTATCAACTGCAAACAAACACCTTTTCATTCAGAACTCTATCCTTGTTATGTTTGCCTTCTACCACTTTCAAGGTAAGGCTTTAACATTTTTGTAATCTATTTCCAGTATTTTTTTTTTCTTTTTTGGGGGAAGGTGGGATGGGGGGATCAAGTTGCCTGCTTTTGGAAATGTCCTTGCTATCATCTTGCAGGGGCCATCAATGAAGTATAGTGGAGGATAAGGTTGTTTCATCTACACTGGTGTTGAGATATGTAATTTTTAAAATTGTGTAAATGTTCTAGAATTAGAGAAGAGGGTGGACGATTTAGTAAGTAAAAAGTAATCCTACATTGGTTATATTTGTTTCAGGTTATTGGTGAACCAGTTTATGTTGTGGGAAATTCTTTAGGAGGATTTGTTGCACTATATTTTGCGGCATGCAACCCTCATTTGGTGAAGGGTATCACATTGCTCAATGCAACACCTTTCTGGGGATTTCTTCCTAATCCTATGAGATCTCCAAGGCTAGCAAGTTTGTTTCCATGGGCTGGCACATTTCCTCTGCCTACTAGTGTGAGAAAGCTCACAGAACTGGTGTAAGTTTACATTACATTGGTTATTAGACTGTAGTTCCTTGTTACCTGTAACCCCATTTCTTAAAGTCAGCATATATGCCTGTACATTTTTAACCTGAAAGGATAATATTTCCTTCTGGTGTCTGCTAAGAAGTCACATTAAGGCTTTTATCTTGGAAAAAAAAGATGAGATTCTTTGTATTTTATCCATTATGAGAATTGAACTATTAGGACAAGTGATCCTGTTAGGAGCTTCTTCCTTTTTGTGAATCTGGCATTCCTATTTCTTAAGGTCACATTATACATTCTTTGATAATCCACATAAGTCTTTTAACTTGAAAAGGAAATGACAAAAACTTGTTTATTTCTTGTCCATGATCCATTATGAGAATTGAATCTTTAGGAATACTTTAGGAGTTCCATTTCCTGAGGAAGAAGGTATTGCGCTGCCTCTGTTCTGGAACCAGTGTTGAATCCCTGGAACTTCTATGTTTATGTTAATCAGTTGGCAGAAAATAAGTGATCCTCGAAGTATTGGGGAGGTGCTTAGGCAAGTTTATGCAGATCATTCAACAAAGGTTGACAAAGTGTTTTCTCGTATACTTGAAACAACCCAACACCCAGCTGCTGCTGCATCATTTGCCTCAATTATGTTTGCTCCTCAAGGACAATTGTCCTTTAGGGAAGCCTTATCTAGGTAAGTAATGCAGAAGCTTAAACAGCTAACCTCAAACTGTATATGTACTATATATGCCCTATATTTGTTGTTTCAGGTTGAGTAATTCCAGCTCATATGTATTTTGATTTTCAGGTGTCAAATGAACAATGTACCAATCTGTCTCATGTATGGGAAGGAAGACCCTTGGGTGAAGCCTGTTTGGGGTCATCAGGTGAAACAACAGCTACCTGAAGTTCCATATTATGAGATCAGCCCTGCTGGGCATTGCCCCCATGATGAAGTTCCTGAGGTATGCATCTTGTTGCCTGTTAACTTAGAAGTGCATTTTATAGCAATTCTGGAGCAGTTGCGGGATGGGTTGGTCCCTGTACTTCATGCCTTCACTCAAATTAGTGCTAAAAATAAATTTGAGATGTTGATCTTGAGCATCACTAAGAGAACTCTGAAGATACTGCACAACAATATAAATTGAGGGACTTAGTGTATTGGTTATTTGGTTTATTGCAGTGTGTGAGAGATGCTCAACGCATTTTATAAAGAAGTATTTCAGAAAGAAATGATGAATTTGGTGAAGATTTATTCTTTTGTTTTTGTAGAAGACAAGAAATCTTAAAAATAAGAATAATACCTACTTCAGATTATCATATCAGTAGCTGCATTAGAGAGATGATAAAAATCAGTGACCTAACCAGCAATGGATGGGTACATGCCAGTGTCACAGAAATTGATGAGGTACCGTGGAAGACATTTTTTAGGGTGAAGCAGAACCTCGTGTTCCTTCACATGCAAGGGATTCATAAATTTTGTTGATGGGAAAAATGACAGGATTAGGGGGAAAATCAGACATCCAATTGCTTGTGACAGGCAAGCATTTTAATTGAGATTACATTGATGTCAATAAGGATACGTTTGATGGAGTAATGGCCAATGTTAGGACTATAGATGGAGAGTTTAAGGAATTTCATATCACAATTGGTGTACATCAAGACTGTTTTGAGTCCTTATATTTTTGCTTTAGTGAGGTATAAAGTTACTAGGAATATCTAAAATGATATTTCTCGATGTATGTTTGCATGTGATATTGTCTTGATTTATGAAACTAGAAGGTGGAGTAGAATATAAGTTCGAACTTGGAATTGTGGAGAGAAGCTTTAGAATCTCAAGGTTGTAATAGAATTAAGACAACACATAAATGTAATTTTAGTCATTTCAGGAGGGGTATTGGAGAAAATTTTAGAAATATGAAACTTGATAATCAAGAAATTCTTGCACTGTAAGCTTTCACTACTTAAGATTTATTATGCAAGATGAAGGGACAAATAAAGAGGACGGAATACAGAGTTAAAGGCAAAATGGAAGTGATTTGTGAAAGTGTCATTGCGAGTACCATTAAAATTAAAAGAAAAGTAGGATAGTTGTAGGACCTGTTATATTGAACCGATCAAAATGTTGAGTAAATTAGAAGTAACATATCTAAAAAGGAAGAGTTTCTTAAAGATAATGCAAGGTGGATGAGTTGGTAATTTAAGAGTCTAATGTGTTGTTTTCACTTCGTTTCGTTTTGTTATGTTTCGCATTTATCTGTTTGTAGCTTGTTTTGTTGGAACCACGGTTTTCCTCCACCATAAGTGAGGGGTTTTCTAATAAAGAAAGGAGGTGCTGCCCTCTTTTTTTACCCCCCCCCCCCCCCCACCAAAAAAAAGAACAAAAAAAAGGAAAAAAGAAAAAAAGGTGGATGAGTTGGTATAAGTCTAATAGATAGTTAATAAATAAACACATTTGTAGTAAGCTAAGTGTAACAGTCTTGGACCCAACTCCGGTGAGGTATTGTCTAATTTGGCCCACTAGTCTCACAGATTTGTCCTATAAAAGACGCTTCACATAGTTGGAGTCTAGAGTCTCCAGACCACCCTTATAAACCTAATATCTTCCTAATTCACATCCGATGTAGCTTACACCTTTGTGCAGGATCCACTCACATGACAGTACCCCCAAGGTAGCTCTGATACCAAATGTAATAGTCCTGGACCCAACTGCCGGTGAGGTATTGTCCGCTTTGGACCATCGATCTCACGGATTTGTCCTATACAAGGTGTCTCACATAGTTGGAGTCCAACCCATCCTTACAGGCCCAAAATCTTTCTAATAGACATCCAATGTGGGACCGTGACACTAAGCATAACACCTAGATAAGTAAATATGGCCTGGGCACTTGCATCGTGAGCTAAATAATGCACCAAAAAGATCTAGTTAACTTCAATGGCAATAGGGGTGAGGGTAGGTAGACACATAATAATTTTCACAAAGATGGTGAGCAATGATTTGACAATCCAACTTTTGGGGGATACTGCTATAGATCATGTGGGATGGCAATAAAGGACTCACAACCAGTCCCACCTAATGGAACTTGATGCTTGGTGGTGGTGGTTGTTGAGGAGTGCATCACTATTCCCTTTCTTAGGTTTCTGTTCTTTATTCAAATGTTGGATGTCTGTGGAGATTGAGTAGCACTTAAACTACCTCTCTCTCTCGATTCCTAGGTCCCTTGCTTTGAGGTTTTTTTTTTTTTTTTTTTTTAAATTAAATTTACTATTGTAAAAGCAAAAAAAAAAAAAAAAATCTTGGTAAGAAATGTTAAATTTGAATGCCTTAATGGTTTTTCTTTTTTCAAACTTATTTTTTGTGGTTGAATAATCCAATAGTTCAAGAGAAATTATAAATTAGCTCTTGTAACTACTAAGAAATTTTGTTTTAGTCCCTATACTTTTGATGAGTATACTTAAGTACTTGAACATTATTTCATGCATTTACATTTGTCATCCTAATTAAATATAACAATGTTAGTGAATCTCACTCACATGTATAAAATGTTGAATTAGTATTATACATTCAATTACTATTAGTTGTTGGGGCCTAGCCTAAGGAAAAAAAAAGGATCAAGAAGTTTTAGTCATGAAGCGATTGCTTCTCATTATGGCTTTAAGTGTGTAGTTTGCAAAGAATAATTCAAAAAATTATATATACTTTTCTTTTCATAACTAGTTATATCCTTTGGGTCATAAGAGAGAAGGGCTTTCCCTTAATTCTTATCCTTTAATTCATAAATACCAATGAACTGTTATAATGACAATTCTAATCAAATAAAATTAATATGTACAAGTTCTTATGTAGTTATTTGTGCTAATTAAAAGTACAGGGGCTAAAATAGATTTCAATTACTCGTGTCACGACTAACTTATAATTTCCCTCAGTATTTAGATACTCGAGTATAATAATATGAGTGGAGATACATAATCAGGCTTTAAAAGTTGCCCGGTAATGGCTGATTAAAAGTTGCATTAGTCGACTGTTGCTTTATGTGTCCCTTGGAAGACAGTTTTTGCTGCGTTCTATAGTAAGGGCGGAAGAATCTCAGAAAGTATATGATTGCTTAAATCAGTATTTACAGTCATGTGTAAGTGTGAGTAATGTTAACAAAGTTGAGTGTGCTGCAAAAGAAGTAATTTCTTTGTACTAGTGACCCCTGTTCTTTGTTATGGAAACGCTGTTACATTTGAACTCACTTTTATACAGGTAGTGAATTATTTACTACGTGGGTGGATTCGAAACCTAGAGTCCCAGGGATCTGTTGGATTGCCTCTGCTTGAGGAACCAGAAAGTTTGCAGTATGGCATATCCAGGGACTTGGAATTTTCCAGGGAAGGAATGAGAAAATTGGTGAGGGTACAGTTCATGGGAACCAGTTATTCGCTTTGGAACCAGATAGGCTCCTACATTAAATCTCGATTTAGGGGTTTGAAAGTCAAATCTTAATTGCCTTTGCTCAAGACATGTTGTATATTTTGTAGTGTGTCATGTGTCTGATCTATTCATGTGCTGAAAGAAAATAATAATAGTAAATCAAATCAGTCTCTGTATTCAGTATTTGTATTGCAAATTCAAGTTTTCAGATTTTTTAGGTGTTGGCATTTACACAACGAATTACCCTTGAAAATCTGTTGGTTTATGTGTAGAAAATTTATCCATTGAGCATTGATGCAGTCTTTACCCTGTTACTTGAGAAAGCTTGACCTTGGTATTTTGAAAATGGGATCCATCCAAAACACCTGAGGGGCAGAATATATTTGCTGTGAAGGAGGAAACTTTTCCTGTGAATGAGTAAACTAGTCGAGGTAGGAGTGGCGTAGGAGTGGCAAAACGGGTCATGGATTGGGTTTGGGCTGGTTATAAACATGTTAGTATCAAATAGTTTTGGATTTGGGTTGATTCATTTTATTAACGGGTGAACAAATAAATTCAAATTCGTTGGGTTATTAAATAGGTCATAAATGGGTACCTATAAGCACCCGGTTAAAAATATAATTTAGTCTCCTCTCAAATTCAAATCCGATCTAAATAAGTGGGTAACAAATCACGATTTTGGTATTGACCCTTTTTGTCACCCTAGGTTCAGATTACTGATGAGGAGGGAGATATTGAAGAATTTTTAAAATCGAAAAATAAAAAATAAAATTTAGGGAAGCCATGAATGAATTATTTTATAAGACTACAAAAATGTAAAGCAGACAGGAATGCTTCAACATATATGGATGGTGAGGTTGTATGAGCAATGGATTGTGAAGTGAATTTGATTGGGCAAAAAAATAAAAAATGCATTCTTGTGAGAAGTTGGAGATAGGAAGGAATAATTTGGTGACTGTAAGAAAAAGTTGGTGTAAAAAGTTACTGTGAGCCTCCCATGTAAGATGCTTCTAACTTAAAACTAGTTTTCTTTCTTCTTTTGTAATGCTAGCTCTTGCACGATACACGTCCTCCACAATTTTATGAAAAGTTATAGGGACATATTGAGGATGTTAAAAATGGGACCAAGAAAACAGAATCTATTTTCTAATAATAGTGTAGTTATAGGGACATTTTGGAAATATCATAATATATATGAATAGTTATAGAGAATTTTTTGAAATTTTTATCGATGCTTATAGGGATAAATTTGGAATGTTAAAAAATAGACCAAAAAGAAGGAATTCCCTTTCTAATAATTCCCTTTAAGATCATGTCACGTACGTAGTGGCAAAACCTATAAAAATCTCATTTTACGAAATGTCTATTTCTAAGAACAAAATGAAATATAATGGGAAATGTAATAAAATTGATAGAGATAATTCATAATATAATTTTTTAAAAATTTCATTTTTGAGAAATGTTTATGTAATTCCTTCAAACATGGAATAGGATAAAATTAGAGATTTCCAAAATGAAATTTGAAGTAATAATTTCTTATTTGTTTTATGTTATGCATTCATTAACAAAAAAAAAAAAAAAATGCAGCATCGCTTGCTTCATGATAACAGCACATCATCATTTTGTAAGATATCAAATACTTATGTTATGATGGCTTATTCTTAAAAAGTAAATAGTGTATGAACCAAATGTAATCTTAAAAAAAATCAAAATTTTATATATATATATGCCCAAAGTTCCCACATGCAACTTCTTGTTGCCAAAGGCTGGGAAGGGGATTGAGTGGCTTTTGACATTTCACTAGCTTTGGTAAAACAAGTACATGTACTTACCTCCTATATGATCATCCATCTCCCCTTATCAAAGCCAACAATTTCTTTTCATGATTCACAATTTTCTCTATGAAACAACTATAAGAAGACACAATAATGAATGGATCCAGGCCCAAAAACAAAGTCACATATAACATGGGTCCATTCAAGATGGTCAAAAAAAGAAGGGGAAAAAAAAAGTGTCCACTCTTGTGGTAAGGACCAATGGGCTGCACACGTTAGAAAAATAGGTAAAATTTTGCAATTAATCCTTGGAATTTCACTCAACCATACTTCATATTTTTGGTATTTTGATTTCGACATTCAACTCCTTGAACTCGTAACTAAATTGCAATATCATTCCTTGTTCGTCGATATCAGTAATCAAGTTCAAATTAACATTATTTTGTAGCTTTGAGCAAGAAAAAGAGAATAATATTAATTTATAAGATCCTAACCATAAATTGATCTAATGAGTTCTATGACTAAAAAGGGTCACATTACAATTTGGTTATACATGCGTGTGTGTGTGTTTGTGTGTATTATGAGCTGTAAGCTTTGAAATGGTGAGGAGAATATATGTCATGGCTTACTGCTGTCTGCTAAAGAAGACACCATCTCATCTTTTTGCAGTCTCAAACCAATCACAGGCCCAGTTTCTCCATGCCTTTGATAATTGAAGCCAACTTGCCTCTACTGAAGACTCTGTTTGGCTGCAACGATATTTCCAATTAAATGGAGCCCTCGCATCTGTGTGGTCCATTTCTTGGAAGCAAACAGAAATTTCCAGAAGTTCTGCAGAAATTCCCTAATAAGCAAACAGACAAATCTGTGTTTCTGTTATTTTTCAAGAATTAACACACCCAAGAGTTCAAATGCCCAATGGTGTCCATGACTTCATGTTGCCCTTGTTTAATAATAATAATAATAAGAAGAAGAAGAAGAAGATGATGATGAAGGTACTGAAATTGTTCCCAATTAACTATACTTTTAAACTTGTTCCACCATAACAACTTGTTCAATCACTCATGGTAGACTCATGCCAAGGCATCTGCACTCAATTTGTCAAGGAGAGAGCCAAGTTGCCAACTTGCAACACAGGCCGCAGCCAAAGTGCACAATACACACTATTTTTCCAATGTTCAACACTTGCATCATGTTTGTGGTTTGCAAATAGAATAAAAATTTGAATGGAAAAAATAACAAAATCAAGTAATAAATTCGATTCCATTCCACTCGATTCCACTGTACCAAACATGTAGTAACAGTAGATAAACACAACTCACCCCCACACCCTCATATAATTACACATATAGTGATAACCCCCCCACCCAAAAAAAACAAAAGCTGGGTTTGATTGGGTGATGCTTTGTTACAAAACAAACTGCGGATACTATCAGATAAAAACTGTCTTCAGTTATACAAGGAAACACCAACAGCGCATATGACACAAAATAGATTAATACATAGCTGATCCTGAACGGATGCACATTTTTCCTAAACAAATTCAGCAGGAAAGTACAAAAACAGAACTGACAAGGGAAACAAACAAGAGTTAGTATTTAGGTGTATAAATAAATTACTTTCAGTGAACTAGGTAGGGCTCACGACAACCATTGGTTACCAAACTCTCTGATTTTAAATCCCCAAAATGCCAAATGGCCACCATTTAACCCTGTCAGATAGTCTTAAACAGTTTTTGATATGGATCTGTGAAGCCAATGGTGAGAACCGAACAAAGAAGATAAAATCAAATTCAAAGGTAAAAGGGGCCTATTTTGACAAGTAATTGCTCCATCAAATTTGTCATGACCAACAAAGATCAACTCCAAAGGTAAAAGGAACCCCAAACATGATCTATCAAGCAGTTGTTCTGTCTCCGTCAGATTTGTCATGACCAACAAAGATCAACTCTAAAGGTAAAACAGACCCAGATCTGTGAATTGCCAGCTATTCCAGCTGGTATAAACAGAGCAAAAATGGGCACATTTCAAGCAAGACCAGTGTGACCAAAATTCTAAAGTGAATGTTCGGATGAAATGTTTTGGAGATGTTGGATGTTGGATGTTCCTGAAAATTCATAGAAACAAATTCATAATTGCGTAAGTCAGAAAAGTTCAACTATTTGGGAGTAATAAAATTAGCGTGTGAAGTCAGAAGAGTTCATTAGTTTCCTTTAGTCCGCTAGAAAAATTTCTTCTATGGGGGAAAAAAAAGAGAGAATAACTACAGTAGTGTAGCTATTCTTGAAATAATAAAAACAAGACTTGACGAAGTATGCAACTTGTGGCTTCACAATAGAAATAGTAATACCAATGTAAAATAATAGGATCAACGTCTGCTTTAAATAAAATTATGGAGGGAGTGAATCATATTACACGCAATTGAATAATTCTTAAGCAGCTTAATGCAAAGCATCATGCACCATGTTCGTCATACATTAGCTTTGAACAATAAATCTAAAAGAAGGGGGGGGGGGGGGTGGTGGAAAGAAAGAACAAGTTATAAAAGGGACAGCATTTATGTGCCCTTGATTTAAATATATAACAGATTCAACAATACATTAACGTTGTAATGAACACAAATCAACAAATAAATGAACCACAAACTAATCTCCAACAATGAAATTTGCAAGCAAGAGAAGCTTACAGCCTTGAACTTTGCTTCATTATCGAGCCAACAAGACAAATCACACACAATCAGCTGCATGAGCACTAAAATCTAAACGCATGTCATCTCTTCTCAAAAACAATTCTGAACATTCTCCAACTGATTGGTTTTGCCCGCAGCGAAATACATTGTCCTTATCATCACCACAAGCCAAAGACTGAGTTCTTCCTCTCCTAACAAATCTTCTATTTCCAAATCTTAAACTAGAACTGTGATTCACCAATTTTGATCCAGGCTCAACCCCATCACCATCTCCCATAAATTCAGAGTTCCTATCAGTTCCAGCGATGAGATCCATCAGATTGCTCCTGAAACCCAGATCAGAGTAAACTCTTCTTGAATTTCTCAATGGCCTATCAAAATTATCATCTGCGGCATCTAAATTCCCTCCTTCAAGACCCTTCTGCCTCAGATTCAAATTTGCATTCCCGAACTCAACTGGGCATCCAACATTCTCTACCATCAAGCATGGATTGCTAAAACCATTCCATGTATGCGGAGGAACCATTTTACTCAAGCCAGTAAGACAATCAACAATCTCCTTCATTGAAGGCCTTCGCTCTCTACAAGACCTCACACACTTGGCGGCGATTACAGCTAATTGCTTCCTTAGAGAAGGATCTCTCAGAGGCAATATTCTTGGATCGTATATGCTTAAAAGCTTCCCTTTCCTTATAAGGGGAACAGCCCAATCCACAATGGAAGGGGGCGAATGAGCAACATCAAATGCTTTCCTACCACTAATGATCTCCAACAAAAGAATCCCAAAACTAAACACATCAGTTTTAGTACTCAAATTATCTGGGGTCACATAACAGGGATCGAGGTACCCGATTGTACCTGCCGGCGGTGTCGACCGGAGCCGGAAATCGTCGACGTGGCACCGGAGTGCTAGCCCGAAATCGCCCAACCGAGCATTGAAGTTCCGGTCGATCAACACGTTCGCAGACTTGATGTCTCTGTGAATCACCGGTGGGGTCAACGAGTGGAGGGTTTCGATGGCTTTTGCAGTCTGCAGAGCCAACCGGATTCTTCGTCCCCAACTGGGCGGTCGAGAACTGGAATGAAGAACATCGTAAAGGGTGCCGTTGCTCATGAACTCCACCACCAAAAGCCGGTCTTTGGAACCATTGGTGAAACCCACCAAATTGACGAGTCTGGGGCTGTGGAGTTTGGACAAAATGTCGATCTCGTTCTCTACTTCGCTGGCGATTTCTGGGGCGGAAGAGGCGTCGCGAAGAGCGGCGGCGCGACCGCGAGAGGGCTTCTTGACGGCAACAAGGCGGCCGCTGCGGAGGACGGCTTTGTACACGCAGCCGTGGCTGCCTTTTCCGAGGAGCTTCTGGTCGGAGAAGCCATTGGTGGCGGCTTCGAGGTCGCTGTATTCGAAGTGCTGGATCTTGATGGCTTTTTCTGCCTTGTCGGGTGTGGGTCTGGAAGATGGGGTTTGGGAATTGGAGGTGGAAATGGCAGATTCAGCTCTGCAGGAGAGGTATCCCATCAACATAACAGAGGAAGAAGAAGAAGAAGAAGAAGGACAGCGGTCTGCAGAAGTAGGTGGTGGGTGGAATAATGAGCAGAGAGAGAGACGGAGGAAATGGTCCTTATAGGTCATGCCATGTATATTGGCATTTCTTCCTTTCTTTTTTTTGGATAAAAGAATTTTACTTAGATAGTGAAATGTTATTTTTTATGATGAGGAACTTTTCATAATCAAATTTCAAGAATTCAATTTGTAATTTGCAAAACTTATTTTGATCAACACAGGGAAAAGAGAATTGAATATTTTTAAAACTTTTTTTTTTACTTAGATTTTTGAGATTTCAAATTTTGTTTTTTATTAATTATTAAGTTTTTTTTAAAAAAAAACTTGATCATTTTAATACAAAATTTCTTATAAATATGTGAAAAAATAAATGCAATATTATCGGTGGTATTGATGATTACCAAGTGATGAGAATGTTAAGGAAATAAATGCAACGGTCTTAAAACTTGACAATTTAATTAATATAATTCTCTAAATTGGTAAATTAACAATGCTAAGATATTTTCATTTTGAAAGATAAATTATTATTAATCTAAAGGAATATTGGTAGTTTTCATACAAATTTATTTTTATATTAAAAATATGTAATGTTACTTACATTATTCAAATTTGCACAAACACTAGAAAAAAAAAATTAAAACACTCATACGATAAAATAATTTATTAAAAACTTAATTTTTAAATTTCATTTAGTTTTTAAAATGTCTATCCCTAAAAATAAATTACTTATAATATGAGACTTTAACAGTTCAATTTATCATAAGAAATGTAAGAAATAATTATTCAGAAATTGAGTATGAAAATACTTATTCCTTATCACACATTTGATGATATAAAAAGAAATATATAAAGAAATAACTATCACTTGTATTTTTAAATTTCTTATTATATTTTATTTTATTTCAAAAAAATAACTATTTTACCAACCAAATAAAACTTTAATTTTAAAAAATCAGAATTGGGAAGTCAAATGTTACTTTTTCTATATGAAAAGACTCTTTAATAATTTTTATATGTTGCATGTTTTCCATTCTTCTTTTTTCTTGCTTCAATCAATTAATTTCCTACTTTGATCCTTTTCTATACATTATCTTAATTAATTAGTTAATTTTAATTAGTATTAAAAGATATTATGAGTTTATATCAGGTCAATTAATAATTTAATGCCGTTAAAAATCTAGTAACTCGAATTTTATGATGAAAAGTAATCGTATGGAAAATAATACGTGTGAATTGTCAAATTATTTGGTCAAAAATTAAAATTAGTTTATTTTAAGGTATGATACTTTAACCCCTTTAACATTTAAAAGGGTTATTTCAATTAAACTTAGAAGTTAAAATTTTTACACAAGTCCTCTCCACTCTAATAAAAATAAATAAATGAGATTATTAATTTTATTTATTTATTTATTTTATAAAATAAAAGTTCCCTAGAATAAGCATTAGTGTGATAAAAGTATGACAATAATTGTTAGTTCCTACCATCTACTATTGCATATTGAATGGGTCAAGAAAATTGGAGATTGTCTCAAGACACTAACTTTAACATTATAATTTATTCAATAGTCAATGAAAAGTAAAATATAAAATATATGTATTTGGAATGAAAAATATGTCTTTGGTGGTTTAAAAAATGATGTAATCATATTTAGCTTTTATACATCCACTAGAGTTTTATCAACTCTTTTAATACAAGGTCAAACAATTTTAAGTTTGCTTTCAATGTCTCTTTTTTATCGGCTCATTTGATTAAAAATATGAATTCTTAATCTTATTAGACAGGCATATTAAGCGCATTGACCAAACTATAATTTATCTTTCATAACTTAAAATGAAGGGTCGGAGATTTGAATCAAGCTACGAGTAAGGTACATAGAGTGCATTTAAGCCCTATTTCCAACTTAAAAAACGTAAGGATGAAAATGAAAAAAAGAATCTACTTTACATATTTGGTAATTAAAAAAAAGTGAAAAAATGCATAGCAAATCAATGAATAAAACTTTGAGTCCACATATCATTAATATTTGCTTTTACTAATTTTTTAAACATATTAAAACAAGATTTTATTTTAATAGTTTTTGAAGTAGAAAGAAAATAAATTGAAAAAAATAATAATAATTTCATTCTTCTTTCTTCCTTTTCTTTTCTCAAACAAAATGTGTTGACCTATGGCCTATTGATTGCACATGGCTAACAAAATTTATAGGCGTGAAGATTAGGATTTGATTTTAATATTAACAAATGTACATGTTAGATAGGGAAAGTGGAGGTTTCGTAGTCAACTCTAGACCAACGAATGTGTTGACTCCTCCAATTCCTAGGAGCCCCCCACCCAAAAAAATAAAAGAAAGAAGAAGGCCACGAGCACTTTGGCTCCAAAGTCCAAGAAAGCTAAGAAGCTATAAAAAAAAAGGGTAAAAAAAAAGAAGCAAATTGGATTTAGATAGACAATTAAATTTATATGAATTTGATTAAGGAAAAGAGAGAAGCAAAACTTATTAAGGCTTGTGTTGTTAGTGAATTGCTTTGGCATCCAGTTTGCGCGATTGAACACACCCTCTATTTGGCAAAAATCAAGTTTCTAGTATATGTTATTGTCTATACGTGATACATCGATATTTTATCATGTTTTTAGTTAGGTGGTGGAGATTGCATTTAATTAGTAGTTACTGTATATATAAACATGCATGGATCTTTCAAAAAGCCTTTGAAAGAAAATACTCGGACTTATGTAAATTAGTTGGTAGAATCGAATTATCAATCTTGACACAACAGGCACTGGGTAAAACACGAATAATAATTTCAAATCATAATTATTGCATTTGGATATTAGTCAGAGATTAACTACCTAGCAATTGCACAAGTACACATGATTTGTACGTCACAATTTGAACATGCAAGAGAAAGAAAGATTAACGTATGCAAAAATGCTTCGATACGTAAGCGTAGCCCTCAAAAATATTGTAATGCACCTTAGAATGGTAATGAGTTGATAAAACCAACACCTTGACCCTTATTTAATAGACAATGACAAATGGTAATAAAAATTGCATATTTGAAGATACAAATACAAACAAGAGTTTCGATAAACACATGCTCAAACAACATACTAATAATACTATGATTTCTCTTTTAGCAATTCATGTGCAGAAAAAAGGAGAGGTCTAGCAAGATTAAGTCATAAAGGACAATGTTATGAGACCATGAAATATAAAAATACAAAGACCAACTAGTCACACTTAAAAAAACCTTGCAAAATGGCCAAGAACAAAAGGTTAAATTGGTCTACTTAGTAGAAGTATCGTAACGCCCCAAAAATAATTATTACAAAAGGATGTAGTGAATGTAAAAAAATAATAATAATAAAATAAAAATAAAAATAAAAACAAAAGTAAAAGAATAATAAAATAATAAATTAAAATTAATTAAATTAAAAATAATTAATTAATTAATTTGTTAATTAGTTAATTGATTAATTAAAGAAATAAAAGTATCATGATATATATATATAATTAATTAAATATTATAAACATATATGTATATATAGGAATCCTCAAGAACTTCCTCAGGATTCAATTGATTTGAATATACGCACACCCAGAAGCTTCCCCTAGCGTCATTTTGCCTCTCTCTCTCTATCCTTGTTTTCTTTCTCACTTTCTTTGATTTCATCGGCCTAACGACTGATCGAAAATCAGAAAATACCACTGAACTCCATTCTCGGCCACCGATATTTCTACCGGAGCGGATTTATCGTAAGAGCGACATAGGCATATCCCCTGGATTAAGGTAAATTCTCACTTTTACCTCAATTTTTCTTAAATCTTAAGCCGAATTGACGATCGGACACCACCACGAGAATCTAAGGATTATTCTCTACAAGAGTGGATTTCTCGTGTGGTCATTGTAGGCATAGTCCCAAAATTAGGATAAGGGGATTATTTAAAGATTAATTGTCATTTAATTATTGTAGATTTGGAAATATTAAAATATTGGACATTCTAGGGTTGAACTAAATAAGTAGGATTTTTTCTTTTTTTTGAAATTCAGGGCTTGAGTGAGTGCCGCGGATATAATTTCAGAATTCCTGTAGGCATAGTTCAGCAAATCAGGTAAGGAAATAGATTAAGTCAAGTTTTTCAGAAAATTTAATGTTTATTATACAGTATATGTTTCAGAAATTATTTGTATGATATAATTAGTTTTGGGAAATACTGATGTTGAACTAGGTAAATCATGACTTTATATTTAATAATATTTTATCAGTAAATTATGTTTTCCAGGCCAGATAATATTATATTGAATTACTCACTCGTGTGACATGAGTATAAATTGAATGTATTAAAAGTATATTAGAATATGTTTTTATTTCATGGAATAAGCATGATATTACAGTAATTTTAGAAAGATGATAATCAGTACAGAAATTAAAGATACTTCAAGTATATTACAATATGTTAGCTGGCGCAGATGCCGAGGAATTATCAACACAGATGCCAAGATATGATGGTCGGCGCAAATTCCGTGATCAGTATTATTATGATGTTATGATTCAAAGATTATGAAATAATAGTTTTATTCGGAAATATGTAAAAGTCATATTCTATTTTAGGAATATGAAAATTGTATTTATGAACAAAAATATATATATTATGTGAGAGGTATTGTATAGTATTAGAACCCAGATGGTTACTTATGTTATGTTGACCTTATAGGTCATTCTCAGTTTTGATAATGACAAATACTCTTTGTATTTAATGACTTTCAAGTTTTTGTGTAGGATCATATTAACTAGATTATATTGATGGCATGCAATAACTTGAAGAAAAATTAAGACCCCGGCATGTTTGTTTATTGCAATTTATATTTATCATTTTGGGTCTATAATAGTAACATAAGAACATGGTCGTAATAATTAATGTTTTACTTGCATGGTAAGATAGATAAGCTCAAGACCATAGATGGACCTTAGGGATCATCCTTCGGTCGATCAACGCCAGATTTTTAGGGTATATACTCAAAGGCCTTAGATCGATCATAGGACCCACAAAATTGCATGAAAATGACTCATATAATCTTAGTGTTGATAATCATATGAATAGGGAAAACTTTATAAGAAGAAAAAGACCGAAATGCACAAAAGGGCATGTTCGATCGATCGAACTTCTACATGCAGAACTCTTCTATCGACAAAACCTCCACCGGGTCAACATTTTAACCCTTCGGTCGACCGACCAAAAATGTTCTCCAACTTCCTGGTCGACCAAACCTCCCTAGGGTCAACAATTGACACTTCAGTCGACTGACTAGAAAATGAACTCCAATACTCTAGTCGACCAAACATCCTCGGGAGAAGCCCCAACCATCCGGTCGAACGAATCTCGTAGTTCAAATTGACCCAATCAACCGAACCACGCGGAATTAGAAATCGCCCTTGAACCATGCAAGTTCGGTTGACTGAACTCTTAGTTCATTTTTTGCACGGTCAACCAAACTCTTTCACTCGGTCTACCGAACATTAAGTTCGGTCCACCAGTGCTCTCAGGTTGGACAATTTTTTTACCTAGGTTAAAAGTTTTTAAATAGGGTTAACTTTGCTAAAATGTTTTTAAACAATCCTAATAATTACCCTACATGTCCTGAACGGTTATAATTTTGGGGAACTCAATATATACCCCCTCATTTGCAAAAAGTAGTGTGAGATTAGTAAAACAATTAGAAAATTTTCTCTGATTTTCAAAAGCTCTATTTCTCACATTCAAACTTCATTTCTTCATTCTTACTCATCCTCATTGCAAACCTGACTAAGTAAGAGTGCTATTGTGAGTCTCTAGTTAAGCTTACACTCTCGTTAGTTCTAGTTGATTAAGATATATTTTTATTCGAGAGTAAGCTTAAGTTTTTCTAGGAAACTTCATTAATAAGTTTTCCGTAGGAAAACTTTGTAGAGCTTGTGAGTTTTGCATCATCATTGCAATACTCAAGAGTTCGTATTACTTTTTGTTTGTGAAATAAATATTTTACAAACCATTTTCAAATATCTCGTGTGCTTATTTTTGAGAAAAATACTTTTGGGATATTTGCTTGTATTGTGAAGATCTTTGCTACTATATCTTTTGATTGATATTATCATCTTGACACAAAGATAAAATAATTTTTACAAACCATTTTTGAATATCTCTTGTGGTTTATTTTGAGAAAAATATTTATTGAGACATTTAAATTGTGCTTAAAATCTTTTTTGCTGCATTGTGATTGATTCCATTATCTTGACACAAAGATTCTTACATATACACTCACGAACTGAATGCCACACTTGCATTATTTTGAGAGTAGATATCAAAACTACATTGAGCTTATCATATCTTATCATTCGGTAGTGCACATTGATTTGTGATATTATGCGTAGTGGTACATTTCTTCTTGTGTAAGAAGTATTTCCTTGTACGCAAAATTTTCATATTCGTTGTATTCTAGGCTTGGGCCTGAAGAGGGAGACTAGCCCTGTTGAATAGTCCCGGATTGGCTTAGACCTGATTAGGAAAGTTAGGTGCACCATCCTGGTAAGGTGTAGGTTGAGGTCAACCCAGCTAATTGACCTAGTTGTTTAGGTGTTGCTCCACCTGTTAAGTGAGCTTATAGTGGTCATCCTTGTGCTTGTTAGCCAAGGTGGGGACATAGGCAGTTTGTCGAACCTCGATAACATTTCTGGTGTCGTCTCCTTTACCGCTTCGCTTTATTGTGCATGCTTGTTTAAATTTCTATTGTAGTTTAAATTCCAATATAAATTTACATTGATTTATTTTACGTGCACTAGATTGACCTTAGGCTTGTGTAATACTGCTGTTAGTGTATTGACCTAGGGAATAAAATTTTTAAATACCAATTCACCCTCCCTTTTGGGATTGCACCAAAGCTAACATGTTAAGAGCACGGTACTGTAACTAGTTATTCAGATCGGTGTAGTAGGATACCCACTGAGTGCCAACCCCCAAAGGTTGTCGATGAGTAGGCTAGGCAGACCAGATTGGGTATAACCGACAGTAAAACCATACTATTTAAGAAGTGTGGGTTGGTGGCCAATTAGCCCTGAAGCGTAAGTGGTGTAGTAGGATACCCATTGTGTTACTGACCCCTAGAGATTTTCGGTAGTGTAGTAGGCTGGGCAGGCCAAGTTGGGTGTTCAATCGTGCATAATTATGTTATGTTTGACTTAACTTGGTAGGCCAGGCAGTGTTAAGTCTAGCTTATGGGCCGCACAACCCGGATCATGAGGGGTGGAGTCATGATACACAGATATACATCTAGGGTATAATTTCAGTAAAATACATATTTAACAAATGATTTTGAAGATATGAAATTCATTATGTTATAGTATGAATCTGTTTAAAAGTAGAGATTTTTATATGATATCAGTTATAGCTTAAGATATGCATATATTACAGTTACATTATTTGCAGTATATGTTTATAATATGATAATACTCATGTTGTTACACACTGATATTAGTCTATTTTCCTTACTGATAGGTGTCTCACCCTAACATTATAAATATTTCCAGAAATCCCGACAGACGAGTGGAGCGAGCTCTATGATAGAGGAGTTCGTAGGTACTACCCAATTGCAAGGTAAGTAGTCAGGTTAGACTCATGATGGATTTTTGGGGTATATATGTGTATAGGTAGTAACAGTGAAACTTTGGTATTGTACATATGTAAGTGTATTTTGGTTTCACTGCTTAGGTAATAAGTTTGTATAAACAGGTAAATTCTCGGTACCTATGGGTCTGGGTTGACTTTGACCGTGTATTATGGTATCAGAGTATTATCAGAATAATAATATTTTATGTAAAAAAAATGGTTCTAAAGTCAGGGCATTACATTTTGGTATCAGAGCCTTGGTTGTTAGGTTCTATAGACTTTAGTGTGCAGCGGAAACAATACCAGAGTATAGGAAGAGATCGGGAATTTAGTAAGTCAATGCTGGGAAAATTAAGATGAGTATTTAGGGTTTTGTTCCGTGATCAGGAAGCAGAACTTCCGTAGTGGTTTTTGTGTTTTTCCTGGAGTGACGATTTCAGGAAAGTCATAGTAAACTATTGTCGAGTTGTGTTTCTCAATTGCTGGACTGAATCTTAAATTAAGAATAAGGACTTTAGGTTAATTGAGGATATAAGATTTCAATTAGATAAATATGTTAGTTATGTTATGCAGATAGGGTCCTCAGACTATGTTTATTTTCTTTTCAGGATGGATCCTGGGGATAGTAGTGTCCACACTAGTGGTGATGATGGTGCAGACCCCTCTGGTGCGAGTGGCGGTGATTCAGACGCGGTTCTGCGTAGTGTGGCTTAGTAGGTTATGGATGAGATTGCATGGAGCTCTAGGGAGTAGGGAGGATCAGCAGCAGACCAGGGCTGCACTATAGAGAAGTTCGCTGAAATGAATCCTCCGGCGTTTTCAGAAGAAGTTGATCCTACAATTACTGAAAACTAGATGCAAGAGATTCAGAAAATATTGGCGGTGCTTCATTGCACCAATGAACAGAGGATCCTATATGTCACGAATAAGCTGACAAGTGCAGCTGAGAGATGGTGGATAGCCGTGAAGTTGCTTGAGGAACAGAGACCCGTACTAGTGGTCATGTCATGGAACAGATTCAAGGAGATGTTCTTTGATCATTATTTTCCTCCCACTATTAAAGAAGCTAAGATAGCAGAGTTTCTGAATCTGAGATAGGGGCAACTGACAGTACAGCAGTATGCAATAAAGTTTATCGAGCTGTCAGGTTTTGCTCCCTATATCGTTCCAGATGAGGTTAAGAAGGCGAGGATGTTTGAGAGGGGTTTAAGGCATGACATCCATAGACAGGTAGTAGTCCTAAAGGTGCAAGATTTCCCGAATTAGTGGATAGGGCCACAGTGGCAAAGGAGAGCAATCAGAGAGATGTGGAGACGCTGAGTTAGAGGAAAAGGCCCACACCTCCGGGATTCCAGGCAGGGTCCAACCGAGGCCCTTGGAGGGGAGATAGATATAGCAGAGCCCAGAGGCTAGAGACTGGGAGATAGGAGATTTGGGGCGAGCAGGCATTTCCAATTTGTCTTACATGTGGAAAGAGACACTAGGGAGAATGCCGAGCAGGAAGGAATGTCTTCTATCGATGTGGTAGACCGATTCATATAGCACAGGACATCATATGTAGTATAGTACTGCTCCTGCTCCCAAACCATTTGGAGGGAATATCCAGGCACCCAGGGGTGGTGGCCAGTAGAGGAACACAGCTTCGGCGAGGGTCTATGCTTTGACGTCAGGAGATGCTGAGGCTGCAGGCAACATCGTGATAGGTATGATTATTGTTTTATCGTATAAAACTATTGTTTTATTTGACTCAGGTGCCACCCATTCATTCATGTCATTGGGATATATTAAGATGACTAGAGTTGAGACACAATTGTTAGATATTGATTTGTTAGTAGTCACGCCAACTGGATCAGTAGTGAGATGTGGAAGGGTACTTAAAAACTATCCAGTGGGCATTCAAGAAAGAATATTACTTGTTGATCTTGTAGTGTTAGACATGCAAGGATTCGATATAGTATTAGGTATGGACTAGCTAAAAGCTAACTACACCAGTATAGACTGTTATCATAAAGAGGTAGTGTTTAGACCTCCAAGAGGACAAGGGTATAGATTTGTGGGGTCATGGGTGCGCACCCCACCACAGTTGTTATCCGTCATTCAGGCGAGGAGGTTGTTGTTAGAGGATTGCCATGGATATTTGGCTTGTGTGAAAGAATTATCGGAAAGGGAAATTGAGGATATTCTAGTAGTGAGGGATTTTCCTGATATATTCTCCGAGGGTTTGCCAAAACTACCTCCTGAATGTAAGGTAGAATTTTCTATTGATCTAATTCCGGGGACAACGCCGATTTCGAAGGCGCCATACAGAGTGGCACCGATAGAGTGAAAAGAGTTAAAGGAACAGTTGTAGGAATTATTGGATAAGGGGTTTATTAGGACCAGTGTGTCACCCTGGGGAGCGTCGGTATTGGTTGTGAAAAATAAAGATGGGTCGATGAGAATGTGCATCGGCTACATAATTTCATATTTCCATAAGTCGGCCAAAATAATGGAGATAGTTTAATCCTAAAATTAAGATGCCTATAAGAATGTAAGATACTAAGTGGGCAACGATTGGACTTATAGGTTTTGTGGGAATTCTTTATTCCCTGAGAAGTGATTTTATCACCATAACCTAAAAACAAACATGGGAATAAGATGTCATGGGCATCACATTATCAAGTAACCTGAAGGATCCTGTAAACCAAATAACACCTAACAAAATCATTTTTAGCAACTTACTTAGAAGGAAAATTATAATGATACTCGAACCTTTAGCAATCTGCTATCTAGAAGCAAAACCATACATGCTAGGATCTAGAGCTTTATCTTTCTGCTCTATCCTGTGTGAATCCTACTTGGCAATGGGACACCAATTTAACCGCTTAGGCATCAGATCAATTAGGATTTGATTTATATACAGCCTAATGTGA
The DNA here is from genome assembly GCF_029873635.1 of Malania oleifera. Classification (NCBI taxonomy): domain Eukaryota; kingdom Viridiplantae; phylum Streptophyta; class Magnoliopsida; order Santalales; family Ximeniaceae; genus Malania; species Malania oleifera. The sequence continues at coordinate 93,409,561 of NC_080425.1, forward strand.
AATCTTCTGTTGTTGTCTACAATTGATTGTAGACAACAACAATTGATTGGAGATGGCTTTTGAAGCCTTCTTCAGAATCTGATTCTTCTACCATTGGCATCTTTCTAATACAAATAAATGTCACCCTTTCCTTCCTGATCCATTTCACACAAGATTTATGCCACCAAACAATGTCCAATCACTGATCATGGTTGACTAAACAACTTCATTTGTATTGTATTTTATATCGAAAAAATAAATAAATAAGACACGTGTTTTTGCATGTTTATCCAATCGCTGGAGTAAAATCATGGTTGACTTGAAGTTAGTATAATGGAACTTAGACTTGTCATGATTGCAATTCATGTTTTTCATTGAGGATATTTTCTAACTATATTTTTATATTCAACGTGTGCCACCATGGGTTAGAAGCTGAATCTTAAAAACTATTTGAAGCAAGGAAAAAAAAATCTAAGAACCAATTTGGTAGGAAAATGATACCTTACTCTGATTTAAAAGTGTAAGCCTGTACATTAGTTTGACACTGAAAAGGAATTAAGTGGTTAGAATTCCAAGGAATGTTTTGGAGTTCATATAATTTTTACTTAAACGAATTACAAGTTATTATGTGAGTTTGAAGTCCCTTTTATACATTTGATCTAACAGGCTAATGATTACACATTCTGGTCTGAGATGTCTCAGGAGGTATGGTTCTTGATGAGTATGAATCACTATCGCAAGTTCTCTATTTAAAGATGAGGCTAACCATTGGTGGTTATCTATTGATCATTCACCTAGTAGTTTGTTTTTAAAATAAAATGGTACTAAGAGATCCAAACGGAGTGAGGGTTTTCTTTCCAACTAATAAGCTCTTATATTTGACATCTTGAGTGCTTGTGAAAGGACAGAATTTGGGCACATGTCTGGGGTTGTAATAGCAATGAAAGAAATATACGAGTTATCGAATTCCAAACTTCTTTAACCTTAGGTGATGAATTTCTAGATATTTTCCCCAGATGATTTATCAGGGCTACCTCCAAGAGGAGATTGAATTTAATATTGATTTGGTGCTAGGAACAGAGTCTATGTCAACTGCTTCATATAAAATGACACTAATTGAACTAAGGCAACCTAGGGTGCAACTAGAAGATTTCCTCGACAAGGAATTTGTTCGACCTAGTATATCATTATAGGTTGCGCCTGTGTTATTCACTAAGAGACATAATGGGACCTTGAGATTATGCATTAATCATTAGAAGTTGAATCACGTTACATTAAGAATTGGTATCGACTTCCAGAGATTGGTGGATTATTTGATTAATTGGTAAAACCCCAAAATTTTTTAAGATTGATTTACAATTAAATTATCACTAATTAAGATTTGGGAATTACATATCCCAAAGATAGAATTGAGTACACAGTAAGATCACTATAAGTTTTCGATGCTACCAATTGGGGTTACCAATGCACCTTACATTTCATGGATAAGATGAATCAAGTTATTCAACCATACTTGGATTAACTTAATATAATTGTTATGGATGATTTTTGGGGTATTCAAAGACTCAAGAAGAGCGTGAACAACATTTGTGATTAATTTTACGAACATTATGAGAGCATCAGTTATATGCTAAATAGGAAATGTGGGTTTTGGACAACTAATACGAAATTTTTGGGTCATGTCATAATCAAAAGATAATTGTCTATTGATTTTTTTAAGGTTATGTTGGTGTTAGATCTTTGGAAGACTAGAGATGGAAATTGAAATTGTTGAGTGCTGGTGCTGAAGTAAGGTATATTAGGACAGGATGTATAATCCATCGATTTATGTTAGCTATTAGTTCTAATAGAGTTGTTTACAAGATTAACTAAAAACTTATCGGGTTAACGATGGATTTTACTTGAAGTTGTATTTAACAAATTTTTATAAGGAGAGAATGTGACGCCCCAAAAATAATTATTACAGAAGGATGTAGTGAATATAATATATATATATATATATATATATAATAAAATAATAATAAAAATAAAAATAAAAGAATAATAAATTAATTAATTAAATTAATCGGCTAATTAGTTAATTGATTAATAAAAGAAATACAAGTATCATGATATATATATATATATATATATATATATATATAAAATAATTTAGTATTATAAATATATATGTATACATAGGAATCCTCCGGAACTTCCTCAGGATTCAATTGATTTGAATTTGCGCACGCCCAGAAGCTTCCCCCAGCGTCATCTTGCCTCTCTCTCTCTCTCTCTCTCTCTCTCTCTCTCTCTCTCTCTCTCTCTCTCTCTCTCTCCTCGTTCTCTTTCTCACTCTCCTAAATTTCGTCGGCCTAACGAGCACCGATCGAAAATCAAAAAATACCACTAGGCTCCATTCTCTATCATCGACATTTCTATCAGAGCAGATTTGTCGCAGGAGTGACGTAGGCATATCCCCTGGGATAAGGTAAATTCTCACTTTCACCTCAATTTTTCTTAAATTTTAAGTCGAATTGACGATCGGACACCACCATGAGAATTTAGGGATAATTCTCTACAAGTCTAATGGAACGGATTTCTCGTGGGGTCGTCGTAGGTATAGCCCAAAAATGATAAGGAGGTATTTAGAGATTAATTGTTATTTAATTATTGTAAATTTGGAAATGCTAAAATATTGAGCATTTTGGGGTTGAATTGAGTAAGTAGGAATTTTTTTTTTGAAATTCAGGACTCAGGTGAGTGCCATGGGTATAATTTCGGGATCCCTGCAGGCGTAGTTCAGGAGACCAGGTAAGGGAATAAATTAAGTTAGGTTTTTCAGAAAATTTAACGTTTATTATACAGTATATGTTTCAGAAATTATTTGTATGATATAATTAGTTTTGGGAAATACTGATGTTGAACTGAGTAAATCATGACTTTAAATTTAATAACATTTTATCAGTAAATTATGTTTTCTAGGCTAGATAATATTATATAGAATTACTCACTCATGTGGCATGAGTATAAATTGAATGTATTAAAAGTATATTAGAATATGTTTTTTATTTCATGGAATGAGCATGATATTACAGTAATTTTAGAAAGATGATAATCAATACAGAAATTAAAGATACTTCCAGTATATTATGATATGTTAGCCAACGCAGATACCGAGGTATGATAGCCGGGGCAGATGCCGAGATATGATAGCCGGCACAGAGGCCGTGATTAGTGATTCAGAAATTATGAAATAACAGTTTTATTCAGAAATATGTAAAAGTCATATTCTATTTCAGGAACATGAAAATGTTATTTATAAACAGAAATATATGTGCTATATCAAAGGGATTGTATAGTATCAGAATCCGGATGGTTACTTATGTTAAGAGCACGGTACCGTAGCTAGTTATTCAAATCGGTGTAGTAGGATACCCACTAAGTGCCGACCCCCAGAGGTTGTCGGTGAGTAGGCTGGGCGAACTAGATTGGGTATAGCCGACAATGCAACCACACTATTCAGGAAGTGTGAGTCGGTGGCTGATTAGCCCGGAAGTGTAGGCGGTGTAGTAGGATACCCACTGTGTTACTGACCCCTAGAGGTTATTGGTGTAGTAGGGTGGGCAGATCAGGTTGGGTGGGCAATTGTGCATAGTTATGTTATGTTTGACTTAACCTGGTAGGTCAACCAGCGTTAAGTCCAACTTACGGGCCGCACAACCCAGATCATAAGGGGTGGAGTCATGATACACAAATATACATCCAGGGTATAATTTCAGTAAAATACAGATTTAACATATGATTTTAAAGATATGAAATTCATTATGTTATAGTATGAACCTGTTTAAAAGTAGAGATTTTCATATGATATCAGTTACAGTTTAAGATATGCATATATTACAGTTACATTATTTGCAGTATATGTTTATAATATAATAATACTCACGTTGTCACACACTGATATTAGTCTATTTCTCTTATTGAGAGGTGTCTCACCCTAACATTACAAATATTTCAGGAAATCCTGATAGACAAGTGGAGCGAGCTCCGTGATAGAGGAGTTCATAAGTACTACCCAGTTGCAAGGTAAGTAGTTGGGTCAGACTCATGATGGATTTTTGGGGTATATATGTGTATAGGTAGTAACAGTGAAACTCTGGTATTGTACATATGTAAGTATATTTTGGTTCCGCTGCTTAGGTAATATGTATGTATAAATACGTAAATTCCCGGTACCCATGGGTCCGGGTTGACTTTGACCGTGTATTATGGTATCAAAGTATTATCAAAGTAATAATATTTTATGTAAAAAAATGGTTTTAAAGTCAGGGAATTACAAGTATAGGTATAAAAAATGTCAAAAGCACCATTTAGCAAAGTTGTACAAGTACCAAAAGCCAAAATTTACCTTGGCAAATAATCTCATAGAATAGGTCACTCTTGAGGTAGTAACCTTGAAAAAATTCAAATAAGAGAAGATTGCCTTGATTTAAGAATTTGAGATGGTAACCTTGGTAAAAGGCATTAATGAGCAAGTCACCATTGTCATGTAAATAGGAGGTGCAACATTGGAAAATGCTTGTGAAAAAGAAGGTCATCTTGATCTAAAAACCCAATGTGATAACCTTAGAAATTTCATTAATTAACAAGTCTTTGTCACTGCTAAGGAAGGAGGGGCTAACTTTAGGAAATACCTTTAAAAAGGCCCAAATGTCACTTTGGTCCAAGCATTCAAGATACAAAAAATGACCCAAACCCACCTTAATTCAAGCATTTAATGGTTGAAGGGATTAATAATAATAATAATAATAATAATAATAATAATAATAATAATAATAATAAAAAGGTGGAGCAACAAAAAAATTCCAAAGGACATCCCTAAAGCCCATAAGTGTCATTTAATATCAGTCACTATGAACGTATAACCCCAACATTGTCAAGGTCATTCAACATCAATTTGGAGCATTAAAACCCTTGGAGGAAGCCTAAGATTACATAATGACTATAATATCTTACCTATATACTTTATGGGGATGCTGATATAAGCGTAGGAGAACATCTTCGGAAGCCACCGAGAGTTCCGTAAGTTTTTTTATCTTTCTCTTGATTATAAGTTATTTTCACAATTTATGGATACAGAGATAAAGATTCGATCTTGGGCATCAATAAAAATCGTAGTATGAATATAGCTATGAGAAAAAGTAGCCAAAAAAAGAAAGGCAAAATGTAATTTGACCAAGATAGGAAAAAGAAAGTATGAAAACAGTATGATGAGGAAATTTTTGTGGAATTCCTGAGCATCGGATGTCAAATAAATAGGATCAGAAAACTTGTAATTTTGCATATCTAAGACAAAGATGCATTTTCTCATCTTCTTGATAGGTCCATACCCTAAATTAAAATAAGAATAATGAAGCAGTTTTTCAAGAACTTGCGGTTTCTCTTGTGGGTGGTTCTCCACAAAATTAGGAGAAAAAATCAAAGTTGATTGTGACAGTTTTTCCTTGTGTAATTAATCCCCTTTGTATATAAATAGGTGTGTTGAGAATGTAAAGAATCATCAGAAAAATAGAGTTGAGAGAAGAGAGTGGGATGGTAGAGAGAGCTGTGAGAGTTGAGAGAGTTTTGAGTGAGTATTTTACCTCCTCCTCCTCCTCCTCTGTATTTTTCAGAAAATACTAGCTATATCTCCTATGGATGTCGGCAGATTTTGGCCGAACCACGTATATCTTGGTGTTACTTTTGTGTGTATTTTATCTTTGTTTTTGTTCAAGTTTCCCAACAAGTTGTTGAGAATTCTACTTGTGAGTTTGTCTCACATTGAAAAATTTGAATAGATGATGGGTGTTAATATACGTGGTTGGGCTCAAGACCAGATAGGCTTAAACTTTTGGGTCAAGTTGGTGTTCATCCATGTATATAAGTCTAAATTTTTTATATTATTTGTCCCGCATTGGAGAGAAGTGTTTTTTAGACTTGAGGTTGAAGCTATATAAAGAGCTCAACTCTTCATTTGTAAAACACACCTCAAAGTTGTACTTTGTCAAGAAGTAGTGGATTGATCATCGGCGCCAGAGGACGTAGGTAATTCTATACCGAACCTCGTAAATTTCTTGTCTTGTTTTTTTTATTGCTTTATTATTAGTTTCTGCATTGCTTTAATTTTCTTATATATTCAATAGCAATAGTTGTAATATAGGTGTTTGGTACAAGTGGGGTGCCCAGCACAACAATTAGTATCAGAGCTGGTTGAATAGTGTTGATACGGAGGTGTTCCTCTATTAGGATCCTTGATTCCACTTTTGATGCCTAAGAAAGACCTTGTCTAAGCGAGTGCTCAAATACCATTGCGGCTCAGTCGCTCCCTGGAGGTCGGCCTGGTCAAAGTGGAATTTCATAGGATAAAACAGGGTAGACACAGTTGGTACGTACTATTCATCCTAGGCCTTTTGCTTTGTTGGTTGCTATTGAATATATAGAAGATGGCAGAAACTAGTGCAGCAGTAGAAGAAACTCTGTCCACACGAACTCCAACCCCTTCAGTTTCGACATCATCATCGAAGACGATAGCTAATGTTCGGTTTGAGGTGGAGAAATTTGATGGTACCAATAACTTTGGTATGTGGCAATGTGAGGGGATGGACATCTTGTATCAACAAGAACTAGATATTGCTTTGGATGATAAACCGGTAGATATGGGTGACAGAGATTGGGAAAAGATCAATTGTCAGGCATGTGGTACGATTCGTCTATGTCTCGCCAAAAATCAGAAATATTGTGTTATGAGGGAGACATCAGCAAAAAAATTGTGGAAGACATTGGAAGATACATTTATGACCAAGAGTCTGGAAAATCGGCTCTATTTGAAAAAGAAATTGTTTCACTTCCAGTATCAACCAGGTATTTTGATTAATGACCACATAGATGTTTTCAATAAAATTTTGGTTGATTTGTTAAATTTGGATGAAAAGGTGAAAGATGAGGATAAAGTCATATTGTTACTGAATTCTCTCCCTGATGAGTATGAACATCTGACCACCACTTTATTGTATGGGAAAGATAAAGTTACTTATGATGTTGTTTGTACTGCATTGATTAGTACTGAATGCAGAAAGAAGGATCAGAGGGTCCATAAGGAAACAGCAGAAGCACTAACAATAAGGGGACGTTCTCAGAGTCGTATGCCTGGAAGGAAAAGTAAATCTCATGGGAGGAGTAAATCTCGTGGGAGACCTGCTAAAGATAAATGCGCCTTTTGTCATGAGAGAGGGCATTGGAAGAAAGATTGCCCTAAATTACAGCAGAAGAATAAGGGAAAAGCACATTCTAATGCCAATATAGCCAATGATGATGGAAGTGAGTCAGATTTTTCTCTTGTTGGAACATCTTCGTCACATTATTTTGGTGAGTGGATTTTGGATTCTAGTTGTTCCTATCACATGTGTCCCAATAGGGAATGATTTTCTAATTTTGAAGAATTAGATTGTGGGGTTGTTTTTATGGGAAATGATAATACTTGTAAAACAACTGGAATAGGATCAATACAGTTGAAATGTCAAGATGGAACTATTAAGACCTTGACTGATGTTAGGTATGTTCCAAGCCTAAAGAAGAATCTGATTTCATTGGGTGCCTTAGAATCCAAAGGGTTCACTATCACTTTGAAAGATGGAACCTTAAAGATTAAATCAGGTGCGCTGGTGGTGATGAAAGGAATAAGGAAAAATAACTTGTATTATTTACAAGGTAATACAGTTATTGGCTCAGTAGCTGTTGTTTCTGAAAAAGATGCAGGTTCAAATACAACCAAGTTATGGCATATGCGATTAGCATTTGCAGGAGAAAAATCTTTGCAACAATTGGCTAAGCGAGGTTTGTTAAAGGGTGCAAAGGTGTGCAAACTTGAATTTTGTGAGCATTGCATTCTGGGAAAACAAACTAGAGTGAAATTTGGCACAGCAATCCACCAGACTGAAGATATTTTAGACTACATCCATACAGATGTATGGGGGCCCACAAAAACGGCTTCGTTAGGTGGTATGCATTATTTTGTTACTTTTGTTGATGATTTTTCTAGAAGAGTTTGGGTGTATTCTATGAAGCATAAAAATGAAGTGTGTGATATTTTCCTTAAGTGGAAAAAATTAGTTGAAACTCAAACTGGCAAAAAGATTAAACTGCTCAGATCAGATAATGGTGGTGAATACACGAGTGACCCGTTTATGAAGGTATGTCAGGATGAAGGTATTGCTCGACACTTCACAGTTCGAAATACACCACAGCAGAATGGGGTGGCAGAGGGCATGAATCGGACTTTGCTGGAGAAATTTCGATGTATGTTGTATAATGCTGGGTTAGATAAAAGGTTTTGGGCTAAGGCTGTTAGATATGTGTGTTATCTCATCAATCGTCTACCATCATCTTCAATAGGAGGAAAAACACCTTATGAGGTATGGTCTGGAAAGCCTGCTAGTGATTATGATTCTTTACATGTATTTGGTACTGTGGCTTATTATCATGTTAAAGAATCTAAGTTGGATCCAAGAGTCAAGAAAGCAATATTCTTGGAGATAAGCGCAGGAGTCAAAGGATACCGTCTTTGGTGTCTAGAGACGAAAAAAATGATTTTAAGTAGAGATGTAACTTTTGATGAACTTGCGATGATGAAGAAAACAATACGCAAAGAGTCACGAGTTGAAGAGAAGACCGGTGGTACTCAACAACAGGTGGAGGTTGAGACAATTTTGGGAAACCCAGTGAGAAATGAGACTACACAAGGTAACTCTCCAGTTATGGTGGGGAATAGTGTACAAGAAGAGGAGATTTCAATTCAAGAATCTTCACAACAATAAGAATCAATTGTTTCTCAAAGGCCAAGACGAGAAATTCGAAAACCTGCTCGGTATACTGATATGGTGGCCTATGCACTTCCAGTTGTAGATGATAATGTTCCTTACACTTTCAAAAAAGCAATGAGGAACTCAGAATCATACAAGTGGAAGAAAGCAAAGGATGAAGAAATGCAGTCTCTTCATCTAAATCAGACTTGGGAGCTAGCCCAACTACCCAAGGGTAAGAAAGCAATTGGTTGTAAATGGGTTTATGTAAAGAAAGAAGGATTTCCAGATGCAAATAATGTTCGATTCAAAGCTAGATTGGTAGCTAAGGGCTACGCACAGAAAGAAGGCATTGATTATAATGAGGTATTTTCTCCAGTTGTTAAACATTCTTCCATTCGAATTTTGTTGGCTTTGGTAGCACAATTTGATCTTAAACTAGTTCAATTCGATGTAAAAACTGCATTTTTACATGGTGATTTGGAAGAGGAAATCTATATGACTCAGCCAGATGGATTTCAGGTTGCTGGAAAAGAAAATTGGGTATGTAAACTGGGTACATCGTTGTATGGTTTAAAACAGTCTCCAAGACAGTGGTACAAACGATTTCATTAGTTTATGATGGGTCAGAAGTACATCAGAAATAAACATGATCATTGTATTTATTTTCACAGACTACAAAATGGATCTTTTATATATTTACTCTTGTATGTTGATGATATGTTGATAACTTTAAAGAATAGGGAAGAAATCAACAAGTTGAAAAGTCAGTTAAATCAAGAGTTTGAGATGAAAGATCTTGGTGAAGCAAAGAAGATACTTGGCATGGAGATTCGCAGAGGCAGAATGAGAGGAAGAGTTAGTTTGTCTCAGAAACAGTATTTGAAGAAGGTAGTACAGAGTTTTGGCATGTCTGAGCAGTCAAAACCAGTAAGCACTCCTCTTGCTCCTCATTTCAAACTTAGTGCTGTTTTATCTCCTAAACCAGATGATGAACGTAAGTATATGTCATAGGTTCCTTATGCAAGTGTTGTTGGTAGTCTGATGTATGCAATGGTTTGTACTAGACCTGATATTTCACAAGCTGTTAGTATGGTAAGCAGGTATATGCATGATCCGGGTAAAGGACATTGGCAAGCTATGAAATAGATTTTGAGATATATTATGAATACTATTGATATTGGTATAGTATTTGAGAAAAATAATACTATTAAACAATGTGTTGTTGGATATGTGGATTTGGATTTTGCAGGTGATTTGGATAAACGTCGATCAACTACTAGATATATTTTTACATTTGCTAATGGTCCAGTGAGTTGGAGGTTTACCTTACAGTCTACCATTGCCTTGTCTACAACAGAAGCAGAGTACATGGCAGCTTCAGAGGCTGTTAAGGAAGCTATTTGGTTGCAGGGTTTACTTGAAAATTTGGGAATTGTTCAGAAGCACATTGTTGTGTTCTGTGATAGCCAAAGTGCTATTTATTTGGCAAAGAACCAAGTCTACCATGCACAAACGAAGCACATCGACGTTCGATTTCATTTTATGCGGGATATTATTGATGGAGGCAAGATACTTCTTCAAAAGATTGCTACAACTGAAAATCTCGCAGATATGTTAACCAAGATTGTGACAACAATCAAGTTCAAACATTATTTGGACTTGATCAATATCTTGCAAATCTGAGTATTTTTGGAAGGCGCTGATGATGTGGAACCCTAGAAAATGTTGGTGACTGAAAAATTTGTTGAATTTATCGTCAAAGTGGAGATTTGTTGTTTTTGTCCCACATTGGTAGAATGCTTCCACATTAGTATAAATGATTGTTTTGAATTTTTTATATTATTTGTCCCACATTTGAGAGAAGTGTTTTGTAGACTTGAGGTTGAAGTTATATAAAGAGCTCAACTCTTCATTTGTAAAACACACCTCAAAGTTGTACTTTGTCAAGAAGTAGTGGATTGTTCATCAGCGCCCGAGGACGTAGGTAATTCTATACCGAATCTCGTAAATTTTTTGTCTTGTTCTTTTTATTGCTTTATTATTAGTTTCTGTATTACTTTAATTTTCTTATATATTCAATAGTAATAGTTGTAGTATTGGTGTTTGGTACAAGTGGGGTGTCCGGCACCACAAACACTTCCATCATCATTTACAAGGAATTTATTTTAGAGAAAAATAATAATAATAATTGAGCTTCCCGTTGATCAATTTCCAAACCACCTTTGATTCCAAAAGCCTGTTTCTGATGGCCCCTCACAATGGTCCTTGTAGCTTTGGCCCCAAGACAACTCAAGTGCTCTGGGCAGAGAGAGAGAGAGAGAGGTGATGGACCTCATGGTTCTATTGACAACAAAATAAAAACTTAACCTACCCTTCTCTGAAAGGGCCACAATTATCTCTTTTCATTTTTAATATCTGACTAATTAATCCTGTTTTGGGTCTTACCGTGTTATTTGTAATTTATGATAGCAACTAAATAGTAAATTAAGCATAAAGCTAAAGTAATTATCATATTCAGTCTAATCAAATTTTGCACTGTTGAGTTGAGTCCAATCCTGCAAAAGCTATCAATAAAACAAAAGCATAGAACATTCACACATCTTTGGAGTCCATTCTTGCTTGTCATGAGCTGTAACCACTAACTGGATACACCAAGCCCCTGTGGCCTGGCCAAAGGGGCTACCTCAAGTCAAACCATCTTGCAGGCATTAGTGATTTTAAATATGTTGGCTTTTGGTAGAAAAAGTCATCCCTTCTTTCAATAATTTCTATACAATATACAGATAATCTATCCATCATGAAATAAGATTTACAAGCGAGACTTTTGACATGGAAGCCTCAAATTTTAATCCTTAACATATTCCTTGAATGACTCATAATCACCTATCTAAAAAATGTTTTGAAAAAGATGGATAACTATGGATGAACTGAAAAGCTTAGCAGGGACTAAGCTTAGTCACCCCTTCATAAACAAAACAAGAATGAAGATTAAGGTGAAAAAAGAATGGTAATAAGGATTGAAGAGATTGGAGAAGAGGAGAGGAGGTTGCGGGATGTGAGTAGAGTTGCATCTTGCATGAGAGAGAGAGAGAGAGAGAGAGAGAGAGAGAGAGAGAGAGAGAGAGATATGTACTAAAGCAAAGGAAGGAGTTAGGAGGAGATTATTAGTGTTCTTTAATTGCTGAACTTCCAAACTGCTGATATTGTATTTGCCAGTGTAAAATTGACATAAAGGCTAAGGCTTTCTCACTCTTGTGCTTATTCCATCTATAAAGAAAACGAAGCTCCAGCTAAAGTACATAAATTCAGTAGAACTCTTTAAGATATAAAAATAAAAATAAATAAATAAACATTGATCTAATGATAAAAATGGAACAATCAAATATACATTCACTGGTAATGTCTAACTTATTAAATGGCTGCATGGCCTTACGCGTCCAAACCTTGGTTCTTGGCTAATAACATGTTGTCTCCTAGACAAAGCATACAACTCTCACTCTTGCCTTTCTCATGGTTGATTAGGTCAAGTAAATGGAAAGTAAACCTTAATACCTTTGATTTTTTAATTTTTGTTATTCTAGGTTCAATGAGCAATAAAAAAAATGTTTGAAATAAAGAAAAAAAAAATATGCATCGAGTGAATGATGCAATAATACCTTTGCTTTTATATATATGCAAGGGTTCTTCAGAAAAATTGATCGACTAATTCCTTTAAAACAATTTCATCTTTCATATGAGGCCAAACAATCTTAATATCATCTTATTAGTGCTAAATTTTAACAGCATAATTTTATATATCATCTTAAATTAACTTCATCTTAAACTAAGCAAATCCCAACAATTTATATCACCATTCCCAAATGGAAGGCCGTGGGTTTGAATTCTTTTATTTGTAAGAGATAAATGCAATTGGGGAAAAGTAGGAAGAGTTTTGAGCCTCCTCTAGGGGCACTAGATTGACCATTGCTTACTTTTAAGTAGGATAATAGAATTATTATTGCCGCATAAACATGGAGTGTTGAAGGAAGAGAGAGAGAGAGAGAGAGAGAGAGAGAGAGAGAGAGAGAGAGAGAGAGAGAGCTAGGAAAATCATACATGTATTGAAATCTTTCATGTTGAATTCCCAATACCCAAAGGAAGGAAAAGACAAACCCCACAGCTTAGCAAAACATTAAATTTTAACAGTTCATTCACAAAAGCTGCCCTAAAGATAAGGCCATCAACAAGAGATGACTCGAAACAACAATACTTTGCATCCATTCAGGGTTGGGTTAAATGAATTTGCTCATTAGAATTTTTAAATTTTATTTAATAGGAATCAGAGGAAATCGTAGGCCAGGGAATGGGACGACAAAAATCTGAGTTTGATCTGCCCATCCTAAGTGGAACTATGCTTACACCAATTTACGCAAACAAAGCATTGAAGGTGAAAAAAGCACCTGGAGCTGCTGAAAATACCTAAAATTACATCTGCATTACTCAACAATGTTGAAGCCAAAGGTCAACGAATAATTTCCTCTCAGCTGGGTTTCGTATACTCACAAAATGAGTTCAAACAGCAGAATCAACATAAACTACAAGCAAAATAAGTCATCAAACAGAGATTCAAGTTCACCAAACAATCTAGAAATTTTCAAGGATGGCGCCAAAATTTTATGAAGGCAGCAGCTTCAGCACTTTTGTTCTTAGCATGACTGTAAAAAAATGACCAAAAAGAAGATTTTGAGTACTCTTCAAATGATCATTTGATAAACAAATTGTTAAAAACATGAGCTGAACTTCATAAAATGCAATGGAATTATTTCAACTCCAGCAAAACTTGATAAAATTGTCCAATTCCCATGGGATGTCGACATCCCAGAATTAGATAACCTCACCCTTTTCTTCTTCTCCCCCCCCCCCCCCCCCCCCTACTCCCTCCTCCGGTTTGTTCGTAAAAATCTAACAAAATAAAAAGACGCAAATCAAATGTAAAGAAAATCGACCAAGTTAGCTACCCATATTTGCAGCTTACTAGTTGATTAAAAGGTTACTATGGAATTAAAACAGTACCAGCCAGTATTATGAGAGAGATAACCTATGATGTTGGTTGCTGCTCTTGCCCACAAAGAAGTGTACATTTTGCTTCCTATTGAAGTGAGCACATACAAAATATTGCATGAAAAATGACCCAACCCAAGACACAGTCACACTGAAGTTTCCTTTCTGAAGCACTCCTAATGTATCCAATGTTACCACAGTCAATCATTCAACTATACAATGAAGCGGTATTATTGAGGACCAATCATGATGTTCTGAGAAGATTGTACCTTCCCAGTTTATACAAACACTTTTCTTTTTTGGTTGCTTCATATATTGAAGTGGGGTATAAATTAATCAAAGAAACTAGCTGAAAGCAGCATGGGCCTTATCAAATCAAAAAGGTTCCAATTGCCAATTGATCTCTAAATTACTACAATCAGTTGAGTCTTTGACTTTATTTAAAGCTGCTTGCCTGTGTTGCAACACAAGTGAGCCGTTGTCAACCTGCTTTACTGTCTTGTCACTCCTTTTGCGGGGCAATTTCTTCGAGACATTTTTCCATTTTGATTCAAAACTGCAAGCTATAAATAAATACAATTAACAAAAAAATGAATCATTTTCCTTCAATCACTAAACACCACCATATGTCAACAAAAAGCACATGAAACAGTAAGAATCTGTAAGTTACCATGTTCATTAATTTTGAAGAAACACACTCCAATTAGTTCACCGAAAGTAAATGGAGAAGAACAACAACAATCATTATGACGTTGATGTGAATATGAAAGTGGGATAATAAGAAAACCCAATGCCACGGACACATTAATCAGTATAAATAGCTGAGAACAATTGTCTAGAACTAAATTTTTCAACTCACATACATGGCCTTGAGATGTTATTTTGAAAAAGAAAAGCCAACTTTATCTGGAAAATACTTCATTGGCATTACCCAAGTATCAACAGTACAGTAAATGAATAAAAAAAGAGTTCAGAGGTAATGATGTTATTTTACCAAAAAAGTAGGTAATGATGTTCTTGTACTGGCAAAAAATAATTTTCATTTTATTTTCCATTTTTTGTGCTCAATCTGTCAAGCTTACAAGTTCTATCTAAAGGATCAGTCCAACATACTTACATGGAAAAGTTCAGCTACTCCTCATCAATCAAAGCATGAGTGAGACTATACCAGAAAACATTTAGGGTCTTTAAACATCATCAAATACATGAACCATGCCATAGTTTAGCAACTGAGCATATTGAATAATGTTTGGTCAGTTTGTCTAGGAAACACTAGAGACTGACTCAAAAAATGGAGCACACCAACAGTGACAACCAAATTCCTTTATTGAGCAGTTGCAATAGTAGTGCATCTTCTTTCTAAAATCCCTCCATATGTCATTCTAAATTTTGAATCTAAGACCCCTTTGTTTTAACTTCTCCTTTACACACCGCATTGATCTCGAGATAAATTACAATAAGACAGATGAAAATCAACACTTAGTAAAAAAACAAAAAAAAATTTTAAGAAAAAATTTATGTTTCTTTTTGACCCTCAATGATTGGGTCTTAGGAATTGACCTTAATAGTGATGAAGACTCAAAGCTATATTTTGGTAATATGTTTGCTGCAGAGTTTTATAAAAGATTTTGCCTTTAAGAAGTCTATTTTCTTTTACTTTATTTTTGTTTATTTTAAATATATGTGGAATTTTGTGTGCACAATACATACATTGTGTTTCTTTCTTGAGATATAATGAATTTTTTGTGCAAATTTTAGATGTTTTTTCAACAATTTCAAACAGGATAGAGTGTCTCCAAAATATTTAAAAGGAAAAATTAGTGTTTTAAGTATATTTAAGACTATTTAATATCTATAATAACATTAATACATATAATAAATAAAATTTAAAATGAATAGAGTTTTTAATATAAAAATTTAATGTCTTAGCCCAAAACAATAGGTTAATAGATTCAGAGAATTGCAAATAAAATGTGAGAAATGTATAAAATATAATTTTTTCACGTAGTCAATCTTTCCCCACCGCCACCGCCACCCCCACCCCCATCCCCATCCCCATCCCCATCCCCAACCCCAAAATAAATAAATAAATAGACCAATCTGGATCTGCCACTGCACACCAGAAAAAAATACTGTAGGATGAAGAAATTTTCAAATCAAACTCTCACGTGGGATAAGGTTCGAGAAGCATCACAAAAATAAATAAATATATGAATAAAATAAAACAAGAGATAGGTATTAATTTTATCCATAATAGCATGATAGAATTATTTTTACTTTTTTTCTGATTTGTCTGATTTGTAATTTTTCAAAATCCCCCTGTTTCAAGTATTGGTACAGAAATAATGACACCTGCTTAAGAGAGAATGAAAGAAAAAAAAAATTGTTCAGCGGGAAGGGTGGGGTGTTGAGGATACCTTCACTTTGATCCTTAAAACCTTGAATTATGCATGCACAAATCCAAGGCCTTCCTGCACGTGATGCTTTTGCACCACCTTTTAGTTCACCATTATGTTCCTTTAGACTACCAAAAAAATGAAAAAAAGAAAAGAAAAAAAAAAGGGAAAAGCATGCTTTTAGTAAAAATGAAAAAAAGATATGCTAAAAGAATTAATGCGGAATCCACCTAATATAGTAGAGAAGACTAGAATTAAGATGAAATCCTTAAGAGGAGAGAGAGAGAGAGAGATGCAGTGTACCATAAAGATAATTGACAAATATCCAATGAGACTCCTTATTTTCTCCAACAGTAACAACAATAATCAAGACTATTAAGTCCCAATAGGTGGGGCTGGCTATATGAATCTTTTTCTACCATTTGCACGACCCAAAGACATCCTCAAAAGATACAATGCTATAAAATATTTTCTACTACCTCAGTCCATGTACAACCTCTTTTACATAAGCTAAACACCTTTCATCCATGAGGCATTGCTTCGTCTACTTGGTATATGTCATTCTACAAGCAGTATGCCTAGCCTACGCCCTACTATAGATGTGCTCGTTTCTTACTTTATCTTTTATATTTATGCGCATTCATCCATCTTAAGATTCTCATTTAAGAAACATTTACTTTTCTCCTTTTCACACCTGATCCATATAACATAAGTGGTACTATAACCATCCTATAATTTTTTAAGGGTACTGTATGGTAACAAAACACACTAGATTCACTCCTTCATTTTATCAACATTCATCCTAAATTTACTTAAACTGGGTTTCATATAATCTTTCCTACTTCTGCTTATCTTGAAACATCTAGATTCTAAAACATCTCTCCATAGTTCTAGCATAGATTATACTTCACCTCTAATTTCATCTATCACGACAAATCATTCTCAAACAATAGACAATGAGGAACCCTATTTTGGTAATTTCTTGTAAGTTCATCCATAACTACAGCAAAAACATAAGAACACAAAAACACCCATGATGTACATCTTTCAGGAATTCTCTAACTTCTTTCCTTGTAGTCTTAAACGCTAGTCATTAGACACAATCCACACATCCTTAATAATGTCTATAAATCTATTGCTTACTTCTTTCTTTTCTAGGACCCACCACAAACCATGTGTGAAATGCATATTTTCTCTAATATTTATATTAGTCTCCTATAGATGGATATATAACCTCCGTCCAAGTATAATATCAAACTGATTTTCTAAAATTAATGTTTCTAATCTTGGTCGTTCTTCCATTATCCTTTGCCAGAGTTTCATTCTTTGAAATCTAGTTTTACAGATCAATACTAGGTTATCAGATTTTTCTCATTTTTCAATTCTCATTTTAGGGATCCCACCAGATTTTCATTAGCTTAAACAATTGCTCCATCTTCCTTTTATATATTCCTCTTTAACTAATAGACTAAAATCCTTACTCTTTATACACTTGAAATTTTCTAGGTCTCTACGCGTGCCTTTTCTAGCCCTAGGCGCTAGCAAGTTTGCATATGTCTTTTCTCCCCATCTTTAGTGTTTAGTTGGTTATACAAGTTACTGTACACTCTTGAGTTCTGTTTACTAATACTTTCCTTTTCAATTTTTAATTCCTCCATAATTTTTTTCCCTATTTCTACATTGTTGCCATGTCTATCTTGCCACACTTCTTTCTAAACTACTTTATGGACATCCTCATCTCATTATCAACTCTCTTCGCCAATTGCACCTTTTCCTTTTGATTCCTATAAGACCTCATTTGCTATATTTTAATATAATTAGCCTTATCATTCTGTATAGTGTTTGTGCTTACGTTATCTTCTATTGCCACTTGCATTCTTTTATCATTTCGTAACTACATTTTCTCCCTTTAAGCTCCACCACCTAGTTCTCTTGTACTGAGTTTCTCCTTTTTTTCTAATGCATATATCTCTAACACTAACATCCTATGCTGTATAGTTAGATTTTCACCTGAGTTAACCTTATCTTCCACACATTATAGTCTGTGTACCCCCTTTATTTAAATAAAAAAATCTATTTGACTACTAACACTCTTGATGGTTACTAGGTGCTCACATCTCTCTCTTAAAATCCATGTTCATTGTCAGAAACTTTGTTATTTTCTTACATTCAAGAAATACTACTTGAAAGAAAACTGAAATTTTCCAAATCTCTATTTTCTTGTTAAAACAAGAACAGCAAGTATTTTCCTTTACTTTCCTTTTAAAAACAAACAAAATTTAGCCTACAGTTGCCAGTTTTTCACCATTCCAAGCAAGTGATTAGAAGGTAAATGTGTCAAGCTGCCATTTTGTTCACTCCAAGCACAAATCGGAGCATCATTTTTATTGTCTACTATTTTGAAGTTTCCCTTACTAATTTTCATAGTACACATATCTTGCAAATAATCATACGTGACGTCATCAATTCTCCTTAAAAACTGCAGGTCAAATTTCAAAAATATGGAGCAATAAATTAAATAAAATAAGAAGAAATGCAAAACCAATCGGACTAAGATACAAGTGTCGCACTCTATAAGGATATTCAAGCCCTACGTGGTTTGCAAAGCCTATCAATTTGGTAAAGCAAAAATACTCTTGATTTATCTCCTACACAAGAGTCTAATTGAATCACAAGACTCAAACAATCATGCACAAACTCAAAAAAGTGAGGAACTCAAAGCTACACCAAGGAAACACCTTAGTTTGAAGGATGAAGCTGTCTGAAATATAGATTTAATGTTTTGTTATGTGACGCACATATTTCTGCATAAGGAAAATGAGTGCAAGATAGACTTGTCCATATGTTTATTCTAATCTTGGATTCATGAACAGATTAATGAAAATGTATGTTATACATACAGATATGCAACACATGTATACACTATACACGCATGAACCAATCAAAAATTTAAGATAAATCTATTTTTTTCAAAAATCGCTTCAAGTTCCAAGGCATGTAAAATCATGGATGATGCAAGGCACAACAATAATATTTAATGTAAATTGCCCAACACCTCATAATTTTGAATGAACTTTTTAATTGGTGCCTAATATCTTGTTAAACAGAATTTATTGGTTTTCAAAAGAGCAGCAGACATTATAACAAAACATCAGCAACAGAAGACATGATTATCCTAATCCAATCATGGTTATCATGGACATGGATTTCAAATTGAAAATTAATATATACGGGTGATTTTGAAACCCAATATGAACTTATCATCTGAATCTACATATATCAGCTGAATTGCACTAAACTCTAACTACATTGCAGCATTTTTGGGTGAACTTTCAAAATCATTTGTATCCAAATTTGGTCATCGTTGAATTCAATGGTCCAAATTATTCCAAACTACAATAAATTTTCATAAATATGAGAAAGCTTTAAACCCAAGTTTATAAATATGAGAGAGAGAGAGAGAGAGAGAGAGAGAGAGAGAGAGAGAGAGAGAGTTGAACATACCGTCGAGAGAAATTGGTGGTGACGCCAACGTAGGTCTTGATGGGAGCATTGGTGCACAGGATGAGATAAACAGACCACGATTTAGATGCAGATCTTGATTGTGAAGTCCTCGCCGATGACGGTGATGCTGATGGTGCAAACGGTGATGATGATTGTAACTGAGAAAGTGAAGATTTGGGGGGTTTAGGGTTAGGGTTATGGGGCTTTATAGATCGGAATGCCCTCGAAAGCATCCTCACCATGGTCGGAACTCCGTTCAGTTCCGACACCGCAATTCGCAACTGCGTAATCAACCGTTAGCCAAACGGTCATACAGAAATTCGGGGGCTTCCCGTCCGTACAACGGAAACGATGTCGTTTCAATACCCAGGATTCAGAAAAATAAAGTGAACGTTTATTTTTTGAAAAAAAAAAATCTTTTAGCTGCTTCGTTCGCCGCCTCATTTAACCTCACCAGGGTTGCGTTTGTTCTGCTTCGCCTGCTTCAGTCGTTTATAGGGATGTCGATTGGTTCATTGGTTCTGTTCGGATCCATTTTTAGCTAAATTAAAATTTGAAATAAATTAGTTTACTTATAAAATTTGGTAAAAAATAGTCCTTAGAAACCATTTTTCTAGTTATTTTAAAAAACCAACAGGGCAATCAAAACAAAAATTCCAACCCAAAAAACATAAGAACATGTTTGAGAACAGAAACTATAGGTATTGAATTTTAATTTGAATGAATTATGACAAAATTTAATATAATTTTATATTACATTTTATTCAAATTTATCAAATCTAATGTCTCAAAGGTGAAAATATGAATAACTATTTGATTGAATTATCCTAACCTAAAAACCAAACAAAAATATAAACTAGCCATGAGATACATAGCAAGTGTCAACCCAATTTGGATAAACCTCACCATCCTAACCCAACCAAAATCTCTTCGGGTAAATATCCAATGTGAAATCATGGAACTTAACAATCTTTCTTGCATCTTAATTTTTATCCATCTTAGATACTGTCCAATCTTTCACATATTGATAAGATACGGACCTAAACCATCATATCATCCTTCATAAGATCAAAATCTCTCCTTCACACATTTGAACATTCGATCATGATTCTAAGCTTTATAATCAAACCATGCAAACGGAACGTGTAAAAGCACTCAAAATCCAAAATCTAAACATGCCAATCATCATTCCTTTCTGCTCACCCGAAAATCCCAAAAAGGAGGATTCTGGCTGCCAAGAAAACTAGAATTCATTCTTATTTAAATTTTGAGCGTACACACTATTGATAAGAACACAAGTCGGTACAACTACAAATTAATGGGCCATGCAAGGATACCATGCTTGATGAAAAACTCGCAAAAAGCAAGTATTGCCAGGGGCAAACTATATTTCAAAAGGGAAAAAAATTAAATATAAAGAAAAACTTTTTAAGAATCATAACAAAACTCTTGCTTTCAATGCTACAGATATCAAATTATAACCAAAAAAAAAAAAAATCAATCAGGCCAAGCCACTGTGTCCTGAGAAGAATCTTCCCTCAATGGCTTCCAAAAATAGCACAACACTGAAATGATACTGTAGGGCCAAATCCAGGAAACTGCAATTGACAGGAGCCATTTTCGTGTACAAAAAAGGGGGAAGATAGATGCTGTCATTAGAGCTCTCGCAGGCAAAAAGATTTGCAAACCAAGCATTGAATGAAAAGAAGTATTTTGTTTGTCCCTTCTAACTTAATCTCGCATTCTGCCTAGTCTTAATCATTCGCTTTAGTGTTGCTAACCAGAAGCTGCACTCCTCCCATTCACTCGTTGTAAGAAGAACCTGCACGACAAAAACAAATAGAACCTCACATCCACTTATAAACTTCTAGCTAAAAAGCAACAGTAGGTATATATACGACAGGTTTGTGGGTGTGTTCCTAAATGATCTCTTTTTTTAGCCAACAAGATAGTTAAAAAAGCATTTTTTGACACTGCCTCCTAATGGATGAGAATGTGTAGAAAGTTCCAAGATAACTGATGAAAATTAAAAACCATATTCATCAAATTCAAAGCTTGAAGTAGATCATTAACAAAAAATATTTTAGCAGGGTCATCTAGATCATTATTCTTTGAGGGCGCATTTGGTTCAATGGCTAAGGCTTATGGCACTGGACCGGACTAAACTGGACTACCTATAATCATTGCCCTCTGCTATGTTTGGATTGGGATACCCATTAAATAGGCTAATCATTGAAAAGACTTAAATAGCCTTTCAATGAAAGGTATTTTCTGAAGTGTATTATCCTCCAGAAACCACTGCAATCCCTTCTTCCTCTATCTTCTTCTCTGTAAGTGAAGATAAGGCAAAGATGGCTCAATTTTTTTGCTGAAAAATGATTCGGAGAAGAACGTTTAGAAGAGGATTCAGGTTTCCTTCAAATGATCGAACAGTTTCTTGTCGTCATGTATCATTTGAACTCCACAAATATGGCAGCCACACAAACCCTTGTTGGGGAACTAAGGCTTGTTCTGAAGTTATTGGGAAGAGCCCTATTTGCTTATCTAATCCCAGTTGATTAGATTTTTTATTTTTACTCCATGAATCTAGTTTTAAAATGTGTGGTGCTGTAATCACTAATTTCATACAGCTCAACCACAACACAGGCCTCATCTCTGTAGGACCTCTGGCCCGACGCTCCCTTCATTGTGAAGGTTGGTACGCTCCAATGACAAGAAAATTTCATCTTTGCATCCAACTTTTTCTTGTCTCAGCTATACCCAGATTTTTCGGAAGTCTTTTTGACTGTTTTTTGTGACAAGGGAATCTCATTGAGTTCAACAGATGACAATGGGCGAAGGAGATAATGGGAGTTGGTTGATTTGGTGGCAAAGAGATTGAAGGCAGCCCCAAGCAGCAGGCAGTCCAAGCAACAGATGACAATGGGCCAAGGAGATAATGGGAGTTGGTTGATTTAGTGGCAAAGAGAGTGAAGGCAGTCCAAGCAGCAGGCAGCGGCAACAACCTGGCAGCTGACAGTGACAACGCCAATCTCAGTCAAGCCCTGATGACGATTTGCTCATACCTATGCAGAGCAGAGTGGGGGGTTTTGTGGGGGTGGGGACGAACTGCCCAACCTTATCCAACATGAAAGGGCTACGGTCCCTTGGGCCAGTCCAATCCCACTTGTGTGTTGCACCAAACATGGGCAAAGGATCCTTAGCCTAGCCCAGCCTAGCCACCAAAGCAATCGCACCCTAAATGATGTTTCCAAACATGTTTTTGGCATTCAAATTTTAAAATATCAAGATTGTACCTGGATTTGCAGAGCAGTACCAAAGTCACCATTATCCAGAGCCTGGCAAAGCTGAACTAGTTTTTCCAAAGCATTTTTAGAAATGTCCCCACTGTTGAGTTTAGCAAACAGAGCACCTATTCTCCTCGAATTGTCTTCTATCTCCCGCTTCTTGGCTGGATTTGCACGAGAACCTCCTAGCACTTCCGATGTTTCATTGAAAAGTTTTGTTAACGTTGAAATGACCGGTCGTTGTTGGGCTGAAGCATATGAACAATGATACTAAATATATAAGATGACAAAAAAACAGGAAAAAATATAGATCATTAAAAAACCCATATGCATGACAAAGACAGCAGCTCATATAAATATGTAATTAAAAAGATTTTTCACCAGAAGTGAGACAACCCTGGTCCGGTGGATAGGATACTACACCCCAAACCCTGTCCCTAATGCAGCATAGGAAGTAAACTTCATATATGACGCTCTATCCAGACCATTGATGTGGTAGGGGGCCTCCTGTTGGCTGATATGTTTTTTTCCCAAGCAGTAACTAATATCAAGCTATCAAATGTTCCATATTCCATCCTTTGCGCTGATTCCTTCATGGCCATATTGCCAATTGTAGTCAACCCATATTTTTGGTATGCTTTCTAAGCAATGTAAAAAATTCATACCTATTTCAGACACCTGAACTGGGGAAGACACGAGCATGCAACAAAGCACTCTCAGCACCAACAACATTCATAGTTCGCTTAAAACTGAGAGTACTTTCCAAAAACACCAGATAAAATCTTTCTTTTTTATTTCTTTTTTATTAGGGAAAAAAAATAGGACACAAAGATACACAAAAACTCACACATGCACCATAAAAATTGCAGCATGTCAACATCGATATACAGTATTAAATTTTTTTATCACCAAAGATTTTTGCCCGTTCAAGTGCTTCAAAAAGAATGGGGGTGGGGGTGGAGGTTGTAAAATCTTGTTAGAGATCAACAAAAGGCAAAAGTACGTTTGCGGAGGCGGATCACAGCTCTAACTTCGCTTGGGTTTCCATTTGGAAAACTCCAGCCCCCTCTGGGGTCGCCTTCTTTGCATGGAAGGCAACTCTTGCCAAAATCCTTATGCTCGACAGCCTTCAGAAAAAGGGCTTACCACTTGTGAATAGGTATTTTCTTTGTCTTGAACAAGCTGTATTGGTTTACCACATTCTTTTGTATTGTACTTGGACCAGAAAATTTTGGATCTTGGGCATCTCCATGGTCAAGCAGAAGCAGATCATTACTGCTTTGGTGGAGGGTGAGTTATGGGCTTGGAATGGGATCCAAGCAAATAAGGTCAGAAGGAAGTCCCTTTCCCTCATCCTCCTTGCTGTTTTCTGGACTGTTTGGACGGAGAAGAATAGAACTTTCGAGGGAACTTCTTCCAATCTTCAGGTTACAAAGATCATTGGCTAGCTATGATTTCTAATTGATACAGTAAGAAGATTGGGAGGGATTTCTTAGTAATTCTTGATTTCCTTGACACATTACATTGACAGTTTTGTTGCTTTAATTTTATCTGTTGTACTTGATTGGCATCCCCTTGATGCCCTTTTCCCTTATCAATAAATTAATTCTTTGCTGATCAAAACAAATTTGAGGGAGCTGTAATTCCCCCCCCCCCCCCTTTGCATCCTAACTTCTGCAATAAACACACTAATTTTTTAAATTTTTACTTGTTAATCCTTTTAATATTAAGGATCATTAATGTAATTCATTAGTCGACTAAATGATATCATTTGATGAGATTTTTTATCTTTATAAAATTTATGGTGTAAAGAAAAGTTAAAACTTGGGTAGAAAGTGGAGAAAAGAGGAGAAATGAAAAAGTTTCACTCCACTTCTCGTGTTTTGTTCACATAAAAATGGAAGAAGAGAAAGAAGTGGAGAGGAAAGAGAGGAGAAAAGGCCCATTTTTTCTCCCTTGCCAAATCGGACACATTTGGAGAAGAGGAGAAGCCAACTTATAATTTTGTAAGATAATTATGCCCCCTAAAATAAAAACAACAAAAAAAACCTAAAATAAATAATCTACGTTATTTTATATTTTAATCTGGTTGAACCATTTCTGGAAAAAAAAATATAGCCAACTAAAATTTGCAATCACAGAGTTCAATGTGAATATAGGCTTGCATTTAATTTGCTCTTGTGCAATTGGATTAATCTAAAAAAAAAATTGTATCATTGTCTTAATTTTAGAAAACAAAAACTTCACTTCAGATACTGTATCCTATACTTTTCTTACAAGGTTAATATTTTAAAATAAGAATATACAGCTTCTTTTCTTTTCACTCCTATAAGTTGAACTAAACAAGGAAAAAACAGATTTATTCATATGTTTCTCTTCTGTTGAAACAAACATACAGAAGATATAGTTTGTCTTCTCCTCTCTTATTTGTTTCTTTTTCTCTTCTATCCGCTTCTCACCAACCAAACCCAATCTAATCTGTGTTTGGGAGCTCAAAATTTGGGCATTGGATTTGCATTAGTGTGGACTTGGATAAAATGCAATACAAATTTGTACTATGTTTCGTCCAAATCCACATATATTAAGGCAAACTAGAGTAAATAAACAAAATAAAATTTTAAACTATGATAGTTTGTGATCCATTTAGTGACACAAAAATGACAGCATTTCATTACTAGTTCCTAAATAAATAAATATTAAAGCTAAGTGATGGAGAACCACCAATGGAGAACTTTAGATGTTTGTTCGGTATCTTAAGACTATTATTTTAGGTTGGGATATTTCTCGTTAATTTAGAATTTTGACTAATTTAGGTTTATTTTGTGTATTTATGTACTTCGGGGTTATTTTATTATTCCTTGTTTTATTGGGGGTTTTATATATATGTGTTGGTAGTAGTGGTGGTATAAGTGCTGGACATGTAAGTTATAGACAGTTATCATTTTAAATCAGATTGCTGCAGTTTCCCTCTTTTTGTCTCTCTCTTTGCCCCCCCACCGGCTCCTTCTTCCTTCTTCTCCTTCTTCCTTCCCCACCTCGGTTCTGGTTCTGTCCTCCTCCTGCTGCTTCTTTTTTTTCTCTTCTTCTAATTCTCTCAATTCTCTTTCTATATATAAATTCTGTTTCATGTCCTACACTAAGTTAAACAATAAATTGTAAAAATAATATCCTTCGTTCTTAATTAACAGACTACAGTAAGAATGCTAATTACATAAGGGCCTAGGGATTTTCATCTTGTGAGGTATTTGAATGATGAGATATATGATAAATCCATTTTTAGGCATATTTGAGTCTTTTCACTGCTCTCTGGGGAGGGTGATGTAAGATAGGAAGCAGGCAACCAATGTGAAAAATTAGGGTCAAGGGTTATCGAATCCTAAACCCAAATGTGTTTAGTTAATTAGTAGTTATTATGTGTGTGTAGCTTAATTAGTAGCCTTGTATGCATTTGTGGGTTTGTTTGTAATATGTTTCTAGGCGATCATTTGTTATTCCTTGTGTCTTTAGTAATTTCCTTGCATCTCTAGGTTTTCTTATGAGTAGGGTGGGAAAGCCATGTAAGAGGAGTTTTTTGATGAATTTAAAAACCGAATCGGTTATGTGTTTTCCCTCATTGTGTATATTCTTCCTTCTCTCTTCTTCATTTTTCCTTCTTCCCCTCTCCTCTCCTATATTTCTCTTCCAATTTCTCACTCGGCAATAATTCCACATTAGGGCAGTAAAAATAATTGGGTTTTGGACACTTGACTCATGCTCCTGGGAACTTTTCCTGCAAGCCCTTTTCAGTCAGCTCTTACTCCCAATGCAATGGCTTTTCTCCCCTCCTATTCTATTTTGAAAACTAAGATTCCCTTCAAAATGAAGGTTTTCACTTGGACTAAAGTCCTTAATAAAAATAATGATTTGATTCAAAAGACAAGATCAAATAAGGTGGTATAATGTGATGTGCATGTGGCTATCAGAGTGCAACGACTTGTTCTCATTTGTTTTTTACATTACATTGTCCCTTTTCTTGGAGTATCTAGAATAATGTATTAGGAGTTTCTGGCGAACACTGGGTTGGTCCATTTTCTTAGGAGGGCCTGTCTTTAGAAGCGTTCTATTTTTGCAATTATTGCCTTCCTCACTTTGCTGTGGCGCTCCACCAATGGCTTCTTCAGAGGGATCTCTTCGATTGATTTGCAAAGAGGGTAGCAAGCTTTGATGTTATGATGTATTCATTTTGTGGTGTTGTTGAATTCTTTATCTTCTTTGTGCTTTTCTTTTTTTTAGAGGAGGCCTTAGCCACCTTGTTATAACTTCTTTTTCTCCCCTTTAATAAATGTTTAGTTTAATACAAAAACGAAGGTGCTAATCCCCAGAACTAAAATGTTAAGGAACTATAATGATGGTAAATAGACACTTTAGGGCGTTAATAGAAAACATCATAATGCAAGGGGGATCAAAATGATAACACCCTCAAATGTTGAAGGTATAGTGTGTACTTTTGCCAAAAAAGGTAAAGCATAATCAAAACTAAATTAGAGAGGTGAATCTTGCATAATCTAAGTTAGAAGGCAACATATTACTGATTTAAATGTTTTTAAGATTACCAGGTACGTTCGAAGTATCAACCGTCTGAACTGTAGGTGGTGGAGCTGCAGGTGTTATGGCTGGTTGCACTGGTGCCAGATGAGTTGGACTTGTTGGTTGCAATGTACCAATTCCAGGTCTTTGGGCAACACCAGAATTAATAACTGGCATAAATCCCCTTGGTGCTGGTGCAGGGGCCACAATCTGGGGCATCTTTTGGCCAGGAACTGGGCCCACATGAGACGTGGCAGGGGCAAGCGAACCAGTTCCAGGTGGTTGGTAAGCAGGGTTACCAGTTTGCTGTAAAAAATGCTAGTTTTAGTACTAGTTACTAAAAAAACGTCAAGAATACTGAAGCTTGAGAAACTAAAAAAAGACGGACAGGATACAACTGAGAACCCAACGTGGGTTGCTGATATTGTTCCACATTTCTCAGCACAGGTGGTGTTGCAGGGACGAAGGGTCTCACAGCTGGCTGAGTGGTAATAGGAGGTGTAGCAAAGTTGGCCTGAAGGAGAAGACAAAAAAACAGAAAATGAATAGAACCTCATCCTGATTAAATAGTTTCTGTTCTGTAAAAGAGGGAACTGTGATCCATAAAATAGTAAATAAAAGGTTCAAATGAAAACTAATAATATTGGTTCCTAGCAAATATAAACATATCAAATTGCATAAAATGTCTTCAAAGACGAACTAAACATTGTTTATAGATGTGAGCTGTACTTAAAAATATGCTTCAGAGTTGTGCTTTTAAGTCCACAATTGAACCAGCCAATTCATGAGAGCTGAAATGCTGGAATCAAGCAGCCAACAAGCATAATTTATAAAACCATTATATGTTTAAGTATCCCAAGTAATTACATCCAAATCTGGCAGTCTCTTCAAGCATGAATGTATAACTGCATACATGATACATCTTACCATGGTTTTAAAAACCGGACTGGTGACTGACCTGGTGAAGTGAACTGGTCCAATCAGTGGGTCAATCCATTGGTTGAACCAGTGATGTTATCATGATTTCAATATGAATATTCTTAAAAATAAACTAGTTATACATAGTTTATATCATAATTAAAACATGAATGTGTAAAATTAATTATTAAACATATTCTATATCACATATATTTTGTTTTTGTTCTTATTTTATACTTATTTTTTGTTTTTTAAATAAGTAGAAAGTGCATTTCACCTAAATGCCACCTCAAAAAAAATTATACTTTTGAAAATTAAATAAAATAAAACAGAATAAAAGGTATTCAAAATAAATTCTAAATTTCTTATTTAAAATGTTTTAAATAATATATTTATGAAAATGAATTAAATGCTTATGAGAGAGGGTAGGTGAAATTTTGAAAAGCCAAAAGAAAAGAGCATTTAAGACAAATTCCCATTTTCAGATCTTTCCTATTTAAAATAAGATATTTATTGATATGCATTAAATGTAGTGGGTTGATTGAGAAAATATTAGGTCCTCCAGCGTGATCCTCTCATCAGACTCTCTCATCCAATGAAATACATTAAATAGTGAAAATACGTGGGCCCTATCATGTGATACTCATTGTTTGAGTATTTTCATTGGATGGGACGGTGTAATAGGAGGACCACATTGGTCCCTCTCTCTGTTGGCGAGTCTCCCTCAGAGTAAACTCAAGGAATCACATGCAGCGGTTAAGGCTGGGGGAGTGCCTCTTCGATGGCAACTTCGGCAAGCCCCGACAAGGTCACACCGGCAATTAAGGGCTTCACAATTGAAAAGGTGGAATTTGGAAGGCTTTGTGAGTTGCACTGGTTCGACCCGTGCCTGACTCCAATTTGCACTGGTTCCAAGTCATCCAGGTTTTAGCAAGTTGTTTCATTTCCAGGTTTTAGAAATCAACCAGACCAGACAAGAGACCGTTTCTGGTCGAACGTCATCGGACTGGCCATTCTGGTCCAGGTTTTGAAGCCATGCATCTTGCCCTCCCTGAAACCCTGGCAGCTTTGGGGCGTTATGCACTCTATTAAATTTTTTTTTTTTTCATTTTTATGCCCACATAATTACTCAGTTGAATAGCCTTAACACCAAATGGAAAACAATAATTATGGCAAAGCGATATTTGGCGACAAATTTTTATGCGCTGTCTGGTTCCAATCCATTGAAAAATGAGTTCAATGACGAAAACAATACCGGAGGAACCTGAGGAGCCTGGGAAGGTAGAAATATGTGAGGTTGCGGTGCCGGCTGATATTGAGCAGGAGCACCATATCCTCTGCCATATGAAGAAGCAAAAGGTTGTTGATAAGTTTCACCATATGGACTGCTGGGAACGCTCGGCTGCACTTGTGATGGAACTGTTTCCTAAGAGGAGAAGAGGAGCATAAAGCACCATCCATGGTAAATCAGAAGAAATAAAAGTTAAACAACAGAAAGCACTATTTCGTAAGAGGAAGACAATCCAGTGTCATTCACAGAAAGGTGGAGGAGTGCAATTTAAAAGAAAAAGGAAAATTCTATCATCTAAAAGAGAACCTGATAATAAGGTTGAGATGCCTCAACTACACCGAAATTTGACTGACCAGCACCATATACTGTTCCAGACTGTGCTTGAAAGTTTTCAAAAGACACAGTCTTAGGCTCTGCAATAAAATTTAAAATTCAGCAGACTACAGAAAAAATTAACCTGCGGAGCATGATATACTTGTCTCTCTTGTTTTCCATTCTCTTATGTTTCTTTGACAACAATGTACTTCAGAGGACTTCTTGTCCCCTCCCTGTTATATCCTTTTTGTTAGTTACTAATAAATTTTTCTCAGCCAAAAAAAAGCAAGATATACTTGGAGACAAGCACTAATAAAATCCACTTTTCATTTGATGCAAATTGTGTCGAGGATAACTATTCATCTACTCCAGTTTGACCCCAAAGTTGAGCAACAAAGCAGTAAGACAACTAAGAACATACATACAGCAGTGAAAGGAGGCCTTGGCGCACAGTGCATCATATTCACTTTACGCCTCATTGAGCTCAACATGTTATCAGTACAACCATCAGCATTTTGTTTCGGTGTAAAATAAGAGAATTACTACAATCTACCATAAGCCAAAAACACAATAAACTTCCAAACCATACAAGAAAATGCCACATGGTACAGATACAAAATGCATTATTTTATGCTTTTATACATAGAAGCTCATGTTTGAGATAAAAAATATGATAGTAATCAGAAATCAATAGCATCAAATCAAGATTAACTGTGTTCAGATTTCAGAAAGCATTCATAATCATTGCAGTGGAGAAGATATCCCTCTATCAGGGATTAGATGTGAGAAAAAATCCCAGGAGTTGAGACAGCACATTTTCAAATTGATCAAATCCATTGCTAATGAAAAGTATCAAGGATTCTAAACTATACTTCATCTTTATTAGTCCATTACAGGCATTAGAACTACAATTTAAACATCAGGTGCTGACTTTAATGATGGAAACAAAGCTTCTGCCTACAACATTTCATGGCTCCTCCCACTAAACTTCGATACTGCAGCATAAAAAATTACAGATTCTTTTAAGGAGCACATTCTGGGACAATACAGTAGAAATGGTATTGTTGGCTCAAAAAATAAATAAATAAAAACTTGGGGACTGTTGGGAATCATTTCTGCTTTTGCTTGTGTGGTGAAGAAACGCATTATGACATTGTGTTTGTCTATGTTGCTCTTTTTTTTTTTATGTTTGTGTCAATTTCATCTGCTCTAAAAAAAACTGAAAAACAGATTTTAAAATTTTCAGTTGTTTAGATTTGACAACGTAATGCCAAAATACTTAATCGCCAAAAAATTTTTTTGTGATTCAATCATGCAATACATAATTTTTAATTAAAATTAAAATAAAATAACCATGTGAATTTAAAATATAATTTAAATTAAATTATCAATAAAAGTTTTGAAAAAAATAATAAGTCCTTTAAAATATCTTTTACTAATTTTCAATTGTCATGTATAGTAGGATTGCTTTCGCAGAACTAAAAAAGTGAGTTTGAAATATAAAAATTATGTAAAATAATTTTAATAAATTCTACTTTTATTATAATAGTTTTAAATTTGTACTTATATTATTTTAAGCATATTTTCAATTATTGTTTGATTCAAGGACAAAAATGAGCATTTGGTCAATCAAGTTTTTTGAGTTTGTTTTAGTTTAGAAATATTAACTGGTTCTCAGTTTAGCTTTTGTTCCTGTCTTTTAGTTCTCTTTCTAGGTTTTCATTTTCATAATTTTAGACAAACAGTCCCTTAGTTTTCAAGTAAACACAGAACAGCATTTAAAGAAGTATAAAGGATTAAGTGGAAGCACAAGCACATGAATGCACACACATTTTTAGTTTTCCTAGCTAGCAATTACTTTTCTTTAAAAAAAAAAAAAAAATTATAATCCACTTACAAGAAACAAAATAGTTCCTATTTGCGATTATTTTACGCATTAAACGTAATTTTTGACATCCAAATGAATTTCCATAAGAATGTTGCGTAAAACATTTTATTATTATTATTCCTTCCTATAGATTTCATCATGTTTTTTTAACCTTTTTGAATACCCTCCATACACAATTGCAAATTTCTAATTTCTAATCTTTTAAACAGATGTACAATTTTATTGTGTTTTCTACCAGCGAAAAGCTGATTTTATTTTATTAATTATAGCAAAAAGTTTATAAAAGGATATATCATTATACCCAAATCAAGATAGAGAAGCACCAGTGAGAAAATCTTACGAAAACGTTAGAACAAACAGACTTCATGAAATACCCTCACAAGACACCCAAATAGTTTTTTTTTTTTTTTTTTTTTTTAAATCATGGGGAAAAAAATACAAAAAACAGATCAAAGTAATAAACATGCTATTCCTCAAACTCCTATCTAAAATTTGATAGGCAATTTTTCAAGTATTAAACTTTTGCATTATACAATATTAGTAAAACAAAATTCTAAAAAATTTGTGTTTGTCCTCACTAATACATCACTTTTATTTTGTAGCATGCACATCATCAGACGTTACACCAAAGGAGCCCCCTCTTTTATACATAAGATATTTATATACTGTATATGCAAATATTTTTAACTATATATATGAGGTTCATAAAATGCTACTAAATCTATATAGATAACCAATTCCCCTATTTGGCACAGCATTTATCAAGTTAAAAAGGAATTTAACTGATATTTACTATTCCCCATTATTAGACCAGAGACATAACAGCATCTAGGAACTACAGAAGACACATCAAGGTATGGGCAGGATATGGCATACAAGCAGTTGTGTCATTTGAAATTTTAAAATAGTAAAAGCATCCCCATGAGCAACTATATGGTTATTTGAAGTTATAAAATGGTAACAGCATTTTCGTTCGGGTTAGGCTCCAACTAGAGGGAGGGGATCCAAAACCACATACCTGGTTCAGTAGAGAAAGCAATACGATCACGTAAGATGACAAGTTCAGGAGACAATTCGTCGGACCCCAAAAGTTTCAAGTACTCCATAGCAGTTGACAGTAGTCCCTGACTTGCTAATATTTCTGCATAATTTTCAACAAGCTTGTACAAAGAAGTGCTAAATTGCTTCTGCCCAGTTGCCAAAGCAAGGACAATAGTTTTCTCCATTAAGTCCTGAAAGGACACACATTAAACCTGTCAATTCTTCCATAAATAGAGTAAATGGTCTACAAGCTTCTGAAGTAGTATCATACTTACCTGAAGAAGGTCCACATAGGATTTCCCCTCGTACACAGTTGCCAAACTCCGGGACCAGATCTCCACTGTTTTGTCGATATTTCCAGCACATATATAGCAGAGGGTTGCAGCCAGTGTATTTCCAGCAACCATGAGTTTTGAAGCAAGGGTGTCACAAAGCAAAGTCCATTCCTCCCCACGTGCAAACTGTTTAATGACATATTAAGAATAAATATGATAGGAACTTGTATTACATAAATGCAGGAACTTTAAGATTTCCACCCTCCCCCTTGTGTACATGTGCATGCTTCATCAGCACGAGGAAAAAGAAAAGAAAAATAAAAATAAATAACCCAAAAAAAAAAAAAGGGTTTAAACTGTTGTTTGCAGCAACATTCAATTGAAAGAATCCTGTAGACCCGACAAACAAAAATAAGTAGGATTGATTCAAAAAAGAATCAATGAAATTTTATTGCCAAGTTCTTGGATGGATAAGCAGATGTAATCAATCCTTAAGCCCACATTTTAACATGTTACAAGAAAAGCATCTGCATAGCCTTGAATATAACCAATGATATTTCAATGTTCCATCCAAAAATTTCTCCTCCATAACACCAAGAATGAATTAATCAAGCATAAAATTTTGCAAAGATAACATTAATGCATTAATCTGTGCACATTACAAACAGGTTATTGCAAACATTAATGCATTAATCTGTGCACATTACAAACAGGTTATTGCAACTAATGAATTTTCAACATTAATAAACATGAGTATGTAAAAATGGAATGGAAAGTACAAATAATTTGAAAACAAAAAAAAAATGAAAATAATGACAACTCCAATACTGAAGCCTTCATTTTTGTAAATTGGAACAAAAAATATGTACTTGAATATAGAATGAGACCACAGTATTACATAAAATCTTCTTCCACAGCAGTTAAAAAACTTACAGTGCAGAGAAGAGCAAGTGTTTCTTTCCAGGATTTCAGGGGCCTATTGTGCACAAGATTCATGAGATCGTTATTCACCATTGCAGAAACAACCTGAAAGCAAAAACCCCTTATCTTATGAGAGAAGTCCTTCTAACAAAAATTAGTCCTTCAATCATATCTACGAAAGTATAACAGTTGTCATAAATATTTCATCATAATATAGATCCAAAATTTTATAAAGTGGCTCGCAAACTGTCCTGTCTCTCTAAAGAAGAAAATACCTTGAGGTAAGGTGAATGGCTCATCTTAAGGTATTGATCCCGTGTACTCTCCCACAAAGAAGCACCACCCACATGAGCAATAACTAAGGCATCAGCAATTTTATTTGCAGATATGCACTGTGCAACAGCCCCCTTGTAGTCTCCAACCACCAAAGCCCGCTGAATGCCATCATCAAAGGATGGATCAGCACACTCATCCTGCCCATCCGATTCTTGTTGCATTTGCTCCCCACTAGGAACAGCATCTTCAGCAACAAAGTTACCACCAGAAGATGATAAAGGAGTATCAGCTTTAGGGCTTGGAAGATTGTTAAAGAAATCTTCCCCGTTGTCAGAAGGGAATATGGCAGTTTCTTTATCCCCCACATGTACGTCTTTATCTAAAACTTTTTCATCGACACCAAGTGCATTTATCTGCTGGGATAAATCATCTTGCGCAGCATCTTTTCCTTCAGTAGGTGCACTAAAACCAAGGTGGGTCAGCAGCTTTGTCCTTGCTGTGCCCTCATCTTCAAACATAACCTTCAAGAAGCCCCATGTTTCTCTGTCATCCTCGGATCTATTCAAACAACGAAACCAAAATATGCACCATGATTGGTCAATCCGTTACTTGAATGCGGAAGAAAAGAAAATGTAACCATTTCTTTTTGTAGAGAAGGCATACTCGCACTCATGCGACTTTTTTTCACATAAAACCTTCAGCAAAGACCTTTCCCCATTCTGTATTGCTGCTTCAAATTCAGATGAGCGATTCACCAAGGAGTCCTCTGTAACTAAGGTATGCACAAAAACCTGGAATAGATAGGGGAGGAAATAAACAAATAAATTTAATGAAACTGAGCAGAGTAGCAGCACACGAACTAAAAATACCTCTGAAGCTCCAGCTGAAGTACCCGCAGCTGAGGACCTAGATCGATGTGAAACAAGCTTGCCTCCAAAACCAAAAGAGACCCCCACTGGACGTTTATACCATTTTGGAGCTCTCAAAGGTGCTGCATAGGAAAACAAAATATGCCCAAAACTGAATATCTCACTGGGAAAAAAAAATTAATAACAGAGAATACAAGCAATGGAGAACACAAAAAGGAGTTTTGAATAAAATAAATGGGCTAGTGGATGTGGAAGATTGATAAAGCAAGGAACACAAATGACTCATAAGATATCACATTAAAAAAAAGGAAACTGTAGAAAACAAGTAATGAAGAACACATGGGGAAAATTTGGAATTTTGAATAAAATATAAGTGGATGTGGACATGGAAAACTATTTAAACAAAGAACAGAATTCACTTTTCAACCTTTTGGTTTGGCCTAGAATTTATTGCTGAATCTCTAACACTCACAGGATACATCTCGTATGCCTTTCGTTTCTTTTCTTTTTTTACCGAGGTTGCTTGGCTCACTCCACCAACATTTCAAACAATGTCTTGGGGATTCCTCGTGCATCCACTAATGAGTTTAAAAGTAAGGTTGGTATTGACTACTCCATTGCCTTTGCTTTTCATAATATTTCCTTATTACCGCTATCCATGTCCATCAAAAAATCTTTCATACCCCTTCACACGACTGCATCAAGGACTCCATAACAATCTTAGTCACAATCTTTCTAAACATGCCAAACCATCTCAATTGTATCTTCCTTACTTGATCACATACCAAAAAAGTGCCTACCAAATACTAAGTAGACCCTTGAGAAGCAATTCCAATGTGGCATTTTCTACTTTTCAAAACACATCCAAGTTAAAAAGTTAAGAGTAATAATTAAACGAACATGCATAGTGTTTACAATAATTAACACCAGGCATAGCGCAACCATACTTTTTTTATGGACAATCAATCTAAGTAGCCCCTCCAAAATTTGATCAGCTAGTGCAACTGTACTTTTATTCCTGCCAGAAAATAGGCATCTGTAGCAAAAGAATATTGAAGTAGAGCTAAAAACTACATTACCTGATCCAAAATCACTCTCACTAACACCGTATCTGCTGCAACCCTGAAAAAAAATTACAGTGATTTCATGCCATGGCATATGAAATCTAAATACGAAAAATTAAATTAAATTAAAGTTAGAAAAAGGTCTCTAAATGTAGGAATTAGTTCTAAACTCACTTGTGCAAATGACTCATTGGGGGCACCCCCTAGGGCTTTTGCACCCGCTTTTTACTCCATGTCATAGAGAGAGGGGGGGTGCCATGGTGCCCCCCCCCCCCCCCCAAAAAAACAAAAAATAGGTTATAAATAAATGAATACATTAAGGTCCCTGTAAAAAATTATGCCCCCCTCACGATGTTAAATTAAAAGCTCATCATTTCAGTGTTTCCATTCAGAATCTTTCTAAATTCAAAGCTTAGCTTTCATATAGCTTTTTTACCCAAAAGACAAGTTTCACTGCTGGGACTTCTACCATTTCTGATAAGCCTTATATGGAATACAGATAAAGTAGGCACGAACTGTTCATTCAATGTACCCTATTCTGATAAAGCCTAGTTGCAGTGTTGCACAATAATAATAGTAGATCGTCGTTGTCGTCACCATCGTTGTCATGGTTAAAATATATGCATGACAACAAAACACGAGGTGACTATGGTAGAACTGCAAGATACAAGTAGATTCAACCAACCAGATTCCTCCATTTCAACAGCCTTTTAATCATCCCGGGAATTCTTAGGTAATAAAATGACTATCTACACCCAGAAATATGGGCACAACATACCTCAATATTATAAATGCCTATTTTTCCATCAAACGAAGAGGCAGATATGACTCCCGGTATCCTTGGATACCAGTGTATGTCAAAATTCCAGTTGGTCCCAGCTGGCAATTCACAAGCAATCTGCAACAATTTAATACAAAAAATAGCATAACTGTATTGCAATGTGCTAATCATACCCCAAAGAAGGGGAAAACGATCAAAATGAAACATAAACAACAAAATATAAACACAGACTCGCACATTAATAGGGCAGAAAAGAAACTAAATCCCAACAACTTACTACCTACCTCCCCAGAAACTGTGTCCCAACAGATTGTGCGATTATCTTTGGCACAGGTAAGTAAATAGGAGCTATCAGTGGGACACCACGACATTGCAATTACACCTGAAAAACAGCCAAGAAAATATGGAAAATCAAAAACATGTCCACAGCATACTGAAATGTGCTTCTGAAAAAATATATAAACATTAAACTTATGTAAGGATGTGCATTGCAAATCTGCAGTGGAGAAATAACAGAAAAGTTGAAGCTTTAGCCTAAATAATGTACAACCGCAAACACATACCATCCAAAATCCTTACTGATTTAAACAATCGGTAAAAAATAAAACCTTTCTATAATTAAACAATCTAGAATCCAGAAAACATAATCAAGAAAAGGTAACATAACTACAAGCGTAACATAACATCAGTTTAAAAAAAAAAACCATGTCCAAAGCATGCTTTGAATTTGACGGTCCCAAAAGTGGATTTAAAAGATTGCAAAAGCTGGAATCAGTTTTAAGCATAACATAACTATGAGCAGAAATATTGCAGAGTATAAATTTGACTTCAGTTCAAAACATCACACAGAGAAAAAGTACAATTGATTTGATGAATTTAACAAAGAATACAAAATTCCTGTATGATGATGAAAGTCCAATCATTCATTGTGCAAGCAATTATTAATAAATCACCAAGCTCATCCACATCCAACTGTAATTCTCAAAAAAACTTGCACTTCCCCTGAGGCTAAACCAACGTCCAACATAAGCACTTCAATTACTGACAAATATGGGCCTTTAACAGACTTAAAATGCTTGGAAAGCAAGAAAAATAATTTTAATAATCAAAATTAAATCAATACTAGTTCCCTGAATAATAATGACCAAGAATCTGAAAGAGATCACCCCAAATATATATTATATAATAAAAAAAAAAAGAATAATAAAAATATTGCTGCATTCATATACTGTGCCACCTACCCCTACAGGTTAAAACTGTGCTTTGGATTATCCTGATTCAAAATATGGTAACTGCCTTATTTCCTGCATGCTTAATTCAGAACTAAAAACAGATAATGCTGAACAAGGGGACGTGTAGATCCAAGACTCCAAATAAATGGAATGTTGTATTGGCAAATTGCTGAACAAGATGCATCTCAATCTATGAAGATGACCATTCTGAATCAATTTTTTAGTGTAAATAATTCTGTGAACAATATTAAGGTAATAAATTAGTGCAGTTAATTTGTTTACTTGTAGTATGCTTAATGCTTCAAAATTTTCCATGAGTTCCACAATCCACATTTTCCCAACATAAGCTAGTCACCAAAACACAAATGCATACAGCAAGCATGATTCATATGGCAAACAAATATTAGAAATGGCAAGAAAAATGGGATTACTAAAAGTGACCATATCAGCAAAACTAAGGCTTTTCATTTGGATGCCAGAAATCAATCAATTGGAACAAGAAAGTAAGAATCATAAT
Organism: Malania oleifera; assembly: GCF_029873635.1. NCBI lineage: Eukaryota > Viridiplantae > Streptophyta > Magnoliopsida > Santalales > Ximeniaceae > Malania > Malania oleifera. Next base: position 93,448,543 of record NC_080425.1, read on the forward strand.
GAGTATTAGGCGATGGGAATGAAACCACATGATGACAATATCATGCATGGTAAATAGGAATCAGAACAAAGCCCTGAAATGGGAATAATTATGTTTGGTAAATACTGAGGAATAGAAATATGACAATGAATTTAAGAAAATATCCTTAACAAATTCAATCCAATTTTAAATATGATAACTTTGATTTCATAACTTCAAGACCATTTAGCTGTGGAAAACAGTTTACATTTTCCATTTTAGTTTCTCAAAAAGAATTACACAAAAAAAAAAAAGTCAACTTTTCAATTTTAAAACATTAGTATAGAATAAATGACCAACAATAAAGGTTATGCCACTATTTGCTTGTGGAAATAGTTTCATTTTCCATTTCTAATTTTTCAAATAATTACAAAAATGCCACCTTGTTTTCCAATTTTCTAAATTTATACAGAAAATCTGTAAGCATGATTTTATTATTTTCTAAATTATAACTTCTTACTTTGTGTATAGGAGCATAAAATTCAGATCTTTGACTTTGATTTGTGTGGATTATGTGTTGGGTTTCTTCCAATTCCACACAAACTCCAAATCCAAGCCCCAAAATGCATGATCCCAAATATTACCTTATAAATTTCTGAATATTTGGAAACCAAGTAGTCTTTTTTGTAATTATTTTGAAATCCAGAAATAAAAAACAAAGAAGTGTTTAGGACAACTAAAGAAACTCTGTATTTTCTGCTATTTCAACACAAATCTTGGACAAAAAAAAAAAACTGAAGTTTTTATAGTTCTTTAAAAAACTAAAAAATGGAAAATATTTTCCACAACTAGAAAAACCCTTAAAATTCTCAATTTTCATAAAATTAAACTTAAGCAGAGACATAGCAATGAAGATGGATATCTTCTCTCCGCTATGTGTGTGGCTAGATCTAGCATGTCAAAGTCAGACATCCTACTGTACTTTGAGAAGGCTTAAGAGTTAGTTGAACAAACATCCAAATACATGGGAAATGAGAACCCAAGCCATATTCATCCTCCCATGTCAGTCAAAAACCAGTAAAAGACATTATTTCACTCCCATTCTTTGTAACCAAACATGCAAATATATGGGCATCATGCTTCCATTTGCATTCACTCTTGATAACGAAACAAGGCCTAAGACAGCTGTCCAAATCATAAAATTCTCAATTTAAATTGTATGTTTCAATCCGATTCAATAGCATATTTCGAATGTAATAGTAAAACCAAAATAAGCAAGAATTGACCATGAATCTTGTGATTCTCAATTCAAATTTTATAATTCAAAGTGCAAATTATACGTTTCGCAATCCAATAATTAGCCAAATATAAACCCAGATTTATAAGACAATTGGTTCCCCCCGCAAATATTTTTAAAATTCAAAATTCACCATTTTTAATCCAAAAAGCCTAGAAAACTTTTCCCAAGGCCCTCTAAAATCAAAAGTAAACAATTTTTCTCTATTTTTTTTAGCTCTCTTTCGAATTGTTTAAAGATTTTAGCTTCCGAGACTTTTTCTAAAGAGTTTAGCAATCTCATAAAGTCTGCATTTGTTTATCCTCAAGAACAGTTTACTCAGAAGCTAGAACTAGAAGCATTTAGATAAAGAGGTATTTGAGTTTTGACATCTCAAAGGTGAACTAGTGTTACTTCCACAACTTTCTAGCAAATAGGATACTTTGCATTCATATATGCATCTGCATGTATGCATATTAAGACACATGATCATTCAATTTTCATCAATACATTTCATTTTTAATGTTGATTCAGAGATATATATCTACATATACTATTGCAAACAGATTTTAGAGATCGCGTTGAATCTTACAATTCGAATTCAAAATTTACAAAAATTAAGAACATCATTCACAAGTTGAATCCTATTGGACAATTATGGCCTGAGAGATAATTACTTGGCCACCATTAAAATTCCTATTTTACTCTGTCAGTAGTAGATAAGAGATATTATGCGTGCTCAAACTCTAATGACTACCACTCATGACCTTCCTGTGCAAAAGATACTAGAGCCACCAAACCAAGTAGCTACACATAAAGGCACAAAATAGCCAAATAGCCAAAACAACAAAAGACTAAATCAATGTGCCCGGGTGAAGCCCAGGAAATAAAAAAATCCTCCCATTGTCGAAATGCAAGGTTTCTTAGTAAGACCTCATGTTCTCACAAGCAACAAGAAAACCCAAAACAATCCACATTATTCAACTCTAATTGAAAATCTCTCACAACTAGATATCTATAAGATTATGATAGTCGGGACTCGAACAAAATCATAAATACCAGTAGTTCCGTAAATTCAAAGATACTCAAAAATTAAAGATTGCCTAATACATCTATAATTTTTCTCTAAAAAAATACAGACTGAAAAAAGTTCAATAATTTCAACAAAAATCCAAAAATTTGAAATAATTCCCACAATTCTTGATCATGTGCTTCCAAGCTGAACTTGTATCCTCTATCAGTTTCAATACATATACCCCAAAGTGCTTAAATTAGTAAAATTACATACATTGGAACCCAGGATAACAGAGAGAATATCTTGGACCACATTGCATTTCACGACAATAGCAGTAGTAAATGTCATTTCTGGCAAAGGCAGCATGAAGCACAATCACTGGATCCCATTAGGTTACAAAATATTCGTAATAGCAGAAAACTATAAAGCAGAAGCAACATATCATAAAGCACCTAAAAACATGGAGTTAAACTCTACCTCTAAGCAATTTCATTATAAGTTTTCATTCTATAACAGTGATAACGTATGTTTCCGTGACTTGGTAAAGAGTGTTCCCCAGAAGATGGAGCTAAACTACAACTCAAAGTGAAACTATTAACTGAAGCTCCTCTATCTATACACCTTACTTAGAACTGAATTGTCCAACCATCAGCTCGACATCTGGGGGGTTTGAATGAAGGTCTGGGCAGGTTTAGGCTGGACAGTTTGGTCGGGCGGATTTGAGCCAGCCAGTTTTGTACAACAAGATGGTCCTCCCAGATTTGAGTTGGACAGGATGAGAATCTGGTTTGCTCTTTCAGGTTAGGGGTTTAGTTGGGCGAGTTGGTTTTGATGATGCCGCTTGCCAGGAGCTTTATTTTCTTTTCTTTGTTTTTTGTCCCATTTTCTCCAATCCAGATTTCTCATTTGATCCAAAATATAGAAGCAAACAACATACCATATGCTATGTTCTTATAATTTTAAATTGGCCACCACAACTGACTTTTTCTAGATAAATTTTAAGCGCTATAAACTCTAAAATATTAAGGGTGAGTCCCTCCACCCCCAATTTTTTTGTCTTGACTTTTCGAAAGTAAATCCTGGGTATAACACAATTGGTAAACAGCTTTTTCAGCTTTCAAGAAGTCAGCTTTTAGATTTATGGGGGAAACTTTTAATAGCTATGAATTTGATGCTTTTAAAAGCTAAAAGCTACTTTTCATAACAAATTACTCGATTCCATTTTTGTCCTCTTTTTTGTTCAAGTATGACAAAATTATCAATGTATTAATACGTTCACTAGAATACGTATCCATTTGTCATTTTAATATTTCAGGCACTTCACAACTTTTTTACCAAGCGCTTAAAATACGCTTTTTTCTTTCTAAGAGCTCGTTTTTCACAAGGACCAAACAATGTTTACAATCTCAATCAACTACTTTTTCCCGGGTCCTTTTTAGAAGTTCTTTCCCCAGGTCCTTTTTACAAGTTCCTTTCCAAAAGCCACAAAGGAGCTAAATTAAGCCTACGAAGTTTGAAGGAAAAATATAACAAAGAAGACGCCTTTCACAAAATAACATACCTTTAGTGTGCCCAACAAACTCTTTTACTGGTGTCATTATATTCCGCATATCCCAAAGCTGCTTGCAATTGTCAGTGTAAATACCAATATTAACAAATCATGTAATAATAAAGTGAAACAACACAAGCAAAGTCATTACCCTAAGAGATGGTGAATTATCTTCATCTGATGCAACAACGAGCTGAGTAGCAACATCAGGATGCCATTGCAAGACAGAGCACCGTCTTCTAACTGAATCTGAAAAACTGCCAATTAATGAACACTGAGTCAGCTTACCAAAGATTCACAAGCCTTTCAACAAGTGTACTTTGAAAACACTAGAAAAATAATCCACAGTTACCTTATCACTGGTTTTTGCTTCTTCAGGTCCCAAACCACTGAAAATATTGAAAATGCTCAACATTCAATACTAATATAATAAATAAATAAATAAACCTTCACACTTACTGAGACAAAAACACCCTCAAAAAAGGGAAAAAGAAAAACTTGGATTAACACACAACTCTTTCCTCACCAGTTGTCCCATTATAAGAAGTGGAAGCCAGTATATGCTGAACCTTGCAATTCCAGGACAAAAAGGAAATTTCACCTTGAGCAGCAGATCCACTTCCCTGCATAATGATCTCACAATTTATAGCAGACGCCTTAAGTTGATCTTATAAATTCAGATAGCAACCAGAAAGGGACTGGCACAAATTGCACCTAAAGAACATTACACAAATCCCACCCCATGACCCACGATTAAATAGACCTGAATCAAATCAAAGTGCATCTAGATCCAACATATTAAAATGCTTGAAGTAGACATATTAAAATACTTGAAGTAAACAAATGGACCTGAACCCTGGACCTTAAGTTTAAGAGAGAACACTTGAAGTAAACAAATTGTTTCAACATCCAGCCCATGGGAAGAACATCCCATTTATGGTAGCATGCATGTGACCATTTATCGTTTGCTTAAGAGAAAACTTACAGCCACAAAAAATTAAATAGACAAAGGTTAAGGTTCAAAAATTTTACATCCAACTCTGTACTTCACTAATGGCCTTTCTTACAGTTTTCTAATTGAAAAACCCTAATTTTACTCAATTAGGTGTCCTTTAACTCATAATCTTCCTCTTAAGATAATATTAAGTCCCCTAGGGAACAACCAAACACTCAGAGTGAAAGACATTTTTATTAGAAATCTTAGGTTCAAATGTTGGGAATTTGGGTAGGAGACAGGGCATAAGGGCCACCTCCACTCCGCAGTCCAAGCCAATGGGTCTCAAATAGAGTTAATGGGTCTCAAATAGATCCCCTCTACCAAAAAAGAAAAAAATAAAAATAAAAATAGAGTTCCATTGAAAACAAATTGTTCCACATGCATTTTGCTACCTCATAATGAATGAACAAGTTAGACTCGTTGCACAGCATACAAATACTTGGACTAAGGAATTTGTAAGGCATCCTTATTTGTAGCATATCATTTGTGTTGATCTTGTTAAGAATTAAGGTCCAAATGAAGGCCTGGATTTTAAAAGGAATCTTTGCTTTCCAAACAGATTTATGTACGGGGAAAGGGCTAAGATTTGTGGATTTCATAAATTGGAAAAGAAAGATTTTGAAAAGAAATACTCTGAAGCATCCCCAATACAAAGCCTTGTATCCCGCTGCAAATTTGGCACGAAAAAAATCCAGCACAAATTTACTTAATTATTAATATTTCAAAACTAACTTTATGGTGCTATAAGAAAAATTCATGGTACATGGCAATTGGAAAATAATAAAAATATTTTTGAAATGACATTATTTTTTTCAAAACATTAGAAATTTTAAGAACACTTTTATTTTAATAGTATTTTAAAATTCACAAGATCATTTTATTCTAATTTTTAACTAAAATTATGAATAAATCAAATGATTTGATCAACAAATATTAATTCTATATATCAAAATATTGAGGCAACATGTTGCCAAAGCAAGTGAAAACAAAAATAATCCACTTTTCAGTTTATCCAAAACCAGTTCAAAAATAACAATAGAAACAGGAAACTAGCAACATAAACAAACATGTTGTCATAATCTGTTTCTTTATTGTACAGAAACGAAAAAAGAAAACAATAATGACACCAAACATCCCCATAATTTTTTTCTTATTATATATCTGCTTCCATTTGATCCTCAACAATCACTTACAAACAATGGAAAGAAAATAATTCCTAACTCCGAAAGAAAGGGGGTTCAGGGTTCTCCCATTATTGTATTATAAAGGTGAATCTAATAATTATCAGAATGGAAATTTAGACATTAAATACATACTTAAGAGGAAAATTAATTGATAAGCAAAGAATTAGTGTGGGGATTATATGCTATGCATGCTCCACATGTCAAAAAATGGATACATACCCGAACAGGTGGATAATGAGAAGGTTCTGCTGGTGCTTTCAAATCCCAGATACAGATTTCACCTTCTTCAGCACCAGAAGCAAGTAGGTTTGGTGCAATAGTATTAAATTCCAGACCACGAACCTGAAATGAAGAAAAATGCAGGACCAAACATGTGATAGTATCATCCAAGTGTCTGGGAAATGAAAAATCAGTGAAAATAGCAGAAGATTTCAGAATTTTACGGGTCCTTTGTGCCTCGAAAGATGTCCAACAAGAGCACTTTCACTTTCTTCTTCTTTTTCTTCTTCTTCTTCAGAACTGTAGTTTTATTTCAATAATAAAAAATTGGAAGCCTCACAATAATGGAAGAAGCATCCACACAATTAGCAACAGATATTACCACTAGAACATTAAGGTACATTCATGTGAAACAAAACAAAGGCCTGAAGTAAATAATTGCACTGATAGTCCAATTACATGTATTACTTCAAACTAAAAATACCATGCAGCACTTGCTATTTTAAACTGAGGAACCAAAGATGTGAAAAAAATTAGAACACAAGACATGAAACAGTGAAAAGCTATACTTATTGGAGTATCTAATTTCTTTATTTACTAGTAGAGACCTACGCGATGCATTGGATCTTTGACTATTTAATTTGTTGCACTATGCAATATATACGTTTACACATTATTACAAAATAAATAATTTTAAGACATAACAAATAAATTGTAAAAGTATATAATTTGTTTTCACTAATTTTCTCATTCAATAAATGAATAAAAATAAAATACTAACCTTCCTAAAAAACTCCACAAGCATTGTATCACAAATCCAATGTGATGCTCTTTTGAGTCTCACACAATTATCACTCAAGCCTGATATGTGAGACACAAAAGAGCACCACGCAAAATTTAAGATGAATGTTTGCAAAATTGTCGGGAATGCTAACAACTTACTAAACTATGTTGTCATCACGTTATCAACTAAAAGCGTGTATCTAATTATAAATGTGATTTTGAATGAAAATACAAAATAAAAATGACCTATTTAAGATATCTTTTGAACCAAAAAAAAAAATGCAATTAATATATAAATCTAACCCATGGAATATGACTTTTTGAAAAGAGCCCTATAAATACATATCTTAAATTGTATAGGTCATTATAATCAAAATGAATTTAAGGACTAATTTGTATTGGGAAATTATTCCAATAAATGCATGTTTTAAATTGTGTGATCATTATAAAAAATGTTCAATTTATTATTTATTCATTTCATTGCAAAAAAAAAATCTTGATTGATTCTTTTAATTTTATTTATTTTTTCAATTCAAAATCACAAAAATTTAGGATTGAAGTTTTGGAGACCACAGAGAGATCTTTGCTCTGCTTTTATACATAATCTATTTTTATACAGTGTCATCTAGTTTTAATTATTTCTAATAATAAATAAATGATCAGGCGATAACAAAATAGGGTTCTCTCTTCTAGAGAATAAGCAAACAAGTTCAATCGACCCATTTCCATCAATTTCAAAGTAAAAAGACAAATGTGCTGCAGGTAAAAAAAAAACATTTTTTTAAAAGAACCAAGCCAAGCAGTTAGCACTGTCAGAGGGGTACAATAATCCACAGTCTAAGTCACCATGGAGGGACCTTGCACTGACGATGCGTTTGGCTGGATACTGAATTTCCCCATTGCATTCTACAAATAATTCTATATACACATTCGTCAATGCAAACAGGCCCATAATGAAAATATCAAATGAGCGACAATTCCACCCATTAGTTTTCTCTGAATCATGGTTTCACACGCTACATAAAACGCCATGGAGCCATTCAAATTCAGCGTAAGTCCAATCACACCCTAATTCAATTCATATGAAACAAAATTCAGTTTCTTCCAAAGATAGAACCACACCGACTATCACCAAATAATACTCCTAGTTAACTCGTATCCTATCAGTACTTGCTGAATTATATAACTCGATTCAAATTAGAGAAGAAAGGAGACAAGTACCGAATCAGAGAGAGGGGATTCCAGAGATCAATATTGCCGTCGACGAGGCCACCAGCTATGAGCCCGAGCGAGAACTCTTCCGAGCCGGATCCGTTCTTGCCCCACGTTAATCGATTGAAGCGCTCAGAGCTTGGTGACTCGCCCACCACCGGAATGTCCCGATCTTCGGACTGGAAATCGAGCTTGAAGATTTCGAGGTTCGCCGACGAACTGAACGACAGATCAACTGCCCCCGCCATGGTCCCGGCCGCCAGGAACGGCGCGTCCGGCGCCAGGGCCACCGACGCCGATCTGCTGACGCCCTTTATGCACGCCATGATGAGAGAGAGAGTAAGAAGCGGAAGTGATTGGTTGACTGATTGATTGGTAGATAATGGAAATGGATCTGAGAATTGGGGTGCAGAGGGAGAACTGCTGGGTTTTCAGGTGAATTTGAGGGATGAGATCGAGAGAGGGATCGCGTAAGAGTGCGTGGGTCTCTCTCTCTCTCTGTTCATGTTCATTTTCCTTTCTCCATATGCGTTAACGAGGGTTTTGTTAACGGGCTCAGCTGGTACATGGAGGGGCTCTGTGATGCACGAAGACCAATTGCGTCGCACCACGTAGTTATCTGGGCTGCGTCGCTAACTTGGGCCCTGAAGAAACAAATTATTTTTTGGGGCCCTTTTCGGCCTTCAGAATTGTTCAGTCTATTTGAATGCCATTTGAGATGGGAAAAAACATAATGAGACCATATGTAGAATATGTGCAGTAGATTTAGATAGAATGAAAATATTTATATTTTAATATATTCAATTTTATAGAAATTCAAATGAAAGTTTCGAAGTGGGACTCTTAAAATAAAAAAATATAGTGTGTGAGAATAAAAATTCGAGTCTCAATTCGACTATGATATAACTTGTAAGTTGAATTTTATGATCATCTATCTCCGTGTTTAAAATTTTATCATTTTCACCATGTGTCTATGAGCTCAAGGTATCCGTCTTTGCTACAGAAGGCACTAACAGGAGTTCAGATCCCCACGATTGCATGGGAAGGGTATGGAGACTTTGACTTTGAGTAGTTTACTATTTCTCATTATGTAGGTAAAATATCTCGAATGTTAAAAGAACTTTTTGAAAATTTACATTTTCAACGAATGACTTTATTATTTAAAACTACATAAATATGTGTGTGTGTGTGTGTGTGTGTGTGTGTGTGTGTTGCAATAGCAAGACAAAAGAGGCAAAATGTGCATATCGGCCAAAAATGTCTAAGCATTTTCAACTAATCAAACATAATCAGCATTTTAATCCAAAGATATTCACGACACATGGATATATCCATTGCAAACATTCAATGATGGTTACATTATGTCTGTTGCTCAACTAACTTCATAGTATATTATATCTACATCGATGTAAAATACTCCCCAAACAATATGTGAAAGATATTTGTTCTTCGTCGAACTCTTTGCATCAAAAGAAGCAATTAGGAATAATATAGTATTTCTATCCAAATCAACGGCATAAAGAAAAAAAATTTTAACCAACATATGCCCACTTAAGTGACATTCATTTGAACATATATTATTGAAATAAAATTATTAAAAAAAACACTCATGAAAGTAGATTTTAAAAATAAAAAATTAAACTGTTGACCCGAATAAAATAGAATTTAAATAATAAAGAGGAAGAGAAATGAAAAACAGTAACAGAAGAAGGAAGTCGACTTCGTCGACGAATACAAGGGACTCGTCGACGAGGGCATAAGAGAATTCATCGACGAATACAGGGGATTCATCGGCGAAGAAATACCGAGAGAGTTTTGAGCCGACTGAATTTCGTCGACAATGACTGAATTTCATCAACGAAATTATTGAAGGATTCGTCGATGAATGACATGGCTCGTCGACGAATTCCCTGCTCTATAAATATCAAAATCCGAGTTTTAACTTCATAATTAAGCAAAACCTCTCCTCACTCTCTCCCCCTCGGTTCTCTCTCTTTCTTTCGTCGATTTCGGGCTAAATTTACGTCGGATCGACAATCCGAAGCCACCACGACACTCCTGGGGAAGTTCTCTCCAAATCTGCCGGAGCAGATCGTTGGTGAAAGCAAGTTGGAAATCATCCTTGAGTTAAGGTAAGGTTTTTTAAACCAAATTTGGTCTTGCGATAGTTATGGGAAATGATATACACGTGGAAATACTAAAGTTTAATACTGGGAGTTTTTTTTTTTTAGGGTATTGGTAAGAAAATCCTACAGGTGTTAGACTATAATATTTTAGGGGCTTTCTCAGTAGTCAGGTAAGGGGATAAATTAAGTTAGTTCTTTTGAGAAAATGTATATATATATATATATATATATATATATATATATATATAGCATTTGATTTCAGGAAAGTAAATATGTTTACATATATATGATTTATATTTGGGAAAATACTATTGAAAATGATGGTATGTTGAATATGTGCAAAATTTGTTAGTGTGGCATGAGTATAAAATATTACGAAATACTGTTTTTTGGAATGGGATTATGATACGGATTTTTATAATGTGTAAAACTGGCATACGGGCCAAGATTTTTATATATGTTTACCGGCGTATGGGCCATGCTATGATATGTTTGCCGACGTACAGGCCGTGCTATGATGTGATTTGCTAGTGTACGGGTTGTACTATGATATGTTTGCCGGCGTACGGGTCGTGCTATGATGTGATTTGCCAGCGTACGGGCTGTGTTATGATTTGCCATCGTACGGGCCGAGCTATGATAAAATGTGTAATACTAGTGTACGGGCCGATGATTTTCATGATATACGTATATATGCAAAATTTTATGATTAATGTGAAAATTAATGATATGAAATATCCTTGTATCACAGTTTCAATATACGTTATATGGTATCAGAACCTGGTTGGCTTGGTCTAGGTTAGTACTTGCACGGTACCGTTGCTATGTGTCCATGGTCTTTGTGATCATGATATTTGTGTTAATGCTGCTTTACGGAGTGGTGTGAGATTGGATGGTCGATGTGGTTTTTAAGAAGTATGTGATCTCCCCTGGTGTACAGACCAGGTCAAGCAGACCCATCAGACTTATAGACTGTACTTTTGACTTGGCAGTGGTCAGCCAACCATTGTCAGGTCCCGCCTTCGAGTCACACAACCCAATCATGTGGGGGTAATACATGACAACAGCCAGCTAACCTACTATGAATGTTTTTGTGTTATTATTATTATATGAGATGAGATATGTTTATGAAAATGCAGTATGTTCTGCCATGATTTGATATATATATATGTTTTCCCAGATTTGACAAAACAGTTACTAAATATGTTCTGTATAGTATATGTATAACACGGAATACTCATATTTCCACACACTAGTATTAGTTTATTTCCCTTACTGAGAGGTGTCTCGCCCCTAAATTTTATAAACTTTTCAAGAGCCCCAGATAGGAGAGCAGGAAAAGTCCCGCTGAATTAGAGCTGTTGTTTGCCCTTTTTGAAGGGTAAGCTTTGGTAGGGATAGTTGGATTTTTGGGGGAAATGTCCCTAGATTTTGTATGAGACGTGTATATACTGAAATACAGTGGTACAGTGACTCTGGTACTTATAGTAATGTGATGGATGTTTTGTATTTATTATATGTTTCCTGCTGTTTAGGCTTCCGTGTCGTGTTCTGATGTATTCCTAGTACCCACGGGTCTAGGTAGATTATGATCTGCTGAGTTGGAATATATGATATTAGTTTTATTATAAAATAAAAAAAATGTGGAAATTAAGCAGGTCGTCACACTTACACTTAATACTCACAATATTTTTGAAATTGGTCTTCATAACTATCTTAGCATACCCATGCATGTATTTTAAATGACTTGGCATGACACAATTTCCATTTTTTTTACTTCAAATTGGATCGATATTCACTTCTGTTTTGGTTCAATTCCAACATTTTCGTGGAATTTGCTTGAATACGTTCCATTACCGTCACTAGAAATGGTATGACAAGCACATTGATTTAGCATCCAATTTTTCTTAATGATTTAAATGTAATTATGCTCAGTTGAATGAGTTTGATGTTGTGAGTTATTCCATCTACTAAAGAAGGAACACGTATATACCAAATACTTCTTGTTGTCGCACATGTTTCAACCACTTTTGTCTTCTTATTCTTCTACCTTAACTTATAAAATCAAATTACTCTCAAATAAAAAATGTACTTCATGCCCTTATAAATCGACAAATAGAAAATGTCACATAGCACTATAGAGTCATAATCTATATATTCTTAACGCAAACCCCTCGCATGTTCATATCATAGTCAATGTAATAATCCAAAAAAACTGTAATGATTGGAGTCATTAGTATTAGATTTCCCGCATTAAATATATTATATTGATAAGCATTGCCCTTGTAGTGACCTGAAGAAATTATAATATTTAAATAATAAAAAAAAGGGGGGAAAAAAGGAAAAATAGGGTCTCATCGATGAATTCAGGGATTCATCGACGAGAGAGCATGAGGGGCTCGTCGACGAGGGAGCGTTTCGTCGATGAGAAAATACCGAAAGGGGGTTTTGGGTGATTATGAATTTCGTCGACGAGGAGAGAATTCATCGACGAACTGTTTTCTTGACCTCGTTGATGAGGTGACGTGGCACGTCGACGAAGACCAGTGTATAAGTCAAATCTTCATTTTTGGCCGAAAACTCACGCACAACTTTCATTTTCTCTCTCCTCTTCGACTTCCCATCCTTCTCTCTTAGTTTCTGGGTCCATTCTTCTCCAAATCAACAATCCAAAGCCCCCATGACACTCCTGGGGAAGTTCTCTGCATATTTTCTAGAGTGGATCGTTGGTGGGATGAGTTTGAAATTCATCCCAAATTCAGGGTAAGGCTTTTATTAAGTATTTGGCCTTCCTTGTAGTTGTAGAAAATGTAGTACGCATAGAAATACTGAATTTTTGTTCTAAAAAAATAGCATTTTTAGGGTGTTGAACGGGGA